>NC_066585.1:250842088-252042088 GCF_024323335.1 Lathyrus oleraceus | reverse complement strand
GAAGGATAAGGTTGCTAAAAACCGCTCACAAACTGCACACACTAGCTGAAAGGAGACACAGGAAAGACAAAAGAAACTAACTCGGCAGGATATCGCATCCTGGGCCTACGTAGTCTGTCAGGCACATACATCAGAGTCGACGTAGTTCGGGACAGGGGGAAACGTGCTCGCTAGGATGTCGCATCCTATGCATACGTATCTTCTCGGACTAAAGAAGAATCAGAGCACTCGTAGCTCGGCTAACGCACGCCAAACAAAACCACACAGGAAACCGACTGCCAATCGCTGGACTTACGTCAGACTCCACACAAAAAGGCAAACCTGGAAACCGAATGCCAATCGCTGGACTTACATCAGACTCCGAACCAAACAAACACACACTGGAAACCAAATGCCAACCGCTGGTCTTACATCGGACTCCAAGCACACAACAATAGAATACAGAATGCCAATCGTTGGTCTTACATCCATCTCCTAACACACACAAGAGACAAAAACAAAAAGGGCGCCCCGGAGAGATCAGCTCATCTCCTGCCTACGTACCTCATCTGGTATGAGGATCAGGGCGACGTAGTTCCCCTACGCAGGGACAAAGGACTAGCCTAACCAGATACAAAGGGAGACACAAACTACTAGGGAGACTACGACTCGAGCCTAGAAGTTGTCATGCATACGATCCCTAAGTTAAGGTTGCTATCTAACTTGCACAGGGAGCAAGCCATCCTAAACAGCACAGGCAAAGCAAACATTCACACAATTAGCACACACTATATACAAACAAAGTGGGCTCACACAAGGTTAGGCTGTGAAACACAAGCCAACTGGAATCGGGTGATGTTAGCTCTTAACCCTAACATTGAGAGTTAGGGTGAAGCAGATGAAATGGGAAGTGAGGGGTGTGCCTCACAGCTCTTATCCCTGGCCTGGGAGAGCTTCAGACAAATGAAAGTGTGGGAGTTCAGAAAGTTGGAACTCTTCTCCACATATGACTGACTCAACAAAAGATCTTGGGTTAATATCCACAATGCATCAACACAAGGTGTGTGAGCAAAGGGATGACTCACTGAATAGCAGGAGATGGATTGCACATCTCTTTTATCTGCCAATTGCCTCTTAGAGGTCTTTTCCTTCTTGGCACAAAGATAAACAAACACAAGCATTGCCTCTTAAGGAGGGCTTCAGACAGGTGCCTGCCCAAGTAACAGGACAAGTCTTCCAGACTACATGAAGTCAGTGAGTTATACCTCAAATGGTTAAGCAACCAAGCAACAGCAAAAGCAAGTTCAAAAGAACTTAAGCAGCTAATGTACCTGAAAACAATCTAACTCAATCAGTACACAACTCAAAAAGTCAAATAGAATAGTCAACAATCAACAGTTAACTGTACACAGTCAAACAATCAATGCCACAATGTGCAAGGCACAAGCTCAACTCAAATGAGCTAAAAGCAACCTACAAAACAAGTCAAGGTTAGTCAACATCAACCAAATAATCCAACTCAAGCAATGTGAATCAATCTCCTCATGGCCATATGCTTCTTATCCTAAAAACAAAGCTCAAACATAAGCACCAACCACTAGGACAAGGCCTAAGGTTAAAGAGGGAGAAATAATTCAAAACAGAACATGAAAATTTACATGAATCAGCTTTAATCCAATAAGAACATCATCCAAAAGGTCTCATGTCCATATCATCAACCAAATTCATTTCACAAAGCAAATAAGGCAAGGCATGCAAGTTAGAAGCTCATTGAAGCAACAGAATGAACAAATCCACATTAATTAAAAAATGATTCAATAAATCTCAAGAAAAATCATGGCTAAACAGAACTCATCACATCATCATCACACCAAAAATCAAGGCGTTTGGACAAGTTTAAGCATGTCAATCAAATTCCATAAGGCAAGTTAAGCACAAACAAGCTCAAATAGGGCATAAAATGCTACATCAACTTAGCACAAGCCTAAAACAGAATTAACAAATGATAAATGCCTCAAACCAAAGCCACAATAAACTTCAAATTGTCTAGAAACAATGTGCAAAATTTCACATTCATAGGATAAACAACCATCATTTCACAAATCATTGAAGTTCATGACTATTCAAAAGTCCACAAATGGTTATCCAGCAAGAAAAATACCAAACAAATCATAAATCAATCCAAAAAATCCACAAAAATTCATGATCAATCCTAACATCCAGAAGAAGCATCATGCAAAAAATCACATCATTTGACATTTATTTGGCATGGAAAAGAAAATCATCAAGTTGAGAAAGCAATGGTGTGACACACATTGTTACACCTGCATTAACCAGATCATATCTCAACAACCATAAATGCTAAAAATGCAAACTCCACACCAAAATGACCAGCAAGATGTCTAGTTTAAGCATACCAAATTTCAAAATTATTGGATTAAAACTCATCATTTCACAAAGCAAATGGCAAGCAAGGTACAAATTGGACATGCATACGCAAACCCTAGGCAAAATTAAATTCCATCCAAGCACAATTTCTGGAAAAATAGCCAAAACATACTAGACATGATGAGGAGAAAGATTCAAAAAACCACACATTAATTGGATGAATATTCATTGAGTTATGATTTTTGGAAGTGAAGAAAAAATATAAAAAAACATGCTCAAGCATACATGAACATGGATGAGTAAAATGAACTAAAATGAAAAAGGCAATAATTGAAACGCATCAGCTGGGAATCGAAGTGGCCACAAATTTTAATTAGGCATGTTTCCTAGTGAAACGCAGCGTTTCACTTAGCATACGTGGCCAGGCAAAGGAATGATAGCCAATCAATCTGCCAAGACAGCGCCACATGGACCACTGCATGGACTGAAACACAAAAACACATGCACAGCGCGCTAAGCAAGATCAAACACATTTCTGGAAATAAAACCCTAGGATATTCATACAGTTCTTCATGATTTTTCCAGGTCAAGAACACATGTGTCCAGAAATGCAAAACAATTATATCATCATGTTCATCTTTCCACGTACATCACTAATCAATGATTAATTTGTTCTAAATCAACACATATCATGCAAAACGAATGGATTAAGTTTCATGTGTCAAACTTCAAATCACCATAACTACTTCATTTCTTCATGAAAATCATGGATCTAAAGCTCAACATGCTCAACGTTCAAGGATCTATCCTAAGCACACAACAATTCCATGAATCATGACATTCGAATTCTAACCTTCAAGGAGATGCAGAAGTGAAATCAATGGATTCAGGTCTTGAACAGCTTAAACAGATGATCCTTAGCTCTTGGATGATGATTTGGATGAAGGATGATAGCTTAATCTTGCACGATCTGGCCAAAAAATCCAACTGCCATTGATGGATGTAAACTTTAACACCTTCAAATCAGCTCGAAACTTGATGATCTTGCTTCCAAAATGTTCAATTATGCTTGTGGATGAAGGATTAATCAAGGACAAGCAATGCTTTTGAAGAAATTTGCATAAAAATTTGAGAGCACAATGTGAAGAAAATTGTGAAATGATTCTAGATCTGAGAATTATGATGTGTTAATCTCATTTTCTGTTATGCTTATGCTTATATATGATGCACTAATGATGCTCTTAATCCCAATTAGGCCAATGCAATTGGAATTAGTGAAAACAACTTTTTGGAAAGGTGAGAGCAAGATCTTCAACTTTCATGTTGGACAAAATTTCATTTGAAGCTTTCTTGGTGATGTAAACTTGAGGAGAAAACCTTTCCATTTTTGGCAATTTCAAATTACAGGTCACTTACTATTTTTGGAAACTTTTCATCTGACCTCAAATCCTTCATTGTTGATGTTTGAAATGTCAAATGAGACTTGTATGGGCATGAATGAGGCCTCTCTAACCATCTCCCACCTTCAAATCCATGATTGAATGCACAGTTGACTTTCTAGGGTTTCAGATGCATTGTGCATTGCCTGATGATCTCTAAACCTCCAATCTTTGGCCAAACCACTTCAAAATGATCCCTAAGTCATATGAACTCCATGAACCAACCCTAGGGCTTTGCTTCCATAGGAAATGCACTTGCTTGCTTGCACAACTGGATCTCCTGACCAGTCTTGACTGATGACTTGCACTAGGCAATGGACAATGCAATGTTATGCAGTGGACAATGCTAATGCTAATGACCTAGAATGAACATGTATGTACAAAATGGGAGGTGCAAATTTGAGGTGCTACACCTCCTTCTGAACAGGTTCTATATCAACCACGACCTGTTTACCTTTCGCCTTGGCAAGAGCCTCGGCATTGTTGTCTCTCAAAGGTTGTGGAGCAAACAGACGTCCACTTCTGGTAAACCCTCCTAGTCCCCCAACATTGTCCACAACTGGACTCACAACCACAGGAGTTTTACTAGGCACACTAATAGTCACAGGAGACTGATTCACCGGCCTAATCTGACTCTCAGCCCTCCGATTACTGCGGTAAGCACTGTCATATTTCCACGGCACAACCCTACTATCAACAGCCCTTCTGCCCGGAGCAACAATAGTGGTTGGAGTACTGACGGTTACAGGAGCAGAGATGGTCACAGGAGTACCACTAGTTGCAGGCGCATTAACAATTCTCTGACCACGTCCCTCAGACGGTTTGAAGTAGATAGTGACGGTTGACACCATCATACGATCTCTAATAGCCCGACTGAATTGCAAACAACCCTCGTCAATCAAATTCTGAATACCAACCCTCAACTGCATACACCCATTCTCTGACTCTGCACAGTCTACACAACCCTCATAACAGCCCGGGAATATGCCCCCTTTCAACAAACGGTCCTTTACAACCAACAGCGATGTCTGGAAATCCTCAACATTGACCACCAAGTCTTCAGCTTCTCCACCCTCAACATTGTTCACTCTGTGTGCACCATGCGGAGGCATAGGGTTGTTTACAATATTCGGCACAGGAGCAAAATTGATAGTTTTAGCGTCAATTAGGTCCTGGACTTTATGATGAAAAGCCCTGCAGTTTTCAATATGGTGTCCCGGTGCACCAGAGTGGATATCACAACGCACGTTGGCATCATACCCAGGTGGTATCTTTGTCAACGGAGCCATGGTACGCAACTCCACGAACCCCAATCTGAGCAACTCAGGTAGTAACTCAGCATAGGTCATCGGCAGCGGATCAAAACGTCGATCAGGCATCCTCTGTCTTGGCTGATAAGGACGTTGCTGTTGTTGTTGTTGTGGCGGTTGTTGTTGAACTCTCTGTTGTTGCTGTTGTTGACAAGGTTGAGGTGTCGGAATGGTCACAGCAGCCACCTGGCAATACTGATTTCTATTTACATTTCTCCTACCGTGTTGCACAGCACTGGTTTCACCCTCTCTCCTGCGAGGTGCCCCAGCAAACGGTTTCTTTGAAGATGAGGAACCAGCATCCTAAATCTTCCCGGCTTTAATCAAACTTTCAGTTCTCTCACCATAGATCACAACGTCTGAGAAACTACCGAATGGGCAACTTCCCATCCGGTCCATGAACACACCTTGTAAAGTACTGATGAACATATCAGTCAACTCCCTTTCCAGCATAGGGGGTTGTACTCGTGCAGCCAATTCACGCCACCTCTGGGCGTACTCCTTAAAGCTCTCTCCAGATTTTTGACAAAGACTCTGCAACTGAGTCCGGCTCGACGCCATGTCCATGTTATGTTTATACTGCCTCAAGAAGGCCTCACCCAGATCTTTCCAGCATCGGATAGAATCTCTCTTAAGCTCCATATACCAATCCAAGGAAGCCCCAGATAAGTTGTCCTGGAAGAAGTACATCCACATTTTCTCATCATCTGTGTAAGCAGAGATTTTCCTGTAATAGGCCTGCACGTGGGTGCGAGGACAAGAAGTACCATTGTACTTATCGAATGAGGGTGCTTTGAATTTGTAGGGGATTCTCAAACCTTCCACCAGACCCATGTTGGTCACATCAAACCCAAGGGAGTTCTGACATTCCATAGCTCGAATTTTCTCAGCAAGGGCATCAACTTTTCGGTCCCTCTCTTCAACTCTAACCACATCATCATCTTCACTGAGCAGAGTGAACATGTCCTCTTGTCTATCAACAAGCGGAGCAGGATGACGAATCGGAGCCTGGGTAGCTCTAGCATTAACAATCTCTGCAGCAAGAGGCTGTCCGTTGATTCTGATACCCCTCAATTCATCCCCTACAGCGTAGTCATTGACGGGAGCAGCAACAACATTCTCATGAACGGGCACACCCACTGGTGAAGCACGGTTGGACGACGGCATCACGGTTTCCTGTCTCTGGGCTAAGGCACGCAGCTCCTCTTGCCCCTGAACAACCCCTTGCATCATCGTCATGAATTGGGCCATGTTTTCCCTCATCTCAACCAATTTTGCTTGAACCTGGTCCATATTCCTCTGATGATTTAGTCTGGTTGAGTAGCGATGCGGTCGTTGATCAGCTATCCTGCCTGACACAGGAACCAGAGTGAGAAGTCACGAACAAGAACACCTGTTATGCAAAATGATATGTGTATGATGCTAATGATGCGTATGATGCACATGATATGTTCATTTCTCAGGCATTCAAAGAGCCTAATTCATCTTTCGAGAAATGGCAACCTGCAATAGACAACAAGGAAGCAATCACAAGATAATGAGCACAAGGCGAAACCAACAATCTCATCTATAGATATGAGCAACAGGATCATACAGCCAAGTCAAAGATCCAAATAATCGGAGTACAACAAATGAATCCCATCCAACAAGCCTGGAGGTGATTCTCAACATACACAACAGAGATACAAGCTAAGACAAACGTCTTCCCGGAATGAGAGTCTTCAAGTACTGACACTGGTCTATCAACAGGTCACACTCTGAACATTCTGGCAAGGGAGTGAGCTTCTCCTTCAATTGTCTTCTGAGCTCCACAACTTCTCCTCCAAGTTGGCTCTCTGATGCACGTCTCAAGTCTACTTCCTTCTTCAACTGGATGTCTTTGTCTCTGAGTTGTTTCTCCAAGTCTCTTATCTTCTTCTGATAACTGGCTTCAACTCTCTGCAACCTCAAGCACTCACGGTGTTCTGCATTCAACAAGGCCTCCATCTTTTCATAAGATCTCTTCTTGCTCTTTACTCCACCAATATCTACACTCTGCATGTCTCTGAGTTGATGAACCAAGTTCAACTTATCAGCTTTGGCTTTATAGAGCTCCATCTGGGTATCTTGCTCCTTCTCCTTCAACCGGCGATTCTCCATCAGGGCTTGCTTGTACTGCTCAGCAGGTACACTCTCAGCAAGAATCAAAGGTGGTTGCTCTTGCAATGGCTTCATCCTATCATAGGGCAACAACAAAGTTTCCACTCTCTTCTTGACCCACTCAGTATAATCAGGCATAGCAATGGCAAACTTCTTCCCTAGAACAACTCCATACTTAACATGAATGGTCTTCCAAGCTCTTCCCATTCGCTCCAATCTAACAGGGTCACTCCGCTTCTCAAAATACACACTCTTAGCTATCTCAGCATCAAGTGGTCTTCCATTCATCACGAACCCCAACTGGCAAAGAGAAAGAACCGGGTTGTAATTGATGCAACCATTGGTCCCTACAAGTGGCACATTACGGAACTCCCCACAACTCATAATGACATTACGCACGTCCATCCGGTAAGACTGCCACCTAATATCGTATGAGGTAAGAGACATAACCCTCTGAGTCCACTTATGAGTGCTCTGAGCATCCACAAAAGGTCCACTGACTGGAAAGAGAGACAAGAACCATCTGAGCAATAAGGGGAGACAGCATCTGATAGCTCCACCCTTACCATGCCTACATTGAATAGCATAGTAAGTGTCAGCTAACAGAGTAGGAACCGGGTTTCCTCCAATGAAGATAGTGACTGCAGCATAGTCCACAAAGTTGGGCATACTCGGGAACAAGACAATCCCATAGATCATGATGGCCAACTGAGCATGAAAAGCTTCCCAATTTCCCTTCTCTGCTTCTTCTCTAGCAATCCTCAACAGAAACTTCAAAGGCAACCCTACAACATCCCCACTGGACTTCCAATTATCACTGACTTCTTTGATACCCAAATGGAGAGCTCTGGCAACAACTCTGAAATCAACCTCCTTAGGCACATCCAGGAAAGGAACCTGATACCGGATCGGGACATTCAGCAGAATGGAATACTCCTCAAGAGTAGGCGCCAACTGATAATCCTGAAAGGTGAAGCAACGCAGCTCTGGGTCGTAGAACTGTAGAAGAGTCTGCAACGGCACCGGATCTACCACCATCTTCAACAATGTCAACAAATCCCCATACTGATCAACAAACCCCTTCTGATTACCACTGGTCACAAGGTTGCTCAACTCTATCAATGATGTCAAAGGCTCACGATGAAAGCTGTAGGAACAAGTCTTCCGCTTCAACTCTGGGACGGTTGCCATCTCTCACAGTGAATAAACTCCTGAATGAACCTGAGAAATGATATGCATGCAGAGATTAGTTTTTTTCTTTTTTCTTTCTTTTTTTCTTTTTTTTTTCAACTTTTTATTGCATATTTTTTTTTTGAAAATACACATGCTATGATGCAAATGATGCAGACAAGACTGGCTGGCTGTGTATCTCGGAGCACAGGACCAAAGCTTCGGCTTGAACTCGGAACCACAAATTCATCTGAAACCCAAAGTCATCTGAGACCCATATCTGAAGAACCAAGTCACCAACAGGATCACAAGTCACCAACAAGTCACCGACAAGTCACCAACTGTACCTGTAATAATGATCATTCCCTTCCCGCTCACGGGTGTCATCTAGGCCAGGGTAAGGTTAAGAGAAACGCAACATAAATAACCCTTTCATAGAATATCATCATATACACACCCGAAGTATGTAACGACGATACCCCATCAGAGTCTGAACTGCTCGTGATATCAAGTTCCGCTAAGTGGCGCAATACCACCCGCTTCCCATGAATCACTCTATTCCTAGGTATCCTAGATTTCACTCATAGCCTGGGTATTGGGCCTTTTACCTCGAGTAACACCCACCCCAACAGAGAGACAACGCAGCACAGCCAGATGAACAGATGAAAATGATGAATGCAAACATAAATGCAAACATAAATGCAAATATATACAAATAAATGCAATAAATGAAACAGCAAAAGCAACCAAACCCTATCCTAGAGAGCGCTAGGAGAGACTCGCTTAGGGAAGATGGACCAGCAAGAGGTCAACTTCTCTTTGTCCCCAGCAGAGTCGCCAGCTGTCGCATTACGCGAAAAACCGGCGGGAAAACGAAAACAACAGAGCCGCCACCGTGCGTTATTTATCCCAAAAGAGGGAAAGGAAACGCTCGAAGTAAACCTGGAAAAGACATGGTCTCGCGACCAGAGAAAGATGGGATCGGGAGTCGGTTATGCGAAGGGAAGGTATTAGCACCCCTACGCATCCGTCGTACTCGACGGAATCCACGCACAAAAGGAAGGATGAGGTTGCTAAAAACTGATCACGAACTGTACACACAAGGCTGGAAAGAGACACAGAAACGACAAAAGAAACTAACTCGGCAGGATATCGCATCCTGGGCCTACGTAGTCTGTCAGGCACATACATCAGAGTTGACGTAGTTCGGGACAGGGGAAACGTGCTCGCTTGGATGTCGCATCCTATGCATATGTATCTTCTCGGACTAAAGAAGAATCAGAGCACTCGTAGCTCGGCTAACGCACGCCAAACAAAACACAAACACAGGAAACCGACTGCCAATCGCTGGACTTACGTCAGACTCCACACAAACAGGCAAACCTGGAAACCGAATGCCAATCGCTGGACTTACATCAGACTCCGAACTAACAAACACACACAGGAAACCAACTGCCAATCGCTGGACTTATGTCAGACTCCAAGCACACGACAAACAAACACAGGAAACCAACTGCCAATCGCTGGACTTATGTCAGACTCCAACACAACACAAAGGGGGTTGAAAAAGAAAAAGGGCGCCCGGAGAGATCAGCTCATCTCCTGCCTACGTACTTCATCTGGTATGAGGATCAGGGCGACGTAGTTCCCCTACACAGGGAAAAAGGACTAGCCTAACCAGAAACAAAGGGAGACACAAACTACTAGGGAGACTACGACTCGAGCCTAGAAGTTGTCATGCATACGATCCCTATGTTAAGGTTTCTATCTAACTTGCACAGGAAGCAAGCTATCCTAAACAGCACAGGCAAAGACATACAAGCACAAAAAGCAAGCACACACATTATATGCACACAATTGGGCTCATACAAGGTTAAGCTGTGAAACACAAGCCGACTGGAATAGGGTATGATTAGCTCTTAACCCTAACATTGAGAGTTAGGGTGAAGCAGAAGAAAATGGGAAGTGAGGGTAAGACCTCATAGCTCTTATCCCTGGCCTGGGAGAGCTTCAGACAAATGAAAGTGTGGTAGTTCAGAAAGTAGGAACTCTTCTCCACATATGACTGACACAACAAAGATCTTGGGTTAATATCCACAATGCATCAACACATGGTGTGTGAGCAAAGTGAATGACACACTGAATAACAGGAGATGGATTGCACATCTCTTTTATCTGCCAATTGCCTCATAGAGGTCTTTCCCTGTTTGGCACAAAGATAAACAAACACAAGCATTGCCTCTTAAGGAGGGCTTCAGACAGGTGCCTGCCCAAGTAACAGGACAGGTCTTCCAGACTACATGAAGTCAGAGAGTTATACCTCAATGGTTAAGCAACCAAGCAAAGCAAAAGCAAGTTCAAAAGAACTCAAAGCAACTTATGTACCTGAAAAAAATCTAACCCAATCAGTGTACAAGTCAAACAATCAAACAGACAGTCAATCACATAATCAGACAAATAGGCAAGCAATGCAACAGTGTGCAAGGCACAAGCTATTAAGCCATTTGGTCTCAAAGCCTACAAAACAACTCAAAGTTAGTCAATATCCATCAACTAGTCAACTCAAATGAGTGAGCAACTCCAATTATGGCAATGTGCTTCTTAACCTGAAATCAAAGCTCAACTGTGAGTCACAAACCACTAGGTCAAGGCCTAGGGTCAAAGATGGAGAAAAAATTCAACAAAGAACATGAAATTTGACATGAATCAACCTCAATCAATCAAGAACACAATCCAAAAGGTCTCATATCAATATCATCAACCAAATTCATTTCATGAACCAAACATGACAAGGTATGCAAGTTGTAAGCACATTGTGACATCAGAATGAACAAATGCACATTAATTCAAAAATGATTCAAATAATCTTGGTGTAACACCCCAAAATTTGCCCTCCTCATTCATGCATTCATTTAGCATTTCATATTGCATTTCATCATGTCAATCAGAATTAGATCCAAAAAAAAAAAACGAAAAAAAAAACGAAAAAAAAAAAACGAAAAAAAAATAATAATAATAATTTTTTACAAAAAAAATAAAAAAAATAATAATAATAAAAAATTTTAATTAATTAATTAATTAATTAATTAAATGAATAATTAAATAAATAAAATATAATAAATTTTTTTGGACTTGGACCTTTCTCAAAAGCCCACTAAGCTACCAATATTAGCCTATAAATACTAGAGTTTCATTGAAACAAAAGCCACACAGAAGAGGAGAAGAAGGAAGAGAAGCAAAATACTCTGAGGTTTCCTTGGAACAAAACCCTGAGGAAAAAGATAGTGAGAGAAGACCTAACGGAGTTCAGAGCAGCCTCCAAACCCCGAAGGAAACTCAACTACACAGAATCACCTCTGCCTCACATAAACCCTGAAGATTGTTTTGTAAACCTCACGGGTGCAACTCAATTTCAATCAAGCTCTCCAATCAGGTTTGCCTTTATTCCCATTACCTTTTGCTTTGAAGTTGAATACTCTGAATGTATGAGGTATGATGGATGAATTTCATTAGGTTTTTTCGCCCATGGGTTTAATATGTATATGAAAGTATAAACAATGCCTTGAATGTTTAACCTTTTAATTTTTGAATGTATGCCACAGGGTTTGAGGTTTCTGAAACCATACTGTTATTCATGAAAAAAATGCTTATGATGTTTCACTAACCCTTTTGTTGAATTTTTGTGAGGGCTCACATGACTTTTGCAGGGATAACTTGCGTGGTTTCCCACTTTATTTGTGGGATAACCCCTGGAGGTTCATTCCGATTACCTGTACTGACTCACTTTTCTTTGATGGTACCAGCTTGAGAGATCTCTGGGTTTCTTGTCCCCTTGGTTGCTGTTACTTCGGATCTTTATCCGTGTGGTACTTTTTACCTTTTCCCGCATTTTACTGCTTTCCTAGCTGGAAGACCTCGATAGGAGGCAATGTTTTGTGTTTACCTCAAGATACATGTTTTGTGTTTTGTGTTCGTATCCCTGCAGGTAGCGCGGTTCCTTCATCAAGGACTGCCCTTTTTGCCCTTGAGCATCCCAAACCCTAAAACCCAAAGCAACACGTTAACTCCTTCTACTACAGGCGAGTAAGTCTCCAAAGGTCGAGCAAATCCGGTAGATTGCGTAGTAACGTTGTTCGCCCAAAACCCAATCCATAACCCCGTAGTTAGCCGAACTACGTTTTGCTCTGATTCTCAGGCCAGATGAGATACGTAGGCATAAGACGCGATGTCTTAGCGAGCACACATCCCCCAACCCATAGGTAGCCGAGCTACGAAGACTCTGATTCTCATATTCAGATGAGATACGTATGCAGTGGATGCGACATCCGTGCGAGTCATTTTCATTTAACCCTTTTTTTTTGGCAAACAGCACAAGATAAACCCACACCCTTTAGACAAAAAACACAAAAGTGGATCCCGTAGAGTACTACGGATGCGTAGGGGTTCTAATACCTTCCCTTCGCATAACCGACTCCCGAACCCATGATTTGGTTGCGAGACCCCGTCCTGTCCTTTCCTTTTTCAGGTTTACTTCGAGCGTTTCCTTTCCCTCCTTTGGGATGAATAACGCACGGTGGCGACTCTTCTGTCATTTTCTTTCGCCGGTTGTTTTTTTCGCACTGTATTTTTCAGGTTGCGACAGCAGGCGACTCCACTGGGGAAAAAGAAGTTGACCTCTTGCTGGTCCATCTTCCCTAAGCGAGTCCCTTCTAGCTTTTGTAGTTTGTTTGTTTATTGGGTGTTCATGCTTTTGTGCAGTTATTTATTTACCTGCTTTACCTTATTGCATTGTGTATATATCATTGTTGTTTCTGTTGGCTATGGCTGCTTGGTGATCTTTGTGAGATGAGTTCGATACCCGAACTCGAGTGCACTTAGGATAGGAGAATGGCATAGTCCTGTCAACTTGTGTGGAGTATTCCTTAGCGAGTTGACTTGCAAGCCCATTCACTTGGTGGAGGTCATGTTGAGATCAATAATGTCACATAAGTAAGTTGTGGTTAGACATTACTTGTTCCAATATAGACCTAAGAAGCCAAGGACCTTAGTTTACCAAACCCATCTTGGCCTATTCGTAGGACGTAGTGCGAAAGTCGTTCAAGTGTGAGACTTGATACGATTGTTACGCGATACTACACTCATAAGAGTCTCTCTTGAGAATATTGTTGGAATACGAGTAATCGTTCCTCTGATAATATCCGAAAGATGGGATTATGACTATGGGAACCTTTTGTAGAACATGTTTGGCAGGTTTAAACCTTAGTACACTCCTTTTGGGTGGTTCTTAACCTAAACTCCATGCTCGTGACTTGCAACAAACCCTTGATTCATGGTTAATCCGATCAGGTATCCTTAATATCAATGAAACTCGGGTGTTGATAAGGTGTAAACCATAATCCACCAAAATGGGTGGTTGATAATAAGGATAACATGATCCATCCCATGACCTTTGTTTGGTGTGCTCTTAATTTCTCTCCAGACAGTGCAACCCGACAGATGTTCAAGCAGATACATCAATTCTGATTGACATGCCTTTGCATTGCATAACATCATCTGCATATTTGCATCCAACATCTCATGCTTATTCATTTGCAGGGTATTCCCTTTCAAAACGGGGGTGCCTTAAAACTGAACAAGCAGTGCATCGCATACCATGCATATTAACCCTTGTCTGTTTTGCAGGTGTCACCGCAGTGTCTAATGTTTGTTCCCTGTATCAGGCAGTTATTGGTCCCAAGCGAGTTCATAGATACCCGACAAAGGAAAACCGTCCACGACTAGCGATGGACCAAGTACAGAAAGAGCTGGCTGATATGCGTGAAAGGATGGATCAGTTCATGACATTGATGACTGGTATGGCAGAAGGCCAGGCGAAGCTGAAGGAATTGGTTGAGCAACCGAGGCCCGATCCAGAGGTGGAAATACCAAGTGCTGAGGGGAACCCTGGTAACCCTGGGAACGCTGATAACCCTGTGAACACTGGTAACGCGGGTAACGTAAATGCTGATGGAAACCCGGGTAATGTTGGCAACACGGGGAATGTTGGGAATGGTATTGGTGGAAGATACAATGTGAATCAAGGAATTCGGATTAACGGGCACCCCGTTACTGAAGATTGTCAGTATGATCATTTTTCTTTGCACGACGAAGCCCTCGAGACCACTCGCCGTATGGATGAGCTTGCTGAGAAGCTCAAATCTTTGGAGTCTCAAAATTCCTTAGGCTTTGATGTCACAAATCTTGGTCTGGTTCAGGGAGTAAGGATTCCTTACAAGTTCAAACCCCTTACTTTTGAGAAATACAACGGGGCTTCTTGCCCACGCACTCATCTCCAATCTTATCTGGGAAGGTTGGGAGCTCACACGGAAGATGAAAAGCTGTGGATGTACTATTTTGAAGACAGTCTAACTGGAGCTTCTCGTGAATGGTATTCTCATTTGTCTCGTACTACCATCAAGAGCTGGAAAGACTTGGCAGAGGCTTTTATCAAGCAATATCAATACAACTTGGACATGGCTCCAAATCGGACCTTGTTGCAAGGTATGTCCCAGACTGCCAAGGAGACCTTTAGAGAATATGCTCAGCGTTGGAGACAGATTGCTGCGTCCGTCCAACCCCCTATGTCTGAAAGGGAGATGGCGGACATGTTCATGAACACTCTTCAAGGCAATTATATTGAGAGATTGGCTGCTTGCCCGTCAATCAGCTTTGCAGAGATAGTAATTGCTGGAGAAAGAATCGAGAGTCTGTTGAAGATGGGCCGAATTCAAGACAATAGTGCTCCCAAGAAACCGTTTGCTGGTAACGGTCAGCGAAGAAAAGAAGGCGAGACAAGCGTTGTGTATGCCAGCAGAGGCAGGGGTAAAGGACGCCCTAATTATTATCAAGATCAAGTGGCCGCAGTCACTATTCCAACACTTGTTCCTCAACCGCAACATCATCCGCAACAACAACCCAAGTACAACAATCAACAACAAGGAGGTAATCCGGGTCAACAGAGACATTATCAACAACGTCCAAGGCAGACGGACAGGGTCATCGAGCCAATCCCAATGCCTTATTCAATATTACTTCCCAAGCTGATTGACATGAATCTGGTTACATTGAGAACTCTGGCCCCACCAATCGATCCCAATAATTTGCCTAGAGGTTATGATGTCAACGCCAGATGTGCTTTTCACTCCAACGCACCTGGCCATACTACAGATAATTGCAAGGCTCTCCAGTTAAAGGTACAAGATCTGAGAGATGCCCAGGCTATCAATTTTGCTCCGGTGCCTAATGTTATCCAGAACCCGATGTCGGCTCACGGCGGGCAGAGGATTAATGCTGTTGATAGTGGGGAAACTTTGAATTTGGTTTCTGATGTGACTAAGGTGAAGACTTCGCTATCGGTGGTTAAAGACCGACTTCTGAAAGGACAGATTTTCTCGGGCTGTGGGGAAGAATGCAGAAATTGTCAAGCTGCCGAAAACGGATGTGACAGTTTGAGAAGGGGTATTCAGCAACTGATAGATGAAGGTTGTCTTCAGTTCGATCAGGCCCGTCCGGTGAAGAATGATGTATCGACGGTGACGTTTTATTTCACTCCTGAAGAAATATATGTTCCCGAGAGACTCGCTCCGACAACAATATATTTCCCAGAAAGTACAGAACCAGCAGCGGTGAACATCGAAAGTTCAGCACCAGTTGCAATTTACTCTGACAGCCCTCAACCGACTTTAGTTGGTCCGATCACCATCACAATACCAGGACCCGTTCCATATGAGAAAGACAGTGATATCCCGTGGCACTATGGGGCTGATATCTACTGCCAGGGGCAGAAAGTTAACGAAGAAGACATTGACATCGGTAGCTCCGCTGTAGACAATGTCGGAGGAGTTGGTGGCTTCACTCGCAGTGGACGCCTATTTGCACCATCAATATTACGCGCGAATGCTGAAGCTGAGGCAGCTGCCAAGGCTAAAGGGAAACAGGCCGCCGAAGAGGTTACTACTGAGGAAGATCCTCCTAAGACCGCATTCGAGAAGGAAGTGGATGAGTTTATGAGGATTATCAAGAAAAGTGACTACAAGGTAGTCGACCAGCTAAATCAGACACCCTCAAAGATCTCCATTCTCTCACTATTGCTGTGCTCTGAGGCGCACAGAGCAGCCTTGTTGAAAGTACTAAATATGGCCTATGTTCCACCGGAGATAACTGTTAACCAGCTGGAGTCGGTAGTTTCCAATGTAAACGCTAGCCGGGGGCTAGGTTTCACCGATAATGACTTGACAGCTGAGGGCAGGAGTCACAACAAAGCCTTGCATATCACAATGGAGTGCAAAGGGGTGATGCTTTCCCATGTTTTGGTTGATACAGGCTCTTCTCTGAATGTTCTTCCAAAGAAATCCTTAATGAAGTTGGATTGCGATGGCATCATCGTGAGGCCAAGTAACTTAGTTGTGAGGGCTTTTGATGGCTCTAAGAGAGCTGTCTTTGGCGAAGTTGAGTTGCCAGTTAAGATTGGACCGCAGGTGTTCAAGAGCACCTTTTATGTGATGGATATCCAGCCTGCCTACAGCTGTCTGCTAGGTCGGCCTTGGATTCATGCTGCCGGTGCTGTTACTTCTACCCTCCACCAGAAGCTCAAATATGAACTAGAAGGTCAGATCGTCACTGTATGTGGTGAAGAGGATATTTTTGTTAGCCACCTGTCTACATTTAAGTATGTAGAGATGGATGGCGAGATGCATGAGATGCTGTGTCAGGGCTTCGAAACTACAAACATCAATGAGGTCGCGCCCGAAGCTGTCTTTTCACCTGAGTTTGAGAAGGTCGGGACTTCTATCTCTTCATACAAGCAAGCTGTCGAAGTGGTTAAAGCTGGTAATGCCCAAGGCTGGGGCAAATTTGTGGAGCCAGTCATCAAAGAAGACAAGTTTGGATTGGGGTATACTCCGGGATCTCAGAAGAATGAAGCCGGTACTTTCTCCAGCGGGGGTTTGGTTTCTCCCCATGTCGTCAATGCTGCAGATGAAGACAAGGCTGACAGTGACTGTGACTTAGATAGCTGGATTCGCCCGTGTGTCTCGGGAGAAAAGCTCGACAATTGGTCGTCTGAAAAAACCGTCTGGGTTACTCTACTGAAAGAGTGATTTTTATTGTTTTCCTTTTATTACATGCATAATAAAGTCTTACACTTTGCCCAAGGTGTAATGGCTCATTTGTAGGGCCATCCATTTAGTTACGTTTCACAATTATTTTTATCATCAATAAAGGACGGCTTTTGCAAACAATTTTGTGTTCTCTTTCTTTTAGTTTTTTTACTTTTTACAAAAAAAATGGCAATGTTTCTTTTTTCGTTTTTCCTTTCTTTCAAAAAAAATCTCTCATTCTAAGGTAAAGCATGATCCTCCATCATGCAGAGCCGACCACCCGGATCTCACTGCTAACGACACTGCTATGGCCAAGTATGACTTCGACAATCCTATCTATCAAGCCGAAGAAGGGGCTGAGGAAGTTTGTGAATTGCCTGAAGGGTTAGCCAGATTGTTGAAACAGGAGGACCAAGCTATTACACCTTATTAGGAGGTGATTGAGACCGTCAACATCGGTACCGAAGACGACAAGAAAGAGATCAAGATCGGGGCCAGTCTACAGGCCGAGAGGAAAGACCGTTGATCATGTACTTGACTGTGTTAGAAAGGTCAATGGGTTGTGTGCTCGGTCAGCATGATGAGTTAGGTCGAAAAGAGCATGCAATATACTACCTTAGCAAAAGTTTACCGACTGTGAACAAAGATACTCATTGCTCGAGAAAACTTGCTGCGCTTTGGCATGGGCTGCTCGCCGACTAAGACAGTATATGTTGACTCACACGACTCTATTGATATCAAAAATGGATTCAGTCAAGTATATTTTTGAAAAGCCAGCACTTACCGGAAAAGTTACTAGGTGACAAATGATACTGACAGAGTATGACATCCAATACACTTCACAAAAAGCCATCAAGGGAAGTGTCTTGTCAGACTATCTTGCAGAGCAACCGATTGATGATTACCTACCTATGAGGTTTGACTTTCCTGATGAGGACATCATGTTTCTCAAATCGAAAGATTGAGAGGAACCACTCCCGGAGGAGGGGCCTGACCCTGAATCCAAATGGGTTATGATGTTTGATGGGGCGGTCCACGTCAATGGTCGCGGAGTTGGTATGGTGTTGATCACACCGGAAGGGGGTTCATATGCCATTTGGTGCCAGAATAACTTTTCCCTGCACCAACAATGAAGCCGAATACGAAGCTTGTATCCTAAGACTTGAGGAAGCCGTCAAAATACAGATTAAAACCCTGGATGTATACGGGGATTCAACTTTGGTCATCAATCAAACCAACAGGGAAATGGTGCTATGCTGGAACTACGTACCCAGAATTGACGTATCTCGGTCAGAGACGAATGAAGAAAGCATTTGGTCAGAAAGTGCGCTATCGGGAGTATCGAGTCGGTGAATTGGTACTCAAAAGATTTCTTCCTCCCAACACAGATCACATGGGCAAATGGACACCGAACTATGAGGGTCCGTACGTGGTTAAAAGGATTTTCTATGGCGGAGCTTTGATGCTAACAACCATGGAGGGCGAAGGATTCCCGTCCCCTAGTAACTCAGACGCGGTTAAAAAATACTTCGCATAAAATAGACCCGCTGGACAGTAAAAAGAATAGTCCAGGCAAAAAAGGGGCATCCCGACGAACCAAAAAAAAAGAATAAAGAGGTTCGGGCAAAAATTAGGGATATAAAAAAAGAGTACACCCGGTGAGTCGAAAACCCAAAAGGGCGGCTCAGGCAAAAATGGGTATCCCGGTGGATTGAAAACCCGAAAATGGGGAAATCCAGGCAAAAGTTAGGGAATAAGCGAATGACTGTGATCTGAGTTCATCAGTGTTATATCACCATTTCATTCAATCCGGCAATCTTCGAAGGTTAAAGATCGACTAATCATCCACTTCAGAAAGCAAGATGAGCAGAGCGTCTTGAGGACATACGAGTCATAGCAGAGTCGAAACTCAGTGGGACCCCGTATCCCCATTGCCATTAGGATAGTTCTCTTTTTATAGCGATCACCTCTTTTCAGGGATCAGCTTCCTGATACCCTCGCCTATTCCTGGCACAAATTTTCTCCCCAGTAAGAGTCGAATAATTCAGTTAAAGAGCCTCTTTATTTTTCATTTATCAGTTTGTTTGCAAAAATGTCCGAATTTTTGATAAAACATATTGCATATGAACATAATGGTGGCTTTTGCAGATGATTTGCACAGGAAAACATTTAAAATTGCTTTGAATGTGCTTAATCCCGGACGGTGAATTCAAACCGAGTAATTCCCCCGAGGCATACGTGTATTTTTGGTTGCAGGTCACAGGAACCGGATGCCAAGTCATGAATCCTCATCCCCAAGCGGTTGACAAAGTCTCTCCTCAGCAGAGCATGTTCCCCAACAGAATTGACAGTATCCAGACTGTCTATCCCCAGTAGAGTTGACAGTATCCAGACTATATATCCCCAGCGGAGTTGACGGTGTCAAACTGTATCTTCCTAGCAACAGCGGAGTGGTTGCATACCGAACGGACAAGAGGGTGGTATTCCCAGTGTTCATCTCATCCCCAACATTATTTCTAACAGATTTGTTCTAATCCCCAGCTAGAGGACGATTAGCAAGTTCATATCCCCAGCAAAGGTCGTTTCCTACGACATTTCCCCAGGAAGTGTTTTCCCCACAGACTCTCCTCACAGAGCCTCGCCGAACAAAGTTTCCATAGTTGATACTCCCCCCGCAAGGTCAACTTTTCAAGCAGCCAATTTATTTTTGGTGGCTCTTTGGTCCCGGCAGACGGATCATTCCCCACAGAGCATTCAAGGATCGATACAGCGATCTGTTCCCTACCGGAGTTTGCTTCCCCAAGCAGATTTCTTTTTACACCATGCATAACATTTTCATTTGCATGCATATCATATCAAGCATACACATAAGCTGATAAATAGGTTCTTCCAAGCAGACTGAAGAATTACTTTACAACCAAGGTCATGAGATCCAGCCAGAGGATCAAGCGTGAGTGATCCAGCCAGAGGGTCATTTCGAAGATTCAGCCTGAGAATCGTTTTCCAGTGATCCAGCCTGAGGGTCATTTTGAAGATTCAGCCTGAGAATCGTTTTCCAGTGATCCAGCCTGAGGGTCATTTTGAAGATTCAGCCTGAGAATCGTTTTCCAGTGATCCAGCCTGAGGGTCATTTTGAAGATTCAGCCTGAGAATCGTGTTCCAGTGATTCAGCCTGAGGGTCCATTTCGAAGATTCAGCCTGAGAATCGTGTTCCAGTGATCCAGCCTGAGGGTCATTTCGAAGATTCAGCCTGAGAATCGTGTTCCAGTAAGCCAGCCTAAGGCTCAATTTGAAGATTCCCCAGTGAAGTCGCCTACAAGCTTTATTTCCCCAGCAAGCCTAAGTCTAATTGAGGAGTCGTTACAACATGTTCTAGCCTGAAGAATATGTACGAAGCCCAAAAGTGGAATATGCTCGAAGCTGCATATCTAATATGAAGGTTGGGTGTAGATTTCAAAAGAGGGTCAACCAGCGCATGCCTCAGATGCGGGATCCTAATGATGGGAATTTATCATCAAAACAATCCAGATCTAGCCAGAAGATCGAAGTCAGATCTAGCCCGAAGACCGGAAATAGATTCAGCCAGAGAATCGAAGCAATTCAGATATAGCCAGAAGATCGAAGTAGATTCAGCCAGAGAATCAAAGGAAATAGATTCAGCCAGAGAATCGAAACAAAGAAGATCTAGCCAGAAGATCAAAAATCGCAACAATTCAGATCTAGCCAGAAGATCGAAGTAGATTCAGCAAGAGAATCAAAGGAAATAGATTCAGCCAGAGAATCGAAACGGAGGAGATCTAGCCAGAAGATCGAAGAAGATCTAGCCAGAAGATCAAAATCGTATCCAGCCCGAGGATCAAAATTAATATCCAACCAGAGGACTAAATTGAGTATAGGTTCAGCCAGAGGATCGAAACTCCAGATTCAGCCAGAGGATCGAAACTCCAGATTAAGCCAGAGGATCGGAAGAAAAATAAACAGCACGGTGTATTTCCGCGTTTTTGTGGTGTTCTCGGAGCGCAAATTTTCGGTCTATCTTTGGTATTCAATCACAGCTCACCCCGTTTGTCTGATAAGCTGTTCGCTTTCATCCTACTCGGGTTAGCTGATGATTGAATAGGGGCAGCTGTAACACCCCAAAATTTGCCCTCCTCATTCATGCATTCATTTAGCATTTCATATTGCATTTCATCATGTCAATCAGAATTAGATCCAAAATAAAATAAAATAAAATAAAATAAAATAAAAACGAAAAAAAAAAAAAACGAAAAAGAAAAAAAAAATAATTTTTTACAAAAAAAATAAAATAAAAAAAAATAATAATAAAATTTTTTAATTAATTAATTAAATAAATAATTAAATAAATAAAATATAATAAAATTTTTTGGACTTGGACCTTTCTCAAAAGCCCACTAAGCTACCAATATTAGCCTATAAATACTAGAGTTTCATTGAAACAAAAGTCACACAGAAGAGGAGAAGAAGGAAGAGAAGCAAAATACTCTGAGGTTTCCTTGGAACAAAACCCTGAGGAAAAAGATAGTGAGAGAAGACCTAACGGAGTTCAGAGCAGCCTCCAAACCCCGAAGGGAACTCAACTACACAGAATCACCTCTGCCTCACATAAACCTTGAAGATTGTTTTGTAAACCTCACGGGTGCAACTCAATTTCAATCAAGCTCTCCAATCAGGTTTGCCTTTATTCCCATTACCTTTTGCTTTGAAGTTGAATACTCTGAATGTATGAGGTATGATGGATGAATTTCATTAGGTTTTTTCGCCCATGGGTTTAATATGTATATGAAAGTATAAACAATGCCTTGAATGTTTAACCTTTTAATTTTTGAATGTATGCCACAAGGTTTGAGGTTTCTGAAACCATATTGTTATTCATGAAAAAAATGCTTATGATGTTTCACTAACCCTTTTGTTGAATTTTTGTGAGGGCTCACATGACTTTTGCAGGGATAACTTGCGTGGTTTCCCACTTTATTTGTGGGATAACCCCTGGAGGTTCATTCCGATTACCTGTACTGACTCACTTTTCTTTGATGATACCAGCTTGAGAGATCTCTGGGTTTCTTGTCCCCTTGGTTGCTGTTACTTCAGATCTTTATCCGTGTGGTACTTTTTACCTTTTCCCGCATTTTACTGCTTTCCTAGCTGGAAGACTTCGATAGGAGGCAATGTTTTGTGTTTACCTCAAGATACATGTTTTGTGTTTTGTGTTCGTATCCCTGCAGGTAGCGCGGTTCCTTCATCAAGGACTGCCCTTTTTGCCCTTGAGCATCCCAAACCCTAAAACCCAAAGCAACACGTTAACTCCTTCTACTACAGGCGAGTAAGTCTCCAAAGGTCGAGCATCCGGTAGATTGCGTAGTAACGTTGTTCGCCCAAAACCCAATCCATAACCCCGTAGTTAGCCGAACTACGTTTTGCTCTGATTCTCAGGCCAGATGAGATACGTAGGCATAAGACGCGATGTCTTAGCGAGCACACATCCCCCAACCCATAGGTAGCCGAGCTACGAAGACTCTGATTCTCATATTCAGATGAGATACGTATGCAGTGGATGCGACATCCGCGCGAGTCATTTTCATTTAACCCTCTTTTTTTTGGCAAACAGCACAAGATAAACCCACACCCTTTAGACAAAAAACACAAAAGTGGATCCCGTAGAGTACTACGGATGCGTAGGGGTGCTAATACCTTCCCTTCGCATAACCGACTCCCGAACCCAAGATTTGGTTGCGAGACCCTGTCTTGTCCTTTCCTTTTTTCAGGTTTACTTCGAGCGTTTCCTTTCCCTCCTTTGGGATGAATAACGCACGGTGGAGACTCTTCTGTCATTTTTTTTCGCCGGTTGTTTTTTTTTTTCGCACTGTATTTTTCAGGTTGCGACACTTGGCAAAGTTCATGAGTAAACAGGACATACAACATGATCATCACAAAAAAAAATTAGAGGCATTGGACAACATTAGGCATGGTAATCACATAGCATAAAACAAGGCAAGCATAACAAGCCCATGTGTGACACAAATTGTCACACCAACTTAGCATAGGCCT
This sequence comes from Lathyrus oleraceus, assembly GCF_024323335.1. Taxonomy (NCBI): domain Eukaryota; kingdom Viridiplantae; phylum Streptophyta; class Magnoliopsida; order Fabales; family Fabaceae; genus Lathyrus; species Lathyrus oleraceus. The sequence goes on along the minus strand of NC_066585.1, from coordinate 252,018,460 downwards.
AAAACAGAGATGGATCATGGTAAAAACCTCAAACCAAAGCCAAAACAACATTCAACATGTCTAGAAATAGTGTGCAAAATTTCACATTCATTGGATAAAAGCTCAGCATTTCATGATCAAATGAAATTCAAGGCAATTTAAAAGTTCAAATGTGACCATCCAGAATGAAAAATCTCAATTAAATCAGAAATGATCTCAAAAATTCAAACGAAAATCATGAGCAACCACAACATCCATATCAAGCATCATACAAAAAATCAAAGCAATTGGATATCATTTGATATTGCAAATTCATCAATCAATTTGAACATCACAAGGTGTGACACAAATTGTCACACCTAACTTAGCATGATCATAAAACAGCAATGGCACATGATAAAAATACCAACTCAACACCAAAATGTCAAGCAAAGTGTCTAGTTATAGCATGAAAAATTTCATGAGCATTGGATAAAATCTCAGCATTTCACAAAAGTATGATCAAGGCAAGGTACAAAATGGACATGTGTTCAAGTCTCTAGCACAAAAACAATTTCTAGCGATGCACAATTTATGGAAAAATGATGATAAAATAGTAGACAAAAAATGCAACATGATCCAAAAAACCTCATATTTTTTGGAGCAATTTTCAATTATATGTGAATTTTTAAAGATGGAGAAAAAATTAAAAAAAGTATGAAGCAAGCATTGAAATGATGGAAGGAAATAAGAGAAAATCATGAAGCATATTTGGAAATGTGGAATGGCCAGGAATCGAAGCAAGGCAATATTTGAATATTTGGCGCCAGGCTGCAAAACGACAGCGTTTCACTCTCAAACCCTAGCGCGCGCATGCATGCATTTCAAATAATCCGCAGGTAAACACATGAACACGCAACAAAATTCGCAGCAAACCGCATGTGTCCCGCAGGAAATTCCACATGAAATCTGGAGATGCATGAACACACGATGAAGATCATGAAGGTCTTCATCCAATTTTTCCAGAAAATCTCAAAAGTTCCAGAAATCAATATTGAGCATATCAACATGTAGATCTTGCATCATACATCAACAATCAACAAACATTTCATCAAGAAATCAACAAATACGCATGGATCGAAGAGAATAAGTTTCACCATCCAAACTTTACACAAACATATCTCACTCAATTTTGCATGAAAATGAATGGTTCAAAGTTCAAAATACTCAACATCCTAAGATCTACAACAATGACATAACAAATTTGAGAAATAAGAGGATCGATTTGGAACCTCTTGAAGAGCAACTTTGGAATTTGATGGATACAAGGCCTTGTGATGCTTCCAATCTCTTCTATAATGCTTGTACAAGTAATTGGAGGAAGAATTGAGGTTCAATTGCACACAATTTCACAAAAATCTGAATCCACCATTGTTGCTTCAAGCTTGGAGAATGCTTCAAAACTGCACTGCTTTCTTCACTTCCACGTATGAATCTTCTCAATAGAACTTCAGGAGCAAGAATCAATCACCAGAAAATGCTTGAATGTGAAAAAAATGCAAGAAAGTTTGAGAGGAAAATTTGGAGTGTTTGAGATCTAGATCTGAAAATGCCAAGCTAATCTGAAAAACAGTTAGAGATTTAGCTTATATATGCTCCACTAATCATGTTCCTAATCATGTTTAGGCAATGGTTAAGTGTATTATCCAAAATAAGGTGCATATGCAAATTAGCAATTTCACCCTATGCATGAAAATGCATGGTGAACAGTACACGGGAATGCTTCAAATTCACTTCAAATTCTGTCTTGGAGCCAATGGAAGTGATGAAATGTTCAAATAATGCATCATTTTTAAATTCCATAATTTCCCTCCAAAAATCAAGTGAATTGGCAAATGATTATATGATGACAATTGGTGTAATGCAATGCATGATTTGGAAAGTATAGGTCAAAAGAAGAATGTACAAAAAAGAGCCATCCAATTTGGAGTTTTGGTTTGAAAGTTATGCCCATTTGAATCTTCAAGTACACCTTGCCATGTTTTGATCATATCTCTTCAACCACACATGAGAAATCCATAATCTTGGACTTTTTGGAAATGGGAGAGAAAGATCTTCAACTTTCATGTTGGACAAAATTTCATTTGAAGCTTTCTTAATGATGTAATCTTGAGTTGAAAACCTTTCCATTTTTGGCAAATTCAAATTACAGGTCACCTGCTATTTTGGAAAGTTTTGATCTGACCTCAAATTCTTCAATGTTGATGTTTGAAATGTCAAATGAGACTTGTTCCCACATGAATGAGGCATCTCTAACCATCTCCCACCTTCAAATCCATGGTTGAGTTGACAGTTGACTTCTGTTGACTTTTTAGGGTTTCAGATGATTTGCACATTGAATGATGATCTCTGAACCTCAAATTCTTGGCCAAACCACTTCAAAATGATCCTTAGGTCATGTGAACTCATTGTACCAACCTAGGGCTTTGATCTCATAGAAAATGCCCTTGTTGCCTTGCACAGTTGAATCTCCTGACCAGTCTTGCCTGATGACTTGATGGACTATGCAATGAACAATGCAATGTTTATGACCTACAATGAAAATGTATATATAAAACGGGAGGTGCAAATTTGAGGTGCTACAGGGAGGAGTTGCAGGTGTTGGAGAAGCTTGATGAGCAGCAAGAATTGACTCCATCATGGCAGTCAGGCAGGCGATCTCGTCCTTCAACTCTCTGTTCTCTTGCTCCAAATGTTCCATGATTTTCTGATGATTGGCTCGGGTATAGTACCGATGAGTCAGCTTGGCTAAAGCACAGAAGAAACACCAATCAGACATCTGGCGAAAACCTGCTTATGCAAATGATGCATGAAATGTAATGCTTGTTAATTTTTTTATTTTCACGGAACTTACTATATCATTTGCAAATATAATATTTGAATGGCAATTGAAACAATTTGATATGACCAAAAATATCTTTTTCTTTATATAAATTGGAAGGATTACACTAAGTACAATTTCAGAAACCAAAACAAAAAGATACAAGAGAAAAGGAGACTAGTCATCCTAAGGATCCCTAATAACAATGTCAGAAGATTTGGCTATAGGCGCGTACTTCCTCCGAATGCGACGGATCTCGGTCTCAAAAGAAGCCTTCATCTGAGTCTTCTCGAAGACAAGCTGGTCAACAATCTTCTTCCAAGTAACGGAAGGCTGAGGCATGCTATAAGATGAAACCTTTGGCTCTCTCTGTCTCTTCGTCACTCGATCTTCAAGTAGCTCAATAAGTGCATCTTTGTCCTTAGACTCCAACTGCAACTCTTCATGCTTCTTGCTCAAAGCATGGAAACGCTCTTCTCACATATCTTTCTCTTGCTTCATCTTGGCGAGCGCGTCTGCCAACTCCTCTACATCTTGGTTAGGGAGAGTTAATGGCTCAACCACAACCATATACATAGGTCTTTCGCAAGGATAAGGCATCTTCAACTCCATAGCTCTCTTCTTCAACCAAATAGTGTAAGCTTCCAAAGCTACACAATTGCATGGACCAAGCTCGGATCTTCCTTTCCTATGCACATTATGCGAAGAATGCATAACCTTCTGCTTCAAATGTTGGGGATCTTTACCATCTTGATAGAAAATACCTTCTAACAACATGTTATTAGGTTTGTCCCTCAAGGGGAACCCAAGTTGACGACGAGCCAAAGCAGTGTTGTAGTTAATTCCTCCTTGTGTACCTATGAGAGGCACATTAGAGAATTCACCACAACTATCAATAATCTCCAAACTGATCAAGGACGGATCATACCAAACTATATCATCATTAGTGAGAGACATAAGTCTCTGAGACCACCTTAGACATTGTTTGTTCTCCACAAAAGCAGATGTTTGAGGCAAGTGCGAAATAAACCACTTGTACCAAAGATGGATGCAATAGATAATAGTTCCACCACCTTTAGAATTCCTTAGATGCAAAGAGAAATACATATCACCCAACAAAGTAGGAACATGAATCCCAATCAAGAAAAGTCTAATGGCGTTAACATCAACAAAATCATCAGTGTTAGGGAACAAAGCTAATCCATAGATGAGCAACACAAATATAGCTTCAAAAGCATCCACACTACCAGCTTGAGAAAAATTAGTAGCTTCCTTGATGAGGAAAACATATGGCAACCCAAATAACCCTCCTTTCTTTACCCAATGAGCCTCTATCTCAGACTTCTTCAAGTGAAGAGCTTCAGCAATAATACTAGATCGAGGAATCTCTTCCAATCCACCAAAAGGCACTCTACTAGAAACACGTATCCCTAAAAGATGTGAATACTCCACCAATGTAGGCACAAGCTGAAAATCTGGGAAAGTGAAACAATGGTAGAGAGGATCATAGAACTGCACTAGCACACTCAAGAGTCCTTCAACCACATCAACAAATAAGATGGACAGAAGTTTCCCATGACATTGTTTGAAGTCCAAGTGATCTAATACAAAATATGCTAGCTTCCTTAACTCTTTCAAGTCGGGACATCTGAAACTGTACTTCTTAGTGTTCCTTCGTCCACAATCCATGGTCTGCAAATATTTGCAAATGATACCTTAGTTCCTTGAAAATTTCGTGTGATGAATGTTATGATGCGCATGGATGTATGAATGCAACAATCACAAATAAGGGATCACACACAATGCAAACAAAGGTCAAGGGATGAATCAAGTCATTGTCAAGATCAATCATCCATTTTGGTGGATTATGGTTTACACCTTATCAACACCCAAATTCCATTGATATTGACAAGACTTGATTGGATCAACCAAGAATCAAGGCTTTGTTGCAAGTCACGAGCATGGAGTCTGGGTAAGAACCATCCCAAAGTAGTGAACTAATGATAAAAACCTATAGATCATGTTCTAAAAAGTTCCCAGAGTCTTAATTCCATCTATCGGATATTACAGGTTAAGATGACTGACTCATCGACACATAATATTCTCAAGAGAAACTTGTCTGAGTGTAGTATCGCGTAATAACTGTTATCAAGTGTACACTTAAACTGTCTGCGCACTACGTCCTAAATAGGCCAAGATGGGTTAAATGTTCTAAGGTCCTCAACTTCTCAGACCCAATTAGAAATAGTAATGCCTAACCAAAAATACTTGTGTGACATTTCCAAATCCAAAAGAGTCTCCACTGAGCAGATGGATCTCAAGCCAACTTGTTAAGGACTACTCCACACAAGTCGAACATGACTATACCATCCTCATATCTTAATTGCACTCAAGTTCGGGTTAGAACTTATCTCACCACTCAGAGATCACCAAGCACAACAAGCATATTATATCACACATACATATATACAAACATCACATATATACAAATATATTCACACAAAAAGTAGGCTAAACCCACTGGAGACTACTCCCCAGCAGAGTCGCCGCTTAATTTCTGTAGCGGGAAATTCATGATCATCAAGCTATTGACAAGCTAGAGATCAAATAACAAGAGTCGCCACCGCGCTTTTATTGTTTCCAACGGAAAAGGGAAAAAGTACAAACAAAACCCAACTGTAAGAAGTTTTCAAATCAAAACTAATAAAAAGTCAGAGATCACAGGTAAGGGGGTTAGTTACACAGAGGGAAGGTGTTAGGACCCAAAGTGTCCTAGGTACTCCTAGGGAGTCCTTTTTGTGTGGATATCTGTTTTGTACAAAGTGATGTTTACAAACAAATAGAATGTGGGATGAGAAAAGAATTCATTAATTATATTTTTTTGTGTTTGACAAGACCTTTCGTCTTGTGCCTACGTACCAACATAAAAATGAGGGATCAAAACCTCGTAGTTCGTGATACAAATTTCAAAATGGATGCATTGATTTTAACAAAATTTAAGTTTGAAAGGCACAAAGGCCTAAAATGGTGTGAATGAGTTAGTTCTTTTTGGTTTTTTGAAAGTTTAAGTCAAGTATAGTTAAGTTTATTTACAAGTTTGATTTAAGAAAAGAAGTTTGAAAATGCAATGGCATAAGGCCAAAGTTTCTATATTTTTGCAAAAGTGGTCAAAGTTTAGAACAAAAGTAGTTCACACAAAGAAGATTTTTTTAAAAAAAATAAGGGAGAGATTTTGAAATTAAAGAAATGGGGAGAAGATGAAGAGATTATCCTATGCACAAAATTAAAAGTTTAGAGTTGAAAAGATCTGACCAAGTGAGTAGCAATCCAATAGACAAGAATGTAAATAGAAACCCAGAATTCCCTTGGATTTTTATAATCAAGCAACACACAAATGTACAGTTATATTATATTGAATAGCAAGACATCAAATAAAGATGGCCACATCCAAGATTATCCATTCCATGATCTTCTTCAAAATAGTCCATGCAACAAATGAATTCCACAAGTCACAGGTTAAAAATAACAGCTTCACAATGATCATGTTGCATATGAACTTAGGGAGGTCTTCAAAGATGTATCAGATGAATTTCAAATTTGCAAGCACTTGGTTCTTCAACAAGTTGGCATTGGCCAAGTCCATTAGCATAGGAAGGTTGCCTAGATTCTAAGTTCATTTGTCCAAGATCAAGCCAACAGTCCACTCAAACGTTTTTCAGGGTTTTTGTTATTATTATGTACATTAATGGTCAAAGACCACACAAACAAGCAAAGTACACAAACAAAATATATCACACAATATGGTTCAAATGGAAAAAGTGAAAATTGCATTAACATGAACAATTAGAATGATAATGAACAATGGCAAATGAAATAGAGTGCTAAAAGTAAATTGCATTAAAGTAAAAGCTTGAAATTAAAAGTTAGTAGTTAATTGGTTAGAAGTTAGTATTGTTTTGTTTTACTTTTTTATTTCAAAACATTATTTGGAGAACACTCAACCCACTTATTACAAGCATGAATCCTTGAGCCAAAACATCTTCCAAAGGGAGGAAAGAAGGCCAAGTTTCCACACAATACCATGAAAGAGGGGAGACTTACAATCTCACTAACTAGAATGATTATGCCTTTTATGTCACAAATTTAGCGTTATGTTAAGCAATCGTAATTGGACTTATGTAGAAGTCACAACTATTTAAGGTCGGGCAATATAATTTTGGTGTTAATGCATGTTAGAGACATAGTATAATGGACTATGCTCATGAAACATACCACACACAAAAAGAATATGTAAAAGGTGTGGCCTAATCTCATCCATACTCATGTCAATTTTTCAATCAACTAGCATTAGGGCTTTGAGAAGTCATAGACCAAATGGAATGAATGAATGGATAAGAGGAATATGATGAAGTGGGAGGGGAATGAATGAAATCTCAAATTGGTCAAAGGAGGACTTTTACCAAATTAATATCAGCCATTGATTTTGGGAGATGGAATGTACATTCCATCAATCCCCTAAATCCAATGATATTAATTTGACAAAGTCAAATCAACCTTGACCAAGGCCCAACAACAAGAGTCAAACATAAACAAAGTCATCACAATTGGTCAACAAATTTATTTGGCATTTATTCAAATTAAAAATACTAAAATAGTGCATTTAAATTAAATATGGTTTGTCCAATTCCTAAAATCTCATCAAAAGACCAAGGAAATGGCCATGAGATTTATCATAGGTCAAACAAGTTCAAAGGACCTTGGAGAAAAAATTTCATAATTTTTGGACATTTAAAAATATTTGTAAACAATTAAAAACAAATGCAAAATCAATTAATTCATGAAAAACATTAAATTCAACCTCAAATTCAAAATAATTTCTCAGGTTTATCCTTTGCAATGTGATGGTTTGCGATGGGGGATCAAAGCTGGCGCGAATGTGTGTGAAATTCTGAGCAATTGGAGCTCTATTTATAGCTGAAATCATTGATATTTGCACACTTGAAATCACTTTCCAAATTTGGCAAAATGGTGATACATGGGTGCATGGGCGTGTACAGGCCCATGAGATCATTGCAATAAGTCCACAAATGAATGTTAGATAGTCTGAATTTAGCTTGGATTGCAAGGCAAGTGTGCATTTACATTTGAAGTTTGATCCTTGCCAAGTGATGTCACCATGTTCATGCCATGCGCAGCCTATGCATTCTTTGTCCAAAATGAATGAATTTGAGCTCTTGGGAAAAGTGATATCAAGAGGAACAACTTTCATGTTCAACACTTTTTCATTTGAATCTTGGAACTTGGAGAAATTTGAGGTGGAAGTTTGGAAATTTTTGACATATCAAAATTTTTCTAAGTGTCCAGCCATATGTCTCAATATTACACCTTGCTTAACTTTTTACATGAGCTTCAAATGAGAAACGTGTCTGTATCAAAGTTGTAGCTCTCTCAAAGACCTTAAAAATGGTCACCAATTTCTTGTCATTTGGATTTAAAATGATATAGTTATGCATTTTTGAAGTTTGGAAAAATCACTTGATCAATGGTATAGGTCAAAAGTGACCTATAATGTATCTCATATCACATGTTCAAAAACGTTGAATTAGCTCCCACTACAAACATCAAAAGTTGAAGTAGACACATTGAATTTGATTGTGAAACTTGGAAATCTTTCATATCATAAAAATTGAGCAAGTTATGGCCTTAGGAAGTTGACTTTCAAATTAGGGTTTATACAAAATGACCTATAATGTTTCAACATAGAAAATGATTTTCCAAGCAACACTAGCTCTAGGTATCAACATGAAAGTTGTTTGGAATTTCATTTAGAGTAAGTTTTCTCTTGGAATCATTTTAATATGGTGCAAAGTGTAGGAGATAGGGCCTAGGGAGACCTAGTTTTGATTAGATGAATTCATATGGCCAACCACTATCAACCAACTTGCTAACATACAATTCTCTTGACTTTGTTGGCTCATGGTAGATCATATATGCTTAATATGATTAAATTTTAAGTTTCCCTTGAGAAATTTGATCAATTGGTGAGATAGATTGTTGGAGAAGTTACTCAAAATACCCAGTCCAACTAGGGTTTCCAAGGAAAATTACCCTCAAACTCTTGAAGAAAACTTGATCAATATAACATGTAGAGAACATTGGGACTCATATATTATGTTCATGACCATTCTTGAATCAATTCTTGGTTGTGCACTTTGTTCATGAGGGTTTCAAACTCTAGATGTGAACTTTATGAATCAATGGAATCATGCCCTTCCTACAAAAGAGTTATACAAATGCAAAGACATTTTTTGGTATTTTGGTTAGTGAAATGATAAAATACAAGTATGATATAATCACAAAGTGCTTGGTGATCCCTCCCAAGACAAACCCAATGAAAGAGAGGTAAGGAGGATGCCAAGATATGATCCAAATGCTAATGCTTATGATGGAATTGCATGAGGGATCTTAGGGTCAAAATTGGGGTCTTACACTTCCACCTAAGTTCAAAGCGCCAGACCTACCAAAATACAAGGGTTTAAGTTGTCCTAGAAGTCATGTCATTATGTATTGAAGGAATATGGCATCCTACATTAATAATGATGAGCTTCTCATCCATTGCTTTCAAGACAGCTTATCTAGGGCATCCTTAGATTGGTATATGAGCTTGGAACGTAGTAAAATCTGATCTTGGAAGAACTTGTCTGAAGCCTTTCTCAAGTAATACAAATACAACCTGGACATGGCTCCCACCAGGTTACAACTGTAAAATCAAGCCTGCCAGCGCAATGAAACATTCAAAGAATATGCTCAGAGATGGTGTGAGATGGCTTCTAGAGTTAAACCAGCATTGATAAATGCTGAATTGGTTGATATCTTTAGGAGCACACTCCAAGGCTTGTAATATGAGAAGATGGTTGGTAGCTTGTCATCCAACTTTCCTGACATATTAACCATTGGAGAACGCATTGAGAATGGGCTGAAAATAGGAAAGATTACTAATGTTGATAGCCAGATAGTGGCCAAGAAATCCCAGGGTTTTGCTAAGAAGAAGGAGGCCGAGGCAAGTGCTATAATAGCAAATGTTTGCCTCAAGTTCAAGCACCTATGGCTCCTATGCCATACTACCCTTATTTGTACATTGTCGCGACTCAATATCAGCAATCTTGTAAGACCCCAATTTTGACCCTAAGATCCCACACGCAATCTCATCATATGCATTAGCATTAGGATCATACCTTGTCATCCTCCTTACCCCTTTTTCATTTTGGGTTTGTTTTGAGAGAGATAACCAAGCGCCATGTGATTGTATCATACTTGTATATTATCATTTCACTAACCAAAGTACTAAAAATATTTCTTTGTATTGCCTAACTCTTTTGTAGGAAGAGCATGATCCCCATTGATCTATCAAGTTCACATCTAGGGTTTAAGACCCTCATCGCTAAGAGCACAACCAAAGAATGATCCACAATGTCTCTAAGCATCATATATGAGTCCCAATGATCTCTACATTTTATTTTGATCAAGCATTCTTCAAGAGTTTGGAGTTGGTTTACCTTGGAAACCCTAGTTTGTCTGGGTATCTTGAGTAACTTCTTCAACAAGCTTCTTCACCAATTAATCAAATTTATCAAGGGGGACTTGAAAATTCATCATCCTATGCATATATGATCTACCATGAGCCTAAAAAGTCAATAGAATTGCTAGTTAGCAAGTTGGTTGATGGGAGTTGGTAAGATGAATTCATCTGATCAAAACTGGGTCTCCCTAGACCCTATCACCTACAACTTTCATCACATGAAAATGATTACAAGAGAAAAGTTACTCTAAATTACATTAAAAACAACTTTCATGTTTATATATAGAGATTATTTTGCTTGGAAAGTCATTTTCTATGTTGAAACATTATAGGTCATTTTGTCTAAACCCTAATTTGAAAGTCAACTTCCCAAGACCATAACTTGCTCAATTTTAATGATATGAAAGATTTCCAAGTTTCACAAACAAATTAAATTTTTATAATTCAAGTTTAATGTTTGAAGTAAGATCTAAATCAACTTTTATGAGCATGGGATATGAGGATACATTATAGGTCATTTTGGACTAATACCATTGAACAAGTGATTTTCCTCAACTTCAAAAATGCATAACTCTCTCATTATAAATCCAAATGATGTCAAATTGGTGACCATTTTGAAGGTCTTTAAAAGAGCTACAACTTTGATGAATGCACGTTTCTCATTTGGAGCTCACATAAAAAGTTTAGCAAGGTAAAATTTCCAAACTTTCACCTCAAAATTCACCATGATCCAAGTTCCAAATGGAAAAGTGTTCAACATAAGAGTTGTCCCTCTTGATCTAAGCTTTCTAAAGAGTCCTAATTCATTAATTTTGGATGAGGTTTGCTAGGGCTACACTTGGTGTTAACAGGCCTGCATCAATTGGTAAAATCAAAACTCCAAATGATCATTTCATATTGCCTTGCCAATCAAGCTTGATTCATACCTCATTTCAGTTGGGTTTAGACCTTAGTGCATTGAGTCATGGGCTTGTACACTCCCATGCAAGCTTAAACATTACATTTCCAAATTTGGAAGAAATTGCAAGTGTGCAAATAACACTTGAATTTGGATCATTTCAAAGGATCCTTGCGCGCCAACTTTGCCTCCACTCTTCAAACCCTCACAATTCTAAGGAAAACCTGATAATTTTCACTTGAAAATCGAGTTTGAATCTCACAGTTTGGAGATTCAAAAACTCCCGGATCCAAAGGTTCTTACCATTCCTAATCCACTTCTGCAAGCTATTGGAGCAAGATCAAACAAGAATTGAAGCAAGAAGGATCAAGTTTTGCACAACATTGAAGGTATTTTCCAAAAAAAATCTTCTCTTCGATTCTCACTCAATTCTCTTGGATCTTTGGTTGTCTGAAGTCCTACCAATATAGCCAAGAAGATTGAGTTTCTTTGAGGTCAAATCGAAGCAACTCAGTTGACACACCTCAAAATTCAACTCCTCATATCTTTCTATATATTTGGAGTTAGTTAAAATCGAGGTCAGATTCGTGCTCTATGCCATTTTTACTTTCAGATCATGTCCTCCTTTTTCATTTATGTCATGGTAATGATTGGACCAGTCAGGCCAAGGTCGCCTGAGAAGACGATCGGCGCTTTGCTCCAGCAATGAGGTGATGTGGTCCTGAACCATTGATCCAGTTTAAAATGTTTTAATTACAAGTGTTGGTTTGGATGACCAGTTGTGTGGCACGCTGACTAAGTTCCATCATGGAACGCGCGTTTCTGTCCACTTGATATGCCACCTCAATTAATGAGGGAGATCAAGTGGTCCATGTTTTTTGTATTTTCTGATTTTATTTTATTCCTTTGATTTTCATTTATTCATATTAATTTTAATATTGATCCAAAAAATATGGGAGTTTCACCAATTTTTTAACATAAAATCCTCTTTCATATTTTGAATTAAAAATTTTTTTTGGATCATTATGAATGTTTTTCATAATTTAATTGATTTTCTGATTATTTTTAATTGTTTAAAAATACTTTTAAGTTTCCAAAAATTTTGAATTTTTTTCTCCAAGGTCCTTTGACCTTGTTTGACCTATGATAAATCTCATGGCCATTTCTTTGGTATTATGATGAGGTTTTAGGAAATTGACCAACCATATTTAATTTAATGCATTATTTTTAGTATTTTTAAATTAAATAAATTCCAAATAATTGTGTTGAGCCATTTTGATTGATTTTGTAAGTTTGACTTGTGTTGTTGGACATTGGTCAAGGTTGATTTGACTTTGCTAGGTTAAGATCATTGGATATAGGGGATTGATGGAATGTACATTCCATCTCCAAAAATGAATGAATGATATTAATTTAGTAAAAGTCCTCATTTGTCCAATTTGAGTTTGATCTATCTTCCCTCCTTCTTCATATCATTCCCCTTCTTTATGCATTCATGCCATGGACCTATGATATCTCTACATCCTAAGGCTAGTTGATTACAAAATCAACATAAGAATGGATGATATTAGGCCACCACTTTTGCATATTCTTTTTGTGTGTGGTATATTTCATGAGCATAGTCTATTATACTATGTCTCTAACATGCATTAACACCAAAATTCTATTGCCCGACCTCAAATAGTTGTGACTTCTACATAAGTCCAATTACGGTTTCTTAACATAGCGCTAAATTTTGACACAAAAGGCATAACGTTCTAGTTAGTGAGATTGTAAGTCTCCCCTCTTTCATGGTATTTTGTGGAAACTTGGCCTTTTCCCTTCCTTTGGAAGATGTCTTAGTTCAAGGATCCATGCTTGTGATAAGTGGGTTGAGTTTTCTCCAAAGAATGACTTAAAAATAAAAGCAAAAGCAATACTAACTTCTAACTCATTGACAACTAAAATTTAATTTCAAGTCATTTACTTCAATGCACTTTATTTTTTTAAGCCTTATTCATTTGCCATTATTCATATCATTCTAATTGTTTATGTTTATGTCATTTTTACTTTGTCCACTTGGACCATATTTTGTGATATATTTTATTTGTGTATATCGTATTTGATTGTGTGGTCTTTGACCATTAATGTACATAATAAGGACAAAAACCGTAAAAAAACACCTTGTGTGGACTGTTGGTTTGACTTGACACTATTGGACTTAGAATTTAGGCAGCACTCCCTATGCAAAGGACTTGGCCAATGCCAACTTTCATGTAACCAAGTGCTTGTAATTTGAAATTTCATCTGATACATCATTGAAGATCCATTTGAGTTCATCTGCAACATGATCATTATGAAGTTGTTATTTTGAACTTGTGACTTGTGGCATTGTGGAATTCATCTGCTACATGAGCAAATTTAAAGAAGATCATGGAGTTGCTAAGCTTGGATGTAGATATATTTATTTGATGACTTGCTCTTCAAGTTGATATAGTGTGCATTGTTTGTTGATTGATTCTAATGTCCAAGGGAATTTGGGTTTCTATATGACACTCTTGTCTATTGGATTGCAGCCCATTGGTCAGATCTTTTCAAATCTCAACTTTTAAATTTGTGCTTAGGATTTGTCCATTCGTCTCCTCGCCATTTCTTTAATTTCAAAATCTCTCCCTCTTGTTTTTAAAATCTTCTTTGCTTGTGCTTGTTTTCTAAACTTAGACCATATTGCAAATTAGAAACTTTGGCCATATGCCATTGCATTTTCAAACTTCTTTTCTCAATCAAATTTGTAAATATTCTTAACTATACTTGACTTAAAATTTTCAGAAAGCAAAAAAGAATTAACTCATTCAAACCATTTTTAGGCCTTTGTGCCTTTCAAACAATTTTTTTTGTTAAAAAAGCAATACATCCACTTTGAAATTTATACCACGAACTACGAGGTTTTGATCCCTCATTTTTATGTTGGTACGTAGGCACAAGTCCGAAGGTCTTGTCAAACACAAAAATATAATTAATGAATTCTTTTCTCATCCCCCCATTCTATTTGCTTGCAAACACCATGTGTACAAAAATACATACGCACATAAAAAAGGGCTTCCAAGGAGTACTTATGACACTTTGGGTGCTAACACCTTCCCTTTGTGTAACCAACCCCCTTACCTGTAATCTCTGGAATTTTATTAGTTTTGATTTGAAAACTTCTTATTTTTGGGTTTTGTTCGTACTTTTCCCTTTTCCTTTGGAAAAAATAAAAGCGCGGTGGCAACTCTTGTTATTTGATGTCTTGCTTATCCATAGCTTGATGATCATGAATTTATCGCTACAGAAATTAAGTGGAGACTCTGCTGGGGAGTAGTCTCCCCCGGGTTTAGCCTACTTTTTTGTGTGATTATAATTGTATATTTGATGTATGTATATTTGTTTGTGTGATATAATCTGCTTGTTGTGCTTGGTGATCTCTGAGTGGTGAGATAAATTCTAACTTGAACTTGAGTGCAATTAAGATAGGAGGACGGTATAGTCATGTTCGACTTGTGTGGAGTAGTCCTTAACAAGTTGGCTTGAGACCCATCTGCTTAGTGGAGACCCTTTTGGATTTGGAAATGTCACACAAGTATTTGTGGTTAGGCATTACTATCTCTAATTTGGGGTCCGAGAAGCTGAGGATCGTAGAACATTTACCCCCTCTTGGCCTATTTAGGACGTAGTGCGGAGGCTATTCAAGTGTAGATTTGATAACCGTTGTTACGAGATACTACACTCAAACGAGTTTCTCTTGAGAATATTATGGGTTGATGAGTCAGTCATCCTAACCTGTAATATCCGATAGATGGAATCAAGACTCTGGGAATTTTTTAGAACATGATCTACAGGTTTTTATCCTTAGTTCACCCCTTTGGGATGGTTCTTACCCAGACTCCATGCTCGTGACTTACAACAAATCCTTGATTCTTGGTTGATCCAATCAAGTCTTGTAGATATCAATGGAACTTGGGTGTTGATAAGGTGTAAACCATAATCCACCAAAATGGATGATTGATTTTGACAATGACTTGATTCATCCCTTGACCTTTGTTTGTTTTCCTTGTATGTGATCCCTTATTTGTGATTGTTGAATTCATGCATTCATTCATATCATAACATTCATCACGCGAAAATTTCAAGGAACTAAGGTGTTACTTGAAAAAACTTTCAGACCATGGATTGTGGACGAAGGAACACTAAGAAGTACAATTTCAGATGTCCGGACATGAAAGAGTTAAGGAAGCTAGCATCTTTTGTATTAGATCCCTTGGACTTCAAACAACGCCATGAGAAGCTTTTATATATCTTGTCTGCTGATGTGGTTGAAGGACTTTTGAGTGTGTTAGTGCAGTTCTATGATCCTCTCTACCATTGCTTCACTTTCCCTGATTATCAGCTTGTGCCTACGATGGAGGAGTATGCCCATCTTTTGGGAACACCTATTTCTAACAAAGTTCCTTTTAGTGGATTGGAAGAGATTCCCAGATCTCATCTTATAGTTGAAGCTCTTCACTTGAAGAAGTCTGAGATAGAGGATCATTGGGTGAAGAAAGGAGGATTGTTTAGGTTGCCTTCTGATTTCCTCATCAAGGAAGTTACGGCTTTTGCTCAAGCCGGTAGTGTGGACGCTTTTGAAGCTATCTTTATGTTGCTCATCTATGGATTAGCTTTGTTCCCTAACATTGATGGTTTTGTTGATATGTACTTCTCTTTGCATCTAAGGAATTTTCTTGATTGGGAATCATGTGCCTACTTGGTTAGGTGATATGTACTTCTCTTTGCATCTAAGGAATTCTTAAGGTGGTGGAACGATTGTTTGTTGCATTCCTCTTCTATACAAGTGGTTTATTTCTCACTTGCCTCAGACATCTGCTATTATGGAAAACAAACAATGTCTACGATGGTCTCAGAGACTTATGTATCTCACTAATGATGATATAGTTTGGTATGATCCTTCTTTGAGCAGTTTTGAGATTATTGATAGTTATGGTGAATTCTCTAATGTGCCTCTCATTGGTACACAAGGAGGAATTAACTACAACCCTGCTTTGGCTCGTCGTCAACTTGTGTTCCCATTGAGAGACAAACATAATAACATGTTATTAGAAGTTCTTTTCTACCAAGAGGGTAAAGATGTCCAACATTTGAAGTAGAAGATTGTGCATGCTTGGCATAATGTGCATAGGAAAGGAAGATCCGAGCTTGGTCCGTGCAATTGTGTAACTTTGGAAGCTTACACTCTCTGGGTGAAGAAGAGAACTTTGGAATTGAAGATGCCTTATCCTTGTGAAAGACCTATATATATGGTTGTGGTTGAGCCATTAACTCTCCCTAACCAAGATACAGAGGAGTTGGAAGACGCACTCTCCAAGATGAAGCGAGAGAAAGATATGTGGGAAGAGAGATTCAATGCTTTGAGCAGGAAGCATGAGGAGTTGCAGCTTGAGTCTAAGGACAAAGATGCACTTATTGAGCTACTTGAAGACTGAGTGACAAAGAGACAGAGAGAGCCGGAGGTTTCATCTTCTAGCATGCCTCTGCCTTCCGTTGCTTGGAAGAAGATTGTTGATCATCTTGTCCTCGAGAAAACTTATATGAAGGCTTCTTTTAAGACCGAGATTCGACGCATTTGAAGGAAGTACGCGTCTACAGCCAGATCTTCTGACATTGTTGTTAGGGATCCTTAGGATGACTAGTCTCCTTTTCTCTTGTATTTTTCATTTGGTTTTTGAAATTATACTCAGTGTAATCCTTCCAATTATATAAATAAAAGAGATTTTTATGGTCATATCAAATTGTTGCAATTATTGTTAAATGTATATATATATATATATATTTGCAAATAATATAGTAAGTTCCTTGAAAATAAAAACAATCAAGCATTGCATTTCATGCATCATTTGCATAAGCAAGATTCTCTTTCTCCAGATGTCTCATTGGTGTTTCTCCTGTGCTTCAGCCAAGCTGACTCATCGGTACAATACTCCCGCCAATCACTCTAGAATTATGGAACATCTCGAGCAAGAGAATAGAGATTTGAAAGAGGAGATCGCCCGCCTGACTGCCATGATGGAGTCAGTTCTAGTGGCACAAAGCCAGTCTTCTCCAACACCTGCAACTCCTCCTCCTCAAAGGACTGTTATTTCAAAGGGAGCTACCTCTACTGTTCCCGCAACTGCCGCTCATTTTGCGCCTGCCATGCCTGCCAGATTTCCGTGGGGAATGCCTCTGAACTTCGTGCCTAAAGGCTTTACTCCTACATTTGCTTATATGCCGACATCTAGCCCGGTCATGTCTGTGCCACCACCTACTGTGCATACCTTGCCTCGTCTAGAAGACACCATTTATCATTCCGAGCCGTCTGAGGGCCCGGATGTATATGACACACTGTGCAAGCATTTATGGTACATTTCGAGTTAGTTTTACTTTCGTTATTCTATTTACGCGTTTTTAATCTTTGTTATGTTTTACCTTTTTTATCTTGATTTTATGCGTGGGATAGCTGTGTTTTTGTCCGACAGATCTAGGTAGAAGAACCGGAGAACTCAGAACACGACGATGCGAGATTCCGGCATGCAAAAGAGAAGAAAACCCCGATACAGGAGGCCTGGCACGGCCACCCGTGTCCCCTGACACGGGCCGTGTCAGGGCAAGGGAAGCAAAGGAAGAAAACAGTAGCCTGACACGGCCACCCGTGTCAGGCAGAAACTTCAACCGTGTCACCCCTGCCATGGGCGTGTCAGCTTAAATAGTAGGCTGACACGGCCACCCGTATCAGCTGACACGGACCGTGTCAGCCCAAGCCCAAAATTTCCAATTTTCTCGAGCTTTTCATTCGTCGGGCTTTTTGGGGACATCTTTGGACCTGTCCAACTACTGCCGGGAAATTTCACTATAAAAAGAGGTCTTCTACCAAAGGAAAAATCATCTTGGAATACAGCAAAACACAGTATTGTGAAGCAATAAAGTAGCTAAACCCCCCAATGTTAGGGGGTGTCCCTGATTTAGAATTGTAATGAATTTGAGTTTACATTTGCAATTATAATATTTTGTTTACGGTAACCTTTTGATGTGTTTATTGCTTTCTCTTTCGGACCAATTGAGATTGATTTGTGATTATCAATTAGACTGGACTGCCATTGATAAGGTTTTCATCAGGTTACTTTGCAGTAGATATCACTTAGGACTAGGGATACCTTGTATGAACTAGAGCATTCTTGATATTATACAGCTTAACTTCACCCTAATTGGCTATGGACATAGGAATTAGGGTAGATTGATTAAAGGTTTTCTCACCAAGGACTTGGGAGAAAATACCCTGGAGAACTGGTAGTAATTGATATTTATTGATGCAATAGTAACTTAGAGTTGTTACAGGGATAAATCATACACCTTCCCTTGCATTGTTCCTTTTTCTCTATAAACACTTATTTTCATATTTCTTTACCTTTACTTTTATTATTATATTCTTACACTCAAAAACCAAATTAATACTTTTTGTTTAATTGAATGATAATTTAAACTCAATACTAACGTGCAGTCCTTGAGATCGACATTCGGGGAATTTCCCCATTATTACTATAAAAGGAGAAATAGTACACTTGCTATTTTCCCAATCAAGTTTTTTGCGCAGTTGCCGGGGACTGCCAAATATACAGAGTTTAATTTTATTTAAATTAAAATTTTGTTGCTCTGCAATAATATTTCTGTCATTTATAATTTACTAATTTGTGTATGCGAGGAGAACCGTCAACTGAATTTCTTTCTGACGCAGAGATCGAGAGAACCCTTCACAGAAGACGCAGAGAACAAAGAGTGGATTCTACAGAAGTAAGTACCTCTGATTACTTAGAAGTCAAGGAACCAATGGTTGAAGTTCCTCCAATTCCACCTCCTCCACCTCCGGAAAGACTCCTGGGTGGCTATGGAGGTGCAAATGCACCGGGTGGTCGACTGACCATTGTCAACCAACCGGTGAATGTGACGAACTTTCAACTACATCCTAGCACGATCAATCAATTGGAAAGAAAACCTT
The DNA here is from genome assembly GCF_024323335.1 of Lathyrus oleraceus. NCBI lineage: Eukaryota > Viridiplantae > Streptophyta > Magnoliopsida > Fabales > Fabaceae > Lathyrus > Lathyrus oleraceus. Next base: position 251,999,100 of record NC_066585.1, on the reverse strand, counting down.
TCACCGGAAAGGTTAATGAAGATGCCAACAAACACCTGCAAAGATTCCTGACCATGAGCACCACCCTGAAAATTGATGGTCATACTGATGAAGCAAAAAAATTTAGAATGTTCCCGTTGACTTTAGCTGAAGACGCTGAAGAATGCTTTTATTCTCTCCCTGCCGGTAGTATCACTTCCTGGGAGGAGATGGAAACTGCATTCTTAAATGAGTATTTTCCAGCATCAATATTCCTAAGAAAAAGGTATGAAATTTTGAATTTCAAATAGAAGGATGGTGAATCATTGGGAGACACTTACAAAAGATTCAAAAGAATATTAGTCGCATGTCCCACTCATAATATGGATCAGACCGAACAAATGCAAATGTTCGTTAATGGGCTGAAAATAAAAACAAAATAGTTGATTGATACAACAGTCGGTGGCTCAACAAATTTCTCAACAACCACTGGTATCAAGAGGATTATTGAAGCAATAGCTGCCAATGAGCATCTGGAGCTATATGACAGTTGTACCAGTCAGCCAGACGGGGTAATTGATCTAAAATTAGAGACAAATAAAATCCGTCTGGAAGATATTGTTGCTGCTGAAGTAGACAAAAAACTGAAAGCTATGAATATAGGTACTCAACAGATAGCACAGGTTCATCCAGCTCAGGCAAGTACTTGTGAAATATGTAATGGACCTCATCACACGGTCTATTGCTTTGCGACTCCCCAACAAATTGACGAGATCAAATTCTTGAAGCAGAATAATCCATATTCTAACACTTACAACCCAGGTTGGAAGAATCATCCAAACTTCTCCTGGAAAGATCCGAGAGGGAATATTCCGTAACAAGGTACATGGCAATATCAGACTCAGTATCAGCAACAACAGCAACAATGACAGACACCTAAAAAGGCTGAATGGAAGATTGCCATTGAAAAGTTAGCAGCCCACAGTATACAGTTTCAAGAAGAAACAAGGACTAATCAGAAAAACACCCCAGCCTCCATCAAAAATATTGAAGTTCAGATGGGACAGATAGCACAACAGTTAACTTCAAACTCTCAAGCCCCTGGCACCCTACCTAGTGGTACGGTGACAAATCCGCGGGAACATAACACTGTTAACGATGTCACAACCGGAAGTGGAAAGTCAACAGAGGAAAATGATATAGAAAAAGATGGATTAATAGAGGTGGATTTATAAATCAAGGAAACAGAAGTCCAAGATGAGGAAGCAATACCACCTCCTGTCAAGGATAAGGAGAAGGTTCCAAAACCCATAATCAAACTCCCTTACCTTCCACGACAGAAAAAGAAAAATCAACATGAGAAGATTTTTGAGAAGTTTCTGGAGATGTTCAAAAAACTCGAAATAAATATCCCTTTTTCTGAAGCATTGGAACAAATGCCAATATATGCCAAGTTCATGAAAGACATAATTTCCAAGAAGCGTTCCACTAATACGGAACCGATCATCCTAACTGAAACATGCAGTGTCGTTCTCCAAGGCATGAAAATCCCAGTGAAAAAGAAAGACAGGGGATCAGTTACTATTCCCTGCACTATTGGTGATAGAAAATTCAATAAGGCTCTGATTGACTTAGGAGCGAGTGTAAGTTTGATGCCACTGTCCATCTACAAAAAATTAGGCATCGGTTTTGTTCAAGATACTCGAATGACCCTTCAGTTTGTGGATCGCTCTGTTAGGCGACCCTATGGTATTGTGGAAGATGTTCTTGTAAAAATTGACAATTTTGTCTTTCCAGTCGACTTCGTCATTTTGGAAATGCCGGAGGATGAGGAGATCCCTCTCATATTGGGAAGACCTTTCTTGGAAACAGGACGGTGTATGATAGATATTGAGGAAGGAACTATGACCCTCAAGGTCTATGATGAAGAGTTAAATATAGATGTGAGGAATACCATGCAACACAAAGATGATATCGGCACAAGCAACACCATAGAGATAATCGACCAAGTCATTGCTCAAGACAATGACCAGCATAGACCCCGATCACCACTAAACCGGGTCTTAAGCTTGTACATTTTTGAAAGTAATGAAGATGAGGAAGAAATCTGAGGTGCTTGCTCTGATGGAAAAACAACCTGAATGGATTAGATCTAGACCACACCGATGGGAAGATCTAAGACCACCACCATCCGATGTTACTGAAGAACCAAAAAAAGGGGTGAATCTGAAGCAGTTGCCAACAAATCTGAAGTATGTATTTCTAGACACTGAAGAAAAATGTCCAGCCATCATTAATGCTAGTCTACAAAGTGTCCAAGAGGCAGAACCCATTCAAGTGCTAAAAAATATAAGGGTGCAATCGGATGGGCAATTGAGGACTTAAAAGGTATAAGCCCTACTGTTCGCATGCACAAGATCTTAATGGAAGATGACCACAAACCGGTAGTGCAACCATAACGAAGACTTAACCCAGCCATGAAAGAAGTGGTGCGCAAAGAGGTTGTAAAACTCTTGGATGCGGGCCTAATCTACCCTATCTCCGATAGTTCTTGGTAAGTCCAGTCCACGTGGTACCAAAAAAAGGGGGCACAATGGTAATAAAGAATGAAAAGAATGAGTTGGATCCAACCCGCACTGTTACAGGTTGGAGAATGTGCATCGATTACAGAAGGCTAAATGTGGCAACAAGGAAGGATCACTTCCCGTTACCATTCATTGATCAAATGCTGGAAAGGTTAGCAGGACACGATTACTATTGTTTCCTAGACGGTTATTCGGGGTACAACCCGATTGTGGTTTCCCCTGAAGACCAAGAGAAGACTGCATTCACATGCCCCTATGGTATTTTTGCTTATAGAAGAATGCCATTTTGCTTGTGCAACGCACCGGCCACATTTCAAAGGTGTATGACTTCTATTTTTGCTGACATGCTCAAAAAGCATATGGAAGTATTTATGGATGACTTCTCAGTATTCGGTTCTTCATTTGAGAACTGTTTGACTAACCTGTCACTTGTGTTAGAAAGATGCCAGTAAACAAATTTGATCCTGAATTGGGAAAAATGTCACTTCATGGTCCGGGAAGGAATAGTCTTGGGACACAAGATCTCAAACAAAGGTATCGAAGTGGACATAGAAAAAGTGGAGGTAATAGAAAATTTACCACCACCAATGAATGAAAAAGACATCTGAAGCTTCTTAGGACATGCGGGTTTCTTCCGCAGGTTCATAAAAGATTTCCCCAAGATTGCCAAACCACTGACTAGTCTGCTGGTAAAAGATACCCCATTCTTATTTGACAAAGAATGCAGGAAAGCCTTCGAGACCTTGAAGAAGGAGCTGGTGTCAGCGCCCATAGTTATTGCCCCAGATTGGTCCCTTCCTTTTGAGATAATGTGTGATGCAAGTGATAACGCAGTGGGGGCAGTACAAGGGCAACACAAGGAGAAGCTCTTGAATGTGATCTAGTATGAAAGCCATGTACTCAACCCTACTCAAATGAACTATGCAACCATAGAAAAAGAACTCATGGCGGTGGTATACGCTTTTGACAAATTCAGATCCTATCTGCTTGGATCAAAGGTAATTGTATATACTGACCATGCTGCTTTGAAATATCTTTTTGCAAAACAGGAATCAAAATCGAGGCTGCTACGATGGATCCTCCTACTACAAGAATTAGACCTGGAAATCAGAGACAAAAAGGGTAGTGAAAACACAGTTGCTGATCACTTGTCTTAGATGACTCCGATTCAAGAAATAGAAGAAACGTACCCCATCAGAGATGAGTTCACGGACGAACGTATTCTAGCCGTTACGCATATCCCATGGTCCGCCGATTACGCGAACTTTGTGGTAGGTGGACTAATACCTGATGACTTTGACTCTAACAGACGAAAAAAGTTTTTGCATGATTGCAGGTTCTATGTATGGGATGATCCATTCCTTTACAAAAAGGGATTAGATGGCCTAGTCGGGAGATGTGTTCTAGTGGAAGAGTAGAGGGACATTTTAAAAGCTTGTCATAACTCAGAATATGGAGGACATTTTAGTAGAGACAGAACCGCAGCCAAAGTCCTCCAATATGGATTGTACTGGCCCACATTATTCAAAGATGCACAAGCAGTGGTAAAAGAGTGCGACAGATGTTAGAGAACAAGCAACATATCCAAAAGAAATCAGATGCCTCAGAATGCCATGTTAGAAGTCGAATTGTTCGATGTATGGGGGATAGTTTTTATGGGACCCTTCCCACCATCCTTTGGAAAGCAATACATTCTGGTTGTGGTTGACTATGTGTCAAAATGGGTGGAAGCAGTTGCACTGCCCACGAATGATGGAAAGGTGGTAATCAATTTCCTCAAAATTATATCTTCGCACGGTTTGGGGTACCAAGAGCACTGATTAGTGACGAAGGTACCCACTTCCTAAATAAATTGATGGAAAACCTACTGCGAAAGACCTTCAGGAAGGACAACTGGTGTTATTATTCAGAAGAAAGATCTTCAGGAAGGACAACTGGTGTTATTATTCAACTCGAGGTTGAAACTCTTCCTAGGGAAACTGAGGTCCCGATGGTCGGGACCCTTTGAGATACAAAAGGTATTTGCGCATGGAGCCGTTGAACTAAGAAATCCAACGAACGAAGATATGTTCAAGGTGAATGGGCAGAGAGTGAAACCTTACATACAAGACCAAGAGGGTTGTCCTATAGAAAAAAATGGTCTCACCTAAGCAGACGGAGAACCGTCGAGCCATGCGACGTTAAACGAAGCACTTCGTGGGAGGCAAACCACATTTTTTGTTTCTAATCAGTTGTGTGTGTCTATAGGTATCTAGGAGCTCCACAAGGAGGGAACGTCTCATAGCCAGAGGAACCAGCAGTTGACCTGACAAGAAAACCAAAAAGCGGCCAAAAGGACAGCCTGACACGGCCACCTGTGTCAGCTGACACGGGCCGTGTCAGAAGTGGGAAAATGGATGGAGGATCTTGGAAAACAGTGGCCTGACACGGCCACCTGTGTCAGCTGACACGGGCCGTGTCAGGAGCACTGTAGGAAAAATGTTTTTTGGGACTGGTAAATAGTGGCCTGACACGGCTGACCATGTCAGCTGACAGGGCCCGTGTTAGGAACACTGTAAAGGAATTTGTGGAACATGGTATAACAGTAGCCTAACACGGCCACCGATGTCAGTTGACATGGCCATGTCAGGCAGGCGGATTTTTTGAAATTTTTTTGAAATTTTTTATTTTTCGTGGGGCCCACCCGCTTAATCCACTCTTAACCACACATTTTCCCCTATCACCTCATCATTATCAGATTTTTACTCCACACATCATTACTCTCTCTCATCATTCTTCATCTCCTTCTCTCACTCTCTTACAAACTCCATTAAACCTCACTCACCTCACCATACAAAACCTTCCATACACCCAAGTTCCACTCACCTATCACTAAAACACCCTTCACAAATATTACTCACCTCTTCGTCCTGGTCATAACCACAGTTTCATATTTTCCTAACTCGAAAGTTCGGAATATTTCTCTTTTTTGCAGGTCCAAAATGCCCCCGCGAAGAATCGTTACCAGAAAGCAACAACTTGCAGAGATGGCGAAGTCACAGAAGCGCCCGAGTCGGAATCCTAATCCACACAACATTGTGTTTGACAATCTAGAACAAGAACGAAGATACCAAATTCACCGGAAGCGCAAGCTCACGCCGACGAGGTATATGTGTGAGAATACTCTGAACGCTCTAGGGCTAAAAATTGAGGTAGACCGAATGTTCCATGTTTTGGGCATGCTCGAGTTTATGAGTTTGGAGGCGGCGACCTACGAGCGCATTACTCTTGAGTTCCTCAACACTTTGGAGTTCTAGCTGGAAAAACGGTGGATTAACACAACCAGGTATTATTTCGGCACCTTACGATTCCAGTTGTTTAACAATTATCATGAATTGTCTGTTGAGGAGTTAGCTGCAATACTCTGACTCCCTCTGAACGGACCCGAAGCGGTCCTAGACGGGTTCTCACCTAAGGATTTCTGGATCGCCATAACTGGGAGGACGGATTACTCCTCCAAAGGTGCGAAAGCCTCGGGCATCCAGAATCCCTGTTTTAGGTATGCCAAAAAAGCTTTAGCCTATACCCTATTCGTTAGAGGCGATAGCACTGGGGTAGCTACTCAGAGAGAGCTATTCTTCATGTACTCGATGGCTCAAATCAAGACCATCAATGTAGCTGCCTTTGCAGCAGACTACCTGGGCAGAGTCGGCCGAGCCAACTCCGGAGGCATATCCGTGGGAGGAATGATCACCCAAATTGCATTGCATTTCGGGTATCAGGCTGTTTTACTCGAGGACACGCCAATTGCAGGTAACACAAAAATTGACATGTCTGCTCTAATTTCCCAAGGTATGATTGCGGTTGCCCCTACTTATTATTCCGTACCCTTTCATAAAAGGTTTATCATCGCTCTGCCGGATCCAGACAGAGTTGCTATTACTGACTGTGCTAATTGGTTGTATGTGAGCACCGATCCTGATGCGGATGAAGGCCACGAAACTGATCATTTTAACGCAGGTGAGCAATTTGTGGATGACCAGGCAGAAGGAACGGAAATAGAAGAAGAAGATCCTCAAGCACCTCCTGAGCAGTTTGTCCCACAGCATCAGGAACACACCCAACAAGCGGCGGGTTCATTATCTTGGTCAACTGACCAATGGAGTTGGGTTCAGACCGAGATAGGTGACTTGAGGACTGAACAACAAAGGCAAGGCATCGAGCAAGCCCGTTAGGGAGCGACGTTGGATGAGATGAGCAGCATGATGCGACAGTTGATGTTGCATTTCCCGCACCCACCTCCTCGGTAGGACCCTGTGAGTTCCCTCCTCCACGCTTGTTCACAAACATTGTGGACAATGTTGAGTTCAAGTGTGGGGGAGATTTTATGTCTTTTAGTAGTAACTGGTCATTGTGTTATTTTTACTTTTTAATTTTGTATTCTAGATTTAATTTGTCTGTTGAAGGTACATTATGCTGCAAGTGTGTGTGTCAAGTCTGTGTTGACAGGTTGTAAAAAGTAATTATCACAATTGATAGTGGATGAAAGGATCACACCACTCACTATGGCTTGTTATGAAGGATCTCCCCAGAAAGTGACACTGTTGAAAGTAAAGATTGGATGCAACGTATACAGCTTAACCGACATGAGTATCCTGCACATTCCGAAGTAAGAAAAAAGTGCACCAAATTAAGGAGCACTGTGGATCCTGTCAAAGCTGAACCAAACCAAGTAAGTCATAAAAAGCCAAACACATTAATCATCATGAGCGTCATTCAGGTTTGTCTTTATCACTCTAAATTTGTGTAGACTCTCTAGGACTGTCATTGCATGATACACACATTGAGGCACTTTGTTTGTAATTAACCCCGAGCGTTTCTAGACATCCCGAATTATTATATCCCTCGTTAACCCCCTTTGAGCCGATATCCATTTTTTTGTTTAAAACACCATAAATGTAACCATTGGCCAAAACACTTCCTCACCCTGTTCTGAGTCATGAAAATGCATTCGAAGCTGTGTTGAAAAGCTAAGTTTGGGGTAAAAACCCCAAAAGCTCTCAAAGCCCAAGAAAGTGCAAAAACAAAAGAAAAAGAAAAATTGTCAAATCGAGAAAAGAAAGAAAAATAAAAATCGACTACTCGAAGATTCAAAAGAAAAAGCACGGAAAAGGGCAGTCGGTGAAAAAGAAATAAGAAAAGAAAACCGAGGAAATAAAAGAAACAAACACAGGATGTAACATCAACTTTGAACCAAAAGCCCATTGTTTTCCTTTTTGAATCCATACCCTAACCCAAGCCAAGCTACAACCCGAAAGACCTCAAAAAGTGTATGTGTTATGTGTAGGTGATGAGAAAAGAGAGACTATTCAAACTTGTGAGTGATATTGCATACTCTGAATTATGAGTGTAAACAGCTTACCCCGAGAGAATTAGTGAGAATGTGAAATAAGCTGACAGGTGAAACGGTGCTTTGAAGTGGAAGTGTGAATGATGACTTACGAGGATAGGCAGGACTTGTGGAAGGAAAAGGGAAGACGTTCGTGAATGATCTCAGCAGTGGTGGAAAGCATAAAGAATTCTGGGGAGTGAGAATGAAACATTACTTGGGACAAGCGATGAGCTAAGTTTGGGGTTGTGATCAGTCACCATTTATATTGAGTTTTTATTATTGATCCAACGCAAAACAGAGACATTTGACACACTGTGCAAGCATTTATGGTACATTTCGAGTTAGTTTTACTTCCGTTATTCTATTTACGTGTTTTTAATCTTTGTTATGTTTTACCTTTTTTATCTTGATTTTATGCGTGGGATAGCTGTGTTTTTGTCCGACAGATCCAGGTAGAAGAACCGGAGAACTCAGAACACGACGGTGCGAGATTCCGGCACGCAAAAGAGCAGAAAACCCCGGTACAAGAGGCCTGACACAACCACCCGTGTCCCCTGACACAGGCCGTGTCAGGGCAAGGGAAGCAAAGGAAGAAAACATTAGCCTGACACGGGTCGTGTCAGGCTAAAACTTCAACCGTGTCACCCCTGCCATAGGCGTGTCAGCTTAAACAGTAGGCTGACACAGCCACCCGTGTCAGTTGACACGGGCCGTGTCAGCCCAAGCCCAAAATTTCCAGTTTTCTCGGGCTTTTCATTCGTCGGGCTTTTTGGAGACATCTTTGGACCTGTCTAACTACTGCTGGGAACTTTCACTATAAAAAGAGGTATTCTGCCAAAGGAAAAATCATCTTGGAATACAGCAAAACACAGTATTGTGAAGCAATCAATAATTACAGAGATCAAGGCATTCAGAGAGCTGAAGAGAATCATGAGCGGGAGCGATTGAAGATCAAAGTCATCCAATTACTTGTAATGTGTAATTTTTATCTTGAATTTGTTTTAAACAATATGAGTAGCTAAACCCCCTAATGCTAGGGGGTGTCCCTGATTTAGAATTGTAATGAATTTTAGTTTACATTTGCATTTATAATATTTTGTTTACGGTAACCTTTTGATGTGTTTATTACTTTCTCTTTCGGACCAATTGAGATTGATTTGTGGTTATCAATTAGGCTGGACCGCCATTGATAAGGTTTTCATCAGGTTACTCTGCAGTAGATATCACCTAGGACTAGGGATATCCTGTATGAACCAGACCATTCTTGATATTATACACCTTAACTTCACCCTAATTGGCTATGGACATAGGAATTAGGGTAGATTGATTAAAGGTTTTCTCACCAAGGACTTGGGAGAAAATACTCTGGAGAATTGGTAGTAATTGATATTTGTTGATGTAATAGTAACTCAGAGTTGTTACAGGGATAAACCATACACCTTCCCTGGCATTGTTCCTTTTTCTCTATAAACCCTTATTTTCATATTTCTTTACCTTTACTTTTATAATTATATTCTTACACTCAAAAACCAAATTAATACTTTTTGTTTAATGGAATGATAATTTAAACTCAATACTAATGTGCAGTCCTTGAGATCGACATTCGGGGAATTTCCCCATTATTACTATAAAAGGCAAAATAGTACACTTGCTATTTTCCCGATCACTGGCATCTAGCCCGGTCATGTCTGTGCCACCACCTATTGTGCATACCTTGCCTCGTCTGGAAGACACCATTTATCATTCCGAGCCGTCTGAGGGCCCAACTGTATATGAGAAAATGGATGAAATGAAATATCAATTTCTTGAGTTGCACAAGGAGTTGAAGACTTTGAGAGGTAAGGACCTGTTTGGAAAGAGTGCTCCTGAATTGTGTCTGGTGCCGAATGTGAAGATTCTAGTGAAGTTCAAAGTGCCTGAATTTGAAAAGTACAAAGGGAACACATGTCCACTCAGTCACTTTGTGATGTATGCCCGCAAAATGTCTACCCAAACAGATAACGATCAATTGTTGATCCACTACTTTCAAGACAGTCTGACTAGTGTTGCGCTAAGATGGTATATCGGGTTGGATAGTGCAAGCATCCGCATTTTCAACGATTTAGGTGAATCGTTTGTAAAGAAGTATAAGTACAACGTTAATATGGCTCCCGACTGAGATCAGTTAAGATCACTGTATCAGAAGGACAAGGAAACGTTTAAGGAGTATGCGTAGAGGTGGAGAGAAATCGTTGCTTAGATCAACCCTCCTTTAGAGGAAAAGGAGATGACCAAGATTTTCTTGAAGCCCTTAGCTCATTTTACTATGAGCGGATGATTGCCAGTGCCCCCAGTGAATTTACCGAAATGGTAAATATCGGGATGAGGCTAGAAGAAGGTATCAGAGAACGACGGTTGTCTAAGGAGGAAGTATCGTCCAGCAAGAGATACGAAAGCAGTTTTGGTAAAAACAAGGACAATGAAACCAATGCAATTTCCAGTGGGAGGCAGAGAAGGCCTCAGATCAGAAGAAGTCAACCATCCTGTCAACATCATCATCAAGTATCTTCAGTAATTCTTGTGTTTTTAGCAAATCAGTAAACACCAGTTCAACAACAACAACGTCAACAACAACAACCACCGCAACGAACAAACACCTACAACAACAACAATACCAACAATCATCAACAACAAAATTTTGAAAGGAAGAAGGTCTCTTTTGACCCGATTCCGATGACGTATGCAGAGTTTTACCCATAATTAGTTCTCAAGAACTTACTCCAACCAAGAAATCCTCCGCAATTACCTGAACCACTTCCTTGGTGGTATAAACCAGACCTCCGTTGTGCTTTTCATCAAGGAGCACCCGGACATGACATTGAGAACTGTTATCCACTCAAATATGAAGTCCAGAAGATAGTGAAAAGTGGAATGGTGTCCTTTGAGGACCATGCACCCAACGTGAAAGCTAACCCACTGTCCGCTCATGCAAATTCATTTGTCAATATGGTGGACGGATGCCCTGGGGGGTTCAAAGTGTTCGACGTCCGTTTCATTCAAAGGTCCTTGGTGACGATGCATAAGGACATTTGCTTGGTGAGCGATTGTGAGCATGACCATGATGGATGTGCTATCTGTTGTGTTAATTCAAGAGGTTCTGAGATTGTGAAAAGAGACATCCAGCGGTTGATGGATGAGGGTATGATTTAGATTGTCCAATCCCGACACATAGATGACGATGTCAATGTTCTCGTGTTTAAGAATCCTGAGAGAGTGGTGATTTAATATGATAATAGCAACAATAACAATATCAGCCAAAGATCGGTATTGCCGTTGGTTATACGGTTGGCGGGTACAGTCCCGTACGCATCCGATAAGGTTGTTCCTTATCAGTATAATACAACTTTGGTGAAGGATGGTTAAGAGTTTCCATTACCTACGACCAATTCTATCGTGGGCATTACTGATGTTCCCAAGGTGACCCGCAGTGGTCGAGTGTTTGGGTCGGTGTTCCCAAAAGATGTGGAAGATTTAACAGTTGGTAAGAAGGTAGAAGTGCTTGCAGTAGATCCGGTTAGTACTTTAAAGTATCAGTTTGGTGAATCCAGCAATTCGAAGACTAACGATGATGATGAAGTGCTTAGGCTGATAAAGAGAAGTGAGTTCAATGTGGTGCAACAGCTACTCCAAACCCCCTCAAAGATTTCAGTACTATCTCTGTTAATGAATTCCGAAGCGCACAGAGAAGCACTGCAGAGAGTTCTAGAGCAAGCATTTGTGGAACATGATGTTACAGTGGATTAGTTTGATCATATTGTGACTAACATCACTTCCTGCAATAATCTCAGTTTCTGCGAGGAAGAATTCCCTGAGGAGGGTAGGAATCATAACTTGGCTTTGCATATATCCATGAATTGCAAAGATGACGCTTTATCCAATGTGCTTGTTGACACCGAATCTTCGTTGAATGTACTTCCAAAGTCAATATTGTCAAAGTTGTCATACCTAGGAGCGCTTATGAGATATAGTGGCGTAATTATCAAAGCTTTCGACGGTTCGCGCAAGACAGTGATAAGTGAAGTGGACCTTCCGGTGAAGATAGGTCCGAGTGATTTTCAAAATACTTTCCAAGTAATGGATATCCACCTGGCCTACAGTTGTCTGTTGGGAAGGCCATGGATCCACGAGGCAGGAGTTGTTACCTCCACGTTGCATCAGAAGCTCAAATTTGTGAAGAATGGCAAGCTTGTCATTGTTGATAAGGAGACGGCATTGTTGGTTAGCTACTTGTCATCTTTTTCTTATGCTGAAGTTGAGGATGAGGTTGGAACTCCGTTCCAAGCCTTATCTTTTGCTGCTGAAAAGAGAGTTGGGGTACCTATATCCTCAATAAAAGATGCCAGGAAGATTGTCAAAGAAGGAACTGCCGATCAGTGGGGGCGAGTGGTGGAGGTCGTCGATAACAAGAATAGAACCAGTCTGGGTTTTCAGCAAGGATTGTCAGCTGTTAGAATAAAGGATATGCAACTCAGCTTCCGTAGCAGAGGGTTCATTCATGGCAATGAACAACACTTAGCTGTTGTGCTAGAGGATGACGAAGAGGAATGACGCATGGAAAGGCTTGCAACAATTGGACTACTGTTGATATTCCTATTATTATGCATCGATCTAAGTAATTGTTTTTATTTGTTTTCAAAAATACTTCTCCTATGCCTAAGGGATAAGTGAACATTATTGGTCATTTTAAATTGGTCATTAATAAAGTTTAATTCTATTCATCCACATCTATGATGTTTTCTTTTTACTTTTTGCTTTATTCTGAAAAATGGTAATCACAAAAAACATAAATAAAACAATATAATTGTCCATCTGCATAATATTTGGTCATAAATTCACTTCTCTAAAATCAAAATATCAAATCATTATGCAGGTTAGTTTCTAACCCCATTGAATACAATGATCCTTCTCCTTCTCCAAATTTTGAATTCCTTGTGTTTGAGGCCGATGAGGAAAGTGATGAAGAGGTAAGTGATGAATTGTCTCGTCTTCTTGAGAATGAAGGAAAATCCATTCATCCATTCGAAGAGCAGATTGAGTTAGTCAACTTGGGTTCCGAGGACGATGTGAAGGTAGTCAAGATTGGGGCTCGACTGTGCCCAGAGGTTAAGAAGGGGTTGATTGATCTTCTCCGAGAGTATTAAGATGTGTTTTCTTGGTCCTATCAAGACATGCCTGGGTTGGATTATGAGATAGTGGAACATAGATTATCGTTGAAGCCAGAATGCCTGCCAGTCAAGCAGAAGTTGAGAAGAACGCATCCTGATATGGTAGTGAAGATCAAAGAAGAAGTGCAGAAGCAAATTGATGTCGGTTTCCTTGTGACCGTTGAGTATCCGCAATGGGTGGCCAATATTGTGCATGTTCCGAAGAAGGATGGAAAAGTCCATATGTGAGTTTATTATAGAGATTTGAATAAATCCAGTCCGAAAGATGATTTCCCTCTGCCACACATTGATATGTTGGTAGACAATACTGCTAAATTCAAAGTCTTTTCGTTTATGGACGAATTTTCCGGATATAATCAGATCAAGATGGCACCCAAAGATATGGAGAATTAAGCATTTAGATGTCTTTGGAGATTCAGCTTTGGTGGTGAATCATATCAAAGATGAATGGGAGACGAATCAATCCGGTTTGATACCGTATAGAGATTATGCGAGGAGGATTTCAACTTTCTTTACCAAGGTTGAGTTTCATCATATCCCTTGAGATGAAAACCAGATGGTAGATGCTCTTGCAACATTGGCACCAATGATTGTAGTATGGTATTGGAATGAAGTTCCCAATTTGACTGTGATTCGTCTTGATAGGCCAACGCATGTGTTTACAGTTGAAGAGGTCAAAGATGAGAAACTGTGGTATTACGACATCAAATGTTTCCTCCAAAGTCAGATTTACCCATCTGGGGCATCTTTGAAAGATAAGAAGACTTTGAGAAGATTAGTCGGTAATTTCTATGTGAATGGTGATGTGTTGTATAAGAGAAACTTCGATATGGTTTTGTTCATATGCGTGGATAGAGACGAAGCAGACTTATTGATGACTGAAGTCCATGAAGGTTCCTTTGGTACTCATTCCAATGGACATGCAATGTCAAAGAAGATGTTGCGAGCAGGTTACTATTGGCTGACAATGGAATCTGACTGTTGCAAGTTTGTGAAGAAATGCCACAAGTGTCAAATTTATGCGGATAAGATTCATGTTCCTCCGACACTTTTGAACGTCATTTCCTCCCCATGGCCCTTCTCCATGTGGGGAATTGATATGATCAGCATGATTGAGCCCAAAGCTTCGAATGGACACCGTTTCATTTTGGTGGCAATTGATTACTTCACGAAATGGGTTGAAGTGGCATCGTATGCGAATGTAACCAAGCAAGTAGTTGTAAGGTTTATCAAGAATAAGATTATATGTCGTTATGGCATGCCAAGCAAGATCATTACTGATACTTAATCAAACTTGAATAATAATATGGTGGAAGCTCTTTGCAAAGACTTCAAGATTGCACATCATAATTCTTCTCCCTATAGACCCAAGATGAATGGAGTTGTTGAAGCTGCGAACAAGAACATCAAGAAGATTATTCAGAAGATGGTTGTGACATATAAAGATTGGCATGAGATGCTCCCATTTGCTTTGCATGGGTATCGTACATCCATCCGCACTTCAACAAGAGTAACCCTTTTCTCAATTGTTTATGGCATGGAAGTAGTACTCCCCGTAGAGGTTGAGATCCCCTAATTACGTGCGCTCATGGAAGCCAATTTGACTGAGGCTGAATGGTGTCAAACCAGGTATGACCAACTGAATTTGATTGAAGAGAAAAGGTTAACTTCCATGTGTCATGGTCAGTTGTATCAGCAGAGAATGAAGAAAGCTTTTGATAAGAAGGCCAGACCTCACGTATTCAAAGAAGGTGACCATGTGCTTAAGAAGATCCTATCTTTCAAGAAAGATTCTAGGGGCAAATGGACTCCTAATTATGAAGGCACATATGTTGTTAAGAGAGCCTTTTCAGGCGGTGCTTTGATTCTAACAACTATGGATGGTGAAGAGTTCACTCGTCCTGTGAACACAGATGCAGTCAAGAAATACTTCGCCTAAAAAGAAAAGAACAACTCGCTGAGTTGAAAAACCGAAAGGGCGGCTTATCCAAAAATGAGCATCTCGGTGGATAGAAAACCTGAAAGGGCGATCCAGGAAAAAGTTAGACACATAAAATAGAAAAGAATTATCCCGATAAATTGAGTACCCCGTCTTGGGGAAATTTATGCAAAAATTAGGGATTATGGCAAGTAATTGCATCCTACTGATCTTCAGATTTGAAGACTTTGTTGAGTACAACGGTCAACGGTGGTCCATCATCCCCAGTAACAGCCAAGAGCACAGTGGATATCAAGAGTTGGTGGAAGGATTAATGGTCATTTGTATTCAATGTAACCCTTTTCCATGAAAATTACCATTTTCAACATTGTAAAGATCTATGGAGTCTTATCATTTATAGACTACCAGAGCTTTTATCCAATTGTTTCTACTCTTATCTATTTTAGCTAAATAATTTTAAATTTTATTATGATCACTTTTAAAATTTAAAGTTTTAATCAAAATACATTTTCTTAAACATATAAAAGCAGTAATTTTAAATAATCGATTTCATTTAGAAGGAATATCAACAGTGGATCGAAAGTAGTAAGCCCTAAGTGTGGAGAAGTATTGGTTCTCCCCAAGCAGTGGGTGCATTTTCTCTTTCATCCCCGACAACATTGTTCAGTAACTCGATCTTTGTTGATTTCTCCAAACGGTTATTGCTCTCTATTCCCCAGTAAAGTAGTCAGTCGAGTTGGTTGATTAATATCCCGCAGAGTATTTGTTCCCCAGCTGAGTGGGGACCTTTCGTTATGGAAATTTGCATAATTTCGACAGAACATTGATTTCCCCGTCAGCCGCCATCTGATTTTCTCCTAGTCGGAGTTTCCTCCTGGTTTTTTAGCAGCTATTTCTGTTTATTCTCTGCATGGTTGTCTCCCATTTGATATTGTGCTGACCTAAAATTCCCCGCAGACTCGATAACGGTTTTCCTCAGCAAATCGCCTCTTTCCCCGGCTAGGTTTGAGCCTTTGGGATATTGATCTCTCTTTTCTCCAACGGTTGTTTCCCTCTTTTGTGGATTGACCGAGAATTGTATCGATGATTCAATTCTGTGACACCCTTGTATCATTTGCGATCGTTTTGTCAGCATCATCATCATATATACATATACATATACATATACATATACACTCATATAATTACATGATTTCATCATAGCACTTGTTGACTCATTCTTGCAATTCTTATTCTTTGTTATGGTGGTACTTTACCCCCATATGGGTTTGGTGAGTTTGTCCTATTTTCAAATATAGAGTGTCAGCTCCTTAAGCAGAAAGACTTTAGCCTTTCTCCTTTCTCCACTGAGTTATTTCCTCGTGGATGATTATTATTTTAGTTTCCTCCCCAATTGATTATCTGGATGGAACCAATCCCCTTGAGTTGCATCCTCATTTGGTGAAGTCTTGATTGACCGTTTCTTTCTAGATCTTACCTAGATAGATGTTTTGGGTCCCCTAAGAGTTTATTACCCAGTAACTGGTAATATTATTCTTAGTTTGCAATTTGTTACTTCTTGCCCAATGCCCGACAAAAGTAACCTTGTTTTCTCCCCAGTGGAATCCCCAGCGGATTCATTTTCTATGTTTCCCCAAGAAGAATATCCTTGATATGTTCATCCTAACTGGTGACGGATATTTTCTTCCCCTGTTTGAGTTTATCCTTGATATATTCATCCTAACCGATGACAAATACTCTCATCTTTGGTATTCTATCCAGTAAAAGGTAGTTGTAATCCCTATTTCGTTCCCCAAAGAATTAATCCTTGATATGTTCATCCTAATCAGTGACGAGGTTTCTTCTCTTTGCGGTCTTCTTCCCAGTAGCCGATAGTTGTAACTCCTACTTGTAGAGTTTATCCTTGATATGATCGCTTTAACCAGTGACGGATATTCTCTTCTTCGGTATTCTATCCTATTTCTCTACTCCCACAGTCTATCCTTGATATGTTCATCCTAACCGATGACGGATTTTCTCTTTGATGATATTCTATCCAGCATATGATAGATGTAATTCCTACTTTTTGTTCAGTTGGTTTATCCTAGATATGTTCATCCTAACCGATGGCGGATATCCTCCTTAGCATTCCTAGGCAAGTCTATCCTTGATATGTTCATCTTCACCGATGACGGATTTTCTTTCCTTTGAGTCTATCCTTGATATGTTCATTTTAACCAGTGACGAATATTCTCCTCTTTGGTCTTCTGCCTAGTAACTGGTAGTTGTAAATTCTATTTCTACAGTTTTCCCCAGCAAGGATATTCTTACCCAGTAACCGGTAATGAATACTTCCTCCTGGCGGTTCCCAGCGAGTCATCCTTGATATGTTCATCTTAACCGATGAAGGATGTCCTCTCTGTCAGATCTTTATTATCTCCTTACCCAGTAACCGGTAATCGATAATAAATTTTTGCTCCTCCTGCGTTGAAGTTTATTTCTTCCCTAGTTGAGTTGAGTGCGCATTTGCTCAGTGAAATCGCTTTTCCTGCATGAGTCGAGTACTTTGATTTTATCCTGATCTACTCGTTTCCCCTGCAGATGTTTTTGTTTCCCCGGTTGAGTCCTTCCATTTTTTATGGAATTCCTCTAGTCATCCAGCAGTTTTAAGTTGTAGTCTGGCCTACGCATAATCTTTTTATCCCCTCAGAGTCTCTATCTCCCCGATGAGCTTTCCTTACGGAATGCATTGTACTCCTGCGAACTTTCGGTCGCTTTGATTTTCTTTTCCTTTGTGACAACATTTCCCCACAGAGAATTTGCTTTTACATTCATATTATATGCATCATGAGGTCTCTTAGGGACCAAAATTTGTTTCAATATATTGTAATTTAAGCCCATTCTACTGAGTCGATATGAAGATTTTAACCTTCACCTCCTCAGTTAGATTGTTCTTAAATAGGGGCAGTTGTAAGACCCCAATTTTGACCCTAAGATCCCTCATGCAATATCATCATATGCATTAGCATTGAGATCATACCTTGACATCCTCCTTACCCCTTTTTCATTTGGTTTGTTTTGGGAGAGATCACCAAGCACCATGTGATTGTATCATACTTGTATATTATCATTTCACTAACCAAAATACCAAAAAATATGTCTTTGTATTTTCCTAACTCTTTTGTAGGAAGAGCATGATCCTCATTGATCTATCAAGTTCACATCTAGGGTTTAAGACCCTCATGGCTAAGAGCACAACTAATGAATGATCCACAATGTCTCTAAGCATCATATATGAGTCCCAATGATCTCTACATGTTATTTTGATTAAGAATTCTTCAAGAGTTTGGAGTTGGTTTGCCTTGGAAACCCTAGTTTGTCTGGGTATCTTAAGTAACTTCTTCAACAAGCTTCTTCACCAATTGGTCCAATTTATCAAAGGTGGTTGTGACATATAAAGATTGGCATGAGATGCTCCCATTTTCTTTGCATGGGCATCGTAAGTCCGTCTGTACTTCAACAGAGGCAACCCTTTTCTCTCTTGTTTATGGCATGGAAGTTGTGCTCCCAATAGAGGTTGAGATCCCGTCATTGTGTGTCTTGATGGAATCCAAGTTGACAGAAGCTGAATGGTGCCAGACCATATATGATCAGCTGAACTTGATTGAAGAGAAGAGGTTGACTGCCATGTGTCATGGTCAGTTATATCAGCAAAGAATGAAGAAACCTTTTGGTAAGAAGGTCAGGCCTTGTGTGTTCAGAGAAGGTGACCACGTGCTCAAGAAGATTCTATCTTTCAAACCAGATGTTAGGGGCAAGTGGACTCCTAATTATGAAGGCTTGTATATTGTTAAGAGAGTCTTTTCAGGTGGTGCTTTGATTCTTACAATTATGTGTCGCATTACGCGAAAAAACCGGCGGGAAAACAAAACAACAGAGCCGCCACCGTGCGTTATTTATCTCAAAAGAGGGAAAGGAAACGCTCGAAGTAAACCTGGAAAAGACATGGTCTCGCGACCAAAGAGAGATGGGATCGGGAGTCGGTTATGCGAAGGGAAGGTATTAGCACCCCTACGCATCCGTCGTACTCGATGGGATCCACGCACAAATAGAAGGATAAAGGTTGCTAAAAACTGCTCACAAACACAAACACACACTGGCTGAAAAGAGACACAGAAAACAAGAGAAACTAACTCGGCAGGATATCGCATCCTGGGCCTACGTAGTCTGTCAGGCACAAACATCAGAGTCGACATAGTTCGGGACGGGGGAAACGTGCTCGCTAGGATGTCGCATCCTATGCATACATATCTTCTCGGACTAGAGAAGAATCAGAGCACTCGTAGCTCGGCTAACGCATGCCAAACAAAACCACACAGGAAATCGACTGCCAATCATTGGACTTACGTCAGACTCCACACAAAACGGGCAAACCTGGAAACCGAATGCCAATCGCTGGACTTACATCAGACTCCGAACCAAACAAACACCTACTGGAAACCAAATGCCAATCGCTGGACTTATATCAGACTCCAAGCACACAACAAACCAGACACAGGAAACCGACTGCCAATCGCTGGACTTACATCAGACTCCTACTCACACAAAGGGGTTAAAAAGCAAAAGGACACCCGGAGAGATCAGCTCATCTCCTGCCTACGTACCTCATCTGGTATGAGGATTAGGGCGACGTAGTTCCCCTACGCAGGGACAAAGGACTAGCCTAACCAGATGCAAAGGGAGACACAAACTACTAGGGAGACTACGACTCGAGCCTAGAAGTTGTCATGCATACGATCCCTAAGTTAAGGTTGCTATCTAACTTGCACAGGAAGCAAGCTATCCTAAACTGCACAGGCAAAGCAAACATACACACAAATAGCACACACTATATACAAACAAAGTGGGCTCACACAAGGTTAGGCTGTGAAACACAAGCCAACTGGAATCGGGTGATGTTAGCTCTTAACCCTAACATTGAGAGTTAGGGTGAAGCAGATGAAATGGGAAGTGAGGGTAAGGCCTCACAGCTCTTATCCCTGGCCTGGGAGAGCTTCAGACAAATGAAAGTCTGGGAGTTCAGAATGTAGGAACTCTTCTCCACATATGACTGACACAACAAAGATCTTGGGTTAATATTCACAATGCATC
The DNA here is from genome assembly GCF_024323335.1 of Lathyrus oleraceus. NCBI lineage: Eukaryota > Viridiplantae > Streptophyta > Magnoliopsida > Fabales > Fabaceae > Lathyrus > Lathyrus oleraceus. Next base: position 251,978,913 of record NC_066585.1, on the reverse strand, counting down.
AACACCAGGTGTGTGAGCAAAGTGAATGACTCACTGAATAGCAGGAGATGGATTGCACATCTCTTTTATCTGCCAATTGCCTCATAGAGGTCTTTTCCTGCTTGGCACAAAGATAAACAAACACAAGCATTGCCTCTTAAGGAGGGCTTCAGACAGGTGCCTCCCCAAGTAACAGGACAAGTCTTCCAGACTACATGAAGTCAGAGAAATTATACCTCAATGCTTAAGCAACCAAGCAAAGCAAAAGCAAGTTCAAAAGAACTCAAAGCAACTAATGTACCTTGATGAAGATGCAGAAGTGAAACAGCTCGATTCAGGCCATGAGAAGCTCAAACAGATGCTCCAAAGCTCTTGTATGATTGAATGGATGGAGGTTTGATGTTTACTCGAGCTTGATTCCAAAAGAATTCTCAACTGCCATGGATGAGCTTCAAGTTCCAACCAGCTTCCAGTGGCACGGTTCCTGCTAGATCTTGCTTCAATAATGCTCCAATAAGCTTCTAGGTGATGAATGAATCAAGAACAAGGCAATGTATTTGCAGAAAATTGCAGAAAAAAGTGAGAGCAAAAATGTGAAAACTAGATCTAGATCTGAATTCTGATTGTGTTGATGCTGAAATCTATTAGGATTAGGTATATATAGGTCCTGTTAATCCCATCCTTAATCATACTTAAGCCAATGCCAAGGGATTAGTGAAAACAAGGTGTGGATGCCAATTTGCAAATCAACCTATGCATGAGATTACCAATGGAACAGTGCATGAATTGCCTTGGAAATTCACTTGAAATCTTATTTTGGAGCCAATGCAAGTGTTAAAATGTGAAAACAATGCTTCATTTTCAAATTATAACTTTCCCTCCAAAATTCAAATGAAAATGCAAATGATCATGTGATGAAAATGCATGGCATGTGATATATGTTTTGGATAGTAGAGATCAAGAGAAAAATGTTGCAAAAAGAGCCATCTCATTTGGACATTTGGTGTGAAAGTTATGCATGTTTGAAGTTCAAATTCACTTGGCCATGATTGATCCATATCTTTCCAACCATACACGAGAAATTCATGATCTTGAACTTTTTGGAAAGGGGAGAGAAAGATCTTCAACTTTCATGTTGAACAAAATTTCATTTGAAGCTTTCTTGGTTATGTAATCTTAAGGAGAAGACCTTTCCATTTTTGGCAATTTCAAATTACAGGTCACTTACTATTTTTGGAAAGTTTTCATCTAACTTCAAATTCTTCATTGTTGATGTTTGAAATGTCAAATGAGACTTGTGTGGACATGATTGAGGCCTCTCTAACCATCTCCCACCTTCAAATCCATGATTGAATTAACAGTTGACTTTGGTTGACTTTCTAGGGTTTCAGATGAATTGCATCTTGACTGATGAGCTTTGAGCATCCAACCTTTGGCAAAACCACTTCAAAATGAACCTTAGGTCATATGAACTCATTGAACCAACCCTAGGGCTTTGCTTCCATGGAAAATGCACTTGCTTGCTTGCACAACTAGATCTCCTGATCATCTCTTGACCAATCTTGCCTGATGACTGATGAACTATGCAATGGACAATGAAATGCTAATGACCTAAACATGAAAATGCAAGTACAAAATGGGAGGTGCAAATTTGAGGTGCTACAGCTGCCCCTATTCAATCAACTGGGAACCCGAACGGATGAGAGCAATGGCTGTCAGACCTTCAGGGTAAACAGGGATTGAATACTAAAGAACCGTAGAAATTTGCACACTGCAGGGAATGACTTATGATATTTGCACTCCACAAGGGATAATACAAAGAAAAGCCAAGCAACCAGACAAGACATTTACTGACGACTCCTGGGGATTTTGATTTTTATCAAAAGAAAGGATACAACCAAACGTCAACGGACGAGAGGGAAAAACTCATCGTTTATCGACACCAACGGAGAGGTGACCAGACATTAACGAATGACTGGGAAAGACTCGACCAGACGTCAACGGACGAACGGGAGAAGCTCGACGTTTATCGACACCAACGGAGAGGTGACCAGACATCAACGGATGAATGGGAAAGACTCGATCAGACGTCAACGGACGAAAGGGAGAAGCTCAACGTTTATCGACACCAACGGAGAGGTGAACACTTCACTAGGGAAGTAAAACAGATACTTGCAACCAGAAACCAAATAGGACGTTTACCGACGACTCTACTGGGGATCTCTGGCTGGGGCATTACCAGACATCGACCGATGACTGGGATGAGACTCGACGTTTACCGACATCGAAAGATGATGTTTACCAACACCAAACAAAGCCGACCAGACATTTACCGATGACTGGGGAACAGGATAGACAACTAGACATCAACGGACGACTAGGCAAAAACTCAACGTTTATCGACACCAACGGAGAGGTGAATCTACTGGGGAAAGGTGAACACAACCAACCGTCAACGGACGATCGGGAAAAACTCAACGCTTACCGACACCAACGGAGAGGTGACTCTGAGGGGCAAGATACCACTATACGTCAACGGACGAATAGGAAAAACTCAACGTTTACCGACACCAACGGAGAGGTGACTCTCGGGGAATCAACAGACATTAGCAAATGATCTGTGGGGAATACGCAACTATACGTCGACGGACGCATAGGAAAAACTCAACGTTTATCGACACCAACGGAGAGGTGAACTCTTGGGGAGGAATAAGGGTATTACGAACATCGAAAGATGATGTTTACCGACATCAAAGGAAGACCAGACATTTACCGATGACTGGGGTAGGACTCGATGTTTACCAACACCGAAAGAATGGTGTTTACCGACACCAAAGAAGACCAGACATTAACGAATGACTGGGGCTAGACTCGATGTTTACCGACACCGAAAGAATGGTGTTTACCGACACCAAAGAAGACCAGACATTAACGAATGACTGGGGCTAGACTCGATGTTTACCGACACCGAAAGAATGGTGTTTACCGACACCAAAGAAGAACACACGCGGGTGCTGACATGACACTTACCAATATCACGAGATGACATCTACATATGCCAGGACAAGGCTAAACACTTGTTGGGGATCTCACTGGAGAGAAACAAGCTTTCCTTTCACGCACGGGTGAGGAAATAAACCTCTTTGGGGAATATCCACCCTGAAAGCCGTCAGGAGCAACTGTAGCAAACGTGCCGCACAGATGTTGAACAAAGATCCGCCTCTGCCGGGGATATGGTCTTGATTGGTTTCAACACATGAATGCATATGTTTGAATTTTTCTATGGCGTAATGCTCCATATTGAATGGAAATGCTACGAGATTTGAGGATGCAATGATCACTATATGCCAAATGCAAAATGATGAACCCTTGCGGGGGAGCCAAACTAATCAGATACTCCAAATTTGTGGGGATACTCTGCTTGAGGAATACTCTGCGGGGAGAGCGCCAACTTCTCACTCATGCTGGAGAAATAAAACTGCTGCTGGGGAAAAGATCCCAATCCACTCGGGGACTCCACTTGGGGAACAAACAAGGCGAATTCACTGGGGAGAGTTGCCAATCCACAAGTAGGATAAACTCTGCTGGAGATAAATTTCACCGAACATGATCCACTCGGGGAACCTGCTGGGGAAAACCATCAACACAAATTTCTGCTCGTGAGATTTGCTAGGGCAAAACAGCACAACCCTGACGGGGACAGGCATTCACCACTCTGCTGAGGAAAAGCATAACTCTGGTGGGGAAATAATATACCAGACCATGTTGGAGATAGACATTCACAACCTTGACGGGGACAAGCGCTCACAACCACGTTGGGGATAACAGTACTTCAAACCCGACTGCTGGGGAATGGAACTACTCCATTGATACCTCCGTTGGGGATACAACATCCTTCATTTCAGTGGGGGATATCCCATCTTCAAACTCATCTGGGAACTCAACTGGGGAAATATCTGCTGGGGAACCGTCCTCACAGATGACCACCTGCAAAACGGCACAACATACATGCCCCCAGGGGATTGTATGGACAAGATACGCTCAAGTATCCTCAACATTCAAAATGATTTTCAAATGTTTTATCTTTCTGCACGTTATTGTTTTAGCCTTCATGTTTTTATATGCAATGTTTATCAAAAATTCGGACGTTTTTGCAAACAAAACAGTAAAAATAAAAACAAGAGAGCTATTTATCTGAATAACGACTTTTATTGATTGAAAATGGGCCTGAAAAGGCGAATACATCGGGAAGCAATTCCTAGAAAGAGGTAATTGCGCACAAAAGGAAAAAATCTATCCTAATGGCAATGTGAACACGGCATCCACTATTTCCCAATTTTGTTATAACTCACAGATCATCAGTTTTCCTCCCAACTTCCTTGCTTTCTGAGAAGAATGACTGGACCGACCACATCTTTCGAGATGGCATACGACGAAGCGCGATGAAGTACAAATAACTCAGATTGTAGTCTTCACTTTAATCCCTCTTTTGCCTGGATCTCCCTTTCGGGTTTTCAATCCACCGGGATACCCATTTTTGCCTAAGCCGCCCTTGCGGGTTTTCGACTTACCGGGTGTACAAATTCTTTTCATTTTATTCCTAATTTTTGCCCGAACCTTTTCTTTCTGTTTTTTTTGGTTCGCCGGGATTCCCTTTTTTGCCTGGACTCTTTTATTCTTTTTGTCCAGCGGGTTAATTTACGCGAAGTATTTTTTGACTACATCTGAGTTAACAGGGGACGGGAAATCCTCACCATCCATAGTTGTAAGTATCAAGGCTCCACCGGAGAAAACCTTCTTCACAACATATGGACCTTCATAATTAGGAGTCCACTTGCCCCTGTTATCTGTACCTGGAGGAAGGATCCTCTTCAAAACTAGATCACCAGTTTGATAGCTTCGAGGACGCACTTTCTGATCAAAGGCTCTCTTCATCCTTCTCTGATACAACTGCCCATGGCACACAGCTGCTAATCGTCTCTCTTCGATAAGGCTCAACTCATTAAACCTTGTTCGAATCCACTCGGCTTCATCTAGCTTGACATCTAACAGGACTCTCAGAGAAGGAATCTCCACTTCAACAGGTAGGACAACTTCCATACCATACACAAGGGAGTACGGGGTTGCCCCGGTCGACGTACGTACTGAAGTACGGTACCCATGCAAAGCGAAAGGCAGCATCTCATACCAATCCTTGTAAGTTACGACCATCTTCTGCACAATCTTCTTGATATTCTTGTTCGCCGCCTCTATAGCACCATTCATCTTCGGTCTGTAAGGAGAAGAATTGTGATGCTCAATCTTGAAATCTTTGCAAAGCTCTTTCATCATCTTATTATTGAGATTCGAACCATTATCAATGATGATTCTCTCAGGAACTCCATAACGACAGATGATTTCTCTCTTGATGAACCGGGCAACCACTTGTTTGGTAACATTAGCTTAGGAAGTTGCTTCCACCCACTTGGTGAAGTAGTCAATCGCGACCAAGATGAAGCGATGTCCATTTGAAGCAGTCGGCTCAATCTTCCCAATCATATCAATGCCCCACATGGCGAACGGCCAAGGCGAGTTCATGACATTCAGAGGGCTTGGTGGTACATGCACCTTATCAGCATAGATTTGACACTTATGGCACTTCCGAGCGTACTTGAAACAATCGGATTCCATAGTCATCCAGTAATAACCGGCTCTCAACTATTTCCTTGACATTGCATGACCACCAGCATGGGTACCAAAAGAACCCTCGTGCACTTCCTGCATCAACATGTCTACTTCGTGTCTATCCACGCATCTGAGCAGAACCATGTCAAAGTTCCTCTTATACAGCACATCATCCTGATTCAAATAAAAGCTTCCAGCTAGCCTTCTCAGGGTTTTCTTGTCATTCTTCGACGCACCTTCAGGATATTCCTGGCTCTTGAGGAAGTTCTTGATATCAAAGTACCACGGTTTCTCATCAACAACAGACTCAGCTGCAAACACATACGCATGCCTCTCGAGTCGATTTACCGCAACATGTGGCACATGATTCCACCAATGAACTTTGATCATAGAAGATAAAGTAGCCAAGGCATCCGCCATCTGATTCTCATCCCGGGGGACGTGATACAGCTTCACCTTCTTAAAGAACGTCAGTATTCTTCTGGTGTAATCTCTATAAGGAATCAAATGTGGTTGGTTCGTATTCCAATCTCCATTGACCTGGTTGATCACTAGAGCGGAATCTCCATATATATCAAGAGTTTTGATCCTCAGATCAATGGCTTCTTCTATTCCCATGATACAAGCCTCATACTCAGCTTCATTGTTGGTGACGTCAAAAGTCAATCTAGCAGAAAAAGGTATATGAGCACCTTTAGGACTGATAAGCACTGCACCAACACCGTTACCATTCACATTCACAGCCCCATCAAACATCAATGTCCACTTGTCATCAGGATCCGGTCCTTCCTCGACAAGAGGCTCTTCACAATCTTTCATCTTAAGATACATGATGTCTTCATCAGGGAACTCAAACATCATCGGCTGATAATCATCAATCGGTTGCTCGGCTAGGTAGTCTGACAGAATACTACCTTTGATGGCTTTTTGTTACGTGTATTGAATATCATATTCTGTTAAGATCATCTGCCAACGGGCAACACGTCCGGTGAGAGTCGGCTTCTCAAAGATGTATTTCACTGGATCCATCTTAGAAATCAACAAGGTAGTATGGTTCAACATATACTGCCTCAGTCGGCGAGCAGCCCAGGCCAAAGCACAGCAAGTTTTCTCAAGCTGTGAATATTTGATTTCACAGTCGGTAAACTTTTTGCTAAGGTAGTATATGGCATGCTCTTTTCGACCAAACTCGTCATGTTGTCCCAATACACACCCCATCGAGTTCTCAGTCACTGACAGGTACATTATCAGCGGTCTCCCAGGAACTGGAGGTATAAGGATTGGAGGTTTCTGTAAATACTCTTTTATCTTGTCAAAAGCTTTCTGACACTCATCATTCCACCTGATTGCTTGATTCTTTCTTAGCAATTTGAATATTGGTTCACACGTGGCAGTTAGGTGAGATACAAACCTTGCAATGTAGTTCAATCTCCCTAAAAACCCACGAACCTGCTTTTCTATTTTCGGTTCAGGCATTTCTTGAATAGCTTTGACTTTTGCTGGATCAACCTCAATCCCTTTTTCACTGACAATGAAGCCCAACAGCTTCCCAGATCTCACACCAAACGTACACTTGTTCGGATTCAGCCTCAGTTTGAACTTTCTCAGCCTATCAAACAACTTCTGCAAATTAACCAGGTGCTCCTCTTCTGTTTGCGACTTTGCAATCATGTCATCCACGTACACTTCAATCTCTTTGTGCATCATGTCATGAAAGAGAGTTGTCATAGCCCTCTGATAGGTAGCACCGGCATTCTTCAGCCCAAATGGCATCACCTTATAGCAGAACGTGCCCCAAGGTGTAATGAATGTCGTCTTTTCCATGTCTTCTGGCGCCATCTTAATCTGATTATAACCAGAAAAACCATCCATGAAAGAGAAAACCGAGGATTGAGCCGTATTATCAACCAATACATCAATGTGAGGTAATGGAAAATCATCTTTCGGACTCGCTCTATTCAAATCCCGGTAATCGACACACATTCTGACTTTGCCATCCTTCTTCGGCACGGGAACGATGTTGGCCACCCACGGGGGATAAGTTGTCACTGACAAGAAACCAGCATCGAACTGCTTCTGAACCTCTTCCTTGATCTTAACAGCCATATCAGGACTCGTTCTGCGAAGCTTTTGCCTGACCGAAGGACAATCTTCTCTGAGAGGTAGTCTATGCACCACAATATCGGTATCCAACCCAGGCATATCTTGATAAGACCAGGCGAATATCTCAACATACTCTCTCAGCATCTCAATCAACCTGCTCTTGACCTCTGTCTTCAAAGCAGCCCCGATCTTAATATCTCTTCTGGCGTCCTCAGTACCAAGATTCACAATCTCCAACTCCTCCTGATGAGGTTGGATGACCCTTTCCTCTTGCTTCAACAATCTGACCAATTCTTTAGGGAGTTCACAGTCTTCCTCAATCTCCTCTTCAGCTTGGTAGATGGGATTATTGAAATCATACTGAGCCATAACAGAACTGTTCATAGTGGATTCCGTGAGATCACTTCTGCATGTTAATGCTTTGTTTTAGAAAAAGAATTCAAGAAAGTCACAAAAACAAAAACATTGCCATTTTTATTTTTTTGGAAAAATGAAAAACAAAAATAGAAAGACAGGGATCACAAAATTGTTTACAAAACGTCCTTTATTAATGATAATCATTGAAAACATGCTGAGGCCCTACAATGAACCACTACGCCTTGGGCAGAACGTAGGGTTTTGTGCAGAATGAAAAAACAAAAGAAAATTACTCTGTTTGAAGAGTAACTTGGACCACATCTTCTGTTGTCCAATTGTTGATTGACTCCCCTAGCGCACACGGGCGAACCCAGTTGTCGAGATCACAATCACTGTCACCATCTTCACTGCCGACCGCAAAGACATCACCGTGATTCATCAGCCCAGCACTGGTAAAGGTACTCGGACCTGTCTGCACACCCTGCTCCGCCTGCAAGGGTTGATATCCAATTCCAAATTTATCCTCTTTGATAGGCAAATCCACCATCTTGCCCCAGCCTTCAGCTCTTCCAGAGTCAACAACCTCCTTGGCCTGCTTGTACGATGCAATTGAGGCACCCGGCTTCTTCTACTCAGCAAAAGCCACCCTCTCAATAGCAACAGTCTCGAATGCCTGGCATAAGGTTTCATGGATCTCGCCATCCACCTCTACATATTTGAAAGAGGATAGGTGACTCACCAAGATATCTTCTTCAACACACACGGTCACAATCTGACCGTTCCAGACATATTTCAACTTCTGGTGGAGAGTTGACGAAACTGCCCCAGCTGCGTGAATCCAAGGACGCCCCAACAAACAACTATATGCTGGCTGGATGTCCATCACATAGAAGACAATGTCGAAAACCTCCGGACCGATCTTCACTGGCAAGGTGACTTCACCAAAAACAGAACGTTTGGATCCGTCAAATGCATGCACAATCAGGTCACTCGGAGTGAGCACAACCCCTTCAACGTCAATCTTTTTCAAGATCTGCTTAGGAAACACATTCAGCGACGAGCCAGTGTCTACCAGCACATGAGACAAAACTGCACCCTTGCATTCCATGGTGATATGCAAGGCCTTGTTATGGTTACGACCCTCCGGCGTCAAGTCTAAGTCAGTGAACCCCAAACCATGCCTGGTGCTCACGTTGGCAATCACACCCTCTAGGTGGTTGACAGATATCTCCTGAGGCACATAAGCCATATTCAGCATCTTCAACAGGGCATTACGATGTGCCTCAGAGCACAGAAGCAAAGAGAGTATTGAAATTTTGGACGGAGTCTGATTTAGTTGATCTACAATCTTGTAGTCACTCTTCTTGATTATCTTCATGAACTCCTCCACATCTTTCTCGAACACTGCCTGTTTGCCTTTAGCCTTGGCGAGAGCCTCGGCATTGTTGTCTCTTAACGGTTGTGGAGCAAACAGACGTCCACTTCGGGTAAAACCTCCTGGTCCACCAACATTGTCCACAACTGTACTCACAACCATAGGAGTTCTACTGGGCCTACCAATAGTCACAGGCGCTTGATTTGCTGGCCTGACCTGGCTCTCGGCCCTTCTGTTGCTGCGATAAGCGTCGTCATATTTCCACGGCACAGCCCTACTGTCCACAGCCCTTCTGACTAGCGCAACAATTGTAGTCGAATTACTGGCGGTTACGGGAGCAGAGATAGTAACAGGAGTACCACTAGTTGCAGGTGCATTAACAACCCTCTGGCCACGTCCTTCAGACGATTTGAAGTAGATAGTGACAGTTGACACCATCCCACGTTCTCTGACAGCCCGACTGAATTGCAAACCGCCTTCATCCATCAAACCCTGGATACCAGCCCTCAACTGATCACAACCGTTTTCAGATTCAGCACAATCAACACAATTCTGATCACAGCCCGGGTAAACACCTCCATTCAACAAGCGGCCCTTTACAACCAACAAAGAAGTCTGAACATCTTCAACACTGACCACAAGATCTTCAGCTTCTGCCCCTTCAATACTGTTCACTCTGTGGGCAGGCATAGGGTTATTTACAACATTCGGCACAGGAGCAAAATTGATAGTTTTAGCGTCAATTAGGTCCTGGACTTTATGATGAAAAGCCCTGCAGTTCTCAATGTGATGCCCCGGTGCACCAGAATGGAAATCACAACGCACGTTGGCATCATACCCAGGTGGTATCTTTGTCAACGGTGCCATGGTCCTCAGTTCAACAAACTCTAGTCTGAGCAACTCAGGTAGCAACTCAGCATAGGTCATCGGTAACGGGTCAAAACGTCGATCAGGCATCCTCTGCCTCGGCTGATACGGACGTTGTTGTTGTTGTTGCTGTGGAGGTTGTTGTTGCACTCTCTGTTGTTGCTGTTGACGAGGTTGAGGTGCTGGAATGGTCACAGCGGCAACTTGGCGATACTGATTCCTGTTTACAATCCTTCTACCGTGTTGCACAGCACTGGCTTCACCCTCTCTCCGGCGAGGTGCCCCAGCAAACGGTTTCTTCGAAGACGAGGACCCAACATCCTGAATTTTACCGGCTTTGATCAGGCTCTCTGTCCTTTCACCACAGATAACCACATCTGAAAAACTACCGAATGGGCAGCTTCCCATCCGGTCCATGAAAACACCTTGCAGTGTGCCAATGAACATGTCAGTTAACTCCCTTTCCAGCAGAGGGGGTTGTACTCTTGCAGCCAATTCACGCCACCTCTGGGCGTACTCCTTGAAGCTCTCACCAGATTTCTGACAAAGACTCTGCAACTGAGTCCGGCTCGGCGCAATGTCCATGTTGTGTTTATATTGCCTCAAGAAGGCCTCACCCAGGTCTCTCCAGCATCGGATAGAATCTCTCTTCAGTTCCATATACCAATCCAAGGAAGCCCCAGATAAGCTATCCTGGAAGAAGTACATCCACATTTTCTCATCATCGGTGTAAGCAGAGATTTTCCGATAATATGCCTGCACGTGGGTGCGAGGGCAAGAAGTACCATTGTATTTATCGAATGAGGGTGCTTTGAATTTGTAGGGAATCCTCAAACCTTCAACTAACCCCATGTTGGTCACATCAAAACCCAGGGAATTCTGACATTCCATGGCTCTTATTTTCTCAGCAAGGGCATCCACCTTACGATCCCTCTCCTCAACTCTTCCAACAACCTCATCATCTCCACTAAGCAAAGTGAACATGTCCTCTTGTCTATCAACAATCGGAGCAGGATGACGAACAGGAGCCCGGGTAGCTCTGGCATTGACAGTCTCTGCAGCAAGAGGCTGTCCGTTGATTCTGATTCCCCTTAACTCATCACCCACAGCATAGTCGTTGGCGGGAGCAGCAGCAACAACATTCTCATGAACGGGTACACCCACCGGCGACGCGCGGTTGGACTGCGGAATCACGGTCTCTTGTCTTTGGGCTAAGGCACGCAGCTCCTCTTGCCCTTGGACAACACCCTGCATCATCGTCATAAACTGGGCGGTGTTTGCCCTCATCTCAGCTAGTTCTGCCTGAACCTGGTCCATGTTCCTCTGATGGTTGAGTCTGGTTGAGTAGCGGTGCGGTCTTTGATCAGCTATCCTGCCTGACACAGGAATCAGAGTGAGAAGTCATGAACAAGAACACCTGTTATGCAAAATGATATGAGTATGATGCTAATGCATATGATGCACATGAAATGTTCATTTCTCAGGCATTCAAAGAGCCTAACTCATCTTCAAAAGATGGCAACCTGCAGCAAGAACAACACAAAAGCACAGGATCAACATACACAAGAGTAATGAGTACAAGGTGAAACACCAACAACCTCATCTATAGATAAGCAACAAGATCGTACAACAAAGTCAACAAAGATCCAGAAAGTCAAAGTACAACAATGAATCCCACCCAACAAGCCTAGGGGTGATTCTCAACATAAACATCAAGAATACAAGCTAAGACAAATGGCTTCCAGTAATGAGAGTCTTCAAGTAGTGACACTGGTCTATCAACAGGTCACACTCTGAACATTCTGGAAAGGGAGTGATCTTCTCCTTCAACTGTCTTCTGAGCTCTACAACTTCTCCTCCAAGTCGGTTCTCTAATGCATGTCTCTGATCAACTTCCTTCTTCAACTGGATATCTTTGTCTCTGAGTTGCTTCTCCAGGTCCCTTATCTTCTTCTGATAACTGGCTTCGGTTCTCTGCAACCTCAAACACTCTCGGTGTTCTGCATTCAACAAATTCTCCATCTCTTCATAAGATCTCTTCTTGCTCCTTACTCCACCAACATCTACACTCTGGATGTCTCTGAGTTGATGAGTCAGGTTCAACCTGTCAGCTTTGGCCTGGTACAACTCCATCTGGGCATCTTGCTCTTTCTCCTTCAACCGACGATTCTCCATCAGGGCTTGCTTGTAGTGCTCAGCAGGTACACTCTCAGCAAGGATCAAAGGTGGCTGCACTTACAAAGGCTTCATCCTATCATAGGGCAACAACAAAGTTTCAATTCTCTTCTTGACCCACTCAGTGTAGTCAGGCATAGCAATGGCAAACTTCTTCCCTAAGACAGCTCCATCCTTAACACCAATGGTCTTCCAAGCTCTTCGTATCTGCTCCAATCTAACAGGGTCACTTCGTTTCTCAAAATACACACTCTCAGCTATCTCAGCATCAAGTGGTCTTCCATTCATCACGAACCCCAATTGGCGAAGAGAAAGAACCGGGTTGTAATTGATGCAACCCTTAGTCCCTACAAGCGGCACATTCCGGAACTCTCCACAACTCATAATAACATCCCGCACATCCATCCGATAAGATTGCCATCTGATATCATATGAGGTAAGAGACATAACCCTCTGAGTCCACTTATGAGTGCTCTGAGCATCCACAAAAGGTCCACTGACTGGCAGGAGAGACAAGAACCATCTGAGCAAAAGTGGGAGACAACATCTAATAGCTCCACCCTTACCATACCTACTGTGAATAGTATAGTAAGTGTCAGCTAAAAGAGTAGGAACCGGGTTTCCTCCAAGGAAGATAGTGACTGCAGCATAGTCCACAAAGTTGGGCATACTCGAAAACAAGACAATCCCATAGATCATAATAGCTAACTGAGCATGAAAAGCTTCCCAATGTCCCTTCTCTGCTTCTTCTCTAGCTACCCTCAACAGAAACTTCAAAGGTAGACCCACAATATCCACAATGGACTTCCAATTATCACTGACTTCTTTGATACCCACATGGAGAGCTCTGGCAACAACTGTGAAATCAATCTCCTTAGGCACGTCCAGGAAAGGAGCCTGATACCGGATAGGAACATTCAACAGAATGGAGTACTCCTCAAGAGTAAGCCCCAACTGATAATCCTGGAAGGTGGAGCAACGAAGCTCTGGGTCGTAAAACTGGAGAAGAGTCTGCAACGGCACTGGATCAACTACCATCTTCAACAGTGTCAGAATATCCCCATACTGATCAACAAACCCCTTCTGATTACCACTGGTCACAAAGTTGCTCAAATCTATCAGAGACGTCAAAGGCTCCCGGTGAAAGTTGTAGGAACAAGTCTTCCGCTTCAACTCTGGGACTGTTGCCATCTCTATCAGTGAACCAAACTCCTGAATGAACCTGAGAAATGATATGCATGCAGAGATTAGCTTTTTTCTTTTTTCCTTTTCTTTTCTTTTTTTCTCTTTCTTTTTATTGCGTATCTTTTGAAAATAAACATGCTATGATGTAAATGATGCAGACAAGACTGGCAGGCTGTGCATCTCGGAACACGGGATCAAAGCTTCGGCTTGAACTCGGAACCATAATTCATCTGAAACCCAAAGTCATCTGAGATAGCCCAATCTGTAGAACCAAGAGTCACCAACAGGATCACAAGTCACCAACAAGTCACCGACAAGTCACCAACTGTACCTGTAATAATGATCATTCCCTCCCCATTCACGGGTGTCATCTAGGCCAGGGTAAGGTCGAGAGAAACGCATCATAAATAACCCTTTCATAGAATATCATCATATACACACCCGAAGTATGTAACGACGATACCCCATCAGAGTCTGAACTGCTCGTGATATCAATGTTCCGCTAAGTGGCGCAATACCACCCGCTTCCCATGAATCACTCTATTCCTAGGTTTCCTAGATTTCACTCATAGCCTGGGTATTGGGCCTTTTACCTCAAGTAACTCCCACCCCAACAGAGACAAACACAGCACAGCCAGATGATGAATACGAATGAATGCAAACATAAATGCAAACAATAAATGCAAACAATAAATAAATGAATGCAATAAATGAACCAGCAATAGCAACCAAACCCTAACCTAGAGAGCGCTAGGAGAGACTCGCTTAGGGAAGATGGACCAGCAAGAGGTCAACTTCTCTATTGGTAGTGGTTTCCCCAGCAGAGTCGCCAGTTGACGCATTACGCGAAAAAACCGGCGGGAAAACAAAACAACAGAACCGCCACCGTGCGTTATTTATCCCAAAAGAGGGAAAGGAAACGCTCGAAGTAAACCTGGAAAAGACATGGCCTCGCGACCAAAGAGAGATGGGATCGGGAGTCGGTTATGCGAAGGGAAGGTATTAGCACCCCTACACATCCGTCGTACTCGACGGGATCCACGCACAAAAGGAAGGATAAAGGTTGCTAAAAACTGCTCACAAACACAAACACACACTGGCTGAAAAGAGACACAGAAAACAAGAGAAACTAACTCGGCAGGATATCGCATCCTGGGCCTACGTAGTCTGTCAGGCACAGACATCAGAGTCGACGTAGTTCGGGACGGGGGAAACGTGCTCGCTAGGATATCACATCCTATGCATACGTATCTTCTCGGACTAGAGAAGAATCAGAGCACTCGTAGCTCGGCTAACGCACGCCAAACAAAACCACACTGGAAACCGACTGCCAGTCGCTGGACTTACGTCAGAGTCCACACAAAACGGGCAAACCTGGAAACCGAATGCCAATCGTTGGACTTACATCAGACTCCGAACCAAACAAACACCTACTGGAAACCAAATTCCAATCGCTGGACTTACATCAGACTCCAAGCACACAACAAACCAGACACAGGAAACCGACTGCCAATCACTGGACTTACATCAGACTCCTACTCACACAAAGGGGTTAAAAGCAAAAGGACGCCCGGAGAGATCAGCTCATCTCCTGCCTACGTACCTCCTCTGGTATGAGGATCAGGGCGACGTAGTTCCCCTACGCAGGGACAAAGGACTAGCCTAACCAGATGCAAAGGGAGACACAAACTACTAGGGAGACTACGACTCGAGCCTAGAAGTTGTCATGCATACGATCCCTAAGTTAAGGTTGCTATCTAACTTGCACAGGAAGCAAGCTATCCTAAACAGCACAGGCAAAGCAAACATACACACAAATAGCACACACTATATACAAACAAAGTGGGCTCACACAAGGTTAGGCTGTGAAACACAAGCCAACTGGAATCGGGTGATGTTAGCTCTTAACCCTAACATTGAGAGTTAGGGTGAAGCAGATGAAATGGGAAGTGAGGGTAAGGCCTCACAGCTCTTATCCCTGGCCTGGGAGAGCTTCAGACAAATGAAAGTGTGGGAGTTCAGAATGTAGGAACTCTTCTCCACATATGACTGACACAACAAAGATCTTGGGTTAATATTCACAATGCATCAACACCAGGTGTGTGAGCAAAGTGAATGACTCACTGAATAGCAGGAGATGGATTGCACATCTCTTTTATCTGCCAATTGCCTCATAGAGGTCTTTTCCTGCTTGGCACAAAGATAAACAAACACAAGCATTGCCTCTTAAGGAGGGCTTCAGATAGGTGCCTGCCCAAGTAACAGGACAGGTCTTCCAGACTACATGAAGTCAGAGAAATTATACCTCAATGCTTAAGCAACCAAGCAAAGCAAAAGCAAGTTCAAAAGAACTCAAAGCAACTAATGTACCTTGATGAAGATGCAGAAGTGAAACAGCTCGATTCAGGCCATGAGAAGCTCAAACAGATGCTCCAAAGCTCTTGTTTAATTGAATGGATGGAGGTTTGATGTTTACTCGAGCTTGATTCCAACAGAATTCTCAACTGCCATGGATGAGCTTCAAGTTCCAACCAGCTTCCAGTTGCACGATTCCTGCTAGATCTTGCTTCAATAATGCTCCAATAAGCTTCTAGGTGATGAATGAATCAAGAACAAGGCAATGTATTTGCAGAAAATTGCAGAAAAAAGTGAGAGCAAAAATGTGAAAACTAGATCTAGATTTGAATTCTGATTGTGTTGATGCTGAAATCTGTTAGGATTAGGTATATATAGGTCCTGTTAATCCCATCCTTAATCATACTTAAGCCAATGCCAAGGGATTAGTGAAAACAAGGTGTGGATGCCAATTTGCAAATCACCCTATGCATGAGATTACCAATGGAACAGTGCACGAATTGCCTTGGAAATTCACTTGAAATCTTATTTTGGAACCAATGCAAGTGTTAAAATGTGAAAACAATGCTTCATTTTCAAATTATAACTTTCCCTCCAAAATTCAAATGAAAATGCAAATGATCATGTGATGAAAATGCATGGCATGTGATATATGTTTTGGATAGTAGAGATCAAGAGAAAAATGTTGCAAAAAGAGCCATCTCATTTGGACATTTGGTGTGAAAGTTATGCATGTTTGAAGTTCAAATTCACTTGGCCATGATTGATCCATATCTTTCCAACCATACACGAGAAATTCATGATCTTGGACTTTTTGGAAAGGTGAGAGAAAGATATTCAACTTTCATGTTGGACAAAATTTTATTTGAAGCTTTCTTGGTCATATAATCTTGAGGAGAAGACCTTTCTATTTTTGGCAATTTCAAATTACAGGTCACTTACTATTTTTGGAAAGTTTTCATCTGACTTCAAATTCTTCATTGTTGATGTTTGAAATGTCAAATGAGACTTGTGTGGACATGAGTGAGGCCTCTCTAACCATCTCCCACCTTCAAATCCATGATTGAATTGACAGTTGACTTTGGTTGACTTTCTAGGGTTTCAGATGAATTGCATCTTGACTGATGAGCTTTGAGCATCCAACCTTTGGCCAAACCACTTCAAAATGAACCTTAGGTCATATGAACTCATTGAACCAACCCTAGGGCTTTGCTTCCATGGAAAATGCACTTGCTTTCTTGCACAACTAGATCTCCTGATCATCTCTTGACCAATCTTGCCTGATGACTGATGAACTATGCAATGGACAATGCAATGCTAATGACCTAAACATGAAAATGTATGTACAAAATGGGAGGTGCAAATTTGAGGTGCTACATTATGGATGTTGAAGAGTTCACTCGTCCTATGAATGTTGACGCAGTCAAGAAATACTTTGCCTAAAAAAGAAAAGAACAGCTCGCTAAGTTCAAAATCTAAAAGGGCGGGTTAGGCAAAAATGAGCGTCTCGGTGGATTGAAAACCCGAAAGGGCGATCCAGGAAAAAGTTAGATACATAAAACAAAAAATTATCCCGACAGATTGAGTACCCCACCTTGGGGCAATCTAGGAAAAAATTAGGAATTATGGCAAGTAACTGCATTCGTTTCGTCCTAGTCCTGGAGGCAGTTTTGAGCAGGTCATTTGATTCTGGTTCCTTATTCTCAACCAAAGCCAAGAGCACCACGGATATTGAAGTTGGTAGGAGGAGTAGTGACCACTGTATTCAATGTAGCCATTTTCCATGTAAATTACCATTTTTCAACTTTTATAAAGATATATGGAGTCTTGTCATTTACAAACTACCATTCTATTAAATAAAATTGAGCTTTTTATCCAATTGTTTCTACTTTTATTTATTTGAGCTAAATAAAATTGAATTTCTATGATGATAATTTTGAAATATATTAATAAATAAAAATCATTTTTTTAGAATATAAAAACAATTACTTTAAGAACAATCGATTTCAACAAGGAATATTAACAACAGTAGGTGAATAGGAAAGTCCTGAAATGCAAAGCCTTGTTGGTCTTCCCCGAGCAGTTTGGTTCGGTAATTTTTCCCCAACAGCTCGTCAGGTATCCCCTGCTGAGTTGTAGGGTCACACCCCTAGCAATTGGCTTAGATTCCCGTGCAAAGTTTTACCTCTTGTATTTTTCGGCGGAGTTCATCTTCAGATATCAAAGATCTCTTGTTCCTGTCATGTGTTTGGTTCTGAGCCACATTTGGTCCCCTGCGAGGTTGTCTCCCATTTGATATGGTGTTGACTTAAAATCCCCTGCAGAGTTGACAATTTAGATCCTCAACAGATCTTCTCTCTCTTTCCCCAGTCAATATTGGGTTATTCAGAGCCAGATGATTTTTGTTCATCCCAACATTTTTCTCCAGTTGGTGTTTCCATCTTGTTGAAATTAGCTGAGTGTTGCAACGACGATTCAAATATGTGATATTTGTATCCTTTGTGATTGTTTTGTCAGCATAATCATCAATCATATACATACATATTCATACGTCAAATATTTCATTATGCATTTGATTGCATTTGATTCTTGTATTCTAATCCCCTGCTACGATAATATTATATCCTCATACAGGTTTGGTGCGTCTGTCCTCTTTCAATTGTAGAGTGTCATCCCCTTAAGCATAGAGAGTTTAACCTTTCTCATTTCCCATTGAGTTATTTCCTCGATGATGATCATTATTTCAGTTTCCTCCCCGGTTAATTATCTGGATGGAACCGCTCCCCTTGAGTTATATCCTCATTGGGTTGAGTCTTTGTTTGACCATTTCTTTCTAGTTACTACATAGATGGATATTTTGGTCCCTTGAGAGTCTGTTACCCAGTAACTAGTAATCTTCTTCTCGATTTTTGAGTACTTTACTTTTTCCCAATACCCGGTAATTGTAATTTACTTCCTTTATTGTTCCCAGCAGATTCGTTCTCACATTTCCCCAGGTAGTCTATCCTTGATATGCTCATCCTAACCAGTGACGAATATTCTTCCTTTGTTGGTTTTCTACCCAGTAAAAAGGTAGTTGTGATACCTATTTTTATTCCCTAGAGAGTTCATCCTTGATATGTTCATCTTAACCGATGACGGATTTTCTCCTCTTTGCGGTCTTCTGCCCAGTAACAAGTAGATGTAAATCCTGCTTTCCCCTTATGAGTCTATCCTTGATATGTTCATCCTAACCGATGACGGATATTATCTTTGGTATTCTATCTAGTAACTAATAAATATAATTATCATTTTCTCTCTAGCAGACTATCCTTGATATGTTCATCCTAACCGATGACAAATATTCTTCCTTTGAGTTTATCCTTTATATGTTCACTTTAACCAGTGATGGATATTCTCTCTTTTTTCTTCTGCTCAATAACCGGTAGTTGTAAATCCTATTTGACCTTTTTTCCCCAGCAGACTGTTCTTACCCAGTAACCGATAACAAATACACCACTTTTTCCTCAACGAGTCATCCTTGATATGTTTACCATAATTGGTAATGGATGTCCCTCTATCAGAGTATATTATCTTCCTACCCAGTAACCGGTAATAGATAATGTACTTCTGGGACTCCTCTGTTAAAGTTCATTCTTCCCCTATTGAGTTTGAGTGCGTATTTCCCCAGTAAAGTCGCCAATCCCCTGTTTGGTTCAGATATTTCAGTTTTGCTTTGATTTACCCGTTTCCCCAACATATTTTCCTATTTCCTCGACCGAATATTTCCATTGATTTATTTTTGAAATTCTGGTATCAGATATAAGATGTCGAAGGTAATGTCGCGACACTAATATCTGGTAATAAACAATGGATAAACAAAAACAGAATGGTAAAGCAAATAACACAAGCAATTGTTAACCCAGATCGGTGCAACTCACCTACGTCAGGGGGCTACCAAGCCAGGAAGGAAATTCACTAAAATAGAATTAGTTCAAAGACTTTCCGTACACTTCAACAAGTTACAGTCTTTATCACCTAATCTCTACCCGTGCAATTTCTACCTAAGCACTCTTAGATATGAGAACCCACTCACTTCCCTACAATCACACACCAGTGATCTTAAACAACAATCCCTTGTGAAAAGAAAATACTTTTCAATTACACACTCTTGATTTTACTTCACAGTTTCAATCAAGAAGACACACTCTTGATCTTGCTTCACAGATTTGATCAAGAAGACACACACTCTTGCTTAACAGCTTTAGAGTGACAAATTACAACCACAAATCAGTCCAATTCAATCATCAATGGATGACTTGAATGACCTACAAGTCTTACGACTAAACAGACACAAACCCTAGCTCTCTCTCTATATTTCGCTCAGTCTTGGTTGTGTGTTCAAACAAGTTTTCTAAGTCCCTTTTTATAGAAGCTTTCAGCTGGGCTTGGAATTACAACCACAAATCAGTCCAATTCAATCATCAATGGATGACTTGAATGACCTACAAGTCTTACGACTAAACAGACACAAACCCTAGCTCTCTCTCTATATTTCGCTCAGTCTTGGTTGTGTGTTCAAACAAGTTTTCTAAGTCCCTTTTTATAGAAGCTTTCAGCTGGGCTTGGACATCTTGAAAACCCTAAATCTATTTTCCAATCAAATCTTTTTATAACAGCTGTATAGATCTCCTTGGAAAATAAGTAAATCTGGTTGTAATCCATGATTGAATGTGCCAGCTAGCCATATCTTCAATCATCCAAAGATTGCCATTAATTGTGCAATCACAAAACACCAGACATTCACACTGAATGTTCTGTGTACAGGATGTCATGACATCGGGTCTGACATCCTGGAAAAATCCTACATAATCCAATAATTCCTTTTATAACTTCCAGTAGGTACAGCCATATCAGATGTCATAACCTTGTGTATGTCATCTGAAACAATCCTGCATGAACATGTCTTTCAATTAAGCTCCAGCAGGTACATCCAATATCAGAATCCATGGCATTGTATGTGGCATTCTGAAACAATCCTGCATGCACATGTTCTTGAACTCCAGCAGGTACATAGGATATCTCATATTAAGACATCACACATAACATCTTGTGAACACTCTTTATTTTACCAAAATTGCTGCCAACACTTAGAATCAACAATTTTCATGGAAATTCCCCTCGTGTCTCCAGCAGATTTTTAAGTCGTAGCCTGGCCTATGCACAACTTTTATCCCCTAGAGTATTTGTCTCCCCAGTGAGTTTTTTCTTATGGAATGTGTTATGCTCCTGTGGAGTTTCAGTCTCTCCGGATTCTTTTCCTTTGTGGAAATCTATTCCCCAAAAAGATTATTTTTGCATTCACATCATATGCATCATGAAGTCTCTTAGGGACCAAAATTTGTTTCTAGAAGTTGTTATTTAAGTCCATTATACTTAGTTGATACAAAGATTTTAACTTTCACATCCTCAGTTAGAATGTCCTTAAATAAGGACAACTGTAAGACCCTAATTTTGACGCTAAGATCCCTCATGCTATCTCATCAAATGTATTAGAATTGGGATCACACCTTGGCATCCTCCTTACCCCTCATTCATTTAGGTTTGCATTGGGGGAGGTCACCAAGCACATTTGATTGTATCATACTTTATTTTTCTTTGTTTACTAACCAAAATGCCAAAAATATGTCTATGAATATCTTTTGTTTCTTTTGTAGGTAGTGTGTGTTCATTTATGCTTCATCAAGCTCATATCTAGGGTTTAAGACCCTCAATGCAAGAATGACAATCAAGAGATGGTTCACATTGACTCTAGACATCATATATTTATCCCCATGCTCTTCACATATCATTTTGATCAAGAAATCATCAAGAGTTTGAAGCTTCTTGGCCTTGGAAGCCCTAATTCATTTGGGTATCTTGTGTGACTTCCTCGACAAGTTTCTTCATCATTTGATCAAATATTTCAATGGATACTTAATATTAAATTATATTATACATATATGATCCTCCATGAGTCCCAAATATCAAGAGAATGTCAAGATTGCAAGATGGCTCATGGTGGTTGACCAGAGAAAGTCAACTAGTCAAAACTAGGGTTCCCTAGACCCTATCTTCTACAATTTTTATGATATGAAAATGCTTCCAAGAGAAATGTTACTCCTTATTACATTCCAAACAACTTTAATTTTTAAGTCAAGATCTAGTTTTTCTTGGAAAGTCATTTTTTATGATGAAAGATTATAGGTCATTTTGTCTGAACCCTAGTTAGGAGGACAACTTCCAAGGACCATAACTTTCTCAATTTTTATGAGATGAAACCCATTTAAGTTTCATGATCCAATTCAGTATTTTCTCTTAAACTTTGATTTTTTGAAGAAGTTAAAATTAATTTTGAAAATGCATGTACCAAGAGGAAACATTATAGGTCATTTTGGGCCACTACCATTGAACAAGTGATTTTCCTCAACTTCTAAAATGCATAACTCCTTCATTCCAAATTCAAATGAGGTCATATTTGTGACAAAATTTAAGAGGTTTGAAATAGATAAAACTTTGATGAAGGAACGTTTTCCATTTGAAGCCCATAGCAAAAGTTATTCAAGGTGGAAGAAGTGAACATTTGACTTGGTACTTAGAAAAGTTCCAAATATGTTTGATTGTCCAAACTTCTACTTCAAAATTCATCATGATCCAAGATTCAAATGTAAAAGTTTTCAACATTAAAGTTGTTCCTCTTGATCTAACCTTTCCAAAAAGTCCAAGATCATCTCATTTGGCCAAGAAATGAAGGACTTGCGCATGGGTTCTTTTCAAAGGATCATTTGGATATATTTCACATTAACTTTTTAATCTCCTTTGCATGAGTACATGACAAGATTTCAGCATTGCACATTGGTGATTTTGGACCTGATAGAATCATTTGATGGGCCTA
Source organism: Lathyrus oleraceus (assembly GCF_024323335.1). NCBI lineage: Eukaryota > Viridiplantae > Streptophyta > Magnoliopsida > Fabales > Fabaceae > Lathyrus > Lathyrus oleraceus. Next base: position 251,955,940 of record NC_066585.1, on the reverse strand, counting down.
TCACACGCCCATGCAGGGAAATTACTAGATTTGGCAAATTTTGGAAGTGTGTGAAAATCAAATGTAATGCATATAAATACAACCCCCTTGGCTCAGAATTAAAGACCTCATGCCAAGCTTTGAACCTGCAATCCAAACCCTCACCATTAAAGGATAATCTTGAAGGTTTTCATTTGAAAATCGAGTTTCAAATCTCATTCTGTTTTGAGATTGAAACTCCAAGAGTCCAACCTTTTTCTTGATCCAATTCATCTTCTATAAGCTTCTGAAGCCAAGCCAAGGTCAATTAGAAGCAAGATCAAGCAATTTTGAATCTCACTCAAAGGTGATATTCCAGAATTTTAATCTCTTTGATTCTCTCTCAATTCTTCACTATTCTTTGTGATTTTTGGTTGGCTGAAGTCATACCAATGTAGGCAACAAGATTGAGTTGCTTTGAGGTCAAATCGAAGTAACTCAGTTCATGATCCTCAAAATTCAAATCCCTGTATCTTTTTATATACTTGGAATTGGAGAAAATTGAGGCCAGATTCGTGATCCTGAGCATTTTATCTTTGAAATAGTGTCATTGTTTTTCATTTTCCATTGAGATAAAGTTGAACCAGTCTGGCGGAGGTCACCAGAGAATATGACCGGAGCCCTAGCTCCGGTGGTGTGTTGTCACGCTTCTTGGCCATCTGATCAAGTTGAAATGTTATAATCTGGACCGTTCCATTTGATTACCACGCGTACAGCAAGTTGACCAAGGTTCACCATGGAACGCGCGCGTGTGGCCATCAGATCTGCCACCTCAATTAATGAGGGAGATCTGATGGCCCTTGTTTTTTCTATTTTTATTTTTATTTTTGATTTTATGTTTAATCTTTTTATTTTGTTTAATTTATAATAATTTCATTTTTAATCAAAAAAATATGGGACTTTCATCCAAAAAAATTTAAACATTTTTCTCTTTCATATTATGAATTAATATTATTTTTTGGATTAATTTTGATATTTTTCATGAATTAAATGTTTTTGTGCATATTTTTAATTCTTTAAAAATACTTCTAACTTTTCAAAAATCCTAAATTTTTTTGTCTAAGGTCCTTTGATCTTGTTTGACCTAGGATAAATCTCTTGACCATTTATTTGGTGTTTTGAAGAGATTTTAGGTTTTGACCAAATTAAAATGTATTTTAATTCATTTTTAAATTGATATTTAATTGATTAATTGTGTAAAAATTATGTTGAGTCATTTTGATGGTCTTGTGATGTTTGACTATTTGTTTGGACCTTCGTCAAGGTTGATTTGACTTTTGTTGGATTAAAACCATTGGATTTAGGGGATTGATGAAATGTACATTTCATCTCCCAAAATGAATGAATGGTTTTAATTTGATAAAATTCCTCCCATGACCAATTTGTGTTTCTCTCTTTCCCTTCCCTTTTCATATTCATCTTTATTCTTTCCCATCCCTTCATTTGACCAATGAAATCTCTAATGTCTTAGGGCTAATTGATTCATCAATGACCTTGTGTCAGATGAACCAATACAAGTATGATTGAGATAGGTTCATCCCTCTTGATCTTTTCTTTTAATGTGTGGTATGTTTTAGGAGTTTGGTTCTTCATACCAAATCTCTAACATGCATTAACACTTAAATTTTTATTGCCCAACCTCAAATAATTGTGACTTCTACATAAGTCCAATTACGATTGCTTAACATAAAGCTAAATTTGACCCTAAAGGCATAGCATTCTTGTAAGTTAGATTGTAAGTCTCCTATTCTTCATGGTATTGTATGGAAACTTGACCTTTTTTCCTTTCATGAGAGCTAGTGGCATACTTGTTAAATTATCCAAGTTGGAGCCCTTCTCATGGAAGATGTCTTAGTTTAAGGATCCATGCTTGTGAATGGATGGTTGAGTAATCTCCAAAGAATGACTTAATAAAAAAAATACCACTAACACTTGATTAACCCTTTACTAACATTTGATTAAATCTTGTTAATATTGCTTTACTTTCAAGTTATTTACTCTATGCAATTTAACTTTCAGTCATTTATCATTCATTGTCATTTACATTTTATTTAACTTGTTTATGTTTATGTCATTTTCACTTTGCTCATTTGAGTTGTATCTTGTGATTGTATATATTGTTTTTGTATTTTTGTTTATGGTCTTAGGACCTTAAAACACTTAATAAACAACAAAAACCCTAAAAAAACATTTGGTGGACTGTTGATCTTGATCTGAACTTTTGGACTTACGATTATGCAACATTCCCTATGCAAAAAGGAATTGGCCAATGCCAACATTTTGAGACCAAGTTATTATGAACTGAGCCTTCATCTGATGCAAGTCTTGGGATTTATTTGAATTCATCTGCTACTTTATCTTGGTCCTAATTGTTATTTTGATCTTGTGTCTGATGCTTTGTTCTGAGTTGACCAAGGAATATTTCATCTGATACATGAGAAGACAAAGAAGACTGCTAGCTATGGGAATTGCTTGCTTGGATGTGGCTATCTTTATTTGATGCCTTAATCTTCATGATGTCTGAATATTGCTAACTGCTTGTTGATTATTTCTTGATTCAAAGTCCAAAGGGAAAATGGGTTTTCTATATGACATTATTGTCTATTGGATTGCATCCCATTAGTTAGATCTTTTCAACTCTTAACTTTTAATTTTATGCTTAGGATAGCCTCTTCATCTTCTCCCACTTCTTAAAATTCAAATCTCTCCCCCTTTTCAAAAACTTTCTTTGCTTGTGATTTCAAACTTAGACCTTATTTTAAATAGAAACTTTGGCCTTATGCCAATGAATTTTCAAACCCTTCTCTTAAATCAAATTTGTAAATAAACTTAACCATATTGACTTAAAATTTCAAAAGACAAAAAGAACTAATAACTTCATTCAAACTTTTGGCCCTTTGTGCCTTTTTATTAACCTTTTGTTATAAGCAACTCACCAACTTTGAACTTGTTACCACGAACTACGAGGTATTGATCCCTCATTTTTATGTTGGTACGTAGGCACAAGTCCAAAGGTCTTGTAAAACACAAAAATATAATCAAGGAATTATTTTCTCATCCCCACACTTTATTTTTCTCAAACATCTTTTATACCAAAAACACATACACACACAAAAAGGGCTCCGTAGGAGTACCTAGGACACTTTGGGTGTTACTACCTTCCCTCTATGTAACCAACCCCCTTACCTGTAATCTCTGGAATTTTATTAGTTTTAATTTGAAAACTTCTTATCTCTAGGTTTTGTTCATACTTTTCCCTTTTCCTTTGGAAATAATAAAAGCACGGTGGTGACTCTGGTTTTATTGAGGTTAAGTTTATCCATAGCTTGATAGTCATGAATTTATCGCTACAGAAATTAAGTGGTGACTCTGCTGGGGAGTAGTCCTCAGTGGGTTTAGCCTACTTTTTATGTGTATATATTTTTATATTTGATGTTTGTATATTTGTTTATATGATATAATTTGTCTGTTGTGCTTGGTGATCTCTGAGTGGTGAGATAAGTTCTAACCCGAACTTGACTGCAATTAAGATAGGAGGATGGTATAGTCATGTTCAACTTGTATGGAGTAGTCTTTAACAAGTTAGCTTGAGACCCATCTACTCAGTGGAGACCCTTTTGGAGTTATTGATGTCACACAAGTTATTTGTGGTTAGGCATTACTTTCTCTGATTTGGGGTTCGACAAGCTGAGGACCGTAGAACGTTTAATCCAATTGGCATATTTTAGGACGTAGTGCGGAGGCTGTCCAGGTGTAGACCTGATAACAGTTGTTATGCGATACTACACTCAGACGAGTTTCTCTTGAGAATATTATGGGTTGATGAGTCAGTCATCCTAACCTATAATATCTGATAGATGGGATTAAGACTCTGGGAACTTTATAGAACTTGATATATAGGTTTTTATCCTTAGTACACTCCTCGGGATGGCTCTTAACCTGACTCCATGCTCGTGACTCACAACAAACCCTTGGATTCTTAGTTGATCTGATCAAGTCTTGTCAATATCAATGGAACTTGGGTGTTGATAAGGTGAAAACCATAATCCACCAAAATTGATGATTGATCTTGATGATGACTTGATACATCCCTTGACCTTTGTTTGTGTTTTCCTTGTATGTGATCCCTTATTTGTGATTGTTGCATTCATGCATACATGCACATCATAACATTCATCACAGAAAAATAAATTTCAAGGAACTGAGGTCTTATTTGCAAATATTTTCAGACCATGGATTACGAAGGAAGGAACACTAAGAAGTATGGTTTCAGATGTCCTAATTTGAAAGAGTTAAGGAAGTTATCATCTTTTGTATTAGATCCCTTGGACTTCAAGCAACACCATCGGAAACTCGTGTTTGTGTTATCTGCTGATATGGTTGAAGGACTTCTGAGTGTTTTGGTTCAGTTTTATGACCCTCTCTATCAGTGCTTCACTTTTCCTGATTATCAGCTTGTGCCTACGTTAGAGGAGTATGCCCATCTCTTGGGAATGCTCGTATCTGACAAGGTACCTTTTAGTGAGTTGGAAGAGATTCCCATATCTCATATCATAGCTGAAACTCTTCATCTAAAGAAATCTAAGATTGATGCTCATTTGGTGAAAAAATGAGGTATTCTTGGGTTGACTTCTGAGTTCCTCATAGGAAAAGCTACTGTTTATGCTCAAGCTGGTAGTATGGATGCTTTTGAATCCATTTGTGTATTGCCCATCTATGGTCTAGCTTTGTTCCCTAACATTGACGGGTTTGTTGATGTTAACACCATTAGAGTCTTCTTGATTGGGAATCCTGTTTAGACTTTGTTGGGTGATATGTATTTCTCTTTACATTTGAGGAATTATAAAGGTGGTGGGACAATTGTTTGTTATGTGCCTCTTCTAAGTATGAGAACTTTGCATCATCATGAGAAGGGCTCCAACTTGGATAGGGATCAACAAGTATGCCACTAGCTCCCACAGATGCAAAAGAATTATCATCAATACTATAGAGATATGAGAAATATGACTCAACCATGTAAATGACTCATGTCTAATGCCTTGAGAAAAAATTTTAACAGAAAAAGTACACAAGGGAACAAAAATGGTTTGAATGAGTTATGCATTTTTTAGTCTTTTTAAATTAGTCTACACATGCTTAAGATGGATTGAAATTTATTAAGAAAAAGGTTTTGAAAATTACTTGACAAAAAGTCAAGGTTTATTGAGAAAAATGATTCAAGCTTAGAAACCAAAAATGTTTTGAAACAGAGAGAAGGTTTCGAAAATTTAGGAAAGGGGAGAAGGAGAAGAAGAGACTATCCTAAAGCATAAAGTAAAAGCTAGGGAGAAAAGATCTAGCCAAGATATAGCAAACTTTATGACATAAGTCAAGAAATAATTCCCTCTTTTTGAGTTAGCCTCAAACAAGCAAAATAAGCAAATGTTAATCCACGTGTTAGATGAAACCAAGGTAACCAAGCCAAATCTTCACAAAGATGTCCAAAGTCAAAGGTATCAGATGGATTCCAAGGTCTTAAGTTTCAAATCCTAAAGCAAAGGTCAAGATCCTAATCCTAAGTTCATAACTCTGTAATGATGCCAAGGATAGTAACCACAAGTCCATTAGTTAGGAGAAATAAGTTTCTTTTTATTAATGCCTTCTTAACAATGATATAAAAAGAAAAATCTAAATGGACAAAGAACAAAAGGTCATAAACACAAATAATATGATATGAAATGTTAAACATAAAAGCATAACTTAAATGACATAAAATAAAGGCATAAAGGTAAATGACTTTGAAGTAAAAGTTAATACACGTAAAATGTTAGTGAAGATGAAAAGATGTTTTGGTCATTTTAGGGAGAACACTCAACCATCCACTCACAAGCACAAAAATATAAACCTATGCATCATTTAAGAGAAGGGCTCTGTCGCATTACGCGAAAAACCGGTGGGAAAACAAGACAACAGAGCCGCCACCGTGCGTTATTTATCCCAAAAGAGGGAAAGGAAACGCTCAAAGTAAACCTGGAAAAGACATGGTCTCGCGACCAAAGAGAATGGGATCGGGAGTCGGTTATGCGAAGGGAAGGTATTAGCACCCTTACGCATCTGTCGTACTCGACGGGATCCACGCACAAAAGGAAGGATAAAGGTTGCTAAAAACTACTCAAACACACACTGGCTGAAAGAGACACAAGAAAACAAACGAAACAAACTCGACAAGATATCGCATCCTGGGCCTACGTAGTCTATCAGGCATAGACATCAGAGTCGACGTAGTTCGGACAGGGGAAAACGTGCTCGCTAGGATGTCGCATCCTATGCATACGTATCTTCTCGGACTAAAGAAGAATCAGAGCACTCGTAGCTCGGCTCACGCACGCAAGACAAAACAACACAGGAAATCGACTGCCAATCGCTGGACTTACGTCAAACTCCACACAAAAACAGGCAAACATGGAAACCGAATGCCAATCGCTGGACTTACATCAGACTCCGAACCAGACACACGCACACTGGAAACCAAATGCCAATCGCTGGACTTACATCGGACTCCAAGCACACAACAAAAGGATACGGAATGCCAATTGTTGGTCTTACATCCATCTCCTCACACACACAAAGACAAAACAAAAGGGCGCCCGGAGAGATCAGCTCATCTCCTGCCTACGTACCTCATCTGGTATGAGGATCAGGGCGACGTAGTTCCCCTACGCAGGGACAAAGGACTAACCTAACCAGATAACAGAGGGAGACACAACTAGGGAGACTACGACTCGAGCCTAGATGTTATCATGCATAATCATCCCTAAGTTAAGGTTGCTATCTAACTTGCACAGGGAGCAAGCTATCCTAATCAGCACAGGCAAGGCAAACAATCACAAAAATAGCACACACTATATACACACAAAGTGGGCTCACACAAGGGTTAGGCTGCAAAAGCAAGCCAACTGTATCAGGGTGATGTTAGCTCTTAACCCTAACATTGAGAGTTAGGGTGAAGTAGATGAAATAGGAAGTGAAGATGAGACTTCATAACTCTTATCCCTGGCCTGGGAGAGCTTTAGACAATGAAGTGTGGGTCCAGAAAGTGGGAACCCTTCTACACTTATGACACTGACTCAAATGTACAACTGTACAAGGATCTTGGGTTACTATCCACAATGCATCAACACCAGTTGTGTGAGCAAAGGGATGACTCAACTGAATAGCAGGAGATGGATTGCACATCTCTTGTATCTGCCAATTGCCTTATTAAAGGTCTTTTCCTGCTTGGGGACAAAGATAAACAAGCACAAGCATTTCCTCTTAAGGAGGACTTCAGACAGGTGCCTGGCCAAGTAACAGGCCAGGTCTTCCAGACTACATGGAGTTAGAAGGTTATACCTCAGTGCTCAAGCTAGCAAGCAAAGCAAAAGCAAGTTCACAAAGGAACTATAGCAACTAAGGTACCTGAAAACAATCCAACACAATCAGTATACAACTCAAAAAGAAACAGACAAACACAAGTCCACAATTAACTGTACATAGTCAAACAACAATCAAGCAACACAATGCACAAAGGTGCAAGCCACAAAGCCTAGGCTTAAGTCTCAAAACCTACAAAACAAACTCAAGGTTAGTCATAAACAAGCAATGGACCAACTCCAATTGAGTGCACATCATCAAGTATAAGCAATTGTGCTCTTTGACCTGAAACAAAGCTCAAACATTAAGCACTAACCACTAGGACATGGCCTAGGGTCAAAATGGGAGCAATAAACCAAAACAGAACATGAAAATTGGCAAGAGGCAAGATTAATCCAATAAGAAACAAATCCAAGTGGTCTCACATTCATATCATCAACCAATTTCATTTTATAAAGCATAGAAGGCATAGCATGCATATTCAAAGCTCATAGAACCAAACAGAATGATTCAATCCACATCCACTCAAAAACATTTCAATAAATCTCAACAAAAATCATGGTTAAACAGCATTCACCAAAGGATTATCACACCAAATTTCAAGTCATTTGGACAAAGGGAGGCATGTCAATTAAAATCCATAAGTCAATCATGTTCAAACAAGCTCATACAAGGCACCAAATCATGCATCAACTTCAAGCAAGCATAAAACAGAAACTACACATGATAAATGAACCAAATCAAAGCCATGACAAACTTCCAAGTGTCTAGAATACATGTGCAAAATTTCAAGTCCATCCAATAAACAACAAGAATTTCACAAATCAAATAAGATCATGACTCACAAAAAGTCCACAATTGGTCAAACAGAAAAGAAATTCTCAAACAAATTGAAAATGCACTCAACAAATCCACAAAAATTCACACTCAAACTTAACATCCAGAAGAATCAACATGCAAAATTCAGATCATTTCAAGTTCATATGGCATGGTAATGAAAATCCACAAGTTAGACAAGAAATGGTGTGACACACATTGTCACACCCCCAATGATCAGATCATATCTCACAAACCAGAAATGATAAAATCACAAACTCAATTCTAAAATGTCCCTCAAGGTGTCTAGATCACACATGTAAAATTTCAGCTCCATTGGATTAAGCATCATCATTTCATGATCAAAATAGTAAGCAAGGTACAATGAATGACATGCAAGAACAAACCCTAGGCAATTTAAAAATACATACATGCACAATTTTTGCAAAAATCACCATAAAATAGTAGACATGGCAAGGATCATCATGGAAAAAATCTCATATTAATTAGATTAATATTTTGTGAGATATGAATTTTCTAATGTGAAGAAAAAATAAAAAAAAAACATGTGGAACCAAGCATGAACATGTGAAGCATAAAGGAATTAAAATGCAAAAGGCAAAATATGGATTGCACTCGGACGGAATCGAAGGAGGTACCAATTCAAAACAACGCGCACTATAGTGAAGCGCTGCGTTTCACTAATACAAGTGGCACAACGTGATTGGCTACATGGCACACAAACAACAAAAACATGCAAATAAGCGAGGACATGGATCTGCAACGTTTCTGGAAACAAAATTTTAGGGTTCTTCACGTGTTCATCATGAAAACCCAGCTCAAGAACAAATGTTCACGAAAGTTCACGACACCTATATTAATCGCTTCGTCCTCTCAAGCACAACAACAATCCAAACATGATTCATCTTAATTTTCACTATATTGCTTGGATCGAACAGAATAAGTCTTGACAACCAAACTTCAAATCGCCCTAACTTCCTAGTTTCTTGATGAAATTCAGTTCTACAAAGTTCAGGCTACTCTACAATCCAAGATCTATCAAATGCATATCATGATTTCGACAATTACAAGATTCGAAATCTGACCTTCAAATGGATGCAGAGCTGGAATCGTGGTTTTCAAGGCTTGAAATGTGCAAACAGAAGCTCTACAATGCTCCAGTTGATGAATGGATGATGGATCGTGGCTTAATTGTCCTTGAAGTAGCTCAAATCTCCAACTGCCATTGAAGATGCTTGATGTAACAGTCCAAGAAACAGCACGAAAACCTTGAATGCTTGCTTCCAAAACCTTCAATAATGCTTGTGGATGATGGAACAATGAAGAACTAGGCAAGGTTCTATGAAAAATCTGCAGAAAAAATGAACAGAAAAAGTGGAGAGAATTTGCAATTTTTGATCTAGATCTGAGATGAATGAATGTTAATCCTGAATTCAGTTAGCATTAGCCTTATATATGTGCTGTTAATGATCTTCCTAATCTCACTTAGCCAAAAATGCAAGGATTAATGAAATTGCAAGTTTATGTGCAAATTGATCAAACACCCCTCATGTGCATGGAACCTGCTACAGTGCACGAGTCATTAGCCAAACACCCTCCAAATATTGTTTTAGATCAATTGCAAGTGATTGGAAGTGTGGAAAATGCATATTTCTCAAAATGGACTTTTTCCCTCCAAATTCAAATTCAAATCAAGTGAAAAATGCCATATTTTTGTGATGATTTTTGGTGAAATGTAATGAATGATTATGATAGAGCATGTTAAAACAAGATTGTAGCAAAAAACCCCACTCCATTTGGTCAATTGGTGGGAAAGTTATGCAAGCTTGAAGTTCAAAATTTCTTGACAATGATTTGATCATAACTTGCCAACCACAAATGAGAAATGGATGTTCTTGGACTTTTTGGACAGGTGAGAGCAAGATCTTCAACTTTCATGTTGGACAAAATTTCATTTGAAGCTTTTATGATGATGTAAATTTGAGGAGAAGACCTTTCCATTTTTGGCAGTTTGAAATTATAGGTCACTTACTATTTTTGGAAACTTTTCATCTGACCTCAAATTCTTCAATGTTGATCTTTGAAATGTCAAATGAGACTTGTATGGACATGAATGAGGCCTCTCTAACCATCTCCCGCCTTCAAATCCATGATTTCAGGCACAGTTGACCACAGTTGACTTTTCTAGGGTTTCAGATGAAATTCAGCTAGAATGTTGAGCTTTGATCATCCAATCCTTGGCCAAACCACTTCAAAATGCTCCCTAGGTCACATGAACACAATGAACCAACCCTAGGGCTCTGCCTCAATAGGATATGCACTTGCTTGCTTGACTGACCCTCCTAACCAGTCTTGATTGATGAACTTGCACTTGGGCAAATGGACAATGCAATGCTATGCAGTGGCCAATGTAATGTTAATGACCTAAAAATGAAAATGTATGTACAAAATGGGAGGTGCAAATTCGAGGTGCTACAGGCTCCAACTAGGATAAAATCAACAAGTATGTCACTAGCTCCCGCAAATGGAAAAGGAGCAACATTTTCACACAATACCATGAGGAATAGGAGATTTACAATCTCACTTATAAAAATGTCATTGCCTTTGGGACAAATTTAGCGTTATGTTAAGCAATCTTAATTGGACTATGTAAAAGTCACAACTATCTAAGGTCGGTCAATAATAATATTTATGTTAATACATGCTAGAGAAATATTATGTAAATCATCCTCCTAAAGCCATGCCACACAAAAAAAGAAAAAGAAAGGGGATGATCAAGCACAAAGGCTAGGAGGATTGGCCATTACTTCAATCCACACTTCATGACACTTAGGACAAACTTATGCATCAATCAATATTACCAGGACAAACTTATGCATTAATCAAAGTTACCTTGAATGATTCATGGTCATTTATAAGGTAGATTTGAAATGATGAAAGTTCATCAAGTACCAATCTACACATCATGAACAATATAGACATAATCCATCCAATTGATCAAAGGGAAAAGAAAGAGATAAAGAAGAAGGGGATAAGAGAGATCACACCCAAATTGGATCCAAAAAATTGATCAAGTCATCATTAAAATCAATCATCCATTTCGGTGGATTAGGGTTTTCACCCCATCAACACCTAAGATCCATTGAGTTTGATGAGACTTGAAGTCAAAATCATCATGATCCAAAGCCAACAGAAGTCCGCAAGGTCATACAAATTTAAAATACAATTAAATGAAATAAAAATGCATCAAAGGTGTTTTTAAATGATTCTAAAAATGGAAATAAAATGGAAAATCCACAAAGTCCTTCAAAACACCAAATAAATGGAAAATAAAATTACGGAAGGTTGGAAATAAAATGAGGAACATATAATAAAATTTTCAGAATTTTATAATGTAGAAAAGTTTCTTAAACCAATTAAAATAAGGGAGAAAAGAGAAAACTCATGAAAAATAGGAAATCAATAAAATAAAATGTAAAAAAATAAAAATCAGATGAAGAAAATAACAGAGAATTTTAGAAATTATTTTGGGATTTTTTGGATAAAAAATGAAATTACTATGAATTTTTTAAGAAAAAACAATTCAAAAATAAAAATGGAAAACCAAATAAATCAGAAAAAAACCTGAAGCGTTGTATCACGCCTCATTTGTTGACGTGGTAGATCGAACACTCAAAATGTTGAGAAACACGATGGAATACGCTGCAAGCAAAGCACAAGATCCAATTTGAATTTAACCAATCAAAACATTTCAAAATGCCAACGTGTATGATCCAAACTCAGACCACTTGAGAAATACTCCGGTCATCTCACCGGAGTTTCATCATTTGGTAACTTCAACACACGAGACCACCGCCATTGTGATCCCCTTCTCATCCTGAATTCAACCCCATACTCCAAATTCATTTATGTGAACTAAGCAAAGGGAATTTCAAAGAAGTTTCAGAAACAAGCAAGCCATGAAAAATAAAATTAAATGATGAACACAATCAATCAACACCAGCTAAGTTTGGGGGAAGCATCAGAGAGTGAAGGACTACATTGTGGTAACTTGTTTGAGTTCAAATGATCCTCAAAACTACTTTGTCCAGATGGTGATCAGAAGTTGGTGAAGCTTGATCTGGTTAGAGAACTTCATAAGGTCTCAGAGCTTGGGAATTGTTGCAAAAGTTTTAGAGGACACCGATGGAGCCAATGGAAACAATAAAATGGATTGAAACAGGCTGAAACTCAAAACATGATAGTTGAATTTTCTGGAAAAACTTCAAGTTGCAACAGAGGTTTCTTGGCTCTCCAAAGCTTGCAAATGAAGGTAATAGCTTCCTTTATTTATAGGGAATGTGATTGGATCCAAATACCTATGGAATAATGTTGAATTCGTGCAAAACGAATTTGATCCAAGTGTGTGAAAAGCCAAATGATGCGTTTCAAGTGTCAATTAACTTCTGGAGACTTGTTAAAACATGTTTAAGCCCAAACACTTGCTAATTTGAGTTGGAATTGAGATTAGTCATGATCAAATTTCGGGCACTGGTGATTTCTTAAGCTTCAAGTTACCATGTCCAACTCAATGGGGCATCCTATTCAATAGGCTTTTTTATCCCATTCTTTTTGCAATATGTGAACATCATGGACAAGATTACAATGACCCAAGAAAGGTTGAATTTGGATTTTAAAGTACAAAGTTATGGTGTGTTGAAGTTGGCATAAAATACTGGTCACACAACTTAGAAAAATTTGAATGCTTCATGGTTAAAAATGACCTATAATGTCCTAATGAATTCCATGGTCTTCCAAGCATATTTTGGCCTTGGTCCTTGAGGAAAACTTATAGAGGGTATCACCAATGGCATTGTGCAAAAATAATCATCTCCATATGTTGAAAATTGAAGACGTTATGATCTTTGAAAGTTGGCAAAAAGTCACTTGAAAATAGGTCAAATTTCACTAAGTCCACAATTGACCTATAATGTCTCTACAGTTTTGATGATATTCCAAGAATAATTGGCTCTATCATGTTAAGATAAGTTTTATAGGATGTTGAGCAGAATCAATTGCAAAAAGAGGCATTAAAAAATGTTGAGAATTGAATGAGTTGTGATCCTTGGAACCTTGACTTCAAATTGTTTACATTTAGGTCAAACCCCTTGGAACAAGCTTGTGTACTTGGAACTTAATTGTACTTCAAAGCACATGGGTGATAATATGAACTCAAGATAAAGTGTCCTTGATGTTCTCTTGATCTAATTGCTCAAATCTTGAAGTTACTTGTTGAAGAAGGCATGGAAATAAACACATGAACCTTTGACTTTTCTTGAGAAGTAAGCCACCAAACTTTGAGGTGCTCTTGACTTGAGGAGCCCTACCTTGCACAATAAACTTAAGAGAAACAAGACATATTTTTATTATTTGATTAGTGGTTAGACAAGAAATGAATCAAATAAACACAAAGGTAAAACAAAGAGGTGATTGGTGATCCCTACAAGAAGCAAACCCAAACATGGTTAGGGGAAAGGCCAAGATGTGACCTTGTTTTTATGCCAAAGATGCAAATGAGATGTGGGATCTTAGGGTTAAAAATTAGGTTATGACAACATGACATCAATAAGTGGAGGAAATGGCAATGGAAATAGAGATAATGGTGGTGCCGACAGTGATCTGGATGATGATATCAAGATCGGTAGTGATAGAGAATTTGACATATGTTTCAATGACTAAGGGGGTTCTTCAACCTTATTCAAAGTCAATCTCTCGAAGATGAATGGTAAAAACTAAAACAAATGGGCTAGAACTTTCACTTTGGTAATAGACAACAAAGGGAAGTTTGTTTTTTTAAATAGTGTAGTAGCAGAACCAGTCATAAAGAGTCCTCTTTACAAAAAAATTGAATTCAAAAAACTCCATGATTATTTTTTGTGTGGTAGGCACTATGAAAATCGGAATGGGAAAAATCTATATGTTCTTACCGTCTGTAAGATATTGTGGAAGGTTTATCAGGGAAATATACTCTGATATTCTTAATTCCTCCCAAATATTCGGTGTGAATCAAAGTTATGGCATGTTAAGGGAACAAATATGTAAATACTTTTTACAATAAAATGTTAACCACGTGGCAAGAAATAGATCTTTGTTATGATGGTAACTAGAAATGTGCATTAGTGTCTTGTTTCTCAAGTGGCGAGAAAAATAATCGTGTATTCATGTTTCTTATGAGGATAAATAAATATCTTAATGAAGTTATAGGCTTAATTATAGGAAAGACACCTTTACCAACCATTCATAATTTTGTTTTTTGAAATAAGGAAAGAGAAGATCTGACAAGGAGTTATGATGAGAAATATGCCTTAGAGTAGTGAACATGAAAACTTTGTTATGACTTCTAGAAACTTCAATGAAGAAAGGAATCCAAACAAACCCCGGTGTGATCACTAAGCATGCATGTCATACTCGTGAAATATGTTGGAAGTTCAATGGAAAACCTAATAACTGGAAGAAGCAAAATGGTAATGAAGGTTGTGCACTTCATGCTAATAATTCCGATCAAGGGCATAAGTTATCCTCAACTCAGATCTCATTTACTTTGGAACAAATAGGTAAACTGTTAAAACTTCTTGAGTAAATTCCTTCATGCTCAATAGTTTTAAAAGGTACATTTTTTAGTGTTAGTTCCAATAATATCTTAATAGAAGATTCAGATGTTAATGATCATATGATTGGTGAATCTACATTTTTTATTCATATAGTCCATGTGAAAGTAATAATAATATAAAGTCATAGATGTCACTTTTTCCACCATTGCGGGTAGAGGCTCAATTGTGTTGTCTCCTAGTTTAACCCTTATAGATGTCATTCACGTCCCAAATCATTTTCGAGTCTGATGTCAATCATTAAGTTAGCTTAATAGAAACATTTCCAAACTAACTTTTTTTACTCATTGTATCTTCTAGGATTTGAACTTGGAGAAGAGATTGGCGGTGCTAAGGAGAGTGGGGGACTTCATTACTTCAACTTTGGAGATAAGTATTTACGGCCTTCTAAAAAAAGTTATACCTTTGAATCTTTTTTCTTTAAATAATGATGATAACGTTATGTTATGGGTTTTAGGCATGGTAATCAAAATTGGATCGGATTGACTAGTTCAATTGGTTGAACCGGAAATAGGAACCCTAACTAGTCTGTTTGGACCTGAAAACTGGCATGAGGAAGAACCTAAGTTTAAACAAACAAAAATCGGTCAAAACTAGAAAACCGGAGCTTTTAAAAAACTTTTAAGATCATATAGGATTTTCTTTTTGATGTATAAAAATCATGATAAAAAGTGTCATTTTGAATCAAAATGTTGCTTGATTTAATCTCCTTCTTTCTTCTCTAGTCACTCTTGTATACAAAAGGGTAGAGAAACAAAATAGAAAAGCTAAAGTAAAAAATATTATCAATTCATTTATCGTTCTCTATTTATTTGATAAAAATGGATTTTATATAATAATATAGAATACACAGTAAGTTACTAATTTATTATTATTATTATTATTATTATTATTATTATTATTATTATTGTCATTATTATTGTATAAAAATTAAAATTAATTACTTTATTTTAGATACTTTTGTGTGTTATTTTTTTATTAATAATTTTTAAATATTTGTAAATAATTAAATATAAAAGACTATAATAAATTAAATAAATCATTAAGTATTAATTATTATGAAATTATAAATAATTTTTTTATAAAACTTTAAAAATATAGTTATTCTTGTGCATTATTATTATTATATAAATAATAAAAAATATTTATTTATAATTGGTTCAATCGGGGTTCAACCTGGGTCTAACTTTAAAACCATACACCCATAGGTACACAGGTTTGATGTCCGATCCGGTTTTAATTACCTTAATTTTAGGATTAGGTCATAATGGTCTTTATTATTTGAAGCAATTGTTTTCAAAATTATCTATTAATAAAAATTTATCTCTATTTAAGTGTGAGTTTGTGAATTTGCAAATCAAAATCATTCTCATTTTCCTATATACCCTTATAAACCTTAAAAACCTTTTTTCCTTTTGTTATTCAAATTGATGTTTGGGGCCCTAATCACACGAGTACTTTTTTTTTCAAAAAATAATTTATTTCATTTATAGATGACCATTCAAGAGCATATTAGGGGTGTTGGATCAAATAGTATATTCATCCAAGTCCCACATTGGGTTGTAGGAAGAAATAAAAATTTGAGTATTAATCTAAATAGAGATAGTTAGTTTTAGTTTTCTATACAATAATAAAATATAGTCTTTTAGGTGTATTGGGGATTTAGGTATTTGTGTGTTTAGAGAGGGGCTTTATTGGCCTACCATATGCCGCGATTTCCATTATATGGTCGTAAACTGTGACTGTTGCCAACGCACCGAAAACATTTCTAGACGTGACGAAATACCTTTAAACAACATATTAGAAGCTGAGGTTTTTGATGTGTGGGGTATATATTGCAGGGGTCTGTTCCCATCTTCCATGGGAAATAAATATATACTCGTAGCTATTCATTATATATCCAAATGGATAGAGGTCATCGCCTCTCCAACAAATGATGCACGAGTAGTCATCAAAATGTTAAAAAACAACATTTTCCCCAGATTTGGAATGCCTAGGTTGGTAATAAGTAATGGAGGATCACATTTTATATCTAAGATATTTGAGAAGATCTTACACAAGTATGGAGTAAGACATCGAGTAGCCACACCTTACCACCCACAGACAAGTGGACAAGTAGAGGTTTCTAACATATATCAAATAAATTCTAGAAAGACTATTGCAACCTCTAAAAAGGATTGGTCGGCTAAACTAAATGAAGCACTGTGGGCATATAAGATGGCTTATAAGACGCCTATATGGACCCTTTAAGCTTGTGTATGGAAAATTATGTCATCTACCAGTCAAGCTAGAACATAGAGCCTATTAGGCTGCAAAGACCCTAGACATGTACTACAAAGTCGCTAGTGGTAAAAGGATACTAGATATCCATGAACTAGAAGAACTAAGGTTAGATGCCTATGAAAATGCCCAGATATATAAAGAGAGAACTAAAATATGGCACGATAAATGCATCACTAAGCGAGATTTCTCAATAGGAGAGCTAGTACTCCTTTTTAAATCCAGATTAAGGTTATTTCCAGGAAAATTACGTTCCCGATGGTCGTGACCGTTCGAAGTAGTAAAAGTTATACAATCTGGAGTAGTCAAAATATGGAGTAAGTCAACATGACCATTTATAGTAAACGGGCTTTGGCTCAAACATTATCGTAGTGATGAAAAAATAGACCACTATGCTAGTTGGGAATTGAATGAGCCACCTACTATTTCACCCAAGGGGTGAACTTATAAGAACGCCGAGCTAACGATATAAAACAAAAGCGCTGGGTGGGAGGAAACCCACTGATTTCTTTTCATTTTTCCGTATCCAAAATAAATAAACGACGAAAATTAAACCTTTTTTATTATTCACTAACTGTGTTTATGTTTCTTACTTTTCAGGTCACCTACATTCTCCTTAAAAACAATATTTCCACTAACAAAATTATTTGAGAATGCAACGCATGGACAACATGAGGATCGTTTTCAAGAACGATGCCCAGATAAGGCATTACAAAGTCTTAGCTGAAAGAATCATATCACCAACTTGATATACATCCTTCTCATGCCTAGTAACCTTAGGACTCAAAGATAGTGCAAGGTACATGTTTAATTAGATCACCTAGGATCGATTCTCAGTGGCGAAACACCCAACTTACCGGAACCTTAAATTGGAGACCCTAAGTTCTTTTCATTACCACCCCCATCTAGGCCTAGGACAAAATAGAGGCTTATCTACCTTTAGGCTTTTTGGACAGGACTATCGACTCAACCACCTAGAGTTAGTTGTGCTTTTAGGTTTCTAGCATGGACCTCATGTTTTTACCGGGGTACTTGATGATATGCATGTTGAAGTAAACATTTTCTAGGGGGGAATCACAGAGGATTTTCCACCTAGTCATAAGAGAATGAACTACCCCTTTATCTATAGCCCAACCATTAGGTACTTCCAGATGGTTGTATCTCAAACATTCTTTGGAAAGGCAGAGAATGTTGGACCAGTTAGTAAAGAAGAAGTGTTCTTCATGTTCAGGGTTTTTCAATTTCATCCCATCAATTATGTAGCTTTCTTGGTTGCAATCTTAGATAAATTTGCAAACTCCATAATAGGAAACATTTATTTAGGCAGAAATTTCACCCACATAGCTTTAGCCTTATGCCTACGCAACCAAGTAGCTCACCTAACTCCTATATATGGATATAACCTGAAAGATCTAGACCACTATCTAAATAGAGGCCTAGTGAGGTGAGAAGGGCCTAATGAGTTCAAGATACTAATTCTGAGTGAAGCTGTTCACTATTTCACCCTTCCAAATCCTGAAAAGACAAATGTTCATAACCATGATAACTGGTGATATCAATTAGAAGATCAGGGAGAGTCACCAACACCACCTGAGACTCATCCCGGTCTTGAATATCACCCATCTCCTCCTTCAGATGTTTCTTCTTCATCTTCTTCTGTAGGTTCTCTAGATAGGCGAAATGTTGATTATGAGCTCAACACCCTTAGAAGAGAAGTCATAGCGCTCTGTCGTGCGATTCAAGACCAAATTGATAAAGCGGCTGAGCAAATAGACCACCTATTCCAAGAAGTCCAATCCCTACGGAGAGCATTGGGCTAACAAGATAGACACTGTGACACGTGATTTATCCACAGGTTTACTCTTTCCTTCATCTCGCTTGCACGAAAACATTCAAGTCAATGTTAAGTTTAAATGTGGGGGAGGAAATATTTTCTCGTTTTTATTATGTTATGCTTATTCTTCTTCAATATTTGTTAATATTTTTAAAAAAATGTCATTATTTAATTGTTGTTTAATCATGTTTTTATTTTAGTTGGCGAGCTATCGGCATTAAACAAAACGTTGCAAGGGAGGAAACCCACGAAATTTCTATTTTCTATGCATTTCAATTAAATTTTTGTTTTCTGAGATTCATTTTGATTTTTTCAAAAAATTTGCACCACTAACTATGATGCAGACCCAAAAAGAGTTAAGAAGCCCAAAAGAGCAACCCAAAACGCTGCAACAAAGACATGGCGTTCGCCACAACCCTATAGCGCTCGCCACCATAGTAAAATCCTGAAATCCCATAAATAATATCTATGGCGTTCGTCACATGCTGCAGACACACAAAAGTCTGTTTTGACCCTTTTTTTGCCTTTCCAATTTCATCCCCTCAACTTTTAACCACTTAAATTTATTCTTCCATTTTCCAAAAACTCATCCATATTCCTTCACTCTTCCAACTTCCACTCTCCCACTCCTATATAAATCAAGCTTCTCCATTCTCATCCACCATATTCTTATTCCTGCAAACCCTCATCCACACCAAACTCTTCTACTTTCTCTTCAAGTTCTTATCAATGGCACAAGAAGGCACTGTTGATTTTAACAATTATATATTTCGGGAAGGAAAAGATGGCGAGAGGCAACAAAAGAAGTATGAAGCTATGCTGAACCAAGAAATTATCCCGACAAGGTATGTTGATGATTCCTGTTTACGTAGCCTATGACAGTTTAACAATGTTCATTGGATGATAAATGCATTAGGCTTATTACACTTTTATGCACGTAGAGATGTCACTCATGTTAGCTTAACTATAGAATTTCTTAGCTCTCTGATTTACGTCATACAACTCGACACTACTAGCATTGTCGAAATTGTTCAATTCTGAATGTTCAATAATGAGTATGAATATAACACTGGCCAAATTGGTGAAATGTTGAATTTTCCTTATGGAGAGGGTGTTATTTGTGAAACACCATTAGAGACCGATTGGGTGCATAGTGTTGGGTTGTTCTTGAAACAATTAATAGGGTATGTTACTCATAGTTTTCAGGGTAATGTAGCATCTTAGATACATAACCCGACCATACGTTACTTTCGCCAAATATTGGCAGACACCATTTTTGGACAAGATAATACAAATATAATGCATGCTAAATCGTTGTTTTACTTGCATGCTGCTTTTGCACCGACACAGGTTAATTCGGCCCCATTCATGATAGCCCATATGAATGTGGTTCGCATCGTGAGAAGGGGCCGATTTCCTTTGGAGGCTTGATTACATCCATTGCCTATGTTATGGGTCTTCATACTGAGCTTGCAACCCTAGAGCCATTACCATCTCGTTCCCTTGGTGTCTGCACTTGTATGCACATGCACTTGATTAGACCCATGCCAAAGGCTAGATATTAATTAATGGTTCATAACATTGCTATTGATGGTGCTATTTTACCTTTCCCTAACTGTATCGATGTGTGGAATATGCCTAATTGGATTTATGATTTGCACGTTGAGGCCGAACCGTAGCATGTGGACATTCTTGAGAATGTCGTTGCTGATTGTGCTATCGTTGATGAGTTTGATCAGAGAGAGCGGACCTCTTATGTGCATGATCCTCCACCATACCATTCACCCCATATTCCTGCTTCACATGCACACACCACACATTTTCTGACCATTTTGCAAGTACTTCTTCCGGAGCTACACATGTTTCACTTGATGACATACTCAATGAGATACGTTCCCAGAGTGTTATAGATGGTGAGAGAAACAACATGATCGATGCCATGCAGCAACAACAAACAGATATAATGCAGTATATGCATAAAATAAAACATGTATTCGGGCAACAATCTCCATAAGATTATAATTATTTTTCTATCCGGATGACGCTGAATGATGCTCTCCAAGAGATCCAACACCGGAATGATATTGATGCAGAGCGTGACACCATTTTCCAAGCTATGCAGTAGCATCAGCTTGATATAATGGCACATATTCAGGTGATAAAAGATCAGCAACATGACTATGCAGGACGGACTGAGCATAATATAGCGGATCTGATCGAACAGATGACAACATTATAGGTCGGGTGGATGATATTTTATAGTATATTCACATCATAGGAGTACCACCTCCTCGTCATCATGGTCATGGAAGACATAGTTGGAACTGAGGTCGTGGTCGGTGTTGAGCTCTTTACCCAGGTTCTTTCTTTCTTTTCCCACTTTTATCAAAATATTTAGGACAATTTTTGGTTTAAGTGTGGGGGAGGAATTTTAATTCTTTCCCTTTATTTGTTTTAGTTATATTTATTATTTTTCAAATTTATTAGGTATTTATTTTAGTTGTTGTTAGTCGAGTCAATGCACGTGTTGTCGAGTCTTTATGTGTGGTTTCTTGTTGTTTGTTTATTCTCCCATTTTCTTGAGCCATACCAAAAAAAAGTTTGACTTTGAAATTCATTGCATGATTATAAAGTATTAGGCTATAAATGAAATTGAGGTTAGATTGTGGAGACTTGGGAAAACCGTACAAAATCGGTATCGTCCCAACACTTTAAGTCTCCCGAATATGGAAATCGATTTGAGTACTTAATATGTCATAGCCTTGAATAATCATCCTCTAATAGTCCTTAAGTAGTTTATTTAGCAATCAACACCATCCTATACATACACTATGCAAGAAGTCGATGCTAATAAGTGAATGATCTTAGACTATGCAAGGAGTGTTCCTTCTAAGTTAGGTGACCCTCACCTAGTCATTTAACTAAACGGTACAAATGTTTTTACTTGTTAGTATTTGAGCCAAAGTGCAAGAAAAGAAAAAATAATAATAAAGATAAGATCATAGTCACTAACATATTAGGTTTCTATGAGTGTGAAAGGATAATGGGCTTAATGTTATTGCACTAGAATGAAAAAGGACAAAAAAGAGGATGAGTAAGTTAGGTTTGAGCATTATGACATGATTCAGATTGGTTTGGATAAGAGGGAGGCTTATGACCACACAATTGTGGATTTGTGTTCTTATGATATCCTTAGTGTGCAAGTTAGTACCTATCGATACAATCTTTACCGAAGTAGAGTATATGGCTAAGTATGAATATTTGAATGTCATTGTTTTTCATAAGCCTTGCCATTAGATGTTGCATTTTTCAAAGCTTTTTCATATTTGTAGCAGCTTGCTTGAGGACAAGAAAAGGTTTAAGTATGGGGGAGTTTGATAACCATGAAACTTATAGCATTTTTCGACTCGATACACATGCATTTTTATCCGTTTTATATTCATTTTATGTTTGTATGTAGTGTTATGTTGGTATTTTGTTTGCGTTGCAGATATTCACCAAGTAGGATTTGGCACAAGAGAAAATGAAGCAAAATCGTCCAAAAGTGGAGGAAAAAATGGACACATCAGCATGAAGAAAATCAAAGTGGACATTTTTAGATTGTGGAGTTTTCCACAGGGGCATGGAATTCACCATGGCCCTCTCTTTAAGCCATGTTCCCCATATTAAACTCATGGCATTCTCTATGAAGTTGTGGCACTCGCCATGGCCTTTGTGCCTTAGATTTTAGCAATAGACTAACTTGGTTGTCTCCCATTTCTGCACACTTTTCTCAACTGACTTCTACACGAATTCAGAAGTCCATTCAGAGTTGGAACACTATATACAGGCTTATTTTTTAGGTTTTTACCATCCAAGTTCTCTAGTATTAAGTAGGTAGATAATTACACTATGTAAAAAGTGCTTAATTGTTCACACCGGGCAATAAGCACATCATTGTTTTTAGAATTCTGAGATCTCTGTTTGTACTTCGATCAATTTCTAATTAAGCTTAGTGTCAATTTAATTCCAGAAGCTTTCATTCAAGTTTTCCGGTTTTTAATTCCCGCATTGCATTTTTTTCCGTAAGTATTTTTTGCTTTAAATTTTATGCATCTTATTGTTTTTCTGTTTTGATATTGAAATTGTTATATTTAACTGTTCTATCAATGCTAAATTTCCACTACTTATACTGTTAAAGTAGCTTATTAGTATCAATTCACATACACATGTATTGTACTGATGTTGTTGTTGTTTGCATGCTACTTGCTACTACTTCTTACTATCATTATTGTATTATCAAGTTTAGAAACTTATTTGGTATGCATATTAAATTAAACATGAATAATATGTCAAATCTTTCAGGCTAGACCGTTTAGAGTCTGGAATGTGAGGACCTTCATTTTGACGATACTCGCATCTGAGTTTGACATTATAAATGAAATTGGGATTCGTTTTGGGGACTAATTTTTATATTGTTTTAAACTAGATTTATTTACCGTGAAAGTGTTAAATTTAGAGATATTGGTTCTGTTTTGAAAGAACCTGTGTCTTAGATGAAAAATATAAAAATCAGATTTTAATTAAATCAAGAGCGGCAACTAAGGTTATTTTAAGTTGAAAATACAATCATTTCAAAAATAGAGTTTATAGGAATAGATATGTTGTGATAGCAGGCATCTGTAAGTTTGAACTCTGGTGTTACGCGAGCGACAACTGGTATCACCTTTAAATTAGTTTTTCCACCTTAAAATGACTTTTTAATTAATTAGAAGTTCTTAATTTTCAAAAATATAAGTTTTATACTTTAACAGGTTGAACCGCGACAACGGCAGTGTAGAATTTAGAATAAAACTATGTTCTGATTAATTGAACGTAAACAGTTCATTTAAATTAAGTTTCTGCCTATTAAAGAAAAATATTATCCCAATTCAATTAATTAATCTGACTTAGGTATGAGAACTATTTATTGACGCAAGTCATATTCCAGTCTCGCTTTTAATTGCTTTTATAAACAAACTTGTTTTATTTTCCGTTTTAATTCCCATTTTCATCCAAAATCTGACCAACCTTAAATTTACATAATGACAGTAGATACCTGTTAAGTTGACTGTAAATTCTCTATGGGTTTGTTACCTTTTATACTCTGATACATTCCATGCACTTGCGAAAAGCATGTAAGAGAGGGAAAACAAGAAGCACATCACATGCCCCTTTAAGTTTACCCTTAGAGTTCTGAAACCCCTGATTTAACTCTAAAATAGAATGTTTAACTTCACAATAGCGCCAAATATTATATACTTATTATAAAATTATGAAACTCTCTAGTTTAAATGTTCTTTAAACCCTATTTCAAACACAGTGGGTTGCATCTCGATTATAGTATTCTAACTCTAGTTCTATTCGTTTCAGTTCAACTATATCACAATATTTCTTGTATAAACTCTAATGTCTAACTTCATAATAGCACCAAATATTATAGACTTATGATAAAATGATTAAACTCTCTAGTTTTAAAGTTTCTTTAAACCCTCTTTCAAACGCAATTGATTGCATCTCAATCAAAGTTACGAAACTCCAATTACGGATGAAACAATATGACCAACACAAGACTAAATTTTGACTACCCTTCTGGTATAAAAACTAGAGAACTGCTATTGTTGTAGCTCTCTCTGACCCAAATTCCCCACTTAAACTAAATCATTATCATATTCTCTTTCTAATGCAACTGGCCGTACCTGAAAACGACTTATGAAACTCAAGTTACACACGAAACAAGACGATTAATCCCCTTCTATGTCTAGCTGCAATTTTTCTCTCTGCAAGAATTTCATACTTTTATATTTTCATTCTTATGGCGGTTCAAACTTAGAAATCAACATTTGCTCATCATCAACAACATTTTTACATCACAACTCAGAACTCATCAATCTCAAAATCTCAATATATATCATGTCAATTAATAATATTCCTATCAACAGAGAATTTCATGGCATCAATCATAATATTTTAACACATCATATAATTTCAGCAATTAATAGATCATAAATATTAGGATTAATACCGACAACATAAAAAGGTTTTGCACAAACACCTTCAAGGTTCAATTTATTCATCAATAGGGGACACATAAAAGAGAAAAATGAAAAGAGGATAAGGACTCCCCTTTACCCCTCATGCTTAACACCCATATATTGAATAATTCTCCTATCTTACCTTGAATTTGCATAAAAGCTTTGAATGTTGGCTATGGAGGTTCTCTTCTTCCCTTGATCTCTTAGGATTTCTTCCACTCTCTTCGTACTCCTTATTTCCCAACACTTCTATGTATTGTCATTTCTTCTATTCTCCCTTCTACTTAAATAGAAAACCATTTTTTCATTAATCACACTAATATCCTTAATTCCTCATAATTCTACCCACTTACTTATATTTATTTAAAATTCTATTTCACTCCCCACTCACAAATTCTCTAAATTTCTATCAATTAGTTTCTTAAATTAATTAATAAATTTTACCAATTCTCCTTAATTTTATTTAAATTCTAATTTAATATTAAAACCAATATTCTATAATTTTATATAATTTAATTATTAAAATATAAGTAAATTCTACCCAACAACTCATTAACCCGTATAATATTAATTAATTACTCAAAGATATTCTAAAATTAAATAAAAATATTATAATAATTAATAAAATATTCTAACAATAATCGAGGCATTATAACTCTCCCCCACTTATAGAATTTCCGTCCTAAAAAATTTCTTGATAAAAAAAATTCTTGATAAGACTCCTTCATCTAGTTATCTAACTCACATGTCACGGTACCTCAATCGATGATTGAAACTAAAGAGAAACCAATTATGAGACACATACATTAAATAAATTATCAGGTCCTGAGGCCTCAACACCACTAAGCGTTGTGACTTTCCCACTAGTATGCGATGTATTTGGTGCCTTCTTCGGCTTCTGGTATTGGGTGCTTATGTGATCCAGCTCGCCACAGTTGAAATAAGTCTGAACTGAACTGTTGCACTCAGTGGCACAATGTCCCTGCTTTCCACACTTCAAACATATTAGAGGAGCAGAAACACCTCCCCCACTAGTTTCATTCCCATTTCTGCTGGATAGCGGTTAGGGGAAATAAGCACCGACAATGTTCACACACGTGTTTCACACCAGGGTATAAACAAGTTCACAAAATCTATGGCGAATGGACTGACCTTCTCTCATACCAGCTATGTAACACCCTAAACGCTAAACACTTAATCTATAAAGCATGCAAAATAGAAGAATACTAAGGGTGCCAAATTTCTCAGCATAACACTTGAAATTGTCTCATAATTAAAAAATAAACTTCAATTAATCATAAAATAGTTAATTCAACAACTCGCGGAAAAATAAAATAAAGTATTCCCCAACCCAGTGTTAAATTATGAAAGTAATACGCGGAAAGCTAAACAGCTGATAAGATACAACAACAAAATAGAAAATAAACACAGTGAAGAAGAAAACTATGCCATTCTCTAAAATAGTTACTGCTCACTAGTCTTCACCTGAGAATATGCATAACAGGAATAAAGAATAACACAGAAACAAGCTGCAAAGATGTCAGAAATACATTCCATATATTAGCGGTGAATAATTAGCAAAGGTAGTATATAAATCACATGAATCCAATAACACAATAATTAATCAATAAGAGTATTTATGTATGAAATGTATTCACCTCAGCTACCATGCGTGTGGTACCAATATTTTGGATACTCAGAGGTGTCTTATTGAAGTATCCAACTCGTCACTTGGACTGAAGTCTTACTCGTCAATGGAACGAAGTCCTACTCGTCACTGGACTAAAATCCTACTCGTCACTGGACTGAAGTCCTACCTGTGTCTAATATATATGATGCATGAATACAATAAACAATACAAATTGTCATCCATAATCCTCCAACTCCAATCCTCGTCACTGAACATAAGTCCTACATGTCACTAGTTCCTTCGAATATAAACGCATCATCATCAAATAACCAATCCTCATCACTAGACATAAGTCCTACACGCCACTGGTTCTTTCGAACCTAAACATATAGCACACAATGTATTTTCGATGTAAACCCACGTCATTGGTTCTCCTGAACCTAAACGTCTCAACATTGGTTCTTTCAAACCTAAACATATAGCACACGAACTCTAATAATTAGAGCTAACATAAATATTGTTCGCTTCAAGCACATCCTCAACACTCAGAATACATACTCAAGAGTCATTCAATAATTAAACAACACCCAACATAACTCATACTAACAACGTTTATTCATAGGTTTAAGGGTTACGAGCATATCCTTTAAGACTTACAAAAACCCTATTTTAACGCAATTACTTACAAGATCAACTTTTAACTTATCAATAACTCAATTCCAAGTCATTTATAAATGTACTCAAATTCCTTAAATCGCTCCAAAGGTTTCCCAAAACCCTTTCCCCTTTAAGTTTACCCTTAGGATCCTTAAACCCCTGATTTAACTCAAAAACATAATATCTAAATTAACAATAACACCAAATATTATAGACTTATGATAAAATTTTGAAACTCTCAAGTTTAAAGGTTATTTAAACCCCTCTTTCAAACACAATTATATTTCATCTTGATTGGAGTATTCTATTTCTAGTTCTATTCGTTTCAATTCCACCATATCAGAATATTTCATGCATAAACTCTAAAATAGAATGTCTAACTTCACAATAGCACCAAATATTATAGACATATTATAAAATTATGAAACTCTCGAGTCTAAAATTTCTTTAAAATCTCTTTCAAACGTAATTGATTACATCTTGATCGGAGTTACAAAACTCGAGTTACATGTGAAACAAGATGACCAACACATGACTGAATTTTGACTATGATTTTGGTATCAAAACCAGAGAACTTATACTATTGTAGTGCTCCCCGGTCTGATTTCCCCATTTCAACAGAAATATTATCGCGTTAGTTTTCTAACACAACTGACTGTACCTAAAATGGACTTGTGAAACTCAAGTTAGGCATGGAACAAGACGATTAATCTCCTTCTATGTCTATCTACGATTTTTCTCTCTGCATCAGTTTCATATTTTTATATTTTCATTGTCATGGCGGTTCAAACTTAGAAATCAACTTTTGCTCATCAATAGAAACATTTGCTCATCGCAACTCAGAACTCATCAATCACATAATCTTAACATATATCATGTTGAATAATAACACCCATATCAACAGAGAACACTATAACATCAATCGTAACATTTTAACACATAGCATAATATTTCAACAATTAACAGAGCACAAAGATTATGATTCATTACAACAATCTAAAGAGGTTTTTTACAAACCCCTTCAAGATTTAATTCATTCACCAATAAGGGAAACATCAGAGAGAAAGAGGTAAAGAGAATAAGGAGTCCCCATTACCCATCATGCTTAACACCCATATATTGAATAGTTCTCCCTCTTTTACTCGAATTTGCAGAAAAGCTTTGATGTTTGACTATGGAGGTTCTTTTCTTCCTATTCTCTCTTAGGGTTTCCACCACTTTATTCTTACTTCTTATTTCCCAAGACTTCAATATTATGTTTTTTCTTCTATTCTCCCTTTTACTTAAATAGAAAACCATTTTTTTCATTAATCACACTAATACCCTTAATTTCTCATAATTCTACCCACTTACTTATATTTATTTAACATTCTCTTTCACTGCCCACTCACAAATTCTCTAAATTTCTATCAATTAGTTTCTTAAATTAATTAAATAATTTTTTACCAACTCTCCTTAATTTTATTTAAATTCTAATTTAATATGAAAACCAATATTCTTTACTTTTATATAATTTAATTATTAAAATATAAGTAAATTCTACCCAAGAACTCATTAACCAGTATAATATTAATTAATTACTCAAAGATATTCTAAAATTAAATAAAAATTATTATAATAATTAATAAAATATTCTAACAAAAATCGAGGCATTATAACTCTCCCCCACTTATAGAATTTCCGTCCTCGGAAATTTCTTGATAAAATAACTCTTGATAAGACTCCTTCATCTAGTTATCTAACTCACATGTCCTGGTACCTCTATCAATTATTGCCACTAAAGAGAAACCAATTATGAGACACATACCTTGAATAAATTATCAGGTCTCAAGGCCTCAACACCACTAAGCGTTGTGACTTTCCCACTAGTATGTGATGTATTTGGCGCTTTCTTCGGCTTCTGGTATAGGGTGCTTAGGTGATCCAGCTCGCCACAGTTGAAATTAGTCTGAACTGAACTCTTGCACTCAGTGGCACAATGTCCTTGCTTCCCACACTTCAAACATGTTAGAGGAGCAGAAATGCCCTCCCCACTTGTTTGATTCTCGTTTTTGCTGGATAGCGGTTAGGGGAAATAAGCATCGACAATGTTCACACACGTGGTTCACACCAGGGTATAAACAATTTCACAAAACCTATGGTGAATGAACCGACCTTCTTTGATACCAGCTATGTAACACCCTAAACGCTAAACGCTTAATCTATAAAGAATACAAAATAAAAGAATACTAAGGGTGCCAAATTTCTCAGCATAACACTTGAAATTGTCTCATAATTAATAAATAAACTTCAATTAATCATAAAATAGTTAATTCAACAACTCGCGGAAAAATAAAATAAAGCATTCTCCAACCTAGTGTTAAATTATCAGAGCAATACGCGAAAACCTAAACAGTTGATAAGATACAACAACAAAATAGAAAATAAACACAGTGAAGAAAACAACTATGCCATTCTCTAAAATAGTTACTGCTCACTAGTCTTCACCTGAGAATATGCATAACAGGAATAAAGAATAACACAGGACAAGCTACGAAGAGGTCAGAAATACATTCCATATATTAGCGGTGAATAATTAGCAAGGGTAGTATATTATCACATTTAATTTAATCACATGAATCCAACAACACAATAATTAATCAATAAGAGTATTTATGTATGAAATGTATTCACCTCATCTACCATGCGTGTGGTACCAATATTTTGGATACTCAGAGGTGTGTTACTGAAGTATCCAACTCGTCACTTGGACTGAAGTCTTACTCGTCAATGGAACAAAGTCCTACTCGTCACTGGACTAAAATCCTACACGTCACTGGACTGAAGTCCTACCTATGTCTGATATATATGATGCATGAATACAATAAACAATACAAATTGGCATCCATAATCCTCCAACTCCAATCCTCGTCACTGAACATAAGTCCTACATGTCACTAGTTCCTTCGAATATAAACGCATCATCATCAAATAACCAATCCTCATCACTAGACATAAGTCCTACACGCCACTGGTTCTTTCGAACCTAAACATATAGCACACAATGTATTTTCGATGTAAACCCACGTCATTGGTTCTCCTGAACCTAAACGTCTCAACATTGGTTCTTTCAAACCTAAACATATAGCACACGAACTCTAATAATTAGAGCTAACATAAATATTGTTCGCCTCAAGCACAATCCTCAAGACTCAGAATACATACTCAAGAGTCATTCAATAATTAAACAACACCCAACATAACTCATACTAACAACGTTTATTCATAGGTTTAAGCGTTACGAGCATATCCTTTAAGACTTACAAAAACCCTATTTTAACGCAATTACTTACCGGATCAACTTTAAATTTATCAATAACTCAATTCCAAGTCATTTATAAATGTACTCAAATTCCTTAAATCGCTCCAAAGGTTTCCCAAAACCCTTTCCCCTTTAAGTTTACCCTTAGGATCCCTAAACCCCTGTTTTAACTCAAAAAATAATGTCTAAATTAACAATAACACCAAATATTATAGACTTATGATAAAATTTTGAAACTCTCAAGTTTAAAGGTTATTTAAACCCCTCTTTCAAACACAATTATATTTCATCTTGATTGGAGCATTCTATTTCTAGTTCTATTCGTTTCAATTCCACCATATCAGAATATTCCATGCATAAACTCTAAAATAGAATGTCTAACTTCACAATAGCACCAAATATTATAGACATATTATAAAATTATGAAACTCTCGAGTCTAAAATTTCTTTAAAATCTCTTTCAAACGTAATTGATTACATCTTGATCGGAGTTACAAAACTCGAGTTACATGTGAAACAATATGACCAACACATGACTGAATTTTGACTATGATTTTGGTATCAAAACCAGAGAACTTATACTGTTGTAGTGCTCACCGGTCTGATTTCCCCATTTCAACAGAAATATTATCGCGTTAGTTTTCTAACACAACTGACTGTACCTAAAATGGACATGTGAAACTCAAGTTAGGCATGAAACACGACGATTAATCTCCTTCTATGTCTATCTACGATTTTTCTCTCTGCATCAGTTTCAGATTTTTATATTTTCATTGTCATGGCGGTTCAAACTTAGAAATCAACTTTTGCTCAACAATAGAAACATTTTCTCATCGCATCTCAGAACTCATCAATCACATAATCTTAACATATATCATGTTGAATAATAACACCCATATCAACAGAGAACTCTATAACATCAATCGTAACATTTTAACACATATCATAATATTTCAACAATTAAAGAGCACAAAGATTATGATTCATTACAACAATCTAAAGAGGTTTTTTACAAACCCCTTCAAGATTCAATTCATTCACCAATAAGGGAAACATCATAGAGAAAGAGGTAAAGAGAATAAGGAGTCCCCATTACCCATCATGCTTAACACCCATATATTGAATAGTTCTCCCTCTTTTACTCGAATTTGCATAAAAGCTTTGATGTTTGACTATGGAGGTTCTTTTCTTCCTATTCTCTCTTAGGGTTTCCTCCACTTTATTCTTACTTCTTATTTCCCAAGACTTCAATATTATGTTTTTTCTTCTATTATCCCTTTTACTTAAATAGAAAACCATTTTTTTCATTAATCACACTAATACCCTTAATTTCTCATAATTCTACCCACTTACTTATATTTATTTAACATTCTCTTTCACTGCCCACTCACAAATTCTCTAAATTTCTATCAATTAGTTTCTTAAATTAATTAAATAAATTTTACCAATTCTCCTTAATTTTATTTAAATTCTAATTTAATATTAAAACCAATATTCTTTACTTTTATATAATTTAATTATTAAAATATAAGTAAATTCTACCCAAGAACTCATTAACCAGTATAATATTAATTAATTACTCAAAGATATTCTAAAATTAAATAAAAATTATTATAATAATTAATAAAATATTCTAACAAAAATCGAGGCATTATAACTCTCCCCCACTTATAGAATTTCCGTCCTCGGAAATTTCTTGATAAAATAACTCTTGATAAGACTCCTTCATCTAGTTATCTAACTCACATGTCACGGTACCTCTATCAATTATTGCCACTAAAGAGAAACCAATTATGAAACACATACCTTGAATAAATTACCAGGTCTCAAGGCCTCAACACCACTAAGCGTTGTGACTTTCCCACTAGTATGTGATGTATTTGGCGCTTTCTTCGGCTTCTGGTATAGGGTGCTTAGGTGATCCAGCTCGCCACAGTTGAAATTAGTCTGAACTGAACTCTTGCACTCAGTGGCACAATGTCCCTGCTTCCCACACTTCAAACATGTTAGAGGAGCAGAAATGCCCTCCCCACTTGTTTGATTCTCGTTTTTGCTGGATAGCGGTTAGGGGAAATAAGCATCGACAATGTTCACACACGTGGTTCACACCAGGGTATAAACAATTTCACAAAACCTATGGTGAATGAACCGACCTTCTTTGATACCAGCTATGTAACACCCTAAACGCTAAACGCTTAATCTATAAAGAATACAAAATAAAAGAATACTAAGGGTGCCAAATTTCTCAGCATAACACTTGAAATTGTCTCATAATTAATAAATAAACTTCAATTAATCATAAAATAGTTAATTCAACAACTCGCGGAAAAATAAAATAAAGCATTCTCCAACCTAGTGTTAAATTATCAAAGCAATACGCGAAAACCTAAACAGTTGATAAGATACAACAACAAAATAGAAAATAAACACAGTGAAGAAAACAACTATGCCATTCTCTAAAATAGTTACTGCTCACTAGTCTTCACCTGAGAATATGCATAACAGGAATAAAGAATAACACAGGACAAGCTACGAAGAGGTCAGAAATACATTCCATATATTAGCGGTGAATAATTAGCAAGGGTAGTATATTATCACATTTAATTTAATCACATGAATCCAACAACACAATAATTAATCAATAAGAGTATTTATGTATGAAATGTATTCACCTCATCTACCATGCGTGTGGTACCAATATTTTGGATACTCAGAGGTGTGTTACTGAAGTATCCAACTCGTCACTTGGACTGAAGTCTTACTCGTCAATGGAACAAAGTCCTACTCGTCACTGGACTAAAATCCTACACGTCACTGGACTGAAGTCCTACCTATGTCTGATATATATGATGCATGAATACAATAAACAATACAAATTGGCATCCATAATCCTCCAACTCCAATCCTCGTCACTGAACATAAGTCCTACATGTCACTAGTTCCTTCGAATATAAACGCATCATCATCAAATAACCAATCCTCATCACTAGACATAAGTCATACACGCCACTGGTTCTTTCGAACCTAAACATATAGCACACAATGTATTTTCGATGTAAACCCATGTCATTGGTTCTCCTGAACCTAAACGTCTCAACATTGGTTCTTTCAAACCTAAACATATAGCACACGAACTCTAATAATTAGAGCTAACATAAATATTGTTCGCCTCAAGCACAATCCTCAAGACTCAGAATACATACTCAAGAGTCATTCAGTAATTAAACAACACCCAACATAACTCATACTAACAACGTTTATTCATAGGTTTAAGCGTTACGAGCATATCCTTTAAGACTTACAAAAACCCTATTTTAACGCAATTACTTACCGGATCAACTTTAAACTTATCAATAACTCAA
Source organism: Lathyrus oleraceus (assembly GCF_024323335.1). Classification (NCBI taxonomy): domain Eukaryota; kingdom Viridiplantae; phylum Streptophyta; class Magnoliopsida; order Fabales; family Fabaceae; genus Lathyrus; species Lathyrus oleraceus. Next base: position 251,921,929 of record NC_066585.1, on the reverse strand, counting down.
TTCCAAGTCATTTATAAATGTACTCAAATTCCTTAAATCGCTCCAAAGGTTTCCCAAAACCCTTTCCCCTTTAAGTTTACCCTTAGGATCCCTAAACCCCTGTTTTAACTCAAAAAATAATGTCTAAATTAACAATAACACCAAATATTATAGACTTATGATAAAATTTTGAAACTCTCAAGTTTAAAGGTTATTTAAACCCCTCTTTCAAACACAATTATATTTCATCTTGATTGGAGCATTCTATTTCTAGTTCTATTCGTTTCAATTCCACCATATCAGAATATTCCATGCATAAACTCTAAAATAGAATGTCTAACTTCACAATAGCACCAAATATTATAGACATATTATAAAATTATGAAACTCTCGAGTCTAAAATTTCTTTAAAATCTCTTTCAAACGTAATTGATTACATCTTGATCGGAGTTACAAAACTCGAGTTACATGTGAAACAATATGACCAACACATGACTGAATTTTGACTATGATTTTGGTATCAAAACCAGAGAACTTATACTGTTGTAGTGCTCACCGGTCTGATTTCCCCATTTCAACAGAAATATTATCGCGTTAGTTTTCTAACACAACTGACTGTACCTAAAATGGACATGTGAAACTCAAGTTAGGCATGAAACACGACGATTAATCTCCTTCTATGTCTATCTACGATTTTTCTCTCTGCATCAGTTTCAGATTTTTATATTTTCATTGTCATGGCGGTTCAAACTTAGAAATCAACTTTTGCTCAACAATAGAAACATTTTCTCATCGCATCTCAGAACTCATCAATCACATAATCTTAACATATATCATGTTGAATAATAACACCCATATCAACAGAGAACTCTATAACATCAATCGTAACATTTTAACACATATCATAATATTTCAACAATTAAAGAGCACAAAGATTATGATTCATTACAACAATCTAAAGAGGTTTTTTACAAACCCCTTCAAGATTCAATTCATTCACCAATAAGGGAAACATCAGAGAGAAAGAGGTAAAGAGAATAAGTAGTCCCCATTACCCATCATGCTTAACACCCATATATTGAATAGTTCTCCCTCTTTTACTCGAATTTGCATAAAAGCTTTGATGTTTGACTATGGAGGTTCTTTTCTTCCTATTCTCTCTTAGGGTTTCCTCCACTTTATTCTTACTTCTTATTTCCCAAAACTTCCATATTATGTTTTTTCTTCTATTATCCCTTTTACTTAAATAGAAAACCATTTTTTTCATTAATCACACTAATACCCTTAATTTCTCATAATTCTACCCACTTACTTATATTTATTTAACATTCTCTTTCACTGCCCACTCACAAATTCTCTAAATTTCTATCAATTAGTTTCTTAAATTAATTAAATAAATTTTACCAATTCTCCTTAATTTTATTTAAATTCTAATTTAATATTAAAACCAATATTCTTTACTTTTATATTATTTAATTATTAAAATATAAGTAAATTCTACCCAAGAACTCATTAACCAGTATAATATTAATTAATTACTCAAAGATATTCTAAAATTAAATAAAAATTATTATAATAATTAATAAAATATTCTAACAAAAATCGAGGCATTATAACTCTCCCACACTTATAGAATTTCCGTCCTCGGAAATTTCTTGATAAAATAACTCTTGATAAGACTCCTTCATCTAGTTATCTAACTCACATGTCACGGTACCTCTATCAATTATTGCCACTAAAGAGAAACCAATTATGAAACACATACCTTGAATAAATTATCAGGTCTCAAGGCCTCAACACCACTAAGCGTTGTGACTTTCCCACTAGTATGTGATGTATTTGGCGCTTTCTTCGGCTTCTGGTATAGGGTGCTTATGTGATCCAGCTCGCCACAGTTGAAATAAGTTTGAACTGAACTCTTGCACTCAGTGGCACAATGTCCCTGCTTCCCACACTTCAAACATGTTAGAGGAGCAGAAATGCCCTCCCCACTTGTTTGATTCTCGTTTTTGCTGGATAGCGGTTAGGGGAAATAAGCATCGACAATGTTCACACACGTGGTTCACACCAGGGTATAAACAATTTCACAAAACCTATGGTGAATGAACCGACCTTCTTTGATACCAGCTATGTAACACCCTAAACGCTAAACACTTAATCTATAAAGCATACAAAATAAAAGAATACTAAGGGTGCCAAATTTCTCAGCATAACACTTGAAATTGTCTCATAATTAATAAATAAACTTCAATTAATCATAAAATAGTTAATTCAACAACTCGCGGAAAAATAAAATAAAGCATTCTCCAACCTAGTGTTAAATTATCAAAGCAATACGCGAAAACCTAAACAGTTGATAAGATACAACAACAAAATAGAAAATAAACACAGTGAAGAAAACAACTATGCCATTCTCTAAAATAGTTACTGCTCACTAGTCTTCACCTGAGAATATGCATAACAGGAATAAAGAATAACACAGCACAAGCTACGAAGAGGTCAGAAATACATTCCATATATTAGCGGTGAATAATTAGCAAGGGTAGTATATTATCACATTTAATTTAATCACATGAATCCAACAACACAATAATTAATCAATAAGAGTATTTATGTATGAAATGTATTCACCTCATCTACCATGCGTGTGGTACCAATATTTTGGATACTCAGAGGTGTGTTACTGAAGTATCCAACTCGTCACTTGGACTGAAGTCTTACTCGTCAATGGAACAAAGTCCTACTCGTCACTGGACTAAAATCCTACACGTCACTGGACTGAAGTCCTACCTATGTCTGATATATATGATGCATGAATACAATAAACAATACAAATTGGCATCCATAATCCTCCAACTCCAATCCTCGTCACTGAACATAAGTCCTACATGTCACTAGTTCCTTCGAATATAAACGCATCATCATCAAATAACCAATCCTCATCACTAGACATAAGTCCTACACGCCACTGGTTCTTTCGAACCTAAACATATAGCACACAATGTATTTTCGATGTAAACCCATGTCATTGGTTCTCCTGAACCTAAACGTCTCAACATTGGTTCTTTCAAACGTAAACATATAGCACACGAACTCTAATAGTTAGAGCTAACATAAATATTGTTCGCCTCAAGCACAATCCTCAAGACTCAGAATACATACTCAAGAGTCATTCAATAATTAAACAACACCCAACATAACTCATACTAACAACGTTTATTCATAGGTTTAAGCGTTACGAGCATATCCTTTAAGACTTACAAAAACCCTATTTTAACGCAATTACTTACCGGATCAACTTTAAACTTATCAATAACTCAATTCCAAGTCATTTATAAATGTACTCAAATTCCTTAAATCGCTCCAAAGGTTTCCCAAAACCCTTTCCCCTTTAAGTTTACCCTTAGGATCCCTAAACCCCTGATTTATCTCAAAAAATAATGTCTAAATTAACAATAACACCAAATATTATAGACTTATGATAAAATTTTGAAACTCTCAAGTTTAAAGGTTATTTAAACCCCTCTTTCAAACACAATTATATTTCATCTTGATTGGAGCATTCTATTTCTAGTTCTATTCGTTTCAATTCCACCATATCAGAATATTCCATGCATAAACTCTAAAATAGAATGTCTAACTTCACAATAGCACCAAATATTATAGACATATTATAAAATTATGAAACTCTCGAGTCTAAAATTTCTTTAAAATCTCTTTCAAACGTAATTGATTACATCTTGATCGGAGTTACAAAACTCGAGTTACATGTGAAACAAGATGACCAACACATGACTGAATTTTGACTATGATTTTGGTATCAAAACCAGAGAACTTATACTATTGTAGTGCTCACCGGTCTGATTTCCCCATTTCAACAGAAATATTATCGCGTTAGTTTTCTAACACAACTGACTGTACCTAAAATGGACATGAGAAACTCAAGTTAGGCATGAAACACGACGATTAATCTCCTTCTATGTCTATCTACGATTTTTCTCTCTGCATCAGTTTCAGATTTTTATATTTTCATTGTCATGGCGGTTCAAACTTAGAAATCAACTTTTGCTCATCAATAGAAACATTTTCTCATCGCATCTCAGAACTCATCAATCACATAATCTTAACATATATCATGTTGAATAATAACACCCATATCAACAGAGAACTCTATAACATCAATCGTAACATTTTAACACATATCATAATATTTCAATAATTAAAGAGCACAAAGATTATGATTCATTACAACAATCTAAAGAGGTTTTTTACAAACCCCTTCAAGATTCAATTCATTCACCAATAAGGGAAACATCAGAGAGAAAGAGGTAAAGAGAATAAGGACTCCCCATTACCCATCATGCTTAACACCCATATATTGAATAGTTCTCTCTCTTTTACTCGAATTTGCATAAAAGCTTTGATGTTTGACTATGCAGGTTCTTTTCTTCCTATTCTCTCTTAGGGTTGCCTCCACTTAATTCTTACTTCTTATTTCCCAAAACTTCAATATTATGTTTTTTCTTCTATTCTCCCTTTTACTTAAATAGAAAACCATTTTTTTTCATTAAACACACTAATACCCTTAATTTCTCATAATTCTACCCACTTACTTATATTTATTTAAAATTCTATTTCACTGCACACTCACAAATTCTCTAAATTTCTATCAATTAGTTTCATAAATTAATTAAATAAATTTTACCAATTCTCCTTAATTTTATTTAAATTCTAATTTAATATTAAAACCAATATTCTTTACTTTTATATAATTTAATTATTAAAATATAAGTAAATTCTACCCAAGAACTCATTAACCGGTATAATATTAGTTAATTACTCAAAGACATTCTAAAATTAAATAAAAATTATTAAAATAATTAATAAAATATTCTAATAAAAATCGATGCATTATAACTCTCCCCCACTAATAGAATTTTCGTCCTCTGAAATTTCTTGATAAAAATAACTCTTGATAAGACTCCTTCATCTAGTTATCTAACTCACATGTCACGGTACCTCTATCAATTATTGCCACTAAAGAGAAACCAATTATGAGACACATACCTTGAATAAATTATCAGGTCTCAAGGCCTCAACACCACTAAGCGTTGTGACTCTCCCACTAGTATGTGATGTATTTGGCGCTTTCTTTGGCTTCTGGTATAGGGTGCTTATGTGATCCAGCTCGCCACAGTTGAAATAAGTTTGAACTGAACTCTTGCACTCAGTGGCACAATGTCCCTGCTTCCCACACTTCAAACATGTTAGAGGAGAAGAAATGCCCCCCCACTTGTTTGATTCTCGTTTTTGCTGGATAGCGGTTAGGGGAATAAGCATCGACAATGTTCACACACGTGGTTCACACCAGGGTATAAACAATTTCACAAAACCTATGGTGAATGAACCGACCTTCTTCGATACCAGCTATGTAACACCCTAAACGCTAAACACTTAATCTATAAAGCATACAAAATAAAAGAATACTAAGGGTGCCAAATTTCTCAGCATAACACTTGAAATTGTCTCATAATTAAAAAATAAACTTCAATTAATCATAAAATAGTTAATTCAACAACTCGCGGAAAAATAAAATAAAGTATTCTCCAACCCAGTGTTAAATTATCAAAGCAATACGCGAAAAACTAAACTGCTGATAAGATACAACAACAAAATAGAAAATAAACACAGTGAAGAAGAAAACTATGCCATTCTCTAAAATAGTTACTGCTCACTAGTCTTCACCTGAGAATATGCATAACAAGAATAAAGAATAACACAGAAACAAGCTGCGAAGAGGTCAAAAATAGATTCCATATATTAGCGGTGAATAATTAGCAAGGGTAGTATATCATCACATTTAATTTAATCACATGAATCCAACAACAGAATAATTAATCAATAAGTGTATTTATGTATGAAATGTATTCACCTCACCTACCATGCATGTGGTACCAATATTTTGGATACTCAGAGGTGTGTTACTGAAGTATCCAACTCGTCACTTGGACTGAAGTCTTACTCGTCAATGGAACAAAGTCTACTCGTCACTGGACTAAAATCCTACTCGTCACTGGACTGAAGTCCTACCAATGTCTGATATATATGATGCATGAATGCAATAAACAATTCAAATTGTCATCCATAATCCTCCAACTCCAATCCTCGTCACTGAACATAAGTCCTACATGTCATTAGTTCCTTCGAATATAAACACATCATCATCAAATAACCAATCCTCATCACTAGACATAAGTCTTGCACGCCACTGGTTCTTTCGAACCTAAACATATAGCACACAATGTATTTTCGATGTAAGCCCACGTCATTGGTTCTCCTAAACCTAAACGTCTCAATATTGGTTCTTTCAAACCTAAACATATAGCACACGAACTCTAATAATTAGAGCTAACATAAATATCATTCGCCTCAAGCACAATCCTCAACACTCAGAATACATATTCAAGAGTCATTCAATAATTAAACAACACCCAACAGAGAACTCTATAACATCAATCGTAACATTTTAACACATATCATAATATTTCAACAATTAACAAAGTACAAAGATTATGATTCATTACAACAATCTAAAGAGGTTTTTTACAAACCCCTTCAAGATTCAATTCATTCACCAATAAGGGAAACATCAGAGAGAAAGAGGTAAAGAGAATAAGGACTCCCCATTACCCATCATGCTTAACACCCATATATTGAATAGTTCTCCCTCTTTTACTCGAATTTGCAGAAAAGCTTTGATGTTTGACTATGGAGGTTCTTTTCTTCCTATTCTCTCTTAGGGTTGCCTCCACTTTATTCTTACTTCTTATTTGCCAAAACTTTAATATTATGTTTTTTCTTCTATTCTCCCTTTTACTTAAATAGAAAACCATTTTTTTCATTAATCACACTAATACCCGTAATTTCTCATAATTCTACCCACTTACTTATATTTATTTAAAATTCTATTTCACTGCCCACTCACAAATTCTCTAAATTTCTCAACATTGGTTCTTTCAAACCTAAACATATAGCACACGAACTCTAATAATTAGAGTTAACATAAATATCGTTTCGCCTCAAACACTATCCTCAACACTCAGTAATACATATTCAAGAGTCATTCAATAATTAAACAACACCCAACATAACTCATACTAACATGGTTTATTCATAGGTTTAAGGGTTACGAGCATATCCTTTAAGACTTAAAAAAACCCTATTTTGTCGCAATTAGTTACCGGATTAATTTTAAACTTACCAAAAACTCAAATCCAAGTCATTTATAAATGTACTCAAATTCCTTAAATCTCTCCAAAGGTTTCCCAAAACCCTTTCCCCTTTAAGTTTACCCTTAGGGTCCCTAAACCCTTGATTTAACTCAAAAACAGAATGTCTAAATTAACAACAACACCAAATATTACAGATTTATGATAAAATTATGAAACACTCAAGTTTAAATGTTCTTTAAACCCTTCTTTCAAACACAATTATATTTCATCTTGATTGGAGTATTCTATTTTATAGTTCTATTCGTTTCAGTTCCACCATATCACAATATTTCATGCATAAACTCTAAAATAGAATGTCTAACTTCACAATAGCACCAAATATTATAGACATATTATAAAATTATGAAACTCTCGAGTCTAAAGTTTCTTTAAAATCTCTTTCAAACGTAATTGATTACATCTTGATCGAAGTTACGAAACTCGAGTTACATGTGAAACAAGATGACCAACACATGATTGAATTTTGACTATGATTTCGGTATCAAAACCAGAGAAATTATACTATTGTAGTGCTCCCCGTCCTGATTTCCCCATTTCAACGTAAATATTATCGCGTTAGTTTTCTAACACAACTGACTGTACCTAAAATGGACTTGTGAAACTCAAGTTAGGCATGAAACAAGACAATTAATCTCCTTTTATATCTATCTGCGATTTTTCTCTCTGCATCAGTTTCAAATTTTTATATTTTCATTCTCATGGCGGTTCATACTTAGAAATTAACTTTTGCTCATCAATAGAAACATTTGCTCATCACAACTCAGAACTCATCAATCACATAATCTTAATGTATATCATGTTGAATAATAACACACATATCAATAGAGAACTCTATAACATCAATCGTAACATTTTAACACAAATCATAATATTTCAACAATTAATAGAGCACAAAGGTTATGATTAATAACAACAATCTAGAGAGGTTTTTTACAAACCCCTTGAAGATTCAATTCATTCACCAATAAGGGAAACATAAGAGAGAAAGAGGTAAAGAGAATAAGGACTCCCCACTACCCATCATGCTTAACACCCATATATTGAATAATTCTCCCTCTTTAACTCGAATTTGCAAAAAAGCTTTGATGATTGACTATGGAGGTTATTTTCTTCCTATTCTCTCTTAGGGTTGCCTCCACTTTATTCTTACTTCTTATTTCCCAAAACTTCAATATTATGTCTTTTCTTCTATTCTCCCTTCTACTTAAATAGAAAACCCTATTTTTTTATTTTATTAATCACACTAATACCCTTAATTCCTCATAATTCTACCCACTTACTTATTTTTATTTAGATATCTATTTCACTACCCAGTTATAAATTCTCGCAATTTCTACCAAGTAATTTCTTAATTTAATTAAATAACATCTACCATTTCTCCGTGATTTTATTTAAATTCTAATTTCATACTAAAACCAATATTCTCTACTTCTACATAAATTAATTATTAAAAATATAAGTAAATTCTATCCAATAACTCATTAAACCATATAATATTAATTAATCACTCAAAGACATTCTAAAATTAAATAAATATTATTATAATAATTAATAAAATATTAAAATAAAAACTAGGGGGTTAGAATTACCATTAGCAACATTCTTGAGTGTAAATATAAGAGTAGAAAAATGGTCTAGAGGGGGTGAATATACCCAATTAAAATCAACTGCTTTAGACAAAAGATATCATAGTGTTTTCAAAAATTGCGAGCAAAAGATTTGATGCAAAAATGCAAAAAGTATACTATTCAAAATTTTGATCATGCTTACACTAAATCGCTTCATAAAAACCAAAGATGAATATGATTAAACACAATGTATTCAATTGATTTGGTTGTATAATCCATGATGTGTGTTTATACAATGATTCAATATAGTGGATTCTAACCTCAATTATGTCTCATAAGTTAATCATCAATTCAGCTCAATAAGGTATCCAATTCTAACAAAACCTAATGCTTACGTAATAAATCGCTATCAGTTGAATAAATGATGAACTACATTAGAATTGAAATACCTAAGCATGTAAATACTCTGAAATTAAATGTAAGAGTAATTGAAATATATGACACATAGACTTTTAGTACTTCGGCGTTCATCCTCGCTTTGCTTACATGCACTCTTTAATTGTTTCCCGTTGGGACCTACATTGTTCCTTTTAATTTGACAAATATTTGTAAGATTTCATACAATCACCAATCCATAATAATGCTGAGAAAATTAAATTCTCTTATATGTATCTTGACTTGTATATAGCACAATGCTAAACTCTTCTACATAATCTTTACTCGACTAACGCTTCAAATCTTCCAATATGTCAATCTTCTCCAAGCCTTCATGTGTAGCAATCAACCCCCTGATCCTACCGATTCCTTGAGCGATGAATTATCCTAAGATTTGATAAGAACTTTGCCTTATATGTAGCCTTCAATAGAGTCACCACTAAGGAAATTATGGAGAGAAGAACCTACTTCTTTTCAATGGCATTTATCATCACCATTGACAATCACCTTAATCTTGCAAACAACCTGAAAATTTGAACCAAATCTTCAAGAACAATTAGTTTCCAGAGCATGCCTCCTTCAATCAATTACAAATCTCTCATTATCAAGATCTGAATGAAATTGAAGTTGAAGATGCAAGAATTTCATTGCAAGAACTTTGAACTTTCAAATCAAAGGAAATTGATTTTTCGCATAATCAAAATGTTGATTGTGATACTCACTATGATTCGTTACTTGAGAAATAATGACAAAAAGGTTTTATATGTGCTTGAGATTAAGCACTGAAAAATGGTTGAAAAATAGCAGTTAGATTCGAATCAAGAGCATTTCATGATTTGAATAATGAACAAGTGAATTGGATTAAAAGAAAAATAGAGTTTTGACCCACTTTTTAGTTGACTTGAATCAAGAGGAATGTGTGGTTTGAATCAAACACCATGTGACTCAAATCATGTGTTAAATTTGATTCGAATCAAACAGGTTGAGCAAACTGAAAAAATATGGAAAAATTGCATGATTTGAATCATGTTTAAAGTGTGATTCGAATCAACTGAGGTAGAGATGACCCATAGTTTGATTATTTGAATCATTTGTAAAAAGTGATTTGAATCAAATGGTTTGAATTTTTGTGGTTTGGCTCTATCCAAAATGATCTGAAACAGGATTTGTGCTTGATTCGATTCAAACACACCAAATCCCAATTTTTCAAAATTTTAAAGACTTTGAGATTTTTCTTTCCACCTAACTTGAATTAATATCATATATGGCTCTTTTTGCACTGACTCATGCAATTTGATAAAAAGTATCATGATCAAGTTCAAACCTAACCAATGGTTTATGCATGTTAAAAATGAATTATTTTAAACCTTGATTCAGAGAGGTGCAATCATGAGGGAGACTAAATAATTTAAAGTAAATCAAAGATGAAAGCAATAAGACAAACAAAAACATAATTGTATTATGGTGCTCCCCCTGAATGTATTAGGGACATGTAACTAAATTCTCCGATTTTTTTATGTTTGGAAAGCTTTTCTCTTGGAAATTAATCGACGTTGAGTATAATGTGAAAAATGCTCATGCTCCCCTTGAAACACTGCATACAAACCATGACATAAAACACATAAAACAATTCTAGACTCATTACAACTTCTCCACCTTTGACAACATAAAAAAGAGACATCAAAATGCGTCTAAAAACCAAATAAACAACCATCGACAAATAATTCCAATGAAGATATGAGCTAAACAGCCAAGAAGCATATATATAACAACAAAGATCAGATACATAACACGAAGATGGATATTTCACAAGAAACAAAATGAAAATAGACGTGCAACACAAACATTCGACAACTAAATCAAGTGACCAAAACTTGTATGTGAAAGAATTCATTAACAATCATAAATAATGCATGAGCAAGTATACAAATGCTCAAATGCACATAATTAACAACACACATTTAAAGAGACTTAAATGCACATAAGAACAATCAAAACATAAGTTAGAGATGAATGAGTAAGATAATGAGGAAATAAGCAAACCAATGCACAATTCTAGAACAAACACATATAATGATATAAATCGGATACAAGAGTTATAGAGACATACCAATGTAGCTCGGTAAAAGCTATGATTTACTACAAAATAGTGTTAGTAAAAAAATATATATAGTAAATGAAACTTAAATAAAATACTCATTCTATTTAAGGAATGAAAAGTTTAAGACTCCTAAATCCCTACAAATCTTATGGAAGGGATCAGATGACAATGGTTTTGTAAAAATGCCAGCAAGTTGGCTTTTAGTGTCAATATATTCAAAAACAACATCCACTTTTCCACTGTTGGAGAATTGTCATCCAAGGCCCAGCGGAATATAAAAATTTCTCCATTTAGTGATCCTTACGAATGGGCATGATCAGTGATAGAATCGTTACCTCTTGTGGCGATTCAAACCTTTGGTGCAGATTTCTGATAATGATCAAAACCTTTGATACAGATCCACGGGGCGATCACGAACGTTGAACGATGACAACGTCTCTACTCAGTCCACACGAACGGATTCCTTCAATCGTAGTGCTAGCTGTTATGAATGAAGGCTTTGAGTGAGAGAAAGAGGGAAACAAAATTCCAAGTCTCTACTTGAATTTCAGTCTGAGTGGAGTATCAATTCTTCTACCCAAGGGGTTCTATTTATAGAACCACTTGTGTGGGCTTCAAGCTAAAAAGCTCACTTAAGTGTATTTTGCCCATATCTCATAATATGTCAAAATCACTTAAGTATTTGGTACCTTACCATATTTCGTTTCCACTTAAGTGCATTGTACCTTACGGTGTTCCTTAGTTACTCTATTTCTCATCAATCCGTCCTTTGTGTGTGACCCTATAGGTTTTCGCGACGTTGACAATTATATTAAATCACGCATTTAACATAATAAACAGTGAGCGGTATCTAGCAACACATCACTGCTACCCAAGTCACGAAAATGTCATGTGATCTGACAAAACCTCCTGTGATAATAATTATGTGTATAATTACCCCTTTGCCCTTATGTCTATATTGAACACAAGGTATAGACCGTGTCACCCTTGTCCAGTTCAATATTGGGCCCATAGACATTTATCCTGTTACGCAGGATTGGCAAATTCCATCTAGGACACTCATGTCCCTCAGCATGCTTCGTGGAGTACCCATCAACTGTCTTTATGGTTATCCAGTTACGGACAACGTTGGATCAGCAATAAAGCACTCGACTCTACATCTAGGATCCATAGTGGTTTCAGGTCGAAGAGTGGTATACACTATTATCACCATGAGAATAACTTATGACACTTTGCATAACTTTCTATATAGTATTCTCATAGCGGGTCAATCCGGTATAAATATTACTCCTAATATTCATACCTATGTTTAAGACTTGATAACTCTTTATCCATGATCCATGAGATGTGATCATCAGTCTACAAACATAATAGTCTTAATGCTTTAATGTTATCCCACTTCACATTAAAGCTCGACTACAGATACTTTAAGAATAGTGCCCTTATGTTTAATGTGTTCTCATGATTAAGTCACACTTAATACATTAAACGGACTATCTATTCTAGGGACTTTATTAATCAACCATAATAAAGAAAATGCCTTTTATTATTAATAAATAATTCGATACAAGTGCCAAAAGTATTGGCCTCTAGGGCTTACACCAACAATCTCCCACTAGCACTAGAGCCAATCAGGCATACCCCGTATGCCCATTGATCTAGTATGGCCATCATGCTTCTGCTGCGCAAGAGGCTTTGTCAGTGGGTCAACTATATTGTCAAGTGTAGGTACTTTACATATTTTCGTACAACGCCTAAGTATGTGTTTGGATCGTTGGTGAGATCTAGGCTCCTTAGCTTGTGCGATAACACCATTGTTATCATAATAGAGACCAATGGGATCCACAATGCTAGGGATTATGCCAAGTTTATTGATCCAAACAGCTTCCTTTGTTGTACTTAAGGCAGCAATATACTCGGCCTCAGTTGTAGAATCAGCAACTGCATCTTGCGTTGAACTTTTCAAGCTCACAGTGCCACCATTTAAGCAAAACACATAACCAGATTGGAATCATTCATATTAAAGCGTCTCAGCACTTTGTCTATGTATGTACTCTGACTTAGGCCAAGCAGTTTTGTGATCTATCTCTATAGATTCTGATTCCTAATATATAGGCTGCTTCACCTAGGTCCTTCATAGAAAAGCATTTCCCTAACCAAGACTCTACTTGTTGCAGGGTAGGGATATCGATTCCAATGAGTAATATGTCATCTACATATAATACCAGGAATACGATCATGCTCCCACTAACCTTCTTGTACATACAAGGCTCATCTTCGTTCTTGATGAATCCATACAGTTTAACTATTTCATCAAAACTAAGATTCCATGAGTAGGTCACAGGCTCATCTTGATCCATGAATAATACATCACCTAGATCAGATATCCATATATCTCAGGTAGGTGACGTATCCTGCCTGACCTACGCTGGTCTTGTTCTACTTGAGCAGGTTGCTCTTACACAACTACTTGTGTTTCCTGCTCTAATTCCTCCATAGGTGTATCGATACTTTGTGATTCTTGAATTTCTTCAAGTTCTACTTTCCTCCCACTGATTCCTTTGGAAATAAAATCCCTTTCTAGGAAAACTCAAGTTCGAGCGACAAACACTTTGCCCTCATAAGGATTGTAGAAATAATATCCTCTTGTTTCTTTAGGATACCCCACAAATAAGCATTTGTCAGATTTGGGCTCAAGCTTAGTTGAAATTTGTCGTTTCATAAACTTCACAACCCCAAATCTTCATGTAAGACATATGTGGTCTCTTACCACTCCATATCTCATATGGTGTCCTTTTTCAACCTTTTGGAATGAACACGGTTAAGTGTGTAAGCTGATGTCAATGGTGTATGTCCTCAAAAGGAGTTTGGAAGATTGGTGTGACTCATCATGGATCGGACCATGTCCAACAGGGTTCGATTTCTTCTCTTAGATACACTCTTCATTTGGGATGTGCCTGGAGGAGTAAGTTGGGATAGGATCCCACACTCTTTCAGATGGTCATCAAACTCTAGGATTAAATACTCACCACTTCGATCTGATCGAAGAGTTTTAATATTCTTACCTAGTTGGTTTTAACTCGTTAGGTTTCACCCTTTTGTATTAATGTTATTAATAGGCATTTCAAGATCAAGGACATATAGTCCATTGTTCATTTGTGCAGTAGCATAGAATATATCATTCAAATAAATTGAGCAACAATTTTTCATTATTATAAATGAAAAACCAAACTTGTCCAAACAAGCAATGGAAATAATATTCCTGCTAATTGCAAGTACATAATAACAGTTCTCTAACTGAATTATTAAACCACTATGTAAAGTCAATACAAAAGTTCCTATGGCTAAAGCAGCAACCTTTGCTCCATAGCCAACTCGTAGGTCGACTTCACCTTTTGCCAAATCTCTACTCCTTTTTAGTTCCTGCATATTTGTACAAATGTGAGAAATGCATCCAGTATCTAATACCCATGATGCAGAAGTAGATAAATTAATAACAAAAATACCTGAAGTTGAAGTCTCTACTCCATTCTTCTTATCTTCCAGGTACTTTGGGCAGTTCCTCTTCCAGTGTCCGGTCTTACCGCAATGGAAGCAGGTGCCTTCTTTTGCTATGCCTCCACTAGGCTTCAAAGTAGCAGTGGGTCTGGGATTTGCAACTTCCTTGCCCTTCCCCTTATCACTCTGCTTAGTGGGCCTTTTGTTCTGTCTCTTTCCATTTCCGATCATCAGAATGGACTTCCCTTTTGACTTCAGATTCTGCTCGGCAGTTCTTAACATGGCGAGCAGTTCAGGAAGAGATTTGTCCATATCAATCATATTGAAATTTAGGACAAATTGACTGAAACTATCTGGCAACGATTGCAAGATCAAATCAGTTGCAAGTTCCTTTTCGAGAGGAAAACCCAATCTCTCAAGGTTTTCCACATACCCAATCATCTTGAGTACATGGGGACCTACAGGGGCTCCCTCAGCTAACTTGCTTTTAAAAAGGGCTTTTGAAACATCAAACCTCTCATGCCTTACTTGCTCTTGATAGAGCAACTTCAGGTGTTCGATCATATCGAACGCTGACATGTTCTCATGTTGCTTTTGCAATTCTGAGTTCATGGTAGCCAGCATGAGACAAACAGTTTCATTGGCATCATCAACATGCTTCTTATAAGCATCTCTTTCTGCCTTAGGTGCAGAACTAGGAGGTTCCTCTTCAGGAACAGGTGTCTCCAAGACATACAGCTTTTTATCATGTTTGAGGACAATCCTCAGGTTTCGGTGCCAATCCAGAAAATTTGTCCCAGACAATTTTTCCTTATCAAGGATTGATCGCAGGATGTTGTTAGAGGTGTTTGCTGTCATGGTAATCTACATATGGATTAATGAAAATATAAGTATCATTGACATATTTAATTAGGCCTTTAATTAAACATGCTCCCACTATTTTATTCAAAACAAATGACCCTCATCATTTGATTCGGAAAATCCCGTTGGAAGATTTTCTAGTGGGTCGAGATCCATATTTCACTTCGTTCTAAGTCCGCGTAGGCGGATTACACAAAACTATGTTATTTAGGTAGGAACTCCTTCCAATTGTATCTCATACAACTCTCGAAATTTCAGTTGGGTGAATAACTCCTTATTCCAATCCATCATATGGATCATTCCCAACTCTTGCTTCTAAACATATATAATCTTATTATAATTTGTTTAGTTAAGTTTGACCCATTGTTTTAACAGTTAGATATTACAATTATCCCATCGCACCTTACTAATATAGAACATGCACCTCGCGTAGGCGAAACCTACATTATTCGATACTAGTCTTGATGAGTGTTAAAACTTGGAAAGCTTAAACTTAATATTTAAATTTGAGGGAATTGCAATTTTTCTGATCTCACCGGCTTGTTTATCATATAAACCGTCTCTCACATGCATCAACATACATTCACATGCATCAACATACATACAAACAAAATGAAACAGTTATGGCCCCTAGCGCAATTGTTCTCCCAAGCCAATGAGAGAACCTAAGCTAACCTACAACGATCTAAGCTTCTCCAAGCAAGATCTTCAAGGTTGTCCTCCTTTGGCACTGACTTCTTTGCTTTCTTCATATCATTACATTACATAAAGAAACTCGTTTTACATACGAGGGAGTGAGATGAGAAAAGAAGTTACATTTGGGAGATTAAGAGAGAGGCACGACACGCAGGTCGTATTTTAAAAACCCAAAACAAAACAAAGGAAAACTAAGGCCATAACCGATCACCACAAGACAATAATAAACACTTTATTATTATTATTTCCTTTAATTAATTAAAATCAAATTAAATTTCGACGACCGATCACACTACGCAGAGTTAGCCGGGGGTCCGCTGCCCGGACAACGCCCCTGCTCAAAAATTTTAATGAACAATTCATTTAAAATTGACGTCGTTTTTCGTATCAACACTTGATACTTCAAAGCACTTTTTCTAGCCGAACGGGTGAATTTTTCCTTGCGTTAACCGGTTAACCATATGCGTTAACCAGTTAACACTGTTTGAAAACTTTTAGAAAAATCTTTTCTGCCTTGCGTTAACCAGTTAACCATATGCGTTAACCGGTTAACACTGTTTGAAAATGTCTTGGAAAACTGTTTTCCGCCTTGCGTTAACCGGTTAACCAAATGCGTTAACCGGTTAACACTGTTTGAAAATCTCAAAAATTTTATTTCGCATTCCGTTAACCGGTTAACCATATGCGTTAACCGGTTAACACTGTTCCAAAAATGTTTAGAAGGCTGTATTCAGTTTCTCGTTAACCGGTTAACCATACGCGTTAATCGGTTAACACTGTTCGGAAAAGTGTTTAGAACGCACAACTCTTGTGCAGTCAAACCCCAATCGCATAACTCTCTGACAACACAACCCTTGTGTCGTCACTAACCCTGATGCACCAATTTCAGACCGTCAAACACATCTCGATTGTTAATTTAGTATGATTGATCAACACGTCATTGCTTCACCATACTAATGTCGGATCAAGAAGCAAACGACCATTGATCGCTCAAAGGAAAACAATCATTGAGGGTTTGAATGAACGAAACGAGAACACTATATCATATATAATGTATTTTGCATCAGGATTACATATATCACATATATGTAACTTGATCGATCTCAATTTAACCTTTGATTCATTCTGTCTTTAATCATATTATTACAGAACAAAAACAAATATCAGATTCATGGTTTCGTAAATGGCTCTGATACCACTGAAGGAGAATTGCCATCCAAGGCGCAGCGGAATATAAAAATTTCTCCATTTAGTGATCCTTACGAATGGGCATGATCAGTGATAGAATCGTTACCTCTTGTGGCGATTCAAACCTTTGGTGCAGATTTCTGATAATGATCAAAACCTTTGATACAGATCCACGGGGCGATCACGAACGTTGAACGATGACAACGTCTCTACTCATTCCACACGAACGGATTCCTTCAATCGCAGTGCTAGCTGTTATGAATGAAGGCTTTGAGTGAGAGAAAGAGGGAAACAAAATTCCAAGTCTCTACTTGAATTTCAGTCTGAGTGGAGTATCAATGCTTCTACCCAAGGGGTTCTATTTATAGAACCACTTGTGTGGGCTTCAAGCTAAAAAGCCCACTTAAGTGTATTTTGCCCATATCTCATAATATGTCAAAATCACTTAAGTATTTGGTACCTTACCATATTTCGTTTCCACTTAAGTGCACCGTACCTTACGGTGTTCCTTAGTTACTCTATTTCTCATCAATCCGTCCTTTGTGTGTGACCCTATAGGTTTTCGCGACGTTGGCAATTATATTAAATCACGCATTTAACATAATAAACAGTGAACGGTATCTAGCAACACATCACTGTTACCCAAGTCACGAAAATGTCATGTGATCTGACAAAACCTCCTGTGATAATAATTATGTGTATAATTACCCCTTTGCCCTTATGTCTATATTGAACACAAGGTATAGACCGTGTCACCCTTGTCCAGTTCAATATTGGGCCCATAGACATTTATCCTGTTACGTAGGATTGGCAAATTCCACCTAGGACACTCATGTCCCTCAGCATGCTTCGTGGAGTACCCATCAACTGTCTTTATGGTTATCCAGTTACGGACAACGTTGGATCAGCAATAAAGCAATCGACTCTACATCTAGGATCCATAGTGGTTTCAGGTCGAAGAGTGGTATACACTATTATCACCATGAGAATAACTTATGACACTTTGCATAACTTTCTATATAGTATTCTCATAGCGGGTCAATCCGGTATAAATATTACTCCTAATATTCATACCTATGTTTAAGACTTGATAACTCTTTATCCATGATCCATGAGATGTGATCATCAGTCTACAAACATAATAGTCTTAATGCTTTAATGTTATCCCACTTCACATTAAAGCTCGACTACGGATACTTTAAGAATAGTGCCCTTATGTTTAATGTTTTCTCATGATTAAGTCACACTTAATACATTAAACGGACTATCTATTCTAGGGACTTTATTAATCTACCATACTAAAGAAATGCCTTTTATTATTAATAAATAATTCGATACAAGTACCAAAAGTATTGGCCTCTAGGGCTTACACCAACATCCACATGATCTCTAAGAAAATGGTGCAAGATCTAAATGTGTTTGGTCCGTGAATAAAGTACTGGATTTTTAGTGAGGCTTATTGCACTAGTACTATTGCACTTAATCGAAACACAACCAAGTTTTAAATCATAATATAGTAATTGTTTCCTTAGCTAAAAGACTTATGTACAATAACTACTAGCGGTTACATATTCATCCTCGACGGTAGAAAGAGCAACGTTTTGCTACTTCTTAATGTGCCAAGAAACTAAACAGCTCCAAATAAGTGATAGGTACCCCTAGTACTTTTCCTATCCAACTTGCACCCTACAAAATCAGAATTAGAATAACCTACTAAGGTATAAGCACTACATTTAGGATACCAAAGACCGTGATAGGAGGTTCCTTAATATACCTCAAAATATGTCTTACAATCTTAAAGTGGTAATCCTTAGGTGATGCTTGATATCTAGTACACATCACTACGCCAAATAAGGGAAAAGAGGGCGCTTATTTTGGCCTATAACAGCGCTTTTAAGCGCCCTCTAATCTGGCGCTGGCATAGGTAAAGACAGCGCTTTGTTTTCCTGGAGAAAGCGCTGTCTAAAGGCCCACATTATAGTGCGCTTTATGAAAAAAGCGCCCTCTGGAGTGGTCCATAAAGGGACACCTTAGAGGGCGCTTTCTGGAAAAAGCGCCCTCTAAAGTTGTCAATGTAAAGTGTTTAGAGGGCGCTTTCTGGAAAAAGCGCCCTCTAAAGTTGTCAATGTAAAGTGTTTAGAGGGCGCTTATTTTTTTAAAATAACTAACACTTTAGAGGGCGCTTTCTGCAGAAAGCGCCCTCTAAAGTTGTCAATGTAAAGTGTTTAGAGGGCGCTTTCTGGACAAAGCGCCCTCTAAAGTTCTCAATGTAAAGTGTTTAGAGGGCGCTTCCTACAGAAAGCGCCCTCTAAAGTGTTAGTTATTTTAAAAAAATTTGTTTGAAAAACAGTGGATATTTAATTGGTAACCTGTTCGCATGCTGCAAAAGTGTAAAATTCATATTGATTTCATCCTTTAATCCAATGTTATACACCATTAATCCATTGATATATACAACATGAATCCATTTATATACAACATTAATCCTCCATATATACAACATTAATATATGATTCTTTGATCAACAATATACAACAACATATTTATGATTTAGTAAAAGTACAACAACAATATACAACATATATACAACAACAGCATACAACAACAACATTCCATACATATATGTACAACAATATACAACCTAGCTATATGATTCTTTGATCAACAATGAATTGACACAATTCATCCTTCATTTCATCCAAATGAGCTCTTGAGTAAGATTTGTATTCCTCAAAGTACTACAATTAAGAGAATAAAACATATTCATGATTTAGTAACAAATTAGATTAGTTATCCGATAATATTAAAATAAACCCTAAGTTATTATTCCATACCATTTTTGGGATGTCTATACGATTCAATGCAATGATATCTCTCATAAATCTCAATACAAAAAATCCGCAATCGACCGAATTATTTTGCTGAGGACACTACACAGAAAAACAAACAATATATATATAGTTAATTTCTTACAAACACTATTATAAGCAAAAAAACAAACACTATTATAAGCAAAAATAAGATACTTAATATATACCTGAACTCTGACCCAGGTAATGTCCTTCCTAATGCGGTAATTCTTTTTCGATCTAAATTTTATTATTGCCCTAACAAAATAAAAACGTATATTGAGATCAATCTGACAGACATAATTAAATATAGAAATACACACGAATATTTAGGGGAATTTCACTTACGTGTCAACCGTCTTCTTCAAACCCGGATATTTACTCCAATCACCCGATAACGAATCGAGATAATACACTATTAGTCTCGAAAGATCCATAGCAACCAACACCCAGTGGCCACTGTAAAATAAAACAAAAATTTAGATGAATGAAAATTTTCTACGTAAAAGATATACATAGATTAGAATGAAATTATTAGAAAGAAAATCTAACCCGTTGCCAGAATTAAACGGTAAAAAATACAAACTGCGTGTAGTATTATCGCCGGCCGCCATGAATCTATCGACTAGATCATTCTTTACGGATGTTGGATTTTTCGATATTAACGTTGCGTTGACACGGGAAGCAGCAATAAAATTGAAACGGTTACACAATTCAGTTCCCCGCATCAATTTGTCATACATATACCTTAAATAGAAACATAATAAATATTAGACTACTCATTGAAATGTGTAAATAAATTGTTCAACTAAGTAAATTATAGATTGATCGGAGTACCATATGTATGTATGAATGATAGCGATGCCCAATTCGTCGTGCTCAAAAAGTTGTTGCATGTCCTCCTTTCCAATTATTTCGAAATGAGCTTTTCCGAAAACACCTTCATCAAAATCTATACTACGAATGGACCCGTCCATAATATCGGACTCTTCCACCATTTTCTCAAGACGCATCATAATTTGAGATTTTGTCCCGGCCGTCGTTGGAATATCCTTCGTTGGAATATCCTTCGTTGGAATATCCTTCGTTGGAATATCCTTACCATCGCTTTTCAACTTTCGACCGGGAACCTAAAAATTCATATAAAATAAATCATTACTTTTTGTGATGCAAAAGAATCGTTGTGTATATAATTCAATGGGTATATATATTTGTACCTCTTTTTGAGATGCAACCGACTCGATGCGTCTTGAAATCCCTTTACCAGCTTTAGGGGTGGGTCTTGTAGGAGTCTAACATTACCATGTAATAAGGATTGATTAAATATCATAATTGTAGCTGAATTGAAATGTGAATTCTAAATATTCATAATCATTTAGAACATATATACCTCGGCATCAGGGAAAATTAGATCTGACGGCCAACCAACAAAGGATCCGACTGCATCTCGCATCAACATTGTCTCTGAAACAACGTCGGGTAATGGTAGACGGGCGTCCGTATCTAATACGAGGTCAACCGAAACTTTCATAAATCCCACCGGGAGGGGATTATGGTGAAGTAATTCACCCGAAGTATTGTGCACTTTTCCCTTGCCAACCATGCGATAAGTTGGTGACGATAGATACAGCTGACAAGGTGAAATGCCCTAAACCAATAATAAATGTTATTGTTAACTTGTATATGTGTCAAGTAAAAAAGTGCTATTTTAATTTCATAATAACATATATAATTACCTCGGGAAATTTCGGTTGATGATTGATACTAGCTCGGTCACTAGTATCTTGTGCCTCGGAAGCGCACCTTTCCTCTCTATACCTTGCATTCTCGTTTTGCAGTTGGAGTACTTGTGCCCTTAACTCCGCCAAGGTCTCCATCACCTCTTTGTTGGTAGGATTTTTTGTTTTGTTTTTTTATAAAATGACGACGGAGTCACACCAAAACCCTTACCCCTCACACGACCGGAATACTCAGGAACATTTAGTACTCGACTAAGTACGCTCCTGCAATCCTGGACCTCGGTTGAAGGTACGGTTTGGGATAAAGTCTCCTGAAATATTATTAGAGGAGATTAAAAATGAATTATGTGTCTAACAAAATTTTTGATATAATTAAAGAAATAATGTTACATATACTTACACATTCGTCATAAACATTTTGGACCGCTTCAACGACAGCCCCATCCTTCCCAACCCGAGCAGCCTTCCATAATACGTGGTCCGGAAGAGATGTTGCGTCACTTTTCTCCTCGGCTAGCTACACATTGAATTAGATTATAAGATCATCAATTATAACATATTGTGACAATGTATAAGCTCATAGCATTTGAATATACTCACAATTCTTTGTTGTAACCGTGCATAACCCGTACGCCCTTTTTGTACGGATACGCGGGTTTTGATGCCCTTTTCCTATTTATGTCGCTTACTTCCTGGATAAAAAAGTTTAAGGCATATTAGAACCAAGTAACTTAACAATTGTATAATACCATAATTAATAGACATTACATGGAATTTTTCGTTTCTTCGTTTGGCGACAAAGTTATCCCATTCATCGGCTGAAATAATCTCGGCATACTTCATTGGCCGTTCTCCTTCAACAAATTTTCCTTCCTCATCCTTGAGAAATTTGTTGCACAAAAAGGATCGAAATCCTCAGAGTCTTTTTCCGGCCAATTGAATACAATATTTTTGCCGGCTTTCATCGATGTGAAAGGATCTCTAAAAAACATACAAATGGAGTGTGTTATTATAAAGTAATATTATAACAATATACGGTTAACAAATAGTCAACAAAAAAAACATATAACAATATATGGTAAGTACCTGTATCTCCGACCATATTTTTTCCTTGCCAACCTTCAAGTCCGGACTTCTCCAATTATCACATGTAATCGGAATATGTTGGCGAACAAGGAAACCAATGTAACTTGCCAACATTGAACCGTTAGGCTCAATTAGTTGGTCTTCAGCACTCCAATGTACTTCAAATTTTACACCCTTGTCTCTTGCACGAATGATTGACTTCATAACAGTCAATCCTCGTTTGATTTCTTTTTCAACATTATTACGTGATTCATTCGCGCCATGGGTATCGTCTTGGTTAGCCATTTTATCTGTAATATAGAAATGATTCAATAAGACCCAAGTAAGACAATGATTCAATACGTGAACACATTTACTGCATGCACAAACTTACTGCATACACATTTACTCACACACACCTACTGCATGCAAAAGACCAATGCAAACTTATGGTGTTTGGGACATGAACAAACTTGCATCCATAATCATCAAACTTCCAAGCACAAGCTCAAACACACTTCAAATATATCAGTTTTCAATCAGAAATAAAAAACTCAGTTTGCCCTAAACAACATTAATCAACATAATGCACAAAATGAAAAACTAAGTTTAGAAAATGCCCTAATCAAACACATGAAGAAAGTGAACGGTAACGATGGAGAAGAGAAATACCTTAAAGGTGACGGTAACGATGGAGAAGAAAGTGAACAGTGACGGTGGAAGAGGTTAACGCAGTGAACGTGAACGGTGAGGGAGGGAGAACGAACGGCGACGATGACGGTGAGGGAGGGAGAACGAACGGAGGACGAGAGTAATCGCAGTAGAGAGTAATCGCAGTTGAGAGAAAACCCAGTTACGTAAACGAAATAGCTTATAGAGAGGGAAAATAAAGAGACATGCAGTATATGTTATAATTTTAATGTTTACTAAAGGGGACCTTAGAGGGCGCTTTTTTAAAAAAAGTGCCCTCTAAAGGGGGCCTAAGAGGGCGCTTCTGAAAGCGCTCTCTAAGGCTTTCCAAAAGCGCCTTCTAAACTGGAAATGTACATGGACTTAGAGAGCGCTTTTTCAAAAGCGCCCTCTAAGGGTAACCTTAGAGGGCGCTTTCACAAATACGCCCTCTATTGTTGTCCCTCCATTTTTTTTTTGGCTTCACTTTAGAGGGCGCTTAGTTACAAAAGCGCCCTCTAAAGGGGGCCTAAGAGGGCGCTTCTAAAAGCGCTCTCTAAGGCTTTCCAAAAGCGCCTTATAAACTGGAAATGTACATGGACATAGAGAGCGCATTTTTAGAAGCCCCCTCTAAGGTTACCCTTAGAGGGCGCTTTCAATAAAGCGTCCTCTATTGGTGTCCCTCCATTTCCTCATTATTTTTTCGCTTCACTTTAGAGTGCGCTTTGTTACAAAAGCGCCCTCTAAAGTGCACTGTCTATTCCAATAGTATGCTCCTTATTTTTTCTCTTTACTTTAGAGTGCGCTTTTGTAATAAAGCGCCCTCTAAGGGGCGCTGTCTATTCCAGTTTTTGGCGTAGTGCATACACACACTAAACATGATATTTGGCCTACTTGCAGTCAGATAGAGTAAGGATCCGATTATACCATTATACCTGGTTACATCGAAATCCATTCCTCTTTCATCTTTGTCAATAAGCACATTATACTTCTATACCTATCGCTTGAGATTTACAAACTTCCTCTTTTGATACCTCTCAGAATTTGATCCAATAGATGATCTTTTGCAATTGTTCAATCTTAAGGTAGTTGGTTCAAAGTCTCTTGTTTATCACCCTCATGTAAGCTTTCACCTTTATCTCCCTTAATTTACTTATCATTTGTTGAAGAATTAGGATCCTCTTTGGAACTTTCATCGTCGATCAACTTCTCTGTTATCAAACCTGAAATAATTAGAACAAATGCATTTCCCCGTCTTTTGGGGTGAGGACTCATCAAATGCAACACGAATAGATTCTTCTTATGCAAAAAAAAATTAATGCGAAAAGCATTTGATACAAAGAGAATTTAATTAAAAATATTTTTATGCAACTAAAACATTATTTTGATGCAAATGAAAATTAACTTTAACGCATATGTAAAATATTTTTTAAGCATGTGAAAAATTATTTTGATGCAAATGAGAAATAGTTTTAATGCATATGAAAAATAGTTGAATGATCACGATGCAATTAAGAAAATTAAAAGCAACTAAGATAAATAAAGTGCAACTACATAAAGATAAAGGAGAATGATCGTGTCAATTACGATGATTTATGACTAAATTTTATGCACAATTAACATTAGTAAATAACAACACTAATACAGAAAAAAGAATATTATATGATCGAAAATATGATTGGATACATATTCCTTCACTTGTCTTGAGAATCCACGAGGATTCCTAGACACTCATGCACAAAACAACAATAGAAACTAGGCACCCAATTTTAATTCGGTCCTTTGGGGTTAGTTGAGGTGCACTTCGGAATCCATGTCATTTTACCATTGGGAGCTTGAACG
Organism: Lathyrus oleraceus; assembly: GCF_024323335.1. NCBI lineage: Eukaryota > Viridiplantae > Streptophyta > Magnoliopsida > Fabales > Fabaceae > Lathyrus > Lathyrus oleraceus. The sequence continues at coordinate 251,896,147 of NC_066585.1, read as the reverse complement.
TTCCTAACATGACAAAGAGGTATAATATGACCCTTATTACCATAATAATGGCAAATAGCTTTAGATGAAATTCTTCTTCTATTTCTTTTAGTGACATGAGAGTTTTTCTTTAAAATCTTCCCTGTTTCACTCGAAGAACTAGAACAAGTACAAGATAATGAAGTAGCATGTGTTAGTTGTCCTTTAAGAGTTTCAATTTCAATCTTTAAAATTGGACATTCCACACATTCCATAATTTCCATCTTTTCAACTAAAGTATCTGAAACATTACAACACTCATTCATTAAAGATGTATGTGTTTCCTTGAGATATTCTAAAGCATGATTAAGATGATTTATCCCCTCTTCAAGTTTTAAAATAATTTCTTTTTGGAGAGAAATTTTCTTAAATGCTTTTATAGAATCTGCATACATGTCATTGAATGCTTTCAAAAATTCACTATAAGAATACTCATTATCAGAATCAGAATTATATACCTTTGACGTTTCACCTTTCTTACGTGCCATCAAACAAAAGTTGGCACACTCATCATCTGAACTCGAGTGAGAATCTAAGGAGGAGCTCTCATCCTCTTTTTCCCACGCGGTGTAGGCTCTATGACCTTTATAACTTTTTCCCTTCACCTTGTCAAAATCCTTGTCGTTACTTTTATGATGCTTGGTGAGACTTGGACATGTGGTTCTATAATGTCCCAAATTTCCACACTCATAACACATGATATCATCATCACTTTTCTTGTGATCTTTATTGGGTGGGTGAGTATTTCTGAAATTTACTAGACCTTTGTCGGTATGCTTGAGCTTGTTTCTCTTTAGATATCTATTATAGAGTTTGGAGAATAAACCCATATCTTCCTTTTTAGAAGTTTCTTTGTCAGAGTTGTCACTTTCTTCCTTTGAATTCTTCTTTTTAGAAGATGAAACTTTCAAATAAAGATCTTTTTCTCTTCTTTACCTTTCTTTTTATTTTTTGACCTTACTTTGCTATCGGCGAGTTGTTTCAGACTATTCTCATGCTCGGATAACTTTCCAAATAGTTTTGTAATATCTAAAGTACTAAGATCGTTCGATTCTTTTATAGCAGTGACCTTTGGTTGCCACTCCATGCACATAGATCTCAATATTTTGTAAGTACAATCTTTGTTAGAAAATGTTTTACTCAAATTGCTTAGTTTGTTGGTTAAGTGGAGGAATCTAGTTTGCATGTAATCCACGGATTCTCTGGGTTCCATACGAAATAGTTCAAACTCCTCTATAAACATATTGATTTTAGAATCCTTAACGTCATTCGTTCCCTCGTAGAGAGTTTTGAGAGCATCCTACATACCTTTAGAACTCGTATGATGTGAAATTGAGTACAACATTTTCACGCTTAAAGCGGAAATAAGTATGTTATTCATTTTCAAATCGTATGAAGCTTTTTGGTTTCAGCATCATCCTAATCTTTTGGATGTTTAACAACGTCGTCATTTCCCTTGGGATAAATGGTCCCTCAATGACAGAACACCACAGTTTTTAAAGGTTGGTCATTAATCTTATTTGATATAAGAAACTCCCAAGAAGACCATTGGATTAAAGGTTGATCACACTAAGAGTCAAGCAAAAATCTAATGGCATATCTATATTCAAGAGACCAGGTAGTGTTAGTTGCAATAGGTGTAGATTCAAGCCAACATATAATGTCATATCTAATTTCAAGAGACCAGGTAGTGTTAGTTTCAATAGGTGTAGATTCTTATTTAACTCTAGTCCAGATAGAAGATAATATATGGTATTTGATGATACCATTTTCCCTTAAAATTTTGTTTCTAAGAAGAGTAGCCCAAGCCTCCATGTTGTTCATTAAGTCCCACCATATGTTTGATATTAGAAGCTTCATTAAGTTTGATAAAAGATATAAAATCAAGAACAACGGTCTTGAGGGGTTGGCAACATTTCTTCCATGCCACCATAAGCAAGCTCTTGTTGTGAATACCACCTGTTGAAATTAAATTTTTACAAGCCTTTTCAATTTTTCTGAGCAAATCTATTGGCCGAGAATAAATGCTCATGGAGTAGGAGATCATGTTGCATATACAAGACTTGACAAAAGTGATCCTTGCTGCCATTGATAGTTTAGCTAGGATTCTGTCAATGATGAGAAGAAGATTATTAGACTTGAGTCTAACTTTAAAAATGGGGACTCCTATATAATTGAAAGGGAGTCCATTTGTTGAAGCTAATGATATCCAAGATTCTACTAAGATACCTGTTGCTGATGGAACCAAAATAAATAAAGGATTTGGAAAGGTTAAAGTTTTAATCTGAAGCATCAAAGTAATCCTAGAAAATTCTCTTAAGAGAGTGAATGTTAGACATCTTCCCAAAGCAAAAACAAAAAAGCAGTATATCATCAACATACAATATTTGTGAAGGAACTAAGTCGTTTCTTGAGGATTTAATGAGATCCAACTTCTCATTAGAAACCAACTGAACAATACTTGTACTTATCACATCTTCTTCTAGACAAGGGGTCCCCTTTCCTAACCCCTTTGATGCAATTGAAGTATCCATGATGCATTCCATTAAAATTAATAGTTAGATAGGCAGAGGATAACAGAGTTTTGATCCAGCCATAAAACTATTGATAGAAACCAAACCTACTCAAAACCTTCAATGTAAAATCCCACATGATGGTATCAAAGGATTTGGAAATGTCAACTTCTAGAGATAGGTTGTCATGTTTATTCCTGTTGTCTAAAGCATTTTTTACTTTTGAGGTTATATAGGTACAATCTTTAATGTTTCTGCCATGGATAAATGTGTTATGCTCTTTAGCAGTGGGGATAGCCATAATGGAAGAAAACCTATCTACTGGGATTTAAGATATAATTTTGTATTTTAAATTAGATAGAGCTATAGGTATAAACATCTCCATAGTTTGGGCATAATTGGACTTATGTATAAGGGTTATGAAGCTAGCATTAATGTTAGGGAGTACCCGATATATCTTAAAAAACTGTGTGACTGCCTCACAAACATCCTTCTCAATAATTTGATGAGATTTAACACAACCTTGGAAATTTCTTATTTAGATCGAAGCATGGTCAGTATGGTATTCATGTTAGAGTCCAAAGAGTCAGGGCTAGTACCTGTAAAATAGATAATATTATTGAAGAAATTAACTGCGAGAGCAGCCATTTCTCCAGGATCAGTAATAGTATTTTAACCATCTTTGAGGACTGATATAACACACTCAGTGTTAATCAAGAAATAATTTTTGTATTTATTGTGAATAATAAACTTTCATAGAATAGAAAATTAGTCATTACAAGTTGTAATTAGTCATTATGAATTGTAATTACCTGTAATTACTGACACTATTATATATAGTATCAAATGCAATGAAAAAGGAGGAAGCCAATTTTACTGACATGGTATTAGAAGGTTCAATCAAACCAAACCTTTGAAATTGTGTTACCTTCTCCTTATTCAACGAGACCCATTGGGTCGCTCTCGAAATTGTCTCTTTTATTCAGGTTCGTTGTTGGTTCGTACAATCGTGGTTGTTCGCGATTTTGTGTTGTATCTTGATTTTGTCTCGGTGATGTTCAATTTGAAGGATTGAGATCGTGATTCTTGTGCTATTCTGGATTGTCGTGTGATTCTGAGTTCGATTGTCGTCTTTTGATTTCGGCTTCGATTCAATATTGGTGGTGTTGCTCTAGGCGTTTATGATCGATTTTGGTTGGTGCTTCCTCGTGATTTTGTTCATTACAACAATTTTAATCGATTTTGGGTGTGTTCTTTGCTCGTGATTTTGTTTAGGATTATGCAATCACGTTTGTTGGTATCGGAGTTTTCTTCCACTATTTTATGATACTACTACTAACATTGAGTTTGTTGTAGTATATTTTCTTTCTTTTGTAAAACAAGCGTGACAATATTTCATATAATATATATATATATATATATATATATATATATATATATATATATATATATATATATAGAGAGAGAGAGAGAGAGAGAGAGAGAGAGAGAGAGATATCATATATATATATATATATAGAGAGAGAGAGAGAGATATCAAAAGCTTACAGTGTGAACGTTTGGTTTTATTTTATATAAGTGATTATATAGTCTAGAGGTTTTGGCTTATACTCTGGCTTCAAAAAATGATAAGAATGTTTGTGTTCGATTTACCGGAAAAAATATTCAATTTAGGAATTTCAATTAAAAAATTATGTCAAGGGAAAGGGATTGTGGACTCACCTAGATGGTGTCTCCAAGGCACCAATTGAGAAAGTTACACTAGATACGTGGGAAACTAAAGATGCTCAAATATTCACTTGGATCATTAGTACTATTGATCCCCAAATGATCAATAATTTACGCCCATTTTCAACTGCTCAAGAAAGGTGGAACTATTTGAAGCGTATTTATAACCAAGACAATACAGCCAAGCACTTTCAATTGGAGTTGGAGATAGTTAATTAGAAACAAGGTACTTTATCTATTTAAGAATACTATTCTGGATTTTTGAATTTGTGAACATAACACTCTTATATTATACATGATGGTGTTCCCAAGACTTCTCGCGCGGCTATCCAAGAGGTGTATAACATAAGTAGCCGAGTGTCGCATCCGCGAAAAACAACCGGCGGGCTAAAACAAAAACAAACAGAGCCGCCACCGTGCGTTATTTATCCCAAAAGAGGGAAAGGAAACGCTCGAAGTAAACCTGGAAAAGACATGGTCTCGCGACCAAAGAGAGATGGGATCGGGAGTCGGTTATGCGAAGGGAAGGTATTAGCACCCCTACGCATCCGTCGTACTCGATGGGATCCACGCTCAGAAGGATAGAAGAAAGGTTGCTAAAACTGCTCGCAAACAATGCACACACACACACTAAAAACAACACAGGTGGGAGAAGAGGGGAAAGAGCTCGCTAGGATATCGCATCCTATGCCTACGTATCTCATCTGGAATGAGAATCAGAGCTACCGTAGTTCGGCTCACGCATGCCGAAACAAAACACACGCACAGACGCTGAGACGTCAAGACAAACACACAAACAGGCAAACATGGAAACCGAATGCCAATCGCTGGACTTACATCAGACTCCGAACCAACAAACACACACAGGAAACCAACTGCCAATCGCTGGGCTTACGTCAGACTCCACACAACAAACACCATTAGGATACGGACTGCCAATCGCTGGTCTTACATCCATATCCTAACACACACAAGAAGGGTTAACAACAAAACAAGTTACTAAGGAGTCTGGCACTCGAGCCTAGTAACTGTCAAACAAACACACACACAAAAAAGAAAAAGGGTGCCCGGAGAGATCTCGTGCGACCTCCTGCCTACGTACCTCATCTGGTATGAGGATCAGGGCAACGTAGTTCCCCTTAACAGGGGAGAAACTTTCTCCTAACTAGAGACTGGGAAATGACTAACTAGAAGGGAGACTGACTCGAGCCTAATAGTTATCATGTATTCCACAATGGTCCTAGGTTGAGTTTTCTGTCAAACTTGCACAGGAAGCAAGCTATCCTAAACAGGCAAAGCAAAGCAAACATACACACAATTAGCACACACTATATACAAGCAAAGTGGGCTCACACAAGGTTAGGTTGTGAAACACAAGCCAACTGGAATCGGGTGTAGTTAGCTCTTAACCCTAATATTGAGAGTTAGGGTGAAGCATATGAAATGGGAAGTGAAGATTAGACTTCACAGCTCTGATCCCTGGCCTGGGAGAGCTTTTAAACAGATGAAAGTGTGGGAGTTCAGAAAGTTGGAACTCTTCTCCACATATGACTGACACAACAAAGATCTTGGGTTAATATCCACAATGCATCAACACAAGGTGTGTGAGCAAAGTGGATGACACACTGAATAGCAGGAGATGGATTGCACATCTCTTTTATCTGCCAATTGCCTCATAGAGGTCTTTTCCTGCTTGGCACAACGATAAACAAACACAAGCATTGCCTCTTAAGGAGGACTTCAGACAGGTGCCTGCCCAAGTAACAGGACAGGTCTTCCAGACTACATGAAGTCAGTGAGTTATACCTCAAATGGTTAAGCAACCAAGCAACAACAAAAGCAAGTTCAAAGAACTTAAGCAACTAATGTACCTGAAATCAATCTAACTCAATCAGTATACAACTCAAAAAGTCAAACAGACAGTCCAATAGTCAACAGTTAACTGTACATAGTCAAACAATAGTCAAACAAGCAAGGCAACAATGTGCAAGGCACAAGCTCAACTAAAATGAGCTAAGAGCAACCTACAAAACAAGTCAAGGTTAGCTAAGCATCAACCAAGCAAACCAAATCAAGAAAATGAATCAACCTCCTCAAGACCATATGCTTCTTATCCTGAAAACAAAACTCAAACATAAGCACAAACCACTAGGACAAGGCCTAGGGTCCAAGAGGGGGAAATAATTCAAAATAGAACATGAAAATTGACATGAATCAACTATAATCCAATAAGAACATCATCCAAAAAGTTCCACATCCATATCATGCACCAAAATCATTTCACAAGTCAAATAAGGCAAAGTATGCAAGTTGGAAGCTCATTGAAGCAACAGAATGAACAAATCCACATTAATTCCAAAATGATTCAATAAATCCCAAGAAAAATCATGGAAAAACAGAACATATCACATGATCAACACACCAAAAATCAAGGCATTTGGACAAGTTTAGACATGGCAAAAAAATTCCATAAGGCAAGGTAGGCACAAATAAGCTCAAATAGGACACAATTTGGTGCATCAACTTAACACAAGCCTAAAACAGAATTGACAAATGATAAATGCCTCAAACCAAAGCCACAATATACTTCAAAGTGTCTAGAAACAATGTGCAAAATTTCACATTCATAGGATAAACAACCATCATTTCACAAATCAATGAAGTTCATGACTATTCAAAAGTCCCCAAATGGCAATTCAGAAAGAAAAATCTCAAACAAATCAGAAATGATTCCAAAAATTCCACACAAATTCATGATCAATCCTAACATCCAGAAGAAGCAACATGCAAAAAATCACATCATTTGGCATTTATTTGGCATGGCAAAGAAAATCAACAAGTTGAGCAAGCAATGGTGTGACACACATTGTCACACCTACATTAACCAGATCATATCTCAACAACCAGAAATGCTAAAAATGCAAACTCAACACCAAAAGGTCCCTAAAGATGTCTAGTTTAAGCATGCAAAGTTTCAAGAGCATTGGATTGAAATCCATCATTTCACAAAGCATATGGCAAGGTAGGTCAAGAAAGCACATGCATATACAAACCCTAGGCAAAATTAAAATCCAACCGTGCACAATTTCTGGAAAAATAGTCATAAAAAACTAGAAATCATGAGGAACAACATGCAAAAATTCCCAGGTCATTTGGATCATCCATCAATGAGTTATGGATTTTGGAAGTGGAAAGAAAAATAAAAAATGTGAATGAAGCATGTTCATGAATGGATGGAATAATATGAAAAAAATGCAAAAGGCCAAATTGGAAATGTCTCAGCGGGGAATCGAATTGTGTTGACATTTGAATTAGGCGCCTTAACAAATGAAACTCTGCGTTTCATTAGAGTTGCGTGGCAAGGCAAATGAACGAGAGCCAACCAATTAGCCACGCTGAGGCCACGCTGGACCACTGCATGGTCTTAAACACGAAAGTACATGCAAAGCGCGCTATTGAAGATCAAACCACGCCTGGAAACAGAAACCTTAGGATCTTCATCCATGTTCATCATGATTTTCCAGGTCAAGAACAAAAATACCAGAAATGCAAAATGAATACACCATTGGACTCGTCTTTCATCATACATCAACAATCAATGATTATTTTACTCTAATTCTACACACATGCAAAGATTCAAGCATGAGAAATTTCATACATCAAACTTAGATCCAACATAACTCACTCATCTCTCCATGAAAATCAATGAGACAAAGCTCAGCATACTCAGGGATGAAAGATCTACAACATGCACATAAACATTTCAAGAATTGAGGAACTCGAAATCTAACCTTCAAGCAAGTGCAAAAATGAAATTGATGGATTTAGGCTTGGCAATGCAGAAACAGATGATCCTAAGCTCTCATATGATGATTTGGATGAATGCTTGATGCTTAACTTTGCACAATTTGGCCAGAAAATCCAACTGCCATTGATGGAGGTGAGCTTCAACAGTCCTCAAATCAGCTCGAAACCTGCTGGATCTTGCTTCCAAAATCTTCAATTATGCTTGTGGATGAAGGATTAATCAAGAAACATGCAAGGTTTATGAAGAAATTTGCAGAAAAATTTGAGAGCACAATGTGAAGAAAAGTGTGAAAATAGATCTAGATCTGAGAATTCTGATGTGTTAATCATGAAAACAGTTATGCTTTAGCTTTTATATGAGCTGCTAATGATGCTTGCTAATCATAATTAAGCCAAATGCAAATGGATTAGTGAAAACCTATGTTTTGATGCAAATTGGCAAATTCACCCTCATGTGTGCAAGGCAATGTTACAGTGCTCGAATTCTGAGTTAAATCCACTTGAAATGTTGTTTATGAGCCAAGGCAAGTGTTAAAATGTAAAAACATTGCACCATTTTCAAATTGGAAATTTCCCTCCAAAATTCAAATGAAAATGCAAATATTTTTGTGATCAAAATGCATGGCTTATGATGCATGAATTGGATAGTGCATGTCAAGAGAGAAATGTTGCAAAAAGAACCACTTCAATTGGCCTTATGGTTCAAAAGTTATGCACTTTTGAAGTTCCATGTTCACTTGGCAAAGATTGATCCATATCTCTTCAACCATACATGAGAAATTCATGTTCTTGGACTTTTTGGGAAGTTGAAAGCAAGATCTTCAACTTTCATGTTGGACAAAATTTCATTTGAAGCATTTTTGATGATGTAATCTTGAGGAGAAAACCTTTCCATTTTTGGCAATTTTGAATTACAAGTCACTTTCTATTTTTGGAAAGTTTTGTCCTGACTTTATTTTCTTCAATGTTGAGGTTTGAAATGTCAAATGAGACTTGTTTGAACATGAATGAGGTATTTCTAACCCTCTCCCACCTCCAAATCCAACAGTTGACTTTTGGTTGACTTTTGTTGACTTGGCCATGCACAGATGAATTTGAGCCTCAATCTTCTGATGAAATGGCTCCAAAATGAAACCCTAGCTTACACAAGCTCATTAAAACCATATGATGATCCCCATCTCCACAAAGACCCCATCTCCTTGCAAAACCCTGACTGGTATAATTCAACTGATTAGGGTTGACCAGAGGTCAAAACCCTAATCCCAAGGAACATGATCAGGCACAATGAACCTCTTGGTGATGATAAGACCATGACGATGGTGATGTACCATTTCTATCCAAGATAATGATCAATCTCCTTGAAGAACCAAGAAACCCTAATTGAAGCACAAACCCTCAGATGGCTAGTGATCAATTCATGAGACCCTCAGGCTTGAATCTTTTAACCTCTTCATCTTCTGAACAAGACTTAGGAGGAGGACTTGCTTATTGTTTCCACATGATATGCAAAGATGCAATGACTAATGTCCTACAAGATGAAATGCAATATTCTAAGCTAGTCCCAAGAGAGGAGGGCAAATTTTGAGGTGTTACACCGAGATCAATTTCTCATGAAGCTTCCTCCACGACCAACACAACGCTCAATGCAGGCATTCCATGCAACTACAAATTTTCAGTTGGTCCTTCCATTAATGAGGTATCAAACAATGGTGTTATACATCCTGAATTGATTCAATAAATGGTATTTCTTATCTTTCATCCTTGGGAATTCAGGGTAAGTCTTCTAATGTTTCTCGCCCATGGTTTCTTGATTCGGGTGCATCCAATCACATGATAGGTTCTTTAGAATATTTGCACAATTTACAATCTTATCGTGGTAATCAAAAAATTTAAATAGATGATGGTAATACTTTACCTATTACTGATGTTGGCGACATAAATTCTAATTTTCGGAACGTGCTTGTATCACTTGGACTTGCTTCTAATTTATTATCTGTTGGTCAATTGGTAGATAAAAATTACTCCCCTTGTCTCATAAAAAGTGTCCAATTTGAACAATTCACAGTTCTTAAGATAATGATTAGATGTGTCAATTTTGATGAAAAACTAATATCAATTACTAGAATACCCCTATTAATTGTAGTCAAAAGAGTGGTTGAATAAAGTGAAAGTTAATAAATAGGGGTATGATGGTGGAAAATAATAATAAATGATTCATTGATATTGTAAAAGGACAATTATTTTGAGACAGAAAAAAAGTGCAAATGAGACACTTTTTGTGAGACGGAGGGAGTATGATGTTAACTTTTCTAGTGCTGGTTGTCTCGTGCAGGAGTAGGTGACGGGGAAGGTGATCGCGAAGGGGCCTAAAGTGGGAAGAATGTTTCCACTCTAGTTTATTTTGAGTCATTTACCTCTTGCTGGTAATAATGTTTTGAATTCTTATGAGGATTGGCATAGAAAATTAGGTCATCCAAACTCTTTTATTGTCTCATTTATGTAAAACTAGTTCGTTGGGGAATAAAATTGTTATTTCAAATGACTTTGTTTCATGTTCTATTTGTAAATTGGCTAAAAGTAAAACAATTCCTTTTTCGTCTGATGTTCACCGTGCCTCCACTTGTTTTGAGATGATTCATAGTGATGTATGGGGAATGTCTCGTGTAGTTTCTCATGCTCACTATAAATATTTTGTCACATTTATTGATGATTATAGTCGTTTTACTAGAATATTTTTTTCCGTTCTAAATCTAAAGTGTTTTCTATGTTTAAGAAATTTTTGCCATATGTTGAAACTTAATTTTAAGCAAGTGTTAAAAAACTTCGCTCTGACTCTGGTGGTGAGTACATGTCTCATAAGTTTCATGAATACCTTCAACAAAAAGGAATCTTGTCTCAACGATCTTGTTCCAACACCCCTCAACAAAATGGTATGGCAGAACGTAAGAATCTCCATTTGCTTGATGTAACACGCACCTTACTTCTCCAAGCTTTTGTACCATCTTGATTTTGGGTGGAGGCTCTTTCCACAGTTGTCTCCTTAGTCAATCGTCTTCCTTCAATGGTTATTGATCTTGATTCTCCTTTCTTTCGTCTTTTTAAAATTTATCCTGATTATAGTGCTTTACATACTTTTAGGTGTGTGTGTTTTATTCACTTACCTCCATTTGAAAGGCATAAGCTTAGAGCATAATCCGTTCAATGTGAATTTATGCGATATAGTCACTCTCATAAGGGATTTATGTGTTATAATGTCATTAACCATCATTTTTGCATTTCTAGGAATGTGACATTTTTTTATAATCAGTTTATGTTTCCATGTGTTTCTCCTGTCATTAATGATATTATTACTCTTCCTAAATTTTCTATTATGCCTCAATCTATAGAACATTATAAATCAGGTCATGCATATGTCAGAAAACAAATACAACAGGTTCCCACACCCTTTCCTGATGTTGAACCGCCACCTGATCTAGTACCGGTTGAACCATGATGTTCTGGTCAAATATCTCATGCACCAGATAGATATTCACCATACATGTATGATTCCTCACATACTTCTCTGACTTCCACACTCTCTAGCATATTTATTCCTACTTGTTACTCACGGGCAGTTAAAGATGTGTGATGGATAAAAGCAATGAATGAAGAACTTCAATCTCTTCAAGAGAATTTCATATGGGATATTGTCTCTTTCCCTCCTGATGCCAAACCTATAGGTTACAAATGGGTGTATTCTGTGAAACTGAATTTTGATGGATCCCTCAACTATTACAAGGCTCGTTTGGTTGCTTTAGGAAACAAGGAGGAACATGTAATTGATTATGATGAGACGTTTGCACTGGTTACCAAAGTGACAATTGTTTGCACGATCATCTCTATAGCTGCTTCTAGTGGGTGGTCTCTTCATCAAATGGATGTGAATAATGATTGTCTTCATGGTGACCTGACATAAGATATTGATATGATTCCACCTCAAGGCTTTTTATCTTCATCTAAAGGCATGTGCAAGCTCAAACGCTCCTTATATGGTTTGAAATAGGAACCTAGAGCATGGTACGAGAAATTACTCTCCACTCTACGAATTCTCTATTACTCAGAGTCAATATGATTCCTCTTTATTTATTCAAAGCACATATGCGAGTATTGTTCTACTTCTTTTGTATGTTGATGATATGGTTATTACTAGTTTTGATCATGCTTCCATTAAACGACTTAAGCAACAGTTACATGCCTCATTTCACATGAAAGATCTGGGTAATCTACATTATTTTCTGGTCTTGAGGTTCATTCTACATCCAAGGGCATCTTTCTCCATCAACACAAGTATGTTACAAATTTGATTTCTATGGTCGGTCGCGAATCAGATAATTCGATAGATACTCCTCTTGAGGTTAATGTTAAATATCATCATGATGATGGTAATATTTTTCATGATCCCTTATTGTATCGACAACTTGTGGGTAACCTTAACTACTTGACTATTACTCGCCCTGACATATCTTTTGTTGTTCAACAAGTAAGTCAATTCATGTATTCTCCTCGCCATCTTCACTTGGTTGTGGTTCATCGTATAATTCGCTACATAAAGGGAACCTCTCCCCGCGGATTATTCTTTTCAGTTAGAATTTCCTTTTAGTTGACTACTTATAGTGATGCTGATTGGGCAGGGTGTCCTGATACTCGTCGATCTGTTACTGGTTGGTGCATGTTTCTTGGTTCTTCATTGATCTCATGGAAAAGTAAGAAGAAAGCAAGAGTTTATAAATCTTCTAATGAATCAGAGTATCGTGCCATGTCTGATGCTTGTTCAGAAGTACTTTGGCTTCATGGTCTTTTGGCTGAACTTGGATTTCCCCAAACAGAGTCAACTTTACTCTATGCTGACAATACAAGAGCCATTCAAATTATTGCAAATCTTGTTTTTCATGAAAGCACCAAACATATATAAGTTGATTTTCATTCAATATGTGATGCCTACGATGATTGAATGATATCACTTCCTCACGTCAGTACTCACTTGCAGGTTGCGAATATTCTTACTAAGGCTGTTCCACGCCCACGACATCAGTTTCTGAAATTCTGGCGTAGTCAGATTTCAGATGTTCTACTCCAAGTAATGACATCTGATCCAACATTGTTACTAATACAACAAGATAGTTTTACAAATTAAAACCCAGTACTGATATGCACACATTCACAGATGTCACGACATCTGCTAGTATATCACCATAGAATGGAAGAACACCCAGTTCTGTCCATCTGGTACCAAGACACAACAGAGATCAAACATAGCACTTACTTCTGTTGAGCCTGCACAGTTATCAGCATGATGTCTCAACATTTATTTGAACATCACCTGTTCCAGCATTACAGGTTGACCTTATTCTATAACAGACAGAATTATAACGTGCAGGAGGTAAAAACACAAGTAATTGTTAACCTAGTTCGGTGCAACATCACCTACGTCTGGGGGCCACCAAGCCAGGAAGAAGATCCACTATCAGCAGTATTAATTCAGAGTCAAACTCCCCCATTTACAACTCTTAACTTAATCCCTACCCAATGCAATCTATACCTAGGAACTCCTAGATAGAAACCTCCAGTTTCCATTCCTATCACTATAATAACAATGTAATGCTAAACAACTTGAACTTGCTTCACAGCTTCGTTCAAGACCATAACAACTCTTACCTACAGGCTTTGAGTCACACATAATCTCATGCTTTGAGCACTGAGAAACACATGGTAACCTTCCCACAGGTTGGGAGGTTTACCTCAGACACACCCCTAATTTTACATTATTTGAGGCTTACAAAACCTAGGTTACACTATGCTATTTATAACCTAAGCACCCAACTGGATTTGGGCCTTCAGAAATCGCAGCAAACTTCTTCTTTTCTGTTACAAACTCAGCAGAAAATTTCTGCTACAATCAAGGTCTCCAATCTTTTAGTTCCTAAAATATCTCCATATTTAGTTCCTAAAATATCTCCATATTTAGTTCCTAAAATATCTCCATATTTAGTTCCTAAAATATCTCCATATTTAGAAACTGTTTATTCTGATTGAGTCTTCAAGAGCTCCACAAATAACGCCACATGCGATTCTAAGTTCCACATATTAGGGTGCTAACAAATAGGCTATTTGTTAGGTTCATTAATTGTAGCTCAGTTGTTAGTTTCCTGGATTTTAGATCAGCTGTTGGATTCCTGAAGAATAGCTTGAGAAAAATCCTGAAACAGAAAAACTAACCATCCTACAATTCAGCATATGCTGTCAGGAATGAATGTCACAACATTCAGTTTGACGTCCAGAACATAGACCATATGCTAAGTCTGTTATTTTCCTGAAAACAGTCTGTGCTAAATGATGTACTGTAAAAGACCAACCAGTCTATACTTCAGTATCAGCTTACAGTAATAAATGTCAAGACATCCAGTTTGACATTTTCACAGTGGGCCTTATGTCAGGTCTGTTATCCTCTTGAAGAACAGACTGAGATACATACTGAAATGTAGCAGAAAACCAACCTGCCTATTATTCAGTATATGTTGTCAATGATGACTGTCATAACATCCAGTTTGACATTCAGACAGTAGGCCTTATGCAAGGTCTGTTATTTCCTTGATAAACAGACTGAAAATAAATACTGAGTTATAACAGAACACCAACTGTTCTATTCCTCAGTATCTGCTGACAGGGATGAATGTCATAACATCCAGTTTGACATTCAGTAGATCCTCTATTAGCTAAACCTGCAGCATACAACTCAAGTATGACATGACATCAGTCAAGACATCAGAGTACAGTTAGATATTCTAACATATAATGCAGTCAAACAATCATCTCCACAGCATGTCATGACATCAGTCAAGACATTAGAATCCAACTAGTGTTTTACCATACAATGCAGCCAATCAAACATCTACAAACTCCCCCTTTGGCAAATTTTTGGCTAAAACACTTTGGCCTCACAACAGAGTCCACATCAGCGGAAAACACACATCTAGCAGAAAATTAACCTAGCTAATACACTCAGAGTAGCAGCACACTCACACAGATGGAAGTTAAATAAAAACTTCACATATCAGCACACATACAGAAGTTAAATAAAAACTTCTAATTGCAGCACACATACACACACTCACACTCATAGAAGTGGAACATCAGCTGCAGCACAACCTCTGGATTAGAGGATCTTCAATATCTGTTTAGCAAAACACTCTGTTGTCCTGGGGCATCACAGGTGTTACTCCCCCTTTTTATCAAAAATGTTTCCAAAGCAACACTTTAAATTACAGACCAACATAAACAGAATTACACACAAATGACAGATACTCAATCTTGATTTTACTTCACAGTTTCAATCAAGAATACCCCCTCTTGATCTTGCTTAACAGCTTTGATCAAGATACTACCCACTTGATCTTGCTTCACAGCTTTGATCAAGTAGTCACACACTCTTGCTTTACAGCAGGTACACCCATATCAGATTCCATGACTTTGAGTCTGACATCTTGAACCACTCCTGCATGAACACTTTCTTGAACTCCAGCAGGCACATAGGTTGTATCATGTTAGGATATCCCCTTAACATCTTGTTACCACACTTGCAGTAAGTAACATACAGGCTCATCATAATGAGATACACCACATCCATATTTCCTTATGACTGTAAGTTTCAGAAGGAAATAACAATATTGTCCAAGGCAATGTCATGACATCCGGTCAGACATTCTTCTGCTCACTCAGCCTTGACACACACCACATCATCCCAATAACTAACAAGGTGCCATACCTTGTTATCTGAGAACACATAGACCACAAGCTTGATAATTACTTGCAGCACAAAGACAGAACTCCCCCTGTCATGAACAACCAACTCTCCTCTTGAAACTTGGAGATCACACATGAACATATCCATCACCCCAAAGTTGGACATTCACATACTTCCTGATTCAAAGAGAACCCAAACCACTTGATGAATGGAAAACATAAGACGCATCTTCATGTCTTCAAGAGCACACCCTCTGTTCAACCCTCTTGGCTGAACACATCCACACTCTGTGTCAATCTCTCTTCTAACCAGAACAGAAAACCACTTCACAAAATGTTCTAACATTAGTTAGGACATCCTTCACAATATAACAAAGAACACCATCTGATAATCTTCAGATATCACTGAGTCACCAGCTTGATCCAAAAGAACCCAGACATGCATTGGGACATATCCATTCTCATCCCATTACGAGAGATAATCTTCCATAGATAGCTCAGAACTCCTACCACAAGCTCCAAGAGATGAATAGAAAACACCTCCTTTTATCTTCAACTTACTACTTTTCTGCTCAAAAGTAATTTGTCTCAGACTTTCCTCAAGAATAATCAGCTGCCATATGTTGATTATCTTGATTCTTCGAACTCACTTCTGAGATGGACCAAATGCCACTGGTTGATTACCTCCTTCATGAATCCTCATATGAAAAAGTCAAATGCCACTTATTAACCTCTCCACGTTTATCAGACTTCTCCCAAAGATATTCTGACCTTCCAAGTGAGACTTGAACTTCAAGCTACATGTTAAACAAAACTTAGATTCTCTAAGACATGAACATGTAACATCTTCTCCATCCAGCAACTCCAAAGAACTGCAATGAGAAAGATCTTTTTGAAGTACCCAATCTACAACTCTGTAGACCCTTCTATCTTACGTTGATGTGCCACTTCACCAACTAAGATTCTGATGTTGAACCAAATGTCACAACATTGTGTTTTAACATCTAGCTGTTGAATTCAGCTCCTTCTTCTGCCACTTGAAAGAACTTCCTCCCTACACAGAACAAGAGTTCAACGCTCTCATATACTTGATTGAGGAACCAAGTTTGAGTAAACAACCTCCATCCTGCAGGTTTGCAGTTAAGTCATCCAAGCTCACACCTTGATGAATCCCTGCTTCTTCTCCAAAGACATCAGACACTCTGATGCATGAGTCTTCAGAAGGACCAGTTAGAAACTAACCCTTCAGCTATACCAAGGATTCCACTTCCTAAAGCAAGGTTGTTTCCATGATGTCAAGAATGCTGCCACTTGTTCTTAACTCCACAGTGTGCATTAGCCAATGCACTTCCTTACCTAGATTAGAAATAAACTGATCCAAGTAACCACCATCAAGACTATGATGTCTTCTTCTTCTTGTACACACCAAGGCTGAACATGTCTCTTGCCAGGAAACCTTTTTAGAGATCATATGCTTTTGCTGTCACCAAAGAGATAGATCATAAACCAATGTACTATCCTTCCTGTGATTCTGCACAGGGTCTTGAAGAAGAGATGTTCCAACATCTTTAAGAACATCAGTTATCTTGAGCTCCAAGGATAATCAATTAAATACTTGTACTTGGCACAAGTAGACATTGATCTTAAATCCTTTCCCAATTATCCTTTCAGATACTTCCACCATAAGAATACTTTGAAAATACTCTTCTTGTGTCAACATCTTCTGCTTGCGAGCACCTCAACAGTCTTGAGAATCTTTCCAGATTAGATTCACCCTTAGGAGTGAGAGAGATGAATCCTTCCTTGCAAATGTGTCACACAACAACTAGAACCCATGTGACACAGGTCCACAGCCAACCAGACCCTAGGCTGACCAAACGTGAGGAGGTTAACCAAAACTCCCCCTCAAATTAACAATCATGGAAACTCCACACCAATATCCATGCATTGTACACAAATGTCTCAACATGACATACACCATCCCTACTAGTGGCAACCAACTCTATGAGTTATACCTATACATACTCCAACCACACCAATCAGACTCCAGCTGACCATAAGTACTAAAGAAACACCAGTCAATAGTAGATATGCATTGCCAGAGCATACTACCTCAACCAACCTCTGAATCTTCATATTCTCACTCCTTAAAAGAACTGCCACTTCTGAGCGTGGTGTTTGAATAACAAGATTCATGGTCCCAATCCTCTTAAATGATATAGCAATCAGGTTACCCCATTATTGACTTCTAACATCCAGGAGACTTGTCTTCCAACACAACATAGTACTTCAGGGAACAACTATCCCACCCTGATCAATCTACAGGAATAAGACAACCAGCAGGAAATTGCACAATGTCACATCTCAACCAGCTCCACTTCTAGAGATCAGACTTCTAACAGTGACCTTCTTGAGCACACACACAGTTGACCCTACCCTTGTCAACTTAGCACACACAGATGTCTCCTCTTCCAGGTCAGGAGTAGGTTCCAAACAAAAGTATCCCTTTGTTTGACACCTAAAAACATATGCTCTTCAACCAGTAGCTGCATACTTGTTGAACAACATGTTCTAACATCACATAGAACATTAGTTCCACCTCCTTGGAATAGACCCTCCTTGAAAGTCTTCAAGGTCTTCATATAAACTACCCAAAAGAGTAAAAGAATCAGTGATCAGGTGATTCTTACCATCCTGAAGTGAGAAGGTCATGATGAGTGGACTTGAGGAGACTTAAGTATCTTTGACATCTTCAGTAGATTATGATGAAATCTTGAATACAACAGCCTTTCATCCACATGAGGGGAAACTACATCAGAGTTTGAGTTTTTCCAGGTATTATGCAGCGGAAATCATAATACAACTCAACCTATGAACACACACTTCACCAGATCAGCCTCCAAGAACATACCAAGTTTGAATATGATTCAATACTAGCACAGTTGTCCCACACAAAGGCCAATTGCCAACCTCCAGAGACAGGTACACAAAGTTCCTGTCATGAATAGTCCATCCACCTACTTCAAGGGACCATTCAGGGGAATCACAGAACCTTCCACAGGTTCCAACATTAGTACTAACATAACTCCTTGCAAGATACCAGAAAGTATCACCCATGAATCTCATCCAGAAATAGAACAGGATGCCTGCTCTAATACCAATTGAAATTCCGGCGTAGTCAGATTTCAGATGTTCTACCCCAAGTAATGACATCTTATCCAACATTGTTACTAATACAGCAAGACAGTTTTACAAATTAAAACCCAGTACAGATATGCACACATTCACAGATGTCACGACATCTGCTAGTATATCACCATATAATGGAATAACACCCAGTTTTGTCCATCTGGTACCAAGACACAACAGAGATCAAACATAGCACTTACTTCTGTTGAGCCTGCACAGTTATCAGCATGATGTCTCAACATTGATTTGAACATCACCTGTTCCAGCATTACAGGTTGACATTATTCTATAACAGATAGAATTATAACGTGCAGGAGGTAAAAACACAAGTAATTGTTAACCCAGTTCGGTGCAACATCACCTACGTCTGGGGGCTACCAAGCCAGGAAGAAGATCCACTATCAGCAGTATTAATTCAGAGTTAAACTCCCCCATTTACAACTCTTCACATAATCCCTACCCAATGCAATCTATACCTAGGAACTCCTAGATAGAAACCTCCAGTTTCCATTCCTATCACTACAATTACAATGTAATGCTAAACAACTTGAACTTGCTTCACAGCTTCGTTCAAGACCATAACAACTCTTACCTATAGGCTTTGAGTCACACATAATCTCATGCTTTGAGCACTGAGAAACACATGGTAACCTTCCCACAAGTTGGGAGGTTTACCTCACACACACCCCTAATTTTACTTTATTTGAAGCTTACAAAACCTAGGTTACACTATGCTATTTATAACCTAAGCACCCAACTGGATTTGGGCCTTCTGAAATCGCAACAAACTTCTTCTTTGCTGTTACAAACTCAACAGAAAATTTCTGCTACAATCAAGGTCTTCAATCTTTTAGTTCCTAAAATATCTCCATATTTAGTTCCTAAAATATCTCCATATTTAGTTCCTAAAATATCTCCATATTTAGTTCCTAAAATATCTCCATATTTAGAAACTGTTTATTCTGATTGAGTCTTCAAGACCTCCACAAATAACGCCACATAGGATTCTAACTTCCACATATTAGGGTGCTAACAAATAAGCTATTTGTTAGGTTCATTAATTGTAGCTCAGTTGTTAGTTTTCTGGATTTTAGATCAGCTGTTAGATTCCTGAAGAATAGCCTGAGAAAAATCCTGAAACAGAAAAACTAACCATCCTACAATTTAGCATATGCTGTCAGGAATGAATGTCACAACATTCAGTTTGACGTCCAGAACATAGACCATATGCTAAGTCTGTTATTTTCCTGAAAACAGACTGTGCTAAATGATGTACTGTAAAAGACCAACCAGTCTATACTTCAGTATCAGCTTACAGTAATAAATGTCAAGACATCCAGTTTGACATTTTCACAATGGGCCTTATGTCAGGTCTGTTATCCTCCTGAAGAACAGACTGAGATACATACTGAAATGTAGCAGAAAACCAACCTGCCTATTATTCAATTTATGCTGTCAATGATGAATGTCATAACATCCAGTTTGACATTCAGACAGTAGGCCTTATGCTAGGTTTGTTATTTCCTTGATAAACAGACTGAAAATAAATACTGAGTAATAACAGAACACCAACTGTTCTATTCCTCAGTAACTGCTGACAGGGATGAATGTCATAACATCCAGTTTGACATTCAGTAGATCCTGTATTAGCTAAACCTGCAGCATACAACTCAAGTATGTCATGACATCAGTCAAGACATCAGAGTACAGTTAGATATTCTAACATACAATGCAGTCAAACAATCATCTCCACAGCATGTCATGACATCAGTCAAGACATTAGAATCCAACTAGTGTTTTACCATACAATGCAGCCAATCAAACATCTACAGTTTCTTATTAGCAAATTGATACTCCTTGACCAGCCACACCAATTTGAGGGGGAATGTTAATCAGGAAATAAGCTTTGTATTTATTGTGAATAAGTTACTTTCATATAATAGGAAATTACTCATTACGAGTTGTAATTGGTCATTATGAATTGTAATTATCTGTAATTACTGACACTATTATATATAGTATCAAATGCAATGAAAAAGGAGGAAGCTAATTTTACTGACACTTAAACCTTTTGATTTTATATATTCTATGGAAGAAAGTTGTATGTCTATCCCCATTCTTGAACCATCTTAAGTGAAGTTTGGAGATTTTGCAGAAACTCAATCAATTGACTAAAATCAATCTAAGCTTTGAGATCTTCCGTATGTATTATGCTAGGGTTATTAAAACCTTTATATTCATGGGCTCCAAGTATTAAGTTGAAGCCCCTAACAAAACACCAAGATATATTTCTAAGAGATTGACAAAGAGTTTTTAAAGTGAGCACCACTTTCTTTGTGAGAATATTGGTAATGCATTTATTATCATTAACTCAATTCTACACTTCTTGTCATATTGGAACACTCTCATGAGAATTAATTATTCATAATTTTGAACAACTTTTAGATTTGAAATATATATATATATATATATATATATATATATATATATATATATATATATATATATATATATATATATATATATATATATATATAAGAAAAATAACATAAAATAAAATATTAATGTATTATCTTATTTATAGATTTATAGATTTTTCTATAAATAATTAATGAGCATAATAAATTAAATGCACTAGAGTGTTTCTATTTCTGACTTTTTTTATCTCTTGCATACAATTTTTACTTATTGTACTTTTGTTGTTATATTTTATTTAGAGTAAATAAAATCAATTTATTATTTTATTTCCAAGTTTTTAAAATGATTAATTAATTCACTTATGATAATTATAACATATATTTTTCAATAAAAAATAAAATTTTATTACTATCATTATAAATGTTGGTTAATTTACATTAAGATTGTCTTTAATTTTTTTTGTATTAACTTCGAAATTATAGTAATTTAAATTAAGCAACTACAAAAAAAATACATGGAGAAATTATGTGTTTTTTTAGATATCTAAACATGTTTATAAGATAATACATGTCATTAATAATTTCTTATAAATAAAAATAAAAATAATAGAAATATGTGTCATTTATCAATTAATATCAAATATGTTGATTCAATAATTTATAATGGCAAATTTCTCATTTTGATTTTGATTATCTATATTATTAATTTAGTTTTTCTTTCTCATTTTGAAATTATATTCTAATTTAATTTCAATAGTTACAAAAGAAAAATAATATTATTTACGAAAAAAGTTTATTGTTAATTAAAATATTTGTATAAACGATGTGATTTATCACAATTAATATAATGAATTATATAATAATTTTTGTTGTTGATATGATTAAGAAAAAAAACATTGTCACTTATATACAACTAAGCACGAGAAAATTATTTGTCATTAATACACATCTAAACACGTGAAAATTATTTGACGTTGACATCATAACAAATATTTATCATAAAAAGTTTAAAGAAATATATGAGATAAAATAAAAATAATATTTACAAACAAGGGTTGACATCAGTTCATCATCCCAGTTGCGGTCAAGAGCACAGTGGATATCAATACTTGGTAGAAGGATTAAGGATCGTTTGTATTCAATGTAATCCTTTTCCATGAAAATTACCATTTTCAACTTTGTAAAATCTATGGAGTCTTGTTATTTACATACTACCATCCTATTAAATAAAGTTAAGCCTTTATCCAAATTGTTTCTACTCTTATTTACTTCAGCCAATAGTTTTAAATTTTATTATGATCATTTAAAGTTTTAAATCAAAATCAAGTTTTCTTTAAAATATAAAAATAAGAACTTATCCAAAACAAGTAACAGTAATATCAACAACATTTCAATAAATAAGCAAACCCTTAAGTGCGAAGCATCTGTGGTTCCCCAAGCAGTAACTCTTCGGGTATCCCTAGACGTCAGTGTTGATTCATTTTCCCAATGGAACACCGTTATCCCCAGCTGATAGATTACGTTCCCCGGTAGAGTGTTTGATCCCCAATGGAACTTCTTTATCCCCAGCCGAGTTGGTTGATTCAGATACCCTGTGGCGTGTCCTTGTCATCAACAGAATTTCGACCTTCCCCAGCGGAGTTCGTACATCCCTAGCAAGGTTCGTATCCCCTCAGTAGGGTTGATCTTCAGAGATTGGTTGATCTTCCCCAATAGATTGCATTTGCTCCCAGTCAGAGTTTCCTCCTGGTTTTTGAGAAGCTTTTGTTGATTTATTTTCTCTGTAGGGTTGTCTCCCATTCTTATGGTGTTGACCTAAAATTCCCCATATATTTGGATGTTCTATCCTCAGCAGATCTCCTCTTTCCCCAGCTAGGGTTGAGCCATTGGAATGTTGATCTCTTTGTTCTCTGGCAGTTGTCTCCATATTTTGTGGATTGACCGAGGATTGTACCGGTGGTTCAATTTATTTGCGACACCTCTGTATCCTTGGTGATCCTTTTATCAGCATAATCATCATATATACATATACATATACATTCATATAAATTCATGATTTGCATATCCTTCATCTTCATATTTGATTTGTTTGAGATTCTCATTCTCTGTTATGGCGGTACTTTATCCCCATACCAAATCTAGTGTCTGTCCTCCTTCAATTGTAGAGTGTCAGCCTCTTAAGCAGAAAGACTTTAACCTTTCTCTGTTTTCCAACTGAGTTTGTTTCCTCGTGGATGGTTGTTATTTCAGTTTTCTCTCCAGTGAATTTTCTGGATGGAATTACTCCCCTTGAGTTATGTCCTCATTGGGTTGAGTCTTGATTGGCCATTTTCTTTCTAGCTCTTACCTAGAAAGATGTTTTGGTCCCCTAATAGTCTATTACCCAGTAACTGGTAATATTCTTCTTAGCATGTAGTTTGTTACTTCTTGCCCAATACCCGGCAAAAGTACCCCTTTTGCGCCTCAGTGGAGTCCCCTGGAAGTATATCCTTGATATGTTCATCCTAACCAATGACAGATATCTTTCTTTTCCCCTCGCAGGAGTCTATCCTTGATATGCTCACTTTAACCAATGACATATATTCTCTTCTTTGGTATTCTACCCAGTAAAAAGGTAGTTGTAATCCCTATTTTGGTTCCTCAGAGAGTTAATCCTTGATATGTTCATCCTAACAGATGACGAGTTTTCTTCTCCATATGGTCTTCTACCCAGTAGCCGGTAGTTGTAAATCCTATTGTTCCCCTGAGCAGAGTCTATCCTTGATATGTTCACTTTAACCGGTGACAGATTTTCTCTTCTTTGGTATTCTATCCAGTAACTGATAGATGTAATTCCTATTTTTACTCCCCCTTTCAGAGTCAATCCTTGATATGTTCATTCTAACTGATGACGGATTTTCTCTTTGATTGGTCTTCTACCTAGTAACCTGTAGTTGTAAATCCTACTTTGTCCCCTCGAAGAGTTTATCCTTGATATGTTCATCCTAACCGGTGATGGATTTTCTCTCTGACGGTTTTCTATCCAGATTTCGATAGATGTAATTACTACCCTTTTGTTTAGTTGGTATATCCTTGATATGTTCATCCAAACCGATGACGGGTATCCTCCTTGACATTTTCCAGGCAAGTCTATCCTTGATATGTTCATCTTAACTGGTGACGGATTTTCTTCCCTGTCGAGTTTATCCTTGATATGTTTATCCTAACCGATGACGGATACTCTCACCCTTGGTCTTCTTCCCAGTAACTGGTAGTTGTAAATCCTATTTTCTGCAGTTTGTCCCCAACAAGGTTATTCTTACCCAGCAACCGATAATGAATTTTCCCTTTTGGAATCCTTAGCGAGTCATCCTTGATATGTTCATCCTAACCGATGACGGATGTTCTCTCTGTCAGATCTTTATTATCTCCTTACCCAGTAACAAGTAGTAGATAATAGATTTCTGCTCCTCCTGTGTTAAAGTTTATTTCTTCCCCAGTTGAGTTGAGTGCGCACTTCCTTAGTAAAATCGCTTTCCCCTGCACAAGTCGGGTACCTCAGTTTTATCCTGACTTACTCATATCCCCTGCAGGTTTTGTTGTTATTTCCCCGGCTGAGTCTTTCCATTTTGTATGGAATTCCTCTAAGTCCCCCAGTAGTTTTAAGTCGTAGCCTGGCCTACGCATAACTCTTTTTCCCCCAGAGTCTCCGTCTCCCCAGTGAGTTTTCCTTACGGAATGCATTATACTCCTCTGAACTTTCGGTCTCTCTGATCTCTTTTCCTTTGTGGCATATTTCCCCACAGAGGGTTAACTTTTGCATTTTTACATCATATGCATCATGAGGTCTCTTAGGGACCAAAATTTGTTTATATATGTTGTTATTTAAGCCCATTCTACTGAGTCGACATGAAGATTTTAACCTCCACCTCCTCAGTTAGATTGTCCTTAAATAGGGGCAGCTATAAGACCCCAATTTTGACCCTAAGATCCCTCATGCAATTCCATCATAAGCATTAGCATTGGGATCATATCTTGGCATCCTCCTTACCCCTTCCTTCATTGGGTTTGTTTTAGGAGAGATTGCCAAGCATTTTGTGATTATATCATACTTGTATTTTATCATTTTACTAACTAAAATACCAAAAAAAACATGTCTTTGCATCTATCTAACTCTTTTGTAGGAAGGGCATGATCTCATTGATTCATCAAGTTCACATCTAGGGTTTAAGACCCTCATGAACAAAGAACAACAAAGAATTGATTCAATAATGGTTATGAACATCATATATGAGTCCCAATGACCTCTACATGATATATTGATCAAGTTTTCTTCAAGAGTTTGAGGGTGATTTGCCTTGGAAACCCTAGTTTGACTAGGTATCTTGAGTAACTTCTCCAACAAGCTATCTCACTAATTGATCAAATTTCTTAAGGGACACTTCAAATTTCATCATCTTATGCATATATGATTTACCATGAGCCAATAAAGTCAAGAGAATTGGAAATTAGCAAGTTGGTTGATGGTGGTTGGCCAGATGGATTCATCTGATCAAAACTGGGTCTCCCGAGACCCTGTCTCCTACACTTTTCACCATATGAAAATGATTCCAAGAGAAAACTTACTCTAAATGACATTATAAATAACTTTCATGTTGATACCTAGAGCTAGTTTTGCTTGGAACATCATTTTCTATGTTGAAACATTATAGGTCATTTTGTCTAAACCCTAATTTGAAAGTCAACTTCCCAAGGCCATAACTTGCTCAATTTTTATGAGATGAAATATTTCCAAGTTGAAAAATCAAATTCAATGTGTCTACTTCAACTTTTATGTTTGGAGTGGGAGCTAATTCAAATTTTTTGAGCATGTGATATGAGGCTACATTATAGGTCACTTTTCACCTATACCACTGATCAAGTGATTTTTCCAAACTTCAAAAATGCATAACTCTATCATTTCAAATCCAAATGACATGAAATTGGTGACCATTTTTAAGTTCCTTAAGATAGCTACAACTTTGATGAAGACACGTTTCTCATTTGAAGCTCATATAAAAAGTTAAGGTGGAATATTGAGACATATGGCTTGACACTTAGAAAAAATTTGATATGTCAAAAATTTCCAAACTTCCACCTCAAATTTATCCAAGTTCCAAGCTCCAAATGAAAAAGTGTTGAACATCAAAGTTATTCATCTTGATCTCACCTTTCCAAAGAGCTCAAATTCAGTCATTTTCCATGAGAAATGCATAGGTTGTGCATGGCTTAAACAGGCTGATATCATTTGGCATGGATCAAACTTCAAGCATCAATGTTCAGTTACCTTGCAATCCAAGCCTACTTCAACACATCTGATCTTCAATTATGGACCTTAAGCTATCATTTCATGGGCCTATGCGCGCCCATGCAACATTACATCACCATTTGCCAAATTTGGAAAGTGAAAGAGAGTGTGCAAATATCACATGATTCAACTATAAATAGAGCTTCAATTGCTCAGAAATTCAGACACAATTGCGCCAGCTTTGATCCCCCATTGCAAACCCTCAATTCTCAAAGGATAAGCCTGATAAATTCCTTTGAATTTGAGCTTGAATCTCCACTGTTTTGGAATTCAATTCTCAAGGAATCCATTGCTTCTAAACCACTCAATCCTTCTCCTGCAAGCAAGTGAAGTGAGTCCAAGCACAAGCAAGCTCAAGATCCATCGAATTCATACCTACATTGAAGGTAATTTTCAGAAATTTTAAACTCTTCGATTCTCTCAAATTCTTGCTTAATTCTATTGATTCTTCGGTTGTATGAAGTCCTATCAATGTAGGCAAGAAGACTGAATTGCTTTGAGGTCAAATCGAAGCAACTCAGTTCATCTACCTCAAATTTCAACTCCACATATCTCTCAATATATTTGGAGTTGGAGTAAATGGAGGTAAGATTCGAACTCAGTGCCATTTTTTCTTCAAGATCGTGTCCTTGTTTTTCTTTATGGTGATAGTTCATGGTGGACCAGCCCGGTGAGGTCCACCGGAGAAGATGACCGGAGCTCTGGCTCCGACGGTGAGTTGGCAAGGCTTGAACCACAGGATCCATGTGTTACGTTTTGATCATGAGCGTTGGTGTTGATTACCACATTTGCCACGCATTTCACTTATGGCCATGTGGAACGCACGCTTTGGATCATCAGATCTGCCACCTCAATTAATGGGGGAGATCTGATGGTCCACGTAATTTAGAATTTCTGATTTTTTTTTTGTTTTAATTGCATTTTCTTCAATAATTCATATTAAATTCAATATTGATCCAAAAAATATGGGACTTTCACCAAAAAAATTCAAATATTTCTCTTTCATATTCCAAATTAAAATTATTTTTTGGATCAATATTAATATTTTTCATGAATTAATTGATTTTGTATTTGTTTTTAATTGTTTAAAAATATTTTTAAATGTCCAAAAATTATGAAAGTTTTTCTCCAAGGTCCTTTGACCTTGTTTGACCTATGATAAATCTCATAGCCATTTCTTTGGTGTTTTGATGAGATTTAAGGAATTGGACAAAACATATTTGATTTAAATGCACTATTTGATTATTTTTAATTGAATAAATGCCATTTAAATTTTGTTAACCATTTGTATTGACTTGTACGAGTTTGCTTATTGTTGTTGGGCCTTGGTCAAGGTTGATTTGACTTTGTCAAGTTAATATCATTGGATTTAGGGGATTGATGGAATATACATTCCATCTCCCAAAATGAATGAATCATATTAATTTAATAAAAGTCCTCCTTTGACCAATTTGTGATTCCATTAATCCCCTTCCCACTTCATCTCATTCCTCTTCTTAATTCATTCATTCCATTTGGCCTATGATATCTCAAAGTCCTAATGCTAGTTGATTGAAAAATTGACATGAGTATGGATGAGATTAGACCACACCTTTTGCATATTCTTTTTTGTGTGTGGTATGTTTTATGAGCATAGTCTATTATACTATGTCTCTAACATGCATTAACACCAAAATTCTATTGTCCGGTCTCAAATAGTTGTGACTTCTACATAAGTCCAATTACGATTGCTTAACATAGCGCTAAATTTTAGACACAAAAGGCATAAGCATTCTAGTTAGTGAGATTGTAAGTCTCCCCTCTTTCATGGTATTATATGGAAACTTGGCCTTCTTTCCTTCCTTTGGAAGATGTTTTGGTTCAAGGATCCATGCTTGTGATAAGTGGGTTGAGTGTTCTCCAAAGAATGTCTTGAAAAGAAAAAGCAACAAAATTAACCTCTAACTTACTAACTATTAACTTTTAATTTCAAGCTTTTACTTTAATGCAATTTACTTTTAGCACTTTATTTCATTTGCCATTATTCATATCATTTTAATTGTTTATGTTAAAGTAATTTTCACTTTGTCCATTTGGACCATATTGTGTGATATATTTTGTTTGTATATACTTTGTTTGTTTATGTGGTCTTTGACCATTAATGCACATAATAACCACAAAAACCATAAAAAAACTTTTGAGTGGACTGTTGGCTTGATCTTGGACAAATGGACTTAGAATCTAGGCAACCTCCCTAAGCTAAAGGACTTGGCCAATGCCAATTTGTGAAGAACCAAGTGCTTGCAATTTGAAATTCATCTGATACATCATTCAGAATCTCTCTAAGTTCATCTGCAACATGATCATTGTGAAGCTGTTATTTTGAACTTGTGACTTGTGGAATTCATCTATTACATGGGCTACTTTGAGGAAGATCATGGAATGGATAAGCTTGGATGAGGCCATCTTTATTTGATGCCTTTGCTCTTCAAGAGAATATAATTGTGCATTTGTGTGTTGCTTGATTCTAAAAAGTCCAAGGGAATTCTGGGTTTCTATTGACATTTTTGTCTATTAGATTGCTACCCATTTGGTCATATCTTTTTAACTCTAAACTTTTAAATTTTGTACATAGGATAATCTCCTCATCTTCTCCCCATTTATTTAATTTCAAAATCTCTCCCTCCATTTTCAAACTCTCCTTTGTGTGAACTATTTTTATTCTAAACTTTGACCATTTTTTTGCAAAAAAAGATAGAAACTTTGGCCTTATGCCATTGCATTTTCAAATTTATTCTCTTAAATCAAACTTGTAAATAAACTTAACTATACTTGACTTAAACTTTCAAAAAAGCCAAAAAGAACTAACTCATTCAAATCGTTCTAGGCCTTAGTGACTTTCAAACTTAAATTTTGTTAAAATCAATGCATCCATTTTGAAATTTGTAGCACGAACTACGATGTTTTGATCCCTCATTTTTATGTTGGTACGTAAGCACAAGTTCGAAGGTCTTGTCAAACACAAAAGTATAATTAATGAATACTTTTCTCATCCCCCCATTCTATTTGTTTGTAAACATCACTTTGTACAAAATACATATGCACACAAAAAGGGTTCCCTAGGAGTACCTAGGACACTTTGGGTGCTAACACCTTCCCTCTGTGTAACCAACCCCCTTACTTGTGATCTCTGATTTTTATTAGTTTTTATTTGAAAACTTCTTACTATTTGGGTTTTGTTCGTAGTTTTTCCCTTTTCCCTTGGAAACAATAAAAGCATGGTGGCGACTCTTGTTAATTGATCTCTAGCTTGTCAATAGCTTGATGATCATGAATTTCTCGCTACATTATAGTTTGTTGCTTTTGCAGGTAGTGTGTGTGTTCACCCTTGCTCCATCAAGCTCATATCTAGGGTTTGAGACCCTCAGTGCAAGGAGACTAATCAAGATATGGTTCAAAATGGTTCTAGATATCATATATGGATTTCCATGTTCTTCACATATCATTTTGATCAAGAGTTCATCTAGAGTTTGGAGCTTGTTTGCCTTGGAAACCCTAATTCATCTGGGTATCTTGTGTGACTTCCTCAACAATTTTCTTCATCATTTGATCAAATATTTAAAGGTATACTTCACATTAATTCATCTTGCACATATATGATCCTCCATGAGTCCCAAAGATCAAGAGAATGTCAAGCTAGCAAGTTGGTTCATGGTGGTTGACCAGACAAAGTCAACTGGTCAAAACTAGGGTTCCTTATACCCTATCACCTACAATTATTTTCATATGAAAATGATTCCAAGAGAAATGTTACTCATAATAACTTTCCAAACAACTTTCATGTTGAAGTCTATAGCTAGTTTTTCTTTGAAAATCATTTTTTATGGTGAAAGATTATAGGTCATTTTGTCTGAACCCTAGTTAGGAGGTCAACTTCCCAAGACCATAACTTGCTCATCTTTTATGAGATGAAAGGCATTCAAGTTCCATGATAAAATTCTAAATGTCCCACTCAACTTTTATGTTTGTAAGAAGTTCGAATTCAACTTTCAAATGCATGTGCCAAGAGGAAACATTATAGGTCATTTTGGGTCATTACCATTGAACAAGTGATTTTCCTCAACTTCTAAAATTCATAACTCCTGCATGCCAAATCCAAATAAGGTAAAATTTGTGACCAAATTTAAGAGGTTTGAAAGAGTTACAACTTTTATGAAGGAAGTTTTACCATTTGAAGTAGTGAACATTTGACTTGGTACTTAGAAAATTTTCAAATATGTTTGATTTTCCAAACTTCCACCTCAAAACTCATCATGATTCAAA
The DNA here is from genome assembly GCF_024323335.1 of Lathyrus oleraceus. Classification (NCBI taxonomy): domain Eukaryota; kingdom Viridiplantae; phylum Streptophyta; class Magnoliopsida; order Fabales; family Fabaceae; genus Lathyrus; species Lathyrus oleraceus. The sequence continues at coordinate 251,865,068 of NC_066585.1, read as the reverse complement.
CTTCAAATGGAACATTGTTTAACATGAAACTTGTTCCCCTTTATCTCACCTTTCCAAAAATTCAAGGATCATCTCATTTGGATCAATATTGAAGGACTTGTGCATGTGTGTAATGCATGGTCCCATCTGGAAGATTCTCATAACCAATTTCCATTCCATATTGCATGGCTTCATGAATTGCTTTCAGCATCACATGTGCATGATTTTGGACCAATTCCAATCATTCTTTGGGCCTAGCACACACCCATGCAAGCTTACATGAGGTCATTGCTATTTTTTGATTTCAAATGGAAGTGTGAAAAGAGCATGTGATAAGCCTATAAATACAAGTGCAATGAGCTCAGAAATGCATCAACATCTTGCCCAAGCTTTGCCAAGACAACTCAGACCCCTCACTTCATAGAATTTCTTGAGGATTTCATTGAAAACAAGTTTGAATTTCACCTTCTATTTTGAAATTCAAACTCCAAGAATTCATTTCCCTTTCCATCTCAATTGATCACTGCAAGCAAGAGGAAGAGGAATCAAGCAAATTCAGACCAAGATCAAGCTGATTTGAAACTACTTGGAGGTGAAACTTCAGAAACTTCATATCTTTGATTCTCTCTCAATTCTTCAGTATTCTTTTTAATTTTTGGTTTGCTGGAGTCCTACCAATGTAGGCAACAAGATTAAGTTGCTTTGAGGTCAAATCGAAGCAACTCAGTTCATGATCCTCAAAATTCAAATCCCTGTATCTTTTTATATACTTGGAGTTTGAGAAAATTGAGGCCAGATTCGTGATCCTGAGCATTTTTCTCTTCAAAATAGTGTCCCTGTTTTCAATTTTTCATGAAGTTTAGGTTGGACCAGTCTGGTGGTCCTCACCGGAGAAGATGACCGGAGCTAGGGTCTGGTGGTGTGTTGGCAAGGTTTCAACCATCTGATCTTGGTCCAGCATTCTAATCTTGGCCCTTGGTTTTGATTACCACACGTGTGGCACATTGACTCAAGCCCACCATGGATAGCACGCGCGTGGCCATCAGATTTGCCACCTCAATTAATGAGGGAGATTTGATGGCCCTTGTTTTTTTTTTCTATTTTCTGATTTTTCATTTAATTGCTTTATTTTGTTTAATTCATAATAATTTTATTTATTATCCAAAAAATATGGGACTTTCACCAAAAATCTTTAAATATTTTCCTCTTTCATTTTCTGAATTAAAATTATTTTTGGATTAATTTTGATATTTTTAAAGAATTAAATATTTTTGTGCATATTTTTAATTGTTTAAAAATACTTCAAACTTTTTAAAAATCATGAAATTTGTTTTAGGTCTCGACCAAAGGTTTTAGGTTTTAACCAAACTAATTTTTATTTTAATGCATTTTTAATTTTTTTTAATTGATTAATTGTGTAAAAATTATGTTGAGCCATGTTTATGGTCTTGTGATGTTTGACTATTTATTTGGGCCTTGGTCAAGGTTGATTTAACTTTTGCTGAATTAAAATCATTGGATTTAGGGGATTGATAAAATGTACATTTCATCTCCCAAAATGAATTATTTTAATTTGATAAAATTCCTCCCATGACCAATTTGGGTTTCTCTCATTTCCCCTCCCCTTTCATCTTCATCCCCATACTTTCCCATCCCTTCTATTGACAAATGAAGTCTCAATATCCTAAGGCTAATTGGTTCATCAATGACCTTGTGTCAGATGAACCAATACAAGTATGGATGAGATATGTTCATCCCTTTTGATCTTTTCTTTTAGTGCGTGGTATATTTTAGGAGTTTGGTTCATTATGCCAAATCTCTAACATGCATTAACACCTAAATTTTTATTGCCCGACCTTAGATAGTTTTGACTTCTATATAAGTCCAATTATGATTGCTTAACATAGAGATAAATTTGACCCTAAAGGCATAGCATTTTAGTAAGTGAGATTGTAAGTCTCCCATCTTTCATGGTATTGTATGGAAACTTGGCCTTTTTTCCTTCCTTTGGAAGACGTCTTGGTTCAAGGATTCATGCTTGTGAATAGATGGTTGAGTATTATCCAAAGAATGACTTAATCAATTAAAAAGCAAAACATCATTATCATTCAGTTAACCTTGACTAACATTTGACTAACTCTTATTAGTATTTCTTTACTTTCAAGTCATTTACTTTATGCAATTTTCTTTTTAGTCATTTATCATTCATTCGCTATTTACATTTCATTTAACTTGTTTATGTTTATGCCATTTTCAAACCTCGTGTGTTTCAAGAAGGTGACCTCGTGCTCAAGAAGATTTTATCTTCCAAACCAGATGTTAGGGGCAAATGGACCCCTAATTATGAAGGCTCATATGTTGTGAAGAGAGCCTTTTCAGATGACGCTTTGATTCTTACAACTATGGATGGTGAAGAGTTCACTCGTCCTGTGAATGCCAATGCAGTCAAGAAATACTTCGCCTAAAAAGAAAAGAACAACTCGCTAAGTTGAAATCCCGAAAGGGCGGCTTAGGCAAAAATGAGCGTCTCGGTGGATTGAAAACCCGAAAGGGGATCCAGGCAAAAATTAGAGACATAAAATAGAAAAATTTATCCCGATAGATTGAATACCCCACCTTGGGGCAATTTATGCAAACATTAGGAATTATGGCAAGTAACTGCACTCGGTTGATCTCCAGTCTTGGAACAGTCTTAAGCAAGTCAGTCAACTCAGATTCATCATTCTCAACCGAAGCCAAGAGCATATTGGATATTGAAGTTGGTGAAATGATTAGTGATAATTGTATTCAATGTATCCCTTTTTCCATGTAAATTACCATTTTTCAACTTTTGTAAAAGATCTATGGAGTCTTGTCATTTACATACTACCATTCTATTAAATAAAGTTGAGCTTTTTATCCAATTGTTTCTACTCTTATTTATTTTTTAGCTAAATAGAATTGAATTTTTATGATGATAATTTTGAAATTTTTGAAAATCAGTTTTTCTTAAAATAAGTAATTACTTTTAAAAGCAATTGATTTCAGTAAAGGAATATCAATAGCATTCTGAGAACAATAAGTCTTAAAAGTGAGAAACATTGTTGGTCTTCCCCAAGCGGTGGGTTTGGTCAGTTTCCCCAGCTGAGTTCGTAATCGCCTCCCTAACTAAGTTGTAGGCGCATATTTCCAATGGTTTGCATAGATCCAGCACAGGATTTTATTTCCCGCAAGTCCCTAGTGGAGTTCACTCCTGATCCCCGCCAGCACTGATTCTTGAGCAGTATTTTTGGTCCTCTACAAGGTTGTCTCCCATTTGGTATGATGTTGACCTAAAATTCCCCGCAGAGTGGATGATTTTGGTCCTCAACAGATCTTTTCTCCTTCCCCGCAAAGTGGATGATTCAGGTCCTCAGCAAATCTTTTTCCTATCTCAGCAGAGTTTGAGATATTTAGAGATGGATGATTTATGTTCATCCCCAGCTTTTTCTCCAGTTGGTGTTTCCATCCTGTCGAGATTAGTCGAGTGTTATAGCGATGAGTCAGATCAATGACATGTGTATCCTTTGTGATTGTTTTGTCATCATAATCATCAATCATATATACATATACATTTATACATCAGATATTTCGTTATGCATATTATTGCATTTGATTCCTTATTTTTTGATTCTCTGCTATGGAGATATTGTTTCCCCATGCAGATTTGGTGTGTCTGTCCTCCCTCAATTGTAGAGTATCAGCCCCTTCAGCAGAGAGAGTAACCTTTCTCATTCCCCACTGAGTTATTTCCTCGTGGATGATCATTATTTCAGCTTCCTCCCCAGTTAATTATCTGGATGGAACCACTTCCCCTGAGTTATATCCTCACCGGGTCGAGTCTTTATTTGACCGTTTCTTTCTAGCTCTTACCTAGATAGATGCTTTTTGTCCCTCGAAAGTTTATTTCCTAGTAACGGGTAATATCCTTTTCGATTTACGAGTACCTTACTTTTACCCAATACCTGGTAATGGTAATTTACTTCCTCTTGCTTTCCCCCAGTGGGTTCGTTTTACGCTTCCCCAAGTAGTTTATCCTTGATATGTTCATCCTAACCGATGACAGATATTATTCCCTTTGAGTCTATCCTTGATATATTCATCTTAATCGATGACGGATATTCTCTCTTTTGTGGTTTTCTACCCAGTAAAAAGGTAGTTGTAATCCCTATTTCATTTCCTAGAGAGTTAATCCTTGATATGTTCATCCTAACCGATGATGAATTTTCTCCTCTTTGCGATCATCTACCTAGTAACCAGTAGTTGTAAATCCTACTTTTCCCCTGCTGAGTCTATCCTTGATATGTTCATCCTAACTGATGACGGACATTCTCTTTTTTTGGTATTCTGTCCAGTAAATGATAGATATAATTCCTACTTTTCCCCGACATTATATCCTTGATATGTTCATCTTAACCGATGACGGATATTCTTCCTTGGAGTCTATCATTGATATGTTCACTTTAACCGGTGAAGGATATTCTATATTTGGTCTTATACCCAGTAACCGGTAGTTGTAAATCCTATTTGGCCTTTTCCCCAGTAGGTTGTTCTTACCCAGTAACTGGTAATGAACACGCCCTTTTTCCCTCATAGGGTCATCCTTGATATGTTTACCCTAACCGGTAATGGATGTCTCTCTATCAGGTTACATTATCTTCCTACCCAGTAACTTGTAATAGATAATGTAATTCTGATACTTCTGTGTCAAAGTTCATTCTTCCTCAGTTGAGTTTGGGTGCGTACTTCCTCAGTGAAGTCGCCAATCCCCTGTTTGGTTCAAGTATTTCAATTGTGTTCTGATCTACCTGTTTCCGATGTAGTTTCTCCTTTATCCCTGACCGATTCCTTCCATTAATTTATTTTCATGGAATCCTCTTGTGTCTCTAGAAGTTTTAAGTCGTAACCTGGCCTACGCACAACCTTTTAACCCAGAGTCTTTGTCTCCCCAGTGAGTTTTCCTTATGGAATGCATTATGCTACTGTGGACTTTGGGTCTCTCAGATTCTTTTCCTTTGTGGAAATATTTTCCCCACAGAGATTATTTTTAACATTTCATATCATATGCATCAGGAGGTCTCTTAGGGACCAAAATTTGTTTCTATATGTTATTATTTAAGTCCATTCTACTGGGTCGATATGAAGATTTTAACCTTCATCTCCACAACTAGAATGTCCTTAAATAGGGGAAGCTGTAAGACCCTAATTTTGACCCTAAGATCTCTCATGCTATCTCGTCACATGCATTGGCTTTAAGATCACACCTTGGCATCCACCTTACCCTTCTTTCATTGGGGTTGCATTGGGAGAGATCACCAAGCACTTTTAATTGTATCATACTTTGTTTTTCATTATTTACTAACCAAAATACCAAAAATATGTCAATATATAGTTTATTACTTTTGTGGGTAGTATGTGTGTTCACCCATTCTCTATCAAGCTCATATCTAGGGTTTAAGACCCTCAATGTAAGGAGTTCAATAAAAAAATGGTTCAAATTGGATCCACGCATCATATATGGATCCTCATGTTCTTCACATATCACTTTGATTAATAAATCACCAAGAGTTTGGAGTTTGTTTGACTTGGAAACCATAATGCATTTGGGTATCTTGTGTAACTTCTTCAATAAATTTCTTCAACAATTGATCAAATATTTCAAGGTATACTTCATATTCCATCATCCTACATATATATGATCCTCCATGAGTCCCAAAAGTCAAGAGAATATCAATCTAGCAAGATGGTTCATGGTGGTTGACCAGAGAAAGTCAACTAGTCAAAACTGGGGTTCCTTAGACTCTATCTCCTACAATTTCTGTCATATGAAAATTATTCTAAGAGAAAAGTTACTCAAAATGACATTCCAAACAACTTTTAATGTTTAAGTCAAGAGCTAGTTTTGCTTAGGTCATCTTTTATGGTGAAAGATTATAGGTCATTTTGTTCGAACCCTAGTTTGGAGGTCAACTTCCCAAGACCACAACTTGCTCAATTTTTATGAGATGAAAGCCATTAAAATTCCATGATCAAATTAAAGATGGCCTATTCAACTTTGATGCTTGTAGGAAGTTCAAATTCAACTTTCAAAGGCATGTGCCAAGAGGAAACATTATAGGTCATTTTGGGCCAATACCATTGAACAAGTGATTTTCCTCAACTTCTAAAATGCATAACTCCTTCATGACAAATCCAAATGAGGTCAAATTTGTGAACAAGTTGAATAGGTTTGAAAGAGCTACAACTTTGATGAATGAACCTTTTTCATTTGAAGTCGATAAAAAAAGTTGTTCAAGGTGGAAGAAGTGAACATTTGACTTGGGACTTAGAAAATTTTCAAATATGTTTGATTTCCCAAAATTCCACCTCAAAATTCATCATGGTCCAAGGTTCAAATGAAAAAGTGTTAAACATGAAAGTTGTTCCCCTTGATCTCACCTTTCCAAAAAGTCCAAGACAATCTCATTTGGATCAAAATTGAGGGACTTGCGCATGGCTCTTTTGTTGGGTTTGTTTTGGAAAGATTTGGATTCAAATTATCATTCTTCTTTGCATGCTTCCACATGATAACTTCATTACACTTTGCGCATGAATTGGAGGTGGATTACATCATTCCTTAGGCCCAAATCATTTCACATGCATCCTTGCAAGGTGGTTTCCAAATTTGGCCAAATTTCAAGTGGTGCAAAAATCAAATCCATTGCCTATTTAAACGAGCTCATGGCTTCAGAATTAGAAAAGACCCTGCCCAAGCTTTGCTAGACTGATCCAAACCCTCACTGTCATAGAATTTATGAAGGTTTCTCTTAAAATCGAGCTTGAACTTCTTCTTCTGTTTGGAAGTTAAAACTCCAGAAATTCATTTCCCTCTTCATCTCAATTGGTTTCTGCAAGCAAGAGGAAGAGAAAGCAAGCAAATCCAGATCAAGATCAAGTGGGATTGGATCAACTCGAAGGTGATTTTTCAGAAACTTCATCTTTTCGATTCTCTCTCAATTCTTCACCATTCTTTATGATTTTTCTTCACCATTCTTTATGATTTTTGGTTGCCTGAAGTCCTATAAATGTAGGCAAGAAGATTGAGTTGCTTTGAGGTCAAATCGAAGCAACTCATTTCATGATCCTCAAAATTTAAATCCCTGTATCTTTTTATATACTTGAAATTGGAGAAAATTGAGGCCATATTCGAGCTCCTGAGCTTTTTTTCTTTAAATCCATGTCTTTGTTTTTCATTTTGGTGGTGGTTGATGGTGGACCAGTATGGTGAGTTCCACCGGAGAAGAAGACTGGAGCCCTAGCTCCAGTGGTGTGGTGTCACAACTCTCAGCCATCGGATCCACTTGAATTCTTTTAATCCTAGCCTTTGGTTCTGAATACCAAGTGTGTGACGCGTTAACTGCAATTCATCATGGAACGCGTGCGCTTGGCCATCAGGTCTGCCACCTCAATTAATCAGGGAGATCTGATGGCCCCTAATTTTCCATATTTCCTGATTTTTCAATTAATCCATTTATTTTGATTAATTCGTATTAATTTTATTTTTAATCCAAAAAATATGGTACTTTCACCAAAAATCTTTAAATATTTTTCTCTTTCATTTTTCGAATTAAAATTATTTTTTGGATTCATTTTGATATTTTTCATGAATTAATTGTTTTTGTACATATTTTTAATTGTTTAAAAATACTTCTGACTTTTCAAAAATTATGAATTTTTTTGTCTAAGGTCTTTCACCTTGTTTGACCTAGGATAAATCTCTTGATCATTTATTTGATGTTTTGAAGAGGTTTTAGGTTTTGACCAAACTAAATTTAAATTAAATGCATTTTTAATTTGATTTTTAATTGATTAATTGTATATAAATTATTTTGAGCCATTTTTATTGACTTGTGATGTTTGACTATGTGTTTGGGCCTTGGTCAAGGTGGATTTGGCTTTTGATAAGTTAAAATAATTGGATTTAGGGGATTGATGAAATGTACATTTCATCTCCCAAAATGAATGAATGTTTTTAATTTAATAAAATTCCTTCCATGACCAATTTGTGTTTCTCTCATCTCCCCTCCCTCTTTATCTTCAATCCCATTCTTTCCCATCCCTTTCATTGACCAATGAAATCTCAACATCCTAAGGCTAATTGGTTCATCAATGACCATGTGTTAGATGAACCAATACAAGTATGGATGAGATAGGTCCCTCCTTTGATCTTTTATTTTTATTTTTGTGTGTGGTATGTTTTAAGAGTTTGGTTCATTATACCATATCTCTAACATGCATTAACACCAAAATTTCTATTGTCCGACCTCAGATAGTTGTGACTTCTACAAAAGTCCAATTACGATTGCTTAACATAGAGATAAATTTGACCCTAAAGGCATATCATTCTAGTAAGTGAGATTGTAAGTGTCTCATCTTTCATGGTATTGTGTGGAAACTTAGCATTTTTTCCTTCCTTTGGAAGATGTCTTGGTTCAAGGATCCATGATTGTGAATAGATGGTTGAGTGTTCTCCAAAGAATGACTTAATCAATTGAAAAGAAAAACATCACTAACATCTAATCAACTAACATTTGACTAACTTATATTAATATTGCTTTTATTTTCAAGTCATTTACTTTATGCAATTTAAATTCAAGTCATTTACCATCTCATTTTTCATTTACATAGAATTTAATTTGTTTATGTTTATGTCATTTTCACTTTGCTCATTTGAGCCATATATTGTGATTGTATATATTTGTTTGCGTATTTTGTTTGTGTTTGTGGTCTTAGGACCTTAAAATACTAAATAAACAACAAAAACCCTAAAAAATGTTTGTGTGGGCTGTTGCGTTTGATATGAACTTTTGGACTTGGAATAGGTAACATTCCACATGCAAAAGGACTTAGTCAATGCCAACATTTTTGAGACCAAGTTATTATGATTTGAACTTTCATCTGATGCAAGTATTGGGATCCACATGAATTCATCTGCTACATGGTCTTGATGCAACTGTTACTTTGAACCCATGTCTACTGCCTTATTCTGAGCAAAGCCAAGGAGTATGTCATCTGATACTTGAGAAGATAAAGAAGATTGTTAGTTGTGAAGTTGCTTGCTTGGATGTGGCCACATTTATTTGATGCCTCACTTGATATTGCTAATTGCTTGCTGATTATTGCTTGATTCAAGAGTCCAAAGGGAAAGTAGGTTTTCTATATGACATTCTTGTCTGTTGGATTGCATCCCATGTGTCAGATCTTTTCAACTCTTAACTTTTAATTTTATGCTTAGAATTAATCTCTTCATCTCCTCCCACTTCTTAAATTTTAAAAATCTCTTCCCCTTTTCAAAAACCTTCTTTGCTTGTAATTTCAAAGTTAGACCTTATTTCAAAATAGAAACTTTGGCCTTATGCCATTGAATTTTTAAACTCTTTTCTTAAATCAAACTTGTAAATGAACTTAACCATATTAACTTAAAATTTCAAAAGACAAAAAAGAATTAGCACCCATTCAAACTTTTGGGTCCCTTTGTGCCCATTTTAACCTAACTTTTGATTAAAAGGAATACACTCATTTTGAAATTGATACCACGAACTACGAGGTTTTGACCCCTCATTTTTATTTTAGTACGTAGGCACAAGTCTGAAGGTCTTGTCAAACACAAAAGTATAATTAATAAATTATTTTCTCATCCCTACACTCTATTTGTTGCAAACATCTTTTTATACCAAAAACACATACACACATAAAAAAGGGCTCCCTAGGAGTACCTAGGACACTTTGGGTGCTAACACCTTCCCTCTGTGTAACCAACCCCCTTACCTGTAATCTCTGGCATTTTATTAGTTTTGATTTGAAAACTTCTTATCTTTGGGTTTTGTTCGTACTTTTCCCTTTTCCTTTGGAAACAATAAAAACACGGTGGTGACTCTGGTTTTATTGACGTTAAGTTTATCCATAGCTTAATGGTCATGAATTTACCGCTACAGAAATTAAGTGGCGACTCTGCTAGGGACGAGTCCTCAGTGGGTTTAGCCTACTTTTTTATGTGTATATAATTTTATATTTGATGTTTGTATATTTGTTTGTATGATATAATCTGCTTGTTATGCTTGGTGATCTCTGAGTGGTGAGATAAGTTCTAACCCGAACTTGAGTGCAATTAAGATAGGAGGATGATATAGTCATGTTCGACTTGTGTGGAGTAGTCCTTAACAAATTGGCTTGAGACCCATCTACCTATTGGAGACCCTTTTGGAGTTATTGATGTCACATAAGTTATTTGTGGTTAGGCATTACTTTCTCTGATTTGGGGTCCGAGAAGCTGAGGACCATAGAACATTTAACCCAACTTGGCCTATTTAGGATGTAGTGCAAAGACTGTTCAGATGAGACTTGATAACAGTTGTTACGCAATACTACACTCAGATGAGTTTCTCTTGAGAATATTATTGGTTGATGAGTCAGTCATCCTAACCTATAATGTCTGATAGATGGAATTAAGACTCTGGGAACTTTTTTGAACATGACCTACAGGTTTTTATCCTTAGTACACTCCTTTGGGATGGTTCTTAACCTGACTCAATGCTCGTGACTCACAATAAACCCTTTGATTCTCGGTTGATCCAATCAAGTCTTATCAATACCAATGGAACTTGGGTGTTGATAAGGTGAAAACCATAATCCATCAAAATGGATGATTGATCTTGACAATGACTTGATTCATCCCTTGACCTTTGATTGTTTACCTTGTGTGTGATCCCTTATTTGTGATAGTTGCATTCATGCATTCATGCGCATCATAACATTCATCACACGAAAAATAACTTCAAGGAACTGAGGTTTTATTTGCAAATCTTTTCAGACCATGAATTATAGACGAAGGAACACTAAGAAATACAGTTTCAGATGTCCTGATTTAAAAGAGCTAAGGAAGTTATCATCCTTTGTATTAGATCCCTTGGACTTCAAGTAACATCATGGGAAGCTTCTATCTGTATTATCTACTGATATGGTTGAAGGACCCTTGAGTGTGTTGGTTTAGTTTTATGACCCTCTCTACCATTGCTACACTTTTCCCGATTATCAGCCTATGCATACGTTAGAGGAGTATGCCCATCTATTGGGAATACCTGTTTTTAACAAGGTGCCTTTTAGTGGATTGGAGGAGATTCCCATATCTCATATTATAGCTGAAGCTCTTCACCTGAAGAAGTATGAGATTGAGGCTCATTGGGTAAAGAAAGGAGGAATTTTTGGGTTGACTTCTGAGTTTCTCGTAGGGAAGGCTACTGTCTTTGCTCAAGCTGGTAGTGTGGACGCTTTTGAAGCCATTTTTGTGTTGCTCACCTATGGTTTAGCTTTGTTTCCTAACATTGACGGTTTTATTGATGTTAACGCTATTAGAATCTTCTTGATTGGGAATCTCATGCCTACTCTGTTGGGTGATATGTATTTCTCTTTGCATTTGAGGAACTCGAAAGGTGGTGGGACTATTGTGTGTTGTGTTCCTCTTCTGTACAAGTGGTTTATTTCGCAGTTGCCTCAGACACCTGCTTTTGTGGAGAACAAACAATGTCTACGGTGGTCTCAGAGACTTATGTCTCTCACTAATGATGATATTGTTTGGTATGATTCTACATTGAGTAGCTTGGATATTATTGATTGTTTTGGTGAATTCTATAATGTGCCTCTCATTGTTACACAAGGAGGAATCAACTACAACCCTGCTTTGGCTCGTCGTCAACTTAGGTTCCCCTTGAGAGACAAACCTAATAACACTCAGTTAGAAGGTCTTTTCTATCAAAGGGTAAAGATCCCCAACACTTGATGCAGAAGATGATACATGCTTGGCATAATATGCATATGAAAGGAAGATCTGAGCTTGGTCTGTGCAAATGTGTAGCTTTGGAAGCTTACACTACTTGGGTGAAAAAGAGAGCTTTGGAATTGAATATGTCATATGCTTGTGAAAGACCCATATCTTTGGTTGTGGCAGAGCCATTAAATCTCCCTAACCAAGATGTAGAGGAGTTGGAAGATGCACTCACCAAGATGAAGCAAGAGAGATATATGTGGGAAGAGCGGTTCCATGCTTTGAGCCAAAATCATGAGGAGTTGCAACTTGAGTCAAAGGATAAGGATGCACTTATTGAACTTCTTGAAGACCGAGCAGTGAAGAGACAGAGAGAGCTAGAGGGTCCATCTTCCTCTAGTATGCCCAAGCCTTTCGGTGCTTGGAGGAAGATTATTGACCAGCTTATCCCTGAGAAGGCTCAGATGAAGACATCTTTTGAGACCGAGATCTGACGCATCCGAAGGAAGTACGCTCCAGCAGTCAGATAATCTGACATTGTTGTTAGGGGATCCTTAGGATGATTAGTTTCTTTCCCTCTTGTAATTGTACTTTGGTTTTTGAAATTGAACTCAGTGTAATCCTTCCAAATTATATGAATAAAAGAGATTTTATGGTCAATCAAATTGTTACTATTATTATTGTTTAAAATTTTCAAATAGAACTTCGTATGTTCCTTGAAATTAAAAACAAACAAAAACATTGCATTTCATGCATCATTTGCATAACAGGTTTTCTTTTGCCAGATGTCTTATCACTTATTCTTTTGTGCTTCAGTCAAGCTGACTCACTGATACAACACTCATGCCAATCAACCCAGAATTATGGAGCATTTGGAACAAGAAAACAAAGAGCTGAAGGATGAGATTTCCCGGCTGACTACCATGATGGATTTTGTTCTTGTTCGCAGAATTAGTCTTCACCAACTCCCGTAATCCTACCCAAAGGACGGTCATCTCCGAGGTTGCTTCCTCAACCATGCCTATTGCAGCTACTCAATCTGGTCCAACTATGCCTGCTGGATTCCCGTGGGGGATGCCACTAAATTTCATGCCTGAAGGGTTTGCACCTACCTTTGCTTCTATGTCGGCATCTAGCCCGATCATGTTTGTGCCACCTTCAATTGTTCATACCTTACCTCGTGTTGAGGATATCATCTACCATTATGAACCATTTGAGGGCCCGAACTTTTATGAGAAGATGGATGAAATGAAGAATCAGTTCTTTGAGTTGTGCAAGGAGTTGAAAACATTGAGAGGGAAGGACCTGTTTGGTAAGAGTGTTGTTGAACTTTGCTTGGTACCAAATGTGAAGATCCCGATAAAGTTCAAAGTCCCTGACTTTGAAAAGTATAAGGGAAATACTTGTCCACTTAGCCACATTGTTATGTACACCATAAAAATGTCAACTCAAACTGATAATGATAAGTTATTGATTCACTAATTTCAAGACAGTTTGACTGGTGCTTCTCTAATATGGTATATGGGGCTAGACAGCACAAGTGTTCGCACGTTCAACGATTTGGGTGAGGCTTTTGTGAAGCAGTACAAGTATAATGTGGACATGGAGCCTGATAGAGACCAGTTGAGGTCTATGTCTCAGAAGGACAAAGAGACGTTTAAAGAGTATGCTCAAAGATGGAGGGAACTTTCTACTCAGATTAATCCTCCATTGGAAGAGAAGTAGATGACGAAGATTTTCCGGAAGACCCTGAGTTCGTTTTATTACGAATGCATGATTGCTAGTGCCCCCAATGACTTTACCGAAATGGTAAACATGGGGATGAGATTAGAAGAGGGAGTCCGTGAAGGACCTTTGTCCAAGGAAGAAGCTTTGACCAGTAAGAAGTATATGAGTAGGTTTGCCAAAGAGAAGGAAGGGAAAACCAATGCAGTGTTCGTGGGGAGGCAGAAGAGGCCTCATGTCAGAAGAAATCCTCAACCACGTCAGCATCAACATCAAGTTTCCTCAGTAATTCTAGTGTTTTCAAATAGTTCCAACAATCAATCAGTTCTAATCCAACAACAACGTCAATAACAACCGCAACAAAGAACCAACTACAACAACAACAACAACAACAATAATAATCAACAATAAAACTTCTAGAGAAAGAAGGTCTCTTTTGACCCTATTCCTATGTCATACGCCGAACTCTACCCATCTTTGGTTCTCAAGAACCTATTTCAACCAAGAAATCCACTTCAAATTTTCGAGCCATTTCCATGCTGGTTTAAGCCAGAACTCCGTTGTGCCTTTCACCAAGGAGCTCCCGCCCATGATATTGAGAACTGCTACCCGTTGAAGTATGAGGTACAGAAGCTTGTGAAAAGTGGGATGGTGTCCTTTGAGGACCGTGTGCCGAATGTGAAAGCCAACCCGTTTCCCGCTCATGGTAATGCTACTACCAACATGGTAGATGGCTGTCCGGGAGAGTTCAAGATTTATGATGTCCGCTTTATCAAAAGATCCTTAGTGACAATGCATAAGGATATTTGTCTGGTTAGTGAATGTGAGCATGACCATGATGGTTGTGCAATTTGCAGTGTGAACCCTCGAGGATGTGTCAATGTCAAGAGGGACATTCAAAGGCTGGTGGATGAAGGTCTTATTCAAATTTTTCCAGTCCCGTCACTTAGGAGGATGTGAATGTAATTGTTCTAGTGTTCAAGACCCCTGAGCGGGTAGCAACCCAATTTGATAGCAGCAGCAGACACATCGTCAATAGATCAGTATCACTGTTGGTAATACGGTTAGCGGGCCCTGTCATGTATGCATCCGATGAAGTTGTTCCTTACCAGTATAATGCCACCATGGTGGAGAATGGTCAAGAGGTTCCATTACTTACGACAAATTCCATGGTGAATATAGCTGATATTGTGAAGGTGACCCGTAATGGTCATGTTTTCGGTCCGGTCTTTCTGAAAGAGGTAGAAGATGTTGCAGCCAGTAAGAAGGTGGATATGCCAGTGGTAAATCCAATTAGTGCTCCAGTATGTCAGTCTGGTGAATCCAGCAAGCTGGAGCCTAATGGTGATAATGAGGTACTACGATTGATTAAGAGAAGTGAGTTTAATGTGGTGGAGCAGTTTCTTCAAACTCCATCAAAAATTTCAGTGTTGTCTTTATTGATGAATTCTAAAGCGCACAGAGAAGCATTGCAGAAAGTGTTGGAGCAAGCCTACGTCGAGCACGAAGTTACTATGGATCAGTTTGACCACATTGTGGCTAACATTACTTCTTGCAATAATCTGAGTTTTTGTGATGAAAACCTTCTGAAGGAAGGCAGAAATCACAATCTGGAACTACATATTTCGATGAACTGCAAGGAGGATGCGTTGTCCAATGTGTTGGTTGATACCGGTTCTTCTCAGAATGTACTCCCGAAATCAACTATGTCCAGACTCTCCTACCAATGCTCCCCGATGAGGTATAGTGGCGTGATCGTTAAAGCGTTTGATGGTTCTTACAAGACCGTCATTGGAGAAGTGGGCCTTCAAGTGAAGATAGGTCTGAGTTGTTGGTTCTAAGTGTTGGCAGCAATTTTGGTAAAACAAAGAGTGTTCACAAGATGTTATGTGTGATGTCTTAACATAAGATATCCTATGTACCTGCTGGAGTTCAAGAACATAATCATGCAGGATTGTTTTAGAATGTCATATACAATGCCATGGCTTCTGATAATGTGTTCTTGCTTGAGTTGAAATGGAAAAACATAATTATGCAGGACTGTATCAGGATGTCATACACGATGTCATGACATCTGATGTTTTTGTACCTGCTGGAAGTTATAAAAGGAGTTATGGAATTATGCAGGATTTTTCCAGGATGTCAGACCCGATGTCATGACATCCTGTACACAGAACATTCAGTGTGAATGTCTGGTGTTTTGTGATTGCACATATAAAAGCAATCTATGTATGATTGAAGATCTGATTTGCAGGCGCATTCAATCATGGATTACAACCTGATTTACTTATTTTCCAAGGAGATCTAACCAGCTGTTATGAAAAGATTTAATTGGAAAATAGATTTAGGGTTTTCAAGATGTCCAAGCCCAGCTAAAAGCTTCTATAAAAAGGGACTTAGAAAATCTGTTTTACAACACAACCAATACTGAGCGAAATATAAAGAGAGAGCTAGGGTTTGTGTCTGTTTAGTCGTGAGACTTTAAAGCCATTCAAGTCATCTTTTGATGATTGAGTTGGACTAATTTGGGGTTGTAATTTGTCACTCGAAAGTTGTTATGCAAGAGTGTGTGTCTACTTGATCAAAGCTGTGAAGCAAGATCAAGTGTGTGTTTACTTAATCAAAGTTATGAAGCAAGATCAAGTGTGTGTCTTCTTGATTGAAACTGTGAAGTAAAATCAAGAGTGTGTTATTGAAAATTGTTTTCTTTTCTCAAGGGATGGTTGTTTAAGACCACAGGTGTGATTGTAGGGAAGTGAGTGGGTTCTCATATCTAAGAGTGCTTAGGTAGAAATTGCACGGGTAGAAATTAGATGAGAAAGACTGTAACTTGTTGAAGTGTACGGAGAGTCTTTGAACTGATTCTATTTTAGTGAATTTCCTTCCTGGCTTGGTAGCCCCCAGACGTAGGTGAGTTGCACTGAACTGGGTTAACAATTCCTTGTGTCATTTGCTTTACCATTCTGTATCTTTATCCTGTTTGTGTTAACAGATATTAGTGTCGTGACATTACCTTCGACATCTTATATCTGATACCATAATTTCATGAGTGATTTTCAAATTACTTTTCAAGTAATGGATATCCACCCGACCTATAGCTGTTTATTGGGAAGGACATGGATTCATGAGGTAGGAGCCGTGACGTCCACTCTATACCATAAATTGAAATTTGTGAAGAACGACAAGCTTGTCGTTGTTGGTGGAGAGAAAGCACTTATGGTGAGCCATCTGTCATCTTTTACATATGTCGAAGCTGAGGAGGAGGTTGGGACTCCGTTCTAAGCCTTGTCTATTGTTGAAGTAAAGAAAACTAGGGCACCCATGTCCTCTTTCAAATATGCTCATAAAGTTATTAAGGCAAGTAGTACAAATCAGTGGGGCCGAATGCTGGAGGTTGTAGAAAACAAGAATAGGGCCGGATTGGGTTTTCAGCAAGGGTCGTTCAACGTCAAAGCTGAAGAAGTGCAACCAAGTTTCCACATTGGAGGGTTCATTCATGGTAATGAACAACACTCAGCTGTTGTAATTGAGGATGATGAAGACGAAGATTGTGCCAACTTTGTGACGCATGGCCAGACTTGCAACAATTGGGTTGCTGTTGATATTCCTGTTATTTTCCATCGCTCTAAGTAATTTGTTTTTCATGTTTAAGAAAAATCCTTCTCCTATGCCTAAGGGAGAAGTGAACATTGTTAGGCATTTTCAATTATCATTAATAAAGTACAATTCTATTCATCCACATCTATGATGTTTTATTTTTACTTTTTGCCTTCTAAAAATGGTAATCACAATAAACATAAATAAATAAATAATAATTGTCCATCTATATAATATTTGGTCACAATTCACTTCTCTAAAATCAAAATATCAAATTATTATGCAGGTTGGTTCCCAAACCCATTGAATAGAATGATCTTACTCCCTCTTCAAACTTTGATTTTCCTGTGTTTGAGGCTGAGGAAGAGACTGACAATGAAGATGTATCTGATGAATTATCTCGTCTACGTGAGCATGAGGAAAAAGCTATTCAACCATTCGAAGAACAGATTGAGATAGTTAACTTGGGTTCCAAAGACAATGTGAAGGAAGTCAAGATTGGGTCTCAACTATGTCCAGAGGTTAAGAAGGGGTGATTGATCTTCTTCGAGAATATTCAGATGTGTTTGCTTAGTCCTATCAAGACATGCCTAATTTGGATTCTGAGATTGTGGAGCATAGATTTCCGTTGACGCCAGAATGCCCGCCAGTCAAGCAAAAGTTAAGGAGGACTCATCTCGATATGCCAGTAAAGATCAAAGAAGAAGTGCAAAAGCAGATCGATGACGGTTTTCTTGTTACCGATGAGTATCCACAGTGGGTGGCCAATATTGTTCCTATTCCTAAGAAGGATGGAAAAGTTTGTATGTATGTTGATTATAGATATTTGAACAAAGCTATTCCGAAATATGATTTCCCTCTTCCGCATATTGATATGTTGGTAGACAATATAACTAAATTCAAAGTCTTTTCATTCATGGACGGATTTTCCGGTTATAATCAGATAAAGAAGACACCTAAAGATACGGCGAAGACCACATTCATTACATCCTGGGGAACATTCTGTTATAGAGTGATGCCTTTCAGTTTAAAGAATGTTGGTGCAACATACCAGAGAGCTACGACCACTCTTTTTCAGGATATGATGCATAAAGAGATTAAAGTCTATGTTGATGACATGATCGCCAAATCAATTGAGGAAGAAGAACATGTTGAGCATTTGTTGAAGTTATTCCAGCGTTTGAGAAAGTACAAGCTCCGCTTGAATCCTAATAAGTGTACTTTTGGTGTTCGTTCTGGTAATTTGTTGGGCTTTATTATCAGCGAGAAAGGTATTGAAGTTGATCCTCCCAAGGTCAAAGCAATACAAGAAACGCCTGCGCCCAAAGCTGAGAAGCAAGTCAGAGGTTTTCTCGGCCGCTTGAATTATATCTCAAGATTTATATCGCACATTATTGCCACGTGTGCGCCTATATTCAAGCTTCTTTAGAAAGATCAGTCACGTGATTGGACCGAGGATTGCCAGAAAGCTTTCGACAGTATCAAGGAATATCTGCTTGAGCCTCCAATTTTGTCTCCACTTATTGAAGGAAGACCTTTGATAATGTATTTTGACTGTGCTTGAAGAGAGTATAGGTTGTGTTCTTGGTCAGCAAGATGAAACTAGAAAGAAAGAATATGCAATAGAAATTCATGGACTGTGAGACTCGGTATTCTATGCTTACGAAGACTTGTTGCGCATTGGCTTGGGCTGCTAAGCGTCTGCGTCAGTATATATTGATTCATACTACTTGGTTGATATCCAAAATGGATCCAATCAAGTACATTTTTGAGAAGCCTGCTTTAACTGGAAGGATTTCCCATTGGCAGATGTTGTTATCTGAGTATGATATTGAATATCGATCTCAAAAAGCTATTAAAGGTAGTGTCTTAGCTGACCATTTGGTTCACCAACCGATTGAAGATTATCAATTAGTGCAGTATGATTTTCTTGACAAAGATATCTTGTACTTGAAAATGAAAGATTGTGATGAACCATTGCTTGAAGAAGGGGCAGAACCTGGTTTCCGTTGGGGCATGGTATTTGATGGAAATGTTAATCGGTATAATATGGCATTAGGGCAGTGATTATTACTCCTCAAGGCACTCATTTTCCATTCACAACTAGATTGACCTTCAAGTGTACAAATAACATGGCTGAGTACGAAGGTTGCATTATGGGGCTTGAAGAGGCCATTGATCTCAGAATCAAGTATTTGGACGTCTACAGAGATTCAGCTTTGGTTGTGAATTAGATCAAAGGTGAATGGGAGACGAATCAACCCGGTTTGATACCATATAGAGATTATGTGAGGAGAATTTAAACTTTCTTTACAAAGGTTGAGTTTTATCATATCCCTCGAGATGAAAACTGGATGGCAGATGCTCTTGCAACATTGGCTTCTATGATTATGGTGAAGTTCTGGAATGAAGTTCCTAATCTGACTGTGATGCGTCTTGATAGGTCAGCTCATAAGTTTGTTGTTGAAGAAGTCAAAAATGAAAATTTGTGGTATTTTCATATCAAGTATTTTCTCCAGAGTCAGATTTACCCGCTTGTGGCATCTTTGAAAGCTAAGAAGAGTCTGAGAAGATTAGCTGGCAATTTCTACCCGAATCGTGATGTGCTGTACAAGAGAAACTTCGATATAGTTCTGCTCAGATGCGTGGATAGACACAAAGCAGACTTATTGATGACTTAAGTCCATGAGGGTTCCTTTGGTACTCGTTCCAATGGACATGCTATGGCTAAGAAGATGTTGAGGGCAGGTTACTATTGGCTGACAATGGAATCTGACCGTTGCAAGTTCGTGAAGAAATGCCACAAGTGTCAAATTTATGCAGATAAAAATTCATGTTCCTCCGACACGGACATCGCTTAATTTTGGTGGCTATTGACTACTTCAAAAAGTGGGTTGAAGCAGCATTGTATGTAAATATGACCAAGCAATTCATTGTAAGGTTTATCAAGAATTAGATTATATGTCGGTATGGTGTACCAAGTAAGATCATTAATGACAATGGATCGAACATAACAATAATATGGTAGCAGCTCTTTGCAAAGACTTCAAGATCGCACATTATAATTCTTATCCCTACAGGCCTAAGATGAATGAGGTTGTTGAAGCCGCAAATAAGAACATTAAGAAGATCATTCAGAAAATGGTTATGACGTACAGAGATTAGCATGATATGCTCCCATTCGCTTTGCATGGGTACCATACATCTATCCTCACTTCAACAGGGGCAACCCCTTTCTCACTTGTTTAAGGTATGGAAGTTGTGCTCCCGGTAGAGGTTGAGATCCCATCGTTGTGTGTCTTGATGGGAAGCCAAATTGGCTGAAGTTGAATGGTGTCAGACCAGGTATGACCATTTGAATTTAATTGAAGAGAAGAGGTTGACTGCCATGTGTCATAGTCAGTTGTATCAGCAAAGAATGAAGAAGGCATTTGATAAGAAGGTCAAACCTCGTGTGTTTCAAGAAGGTGACCTCGTGCTCAAGAAGATTTTATCTTTCAAACCAGATGCTAGGGGCAAATGGACCCCTAATTATGAAGGCTCATATGTTGTGAAGAGAGCCTTTTCAGGCGACGCTTTGATTCTTACAACTATGGATGGTGAAGAGTTCACACGTTCTATGAATGTCAATGCAGTCAAGAAATACTTTGCCTAAAAAGAAAAGAACAACTCGCTAAGTTGAAAACCTGAAAGGGCGACTTAGGAAAAAATGAGCGTCTCAGTGGATTGAAAACCCGAAAGGGTGATCCAGGAAAATATTAGAGACATAAAATAGAAAAATTTATCCTGATAGATTGAGTACCCCGCCTTGGGGCAATTTATGCAAAAATTAGGGATTATGGCAAGTAACTGAACTCGGTTGATCTCCAGTCTTGGAATACTCTTGAGCAAGTCAGTCAACTCGGATTCATCATTCTCAACCGAAGCCAAGAGCAGAGTGGATATTGAAGTTGGTGAAAGGATTAGTGATAATTGTTTTCAATGTAGCCCTTTTTCCATGTAAATTACCATTTTTCAACTTTTGTAAAAGATCTATGGAGTCTTGTCATTTACATACTACCATTCTATTAAATAAAGTTGAGGTTTTTATCCAATTGTTTCTACTCTTATTTATTTTTTAGCTTAAATAGAATTGAATTTTTATGATTATAATTTTGAAATTTTTGAAAATAAGTTTTTCTTAAAATAAGCAATTACTTTTAAAAGCAAACAATTTTAGTAAAGGAATATCAACAGCAATTTGAGAACAAGTAAGTCTTAAAAGTGCAAAACATTGTTGGTCTTCCCCAAGCGGTGGGTTTGGTCAGTTTCCCTAGCTGAGTTTGTAATCACCTCCCCAACTGACTTGTAGGCGCATCTTTCCAACGGTTTGCATAGATCCAGCACATGATTTTGTTTCCCGCAAGTCCCCAGCGGAGTTCACTCCTGATCCCCACCAATACATATTCTTGAGCATTATTTTTGTTCCTCTACAAGGATGTCTCTTATTTGGTATGATGTTGCCCTAAAATTCCCTGTAGAGTGGATGATTCGGGTCCTCAGCAGATCTTTTCTCCTTCCCCGCAGAGTGGATGATTCAGATCCTCATCAAATCTTTTTCCTTCCTTAGCAGAGTTTGAGATATTCAGAGATGGATGATTTATGTTCATCCCTAGCTTTTTCTCCAGTTGGTGTTTCCATCTTGTCGAGATTAGCCGAGTGTTGTAGGGATGATTCAGATCAATGACATTTGTATCCTTTGTGATTGTTTTGTCAGCATAATCATCAATCATATATACATATACATTCATACATCAGATATTTCATTATGCATGTTATTGCATTTGGTTCCTTATTTTCTGATTCTCTACCATGGTGATATCATTCCCCCACACAGATTTGGTGCGTCTGTCCTCCCTCAATTGTAGAGTGTCATCCCCTTAAGCAGAAACAATTTAACCTTTCTTATTCCCTACTGAGTTATTTCCTCGTGGATGATCATTATTTCATCTTCCTCCCTAGTTAATTATCTGGATGGGACCACTCCCCCTGAGTTATATCCTCATTGGGTCGAGTCTTTGTTTGACCGTTTCTTTCTAGCTCTTACCTAGATAGATGCTTTTGGTCCCTCGAAAGTTTGTTGCCTAGTAACTAGTAATATCCTTTTCGATTTACGAGTTCCTTACTTTTACCCAATACCTGGTAACAGTAATTTACTTCCTCTTACTTTCCCCAGTGGATTAATTTTATGCTTCCCTGGGTAGTCTATCCTTGATATGTTCATCCTAAACGACGACGAATATTCTTCCCTTTGAGTGTATCTTTGATATGTCCATCTTAACCGATGACGAATATTCTCTCTTTTGTGGTTTTCTACCCAGTAAAAAAGTAGTTGTAATCCCTATTTCATTTCCCAGAGAGTTAATCCTTGATATGTTCATCCTAACCGATGACGGAATT
This sequence comes from Lathyrus oleraceus, assembly GCF_024323335.1. Classification (NCBI taxonomy): domain Eukaryota; kingdom Viridiplantae; phylum Streptophyta; class Magnoliopsida; order Fabales; family Fabaceae; genus Lathyrus; species Lathyrus oleraceus. Next base: position 251,842,510 of record NC_066585.1, on the reverse strand, counting down.
CTTCTCTTTGCGGTCTTCTACCCAGTAACCAGTAGTTGTAAATCCTATTTTTCCCCTGCTGAGTCTATCCTTGTTATGTTCATCCTAATCAATGACGAATATTCTCTTTTTTTGGTATTCTATCCAGTAACTGATAGATATAATTCCTACTTTTCCCCAGAAGTATATCCTTGATATGTTCATCTTAACCGATGACGGATATTCTTCCTTAGAGTTTATTGATCAGTCTCCAAGTCTCCTTGTTTTCTGACACTCATTTGGCACACTTGTAAGAAGTCGGTAACACATTAGTCCACTTATTTTATTGTTTTGCTTAGTTATTTATATGTTTGGTATTGTTGTCTCTATTTACTGAGTACATGTTATATGCATCATCATACTCCATTTTTTATGTCCTTTGTGGTAGTTCTTTAGTTTCAGGTATAAACAAGTGCACCGGAGGGATAGACAAGCAAAACAGGCGTTCCGGGCCCATCGGGAGAAGAAAAAATGGACTTACAGTAGCCCCGACACGGCCACCCGTGTTGGCCAACACGGGCCGTGTCAGGAGAAAAGGCATGGAAATGGAAAATAGGGAGTTGACACGGGTGCCCGTGTCAGCTGACACGGCCCGTATCAGCCTCCCTGAAGGGCGTGTCAAGGCATAATGTCCCTAGAATCCAACACGGCCAGGCGTGTTGCCTGACACTGCCAGTGTTGGCTTAGGAACTTGATTTTCCAGTTTTTTGCTGTTTTTAGCACAACTTATCCCGGAGGGCATTTTAGACTTTTACGCAAGGAAAATTATCTTCAGGAACTATTTACAGTGGATTTGAATATGGATAGAGGGACTTTTTACAGGAGAAAATTGGAGACGATCAAGATTAAAGCAGTAAAAAGCGAAGAAGAACGGAGATCCTTCAAGAGCGGACGCGATTGAAGATCAACAGAATTCCGACCTTTTTGTAATGTGTCTGGTGTTTGATTTACCTTAATACATGTTATTTAATTTCAATTTGACTGTATGATTTGCCTAATGCTTTCTTTTTGGCAAAAATTAAGATTGATGTATGATTAACGATTAGTAGGACTGCAATGGTTAAGGTTTTCATACAGTGAAACCATAGTAGAGATCACCTAGGACTAGGGATACCCTATAGTTACTGGATTATTCTTGTTAATTTAAAATTCCTGGTTTCATTATAATCACCTAAGGACTTAGAGGTTAGATTGAATACCAAAGGTTTCCCTCCGAGGTCTTAGGGGGAAATAATCTTAAGATCCGGTAATTGAAACAATGTTCAGTATTAAGGAGATATACACTCAAGGGTCATTACAGGAGATTTTTAAACACCTTCCTTGGCATATCATATTAATCTGTGAGAATATTTATTTGCTCTATTTTTCCTTACAGTAAATTTTACCAAACCAAAACTCTTACTTTTGTTCAATTGAGTGACTGTTACACCTATATTTTTGCGCAAATCGTCGAGATCGATCTTTGGGAAACATCCCTCTTATTACTAGATCGGCGAAAATAGTACACTTTCTATTTTTCCAATCAAGTATCCTTGATATGTTAACTTTAACTGGTGACGGATATTCTCTCTTTCGTCTTCTGCCCAATAACCGGTAGTTGTAAATCCTATTTAGCATTTTCCCCAACAGGTTGTTCTTACCCAGTAACTGGTAACGAACACACCTCTTTTTCCTCAGTGGGTCATCCTTGGTATGTCTACCCTACCGGTAACGGATGTCTCTCTGTTAGGTTACATTATCTTCCTAACCAGTAACTGGTAATAGAGAATGTAATTCTTATACTCTTATGTCGAAGTTCATTCTTCCTCAGTTGAGTTTGGGTGTGTATTTCCGCAGTGAAGTCGTCAATCCCCTATTTGGTTTGAGTATTTCAGTTGTGTTCTAATCTACCAGTATCCCCTTCAATTTCTCCTTTATCTCCAACCGAGTCCTTCCATTAATTTATTTTCATGGAATCCTCTTGTGTCTCCAGCAGTTTTAAGTTGTAACCTGGCCTACGCGCAACCTTTAATCCCCAAAGTCTCTGTCTCCCCAGTGAGTTTTCCTTATGGAATGCATTATCCTCCTGTGGACTTTGGATCTCTCTGGATTCTTTTCCTTTATGGAAATATTTTCCCTAGAAAGATTATTTTTAACATTTCATATCATATGCATCATGAGGTCTCTTAGGGACCAAAATTTGTTTCTATATGTTATTATTCAAGTCCATTCTACTAAGTCGATACGAAGATTTTAACCTTCATCTCCACAGCTAGAATGTCCTTAAATAGGGGCAGCTGTAAGACCCTAATTTTGACCCTAAGATCTCTCATGCTATCTCATCACATGCATTGGCTTTAAGATCACACCTTGGCATCCACCTTACCCTTCTTTCATTGGGTTTGCATTGGGAGAAATCACCAAGCACTTTTGATCGTATCATACTTTGTGTTTCATTATTTACTAACCAAAATACCAAAAATATGTCAATGTATAGTTTGTTACTTTTGTAGGTAGTGTGTGTGTTCACCCATGCTCTATAAAGCTCACCCATCCTTGATATGTTTACCCTAATGCAAATGGGTATCTTGTGTAACTTCTTCAACATGTTTCTTCAACAATTGATCAAATATTTCAAGGTATACTTCATATTCCATCATCCTACACATATATGATTCCCAATGAGTCCCAATAGTCAAGAGAATATCAAGCTAGCAAGATGGTTCATGGTGGTTGATTAGAGAAAGTCAACTCGTCAAAACTGGGGTTCCTTAGACCCTATCTCCTACAATGTCTGTCATATGAAAATGATTCCAAGAGAAAAGATAATACAAATAACATTCCAAACAACTTTCATGTTTAAGTCAAGATCTATTTTTGCTTGTAAGGCAATATTTTATGGTGAAAGATTATACGCCATTTTGTCTGAACCCTAATTTGGAGGTCAACTTCCCAAGACCACAACTTGCTCAATTTTTATGAGATGAAAGCCATAAAAATTCCATGGTCAAATTCAAGATGTACTATTCAACATTTATGTTTGGAGGAAGTTCAAATTCAACTTGCAAATGCATGTGCCAAGAGGAAATATTATAGGTCATTTTGGGCCAATACCATTGAACAAGTGATTTTCCTCAACTTCTAAAATGCATAACTCCTTCATTCTAAATCCAGATGAGGTAAAATTTGTGACCAGATTGAATATGTTTGAAATAGCTACAACATTTATGAAGTAACCTTTTTCATTTGAAGTCCATAGAAAAAGTTATTGAAGATGGAAGAAGTGAACATTTGACTTGGGACTTAGAAAATTTTCAAATATGTTTGATTTCCCAAACTTCCACCTCAAACTTCATCATGATCCTAGCTTCAAATGAAAAAGTGTTCAACATAAACATTGTTCCCCTTGATCTCACCTTTCCAAAAAGTCCAAGACCATCTCGTTTGGATCAAAATTCGGGGACTTGCGCATGGCTCTTTTGTTGGGTTTGTTTTGGCAAGATTTGGATTCAAATTATCATTCTTCTTTGCATGCTTCCACATGATAACTTCAGTACACTTTACGCACGAATTGGAGGTGGATTACATCATTCCTTAGGCCCAAATCCTTTCACATACATCCATGCAAGGTGGTTTCCAAATTTGGCCAAATTTCAAGTGGTGCAAAAATCAAATCCATTGCCTATTTAAATGAGCTCATGGCTTCAGAATTAGAAAAGACCATGCCCAAGCTTTGCTAGATTGATCCAAACCCTCACTGCCATAGAATTTATGAAGGTTTCTCTTGAAATCGATCTTAAACTTCATCTTCTGTTTGGAAGTTCAAACTCCAGAAATTCACTTCCCTCTTCATCTCAATTGGTTTCTGCAAGCAAGAGGAAGAGAAAGCAAACAAATCAAAATCAAGATCAAGTGGAATTGGATCAACTCGAAGGTGATTTTTCAGAAACTTCATCTCTTTGATTCTCTCTCAATTCTTCATCATTCTTTATTATTTTTGGTTGTCTGAAGTCCTATAAATGTAGGCAAGAAGATTGAGTTGCTTTGAGGTCAAGTCGAAGCAACTCATTTCATGATCCTCAAAATTCAAATCCCTTTATCTTTTTATATACTTGGAATTGGAGAAAATTGAGTCCAGATTCGAGCTCCTGAGCATTTTTTCTTTAAATCCATGTCTTTGTTTTTCATTTTGGTGGTGGTTGATGGTGGACCAGTCCTTTGGTTCTGAATACCAACTGTGTGACCTGTTGACTGCAATGCATCATGGAACCTGCGCGCTTGGCCTTCAGATCTGCTACCTCAATTAATGAGGGAAATCTGATGGCCCCCTGATTTTCCATATTTTATAATTTTTCATTTAATCCATTTATTTTGATTAATTCATATTAATTTCATTTTTAATCCAAAAAATATGGGACTTTCACCAAAAATCTTTAAATATTTTCCTATTTCATTTTTTGATTTAAAATCATTTTTTGGATTAATATTTATATTTTTCATGAATTAATTGTTTTTATGCATATTTTTAATTGTTTAAAAATACTTCTGACTTTTCAAAAATTATGAAATTTCTTGTCTAAGATCCTTTGACCTTGTTTGACCTAGGATAAATCTCTTGGCCATTTATTTGGTGTTTTGAAGAGGTTTTAGGTTTTAACCAAACTAAATTTAATTTAAATACATTTTTAATTTGATTTTTAATTGATTAATTGTATATAAGTTGTGTTGAGTCATTTTTATTGACTTGTGATGTTTGACTATGTGTTTGGGCCTTAGTCAAGGTGGATTTGACTTTTGTTAAGTTAAAATCTATGGATTTAGGGGATTGATGAAATGTATATTTCATCTCCCAAAATGAATGATTTTAATTTGATAAAATTCCTTCCATGACCAATTTGTGTTTCTCACATCTCCCCTCCCTCTTCCCTTTCATTGACCATTGAAATCTCAAAATCCTAAGGCTAATTGGTTCATCAATGATCTTATGTTAGATGAACCAATACAAGTATGGATGAGATAGGTCCCCCCTTTCATCCTTTTTTTTTCTTTTTGTGTGTGGTATGTTTTAGGAGTTTGGTTCATTATACCATATCTTTAACATGCATTAACACCAAAAAATTTATTGCCCGACCTCAAATAGTTGTGACTTCTACATAAGTCCAATTACAATTGCTTAACATAGAGCTAAATTTGACCCTAAAGGCATAGCATTCTAGTAAGTGAGATTATAAGTCTCCCATCTTTCATGGTATTGTATTGAAACTTGGCCTTTTTATCTTCCTTTGGAAGATGTCTTGGTTCAAGGATCCATGCTTGTGAATAGATGGTTGAGTATTCTCCAAAGAATGACTTAATCAATTGAAAAGCAAAACATCACTAACATCTAATCAACTAAAATTTGACTAACTTATATTAATATTTCTTTTATTTTCATTTCATTTACTTTATGCAATTTAAATTCAAGTCATTTACCATTTCATTTGTTATTTACATAGCATTTAATTTGTTTATATATATGTCATTTTCACTTTGCTCATTTGAGTCAGATATTGTGATTGTATGTATTTGTTTGTGTTTGTGGTCTTAGGACCTTAAAATACTAAATACACAACAAAAACCGTAAAAAATGTTTGTGTGGACTGTTGGGTTTGATCTGAACTTTTGGACTTAGAATTAGGCAAAATCCCACATGCAAAAGGACTTAGCCAATGCCAACATTTCTGAGACCAGGTTTTTATGTTTTGAGCTTTCATCTGATGCAAGTATTGGGATCCACATGAATGCATCTGCTACATGGTCTTGATGCAACTGTTACTTTGAACCCATGTCTAATGCCTTATTCTGAGCAAAGCCAAGGAGTATGTCATCTGATACTTGAGAAGATAAAGAAGACTGTTAGCTGTGAAGTTTCTTGCTTGGATGTGGCCATCTTTATTTGATGCCTTGCTTGATATTGCTAATTGCTTGCTGATTATTGCTTGATTCAAAAGTCCAAAGGGAAATTGGGTATTCTATATGACATTCTTGTCTGTTGGATTGCATCCCATGGGTCAGATCTTTTCAACTCTTAACTTTTAATTTTATGCTTAGGATTAGTCTCTTAATCTCCTCCCACTTCTTAAATTTTAAAATCTCTTCCCCTTTTCAAAAACATTCTTTGCTTGTGATTTCAAACCTATACCTTATTTCAAAATAGAAACTTTGGCCTTATGCCATTGAATTTTTAAACACTTGTCTTACATCAAACTTGTAAATGAACTTAACCATATTGACTTAAAATTTCAAAAGACAAAAAAGAATTAACACCCATTCAAATTTTTGGGCCCCTTTGTACCCCTTTTAATCTAACTTTTGATTAAAAGCAATCCACTCATTTTGAAATTGATACCATAAACTACGAGGTTTTGATCCCTCATTTTTATGTTGGTACATAGGCACAAGTCCGAAGGTCTTGTCAAACACAAAAATATAATTAATAAATTCTTTTCTCATCCACACACTCTATTTGTTGCAAACATCTTTTTATACCAAAAACACATACACATATAAAAAAGGGCTCCCTAGTGTAACACCCCAAAATTTGCCCTCCTCATTCATGCATTCATTTTTAGGTCATTTAACATTTCATATTGCATTTCATCATGTCAATCAGAATCAGATCCAAGAAACTTTATTTTAAAAAAAAATAAACGAAAAAAAAATTAATTAAATAAATAAATAAATATAATATAATAGAAAAAGCTTGGACTTGGACCTCTCTCATTTGAGCCCACAAAGCCATGAAAATCAAGTTATAAAAGCGGGAGAACAGACAGAAAAAGGAAGAGAAGCAAAACACTCTGAGGTTTCCTTGGAACAAAATCCTGGACAAAACCTGAAGAGAAACCTAGACAGAGAGAGTGAGAATTAATCTGCAGCAACCTCCAGGCAACTCTGAAAGGTTCATTCTGACTCACACACTTTCAGCTCAAGCAAATCCTAACATTGTTTTGCAAATCCAGTCGTGCCATTTGATTTCAACCGATCCCTCCAATCAGGTTTGCCCTATATCCATCATCTCTATACTTTCAATTTGAATACTCTGAATGTATGAGGTATTATGGGTGAATTTGATACCCTTTTGATGCATGTGTTTGACAAGAGGTTTAGGCCTCCTACCCTCGGTTGCTTTTTGTGAGCTTTTTTTGAATTGAAAGGGCATGATTCATGTGGTTACATTTTGATTTGGGGGCAACCCTTGATTACCCTATTTTTTTTCTCTAACCTGTTTGTTGAGTTTTTTTTTTGTGAGGGCTCACATGACGTTTGCAGGGATAACTTGCGTGGTTTCCCACTTTATTTGTGGGATACCCCGGGAGGCTTATTCCGATTACCTGTATTGACTCACTTTCTTTGATGGTGTTAGCCTGGAAGGATCTCTGGTTTCCTTATTCCTTTATTTTTTCCTGCTTATACTGCTTTCTTAGCTGGAAGACCTCGATAGGAGGCAATGTTTTGTGTGTTTACTTTATGCAGGTTCCTTCGTCAAGGACTGCCCTTTTTGCATGAGCATCCCTAAACCCTAAAACCCAAAGCAACACGTTAACTCCTTCTACTACAGGCGAGTAAGTCTCCAAAGGTCGAGCATCCGGTAGATTGCATAGTGACGTCGTTCGTCCAAAACCCAATCCATAACCCCGTAGTTAGCCGAACTACGGCTTGCTCTGATTTTCATTCCAGATGAGATACGTAGGCATAAGACGCGGTGTCTTACCGAGCACACTTCCCCTTAACCCCTAGGTAGCCGAGCTACGAAGACTCTGATTCTCATATTCAGATGAGATACGTATGCAGTGGATGCGACATCCGTGCGAGTCATTTTCCTTTAACCCTGTTTTTAGTAAATAACACATTAGATCAACCCACACCCTTTAGACAAGAACAACAAAAGTGGATCCCGTAGAGTACTACGGATGCGTAGGGGTGCTAATACCTTCCCTTCGCATAATTGACTCCCGAACCCGAGATTTGGTTGCGAGACCCTGTCTTGTCCTTTCCTTTTTCCAGGTTTTCTTCGAGCGTTTCCTTTCCCTCCTTTGGGACAAATAACGCACGGTGGCGACTCTCCTGTCTTTCTTCGCCGATTGTTTTTTTTTTCGCATTCCATTTTTCAGGTTGCGGCAGCTGGCGACTCTGCTGGGGACCCGGTTTCCCTAAGCGAGTCCCTCCTAGATTTTGTAGGTTGTTTGTTTATTGGGTGTCTATTATTTTGTACAGTTATTTATCTTTCAGCATTTACCTGCTTTATTACATTGTGTACATATGACTGCCGTATCTGTTGGTTCTGTTCGTGAGATGAGTTCTATACCCGAACTCGAGTGCACTTAAGATAGGAGAATGGCATAGTCTTGTTGACTTGTGTGGAGTTATTCCTTAGCAAGTTGACTTGCAAGCCCATTCACTTGGTGGAGGTCATGTTGAGATCAATAATGTCACACAAGTAAGTTGTGGTTAGACATTACTTGTTCCAATATAAACCTTAGAAGCCAAGGACCTTAGTTTACCAAACCCATCTTGGCCTATTCGTAGGATGTAGTGCGAAAGTCGTTCAAGTGTAAGATTTGATACGATTGTTACGCGATACTACACTCATAAGAGTCTCTCTTGAGAATATTTTTGGAATACAAGTAGTCGTTCCTCCGATAATATCCGAAAGATGGGATTATGACTATGGGAACCTTTTGTAGAACATGTTTGGCAGGTTTAAACCTTAGTACACTCCCTTTGGGTGGTTCTTAACCTAAACTCCATGCTCGTGACTTGCAACAAACCCTTGATTCATGGTTGATCCGTTCAGGTATCCTTAATATCAATGAAACTTGGGTGTTGATAAGGTGTAAACCATAATCCACCAAAATGGATGGTTGATATTAAGGATAACATGATCCATCCCATGACCTTTGTTTGGTGTGCTTTGCTTGATCCTCTTAATTTCTCTCCAGGCAGTGCAACCTGACAGATGTTCAAGCGGATCCAGCCATCCTAATTGACATGCCATTGCATTGCATAACATCATCTGCATATTTGCATCCAACATCTCATGCTTATTCATTTGCAGGGTACTCCCTTTTTAAGGGGGGGCCTTAAAATCGAATAAGCAGTGCATCGCATACCATGCAGACTAACCCTTGTTTGTTTTGCAGGTGTCACTGCAGTGTCTAATGTTTGTTCCCTGTATCAGGCAGTTATTGGTCCCAAGCGAGTTCACAGGTACCCGACAAAGGAAAACCGTCCACGACTAGCAATGGACCAGATACAGAAAGAACTGGCTGATATGCGTGAAAGGATGGATCAGTTCATGACATTGATGACTGGTATGGCAGAAGGCCAGGCGAAGCTGAGGGAATTGGTTGAGCAACCGAGGCCCGATCCAGAGGTGGAAATACCAAGTGCTGAGGGGAACCCTGGTAACCTTGGGAACGCTGATAACCCTGTGAACATTGGTAACGTGGGTAACGTGAATGCTGATGGAAACCCGGGTAATGTTGGCAACACGAGGAATGTTGGGAATGGTATTGGCTGAAGGTACAATGTAAATCAAGGGAATCGGATTAACGGGCGCCCCGTTACTGAAGATTGTCAGTATGATCAATTTTCTTTGCACGACGAAGCCCTCGAGACCACTCGCCGTATGGATGAGCTTGCTGAGAAGCTCAAATCTTTGGAGTCTCAAAATTCCTTAGGTTTTGATGTCACAAATCTTGGTCTAGTTCAGGGAGTAAGGATCCCTCACAAGTTCAAACCCCATACTTTTGAGAAATACAACGGTACTTCTTGCCCACGCACTCATCTCCAATCTTATTTGGGAAGGTTGGGAGCTCACGCGGAAGATGAAAAGTTATGGATGTACTATTTTGAAGACAGTCTAACTGGAGCTTCTCATGAATGGTATTCTCATTTGTCTCGTACTACCATCAAGAGCTGGAAGGACTTGGAAGAGGCTTTTATCAAGCAATATCAATACAACTTGGACATGCTCAAAATCGGACCTTGTTGCAAGGAATGTCTCAGACTGCCAAGGAAACCTTTAGAGAATATGCTCAGCGTTGGAGACAGATTGCTGCATCCGTCCAACCCCCTATGTCTGAAAGGGAGATGGCGGACATGTTCATGAACACTCTTCAAGGCAATTATATCGAGAGATTGGCTGCTTGCCCGTCAATCAGCTTTGCAGAGGTAGTGATTGCTGGAGAAAGAATCGAGAGTCTGTTGAAGATGGGCCGAATTCAAGACAACAGTGCTTCCAACTCATCAGTTCCCAAGAAACCGTTTGTTGGTAACGGTCAGCGAAGAAGAGAAGGTGAGATGAGCGTTGTATATGCCGACAGAGGCAGGGGCAGAGGACGCCCTAATCATTATCAAGATCAAGTGGCCGCAGTCACTATTCCAGCACCTGTTCCTCAACCGCAGTATCATCCGCAACAGCAACCCAGGTACAACAATCAACAACAAACAGGTAATCCGGGTCAGCAGAGACACTATCAACAACGTCCAAGGCAGGCGGACCGGGTCATTGAGCCAATCCCAATGCCTTATTCTGTATTACTTCCCAAGCTGATTGACATGAATTTGGTTACGTTGAGAACTCTGGCCCCACCGGTCAATCCCAACAACTTACCTAGAGGTTATGATGTCAACGCTAGATGTGCTTTCCACTCCAACGCACCGGGCCATACTACAGATAATTGCAAGGCTCTCCAGCTAAAGGTACAAGATTTGAGAGATGCCCAGGCCATCAATTTTTCTCTGTTGCCTAATGTTGTCCAGAACCCGATGCCAGCCCACGGCGGGAAGAGGATTAGTGTTGTTGATAGTGGGGAAACTTTGAATTTGGTTTCTGATGTGACTAAAGTGAAGACTTCGCTATCGGTGGTCAAAGACCGACTCTGAAAGGACAAATTTTCCTGGGCTGTGGGGAAGAGTGCAGAAATTGTCAAGCCACCGAGAACGGATGTGATAGTTTGAGAAGAGGTATTCAGCAACTGATAGATGAAGGTTGTCTTCAGTTCGAATAGACTTGTCCAGTGAAGAATGATGTGTCGACAGTAACGCTTTATTTCACTCCTGAAGAAATATATGTTCCCGAGAGACCCGCTCCGATGACAATATATTTCCCAGAAAGTCCAGCACCAATTTACTCTGACAACCCTCAACCGGCTTTGTTCAGCCCGGTCACCATCACGGTGCCAGGACCTGTTCCGTATGAGAAAGATAGTGCTATCCCGTGGCACTATGGGGCTGATATCTACTGCCAGGGGCAGAAAGTTAACGAAGAAGACATTGACATTGGTAGCTCCGTTGTAGACAATGTTGGAGGAATTGGTGGCTTCACTTGCAGTTGACGCCTATTTGCACCATCAATATTGCGCACGAATGCTGAAGCCGAGGCAGCTGCCAAGGCTAAAGGAAAACAGGTATCCACCGAAGAGGTTACTACCGAGGAAGCTCCTCCTAAGACCGCATTCGAGAAGGAAGTGGATGAGTTTATGAGGATTATCAAGAAAAGTGACTACAAGGTAGTCGACCAGCTAAATCAGACACCCTCAAAGATCTCCATTCTCTCACTATTGATGTGCTCTGAGGCACACAGAGCAGCCTTGTTGAAAGTACTGAATATGGCTTATGTTCCCCCAGAGATAACTGTTGACCAGCTGGAGTCGGTAGTTTCGAATGTACACACTAGCCATGCGCTAGGTTTCACCGATTATGACCTGACGTCTGAGGGCAGGAATCACAACAAAGCCTTGCATATCACAATGGAATGCAAAGGGACGGTGCTTTCCTATGTCTTGGTTGATACAGGCTCTTCTCTGAATGTTCTTCCAAAGAAAGCCTTGATGAAGTTGGATTGCGATGACGCCACCCTGAGGCCGAGTAATTTGGTTGTGAGGGCTTTTGATGGCTCTAAGCGAGCTGTTTGTGGCGAAGTTGAGTTGCCAGTTAAGATTGGACCGCAGGTATTCAAGAGTACCTTTTATGTGATGGATATCCAGCCTGCCTATAGCTGTTTGCTAGGTCGGCCCTGGATTCACGCTGTCGGTGTTGTTACTTACACTCTCCACCAGAAGCTAAAATATGGACTAGAAGGTCAGATCGTCACTGTCTGTGGTGAAGAGGATATTTTTGTTAGCCACCTGTCTACGTTTAAGTATGTGGAGATGGATGGCGAGATGCATGAGATGTTGTGTCAGGGCTTCGAAACTATAAACATCAGTGAGGTCGTGCCCGAAGCTGTCTTTTCACCTGAGTCTGAGAAGGTCGGGACTTCTATCTCTTCATACAAGCAAGCTGTTGAAGTGGTTAAGGCTGGTAATGCCCAAGGCTGGGGCAAATTTGTGGAGCCAATCATAAAAGAAGACAAGTTTGGATTGGGGTATACTCCGGGGTCTCAGAAGAATGAAGCCGGTACTTTCTCCAGCGGGGGTTTGGTTTCTCCCCACATCGTCAATGCTGCAGAGGAAGACAGGGCTGACGGTGACTGTGACTTAGAAAGCTGGATTCGCCCGTGTGTCCCAGGAGAAAAGCTCGACAATTAGTCGTCTGAAAGAATCGTCCGGTTTACTCTACTGAAGGAGTAATTTTTATTGTTTTCCTTTTATCACATGCATAATAAAGTCTTACACTTTGACCAAGGTGTAATGACTCATCTGTAGGGCCATCCATTTAGTTACATTTCGCAATTATTTTCATCATCAATAAAGGACAGCTTTTGCAAACAATTTTGTGTTCTCTTTCTTTCAATTATTTTTACTTTTACAAAAACGGCAATGTTTCTTTTTCATGTTTCTTTTTCGTTTTTCTTTCCAAAAAACACCTCGTAAAACTGATCACCCGGATCTCACTGTTATGGCCAAGTATAACTTCGACAATCCTATCTATCAAGCCGAAGAAGGGGCTGAGGAAGATTATGAATTGCCTGAGGAGTTAGTCAGGTTATTGAAAAAGGAGGACCGAACTATTACACATTATCAGGAAGTGATTGAGACTGTCAACATTGGTACCGAGGACGACAAGAAAGAGATCAAGATCGGGGCTAGTCTACAGGCCGAGAGGAAAAGACCATTGATCATGTACTTGACTGTTTTAGAAAGGTCAATGGGTTGTGTGCTCGGTCAGCATGACGAGTCAGGTCGAAAAGAGCATGCAATATACTACCTTAGCAAAACGTTTACCGACTGTGAACAAAGATACTTACTGCTCGAGAAAACTTGCCGCGCTTTGGCATGGGTTGCTCGCCGACTAAGACAATATATGTTGACTCACACGACTCTATTGATATCAAAGATGGATCAAGTCAAGTATATTTTTGAAAAGGCAGCGTTTACCGGAAGGGTTGCTAGGTGGCAAATGATGCTAACAGAGTATGACATCTAATACACTTCACAAAAAGCTATCAAAGGAAGTGTCTTGTCAGACTATCTTGCCGAGCAACCGATTGATGATTACCAACCTATGAGGTTCGACTTTCCTGATGAGCACATCATGTTTCTCAAATCGAAAGATTGCGAGGAACCACTCCCAGAGGAGGGGCCTGACCCCGAATCCAAATGGATTATGATGTTTGATGGGGCTGTCAACGTCAATGGTCGCGGAGTTGGTGCAGTGTTGATCACACCGGAGGGGGTTCATATGCCATTTTGTGCCAGAATAACTTTTCCCTACACCAACAATGAAGCCGGACAAAGTAGAATGGGTCCATTCTCGATACAATCAGCTGAGCCTAGTTGAGGAAAAGAGACTAGCAGCTATATGCCATGGCCAACAATATCGGAGACGGATGAAGAGAGCATTTGATCAGAAAGTGCGCCCTCGGGAGTATCAAGTCGGTGAATTGGTACTCAAAAGAATTCTTCCTCCCAACACATATCACAGGGGAAAATGGACACCGAACTATGAGGGTCCATACGTGGTTAAAAAAGTTTTCTCTGACGGAGCTTTGATGCTAACAACCATGAATGGCGAAGACTTCCCATCCCCTGTCAACTCAGACGCAGTTAAAAAAATACTTCGCATAAATTGACCCGCTGGACTGTAAAAAGAATAGTCCAGGCAAAAAAAGGGCATCCCGACGAACCAAAAAAAAGGAATAAAGAGGTTCGGGCAAAAATTAGGGATATAAAATAAAAAAAATGTACACCCGGTGAGTCGAAAACCTGAAAGGGCGGCTCAGGCAAAAAAGGGTATCCCGGTGGATTGAAAACCCAAAAGGGCGGTCCACGCAAAAGTTAGGGAATAAGCGAATGATTGCAACCTGAGTTCACCTGTGTTATATCACTGTTTCATTCAATCCGGCAATCTTCGAAGGTTAAAGATCGTCTAACCATCCACTTCAGAAAGCAAGATGAGCAGAGCGTCTTGAGGACATACGAGCCATAGCAGAGTCGAAACTCAGTGGGACCCTATTTCCACATTGCCATTAGGATAGTTTCTCTTGTTTAATTTATAGCGATCGCCTCTTTCCAGGGATCAGTTTCCTGATGTACTCGCCTATTCCGGGCATAAATTTTACGACCAATAAAAGTCGAATGTTCAGTTAAAGAGCCTCATTATTTTTATCAGTTTGTTTGCAAAAAATATCTGAATTCTTGATGAAACATATTGCATATGAACATAATGATGGCTTTTGCAGATGATTTGCACAGGAAAACATTTAAAATTGCTTTGAATGTGCCTAATCCCGGACGGTGAATTCAAACCGAGTAATTCCCAGGGGCATACGTGTATTTTTTTGTTAAAGGTCACAGGAACCGGATGCCAAGTCATGAATCCTCACCCCCAAGCGGTTGACAAAGCCTCTCCTCTGCAGAGCAGGTTCCCCAGTAGAGTTGATAGTATTCAGACTGTATATCCCCAGTAGAGTTGACAGTATCCAGATTATATATCCCCAATAGAGTTGACAGTATCCAGACTGTATATCCCCAGCGGAGTCGACAGTGCCAGACTGTATCTTCCCAGCAACAACGGAGTAGTCGCATACCCAACAGACAAGAGGGTGGTGTTCCCAGTGTTCATCTCATTTCCCCAGCAGATTATTTTCTAACAGATTTGTTTTAATCCCTAGCTTGAGGACGATTAGCAAGTTCATATCCCCAACAAAGGTCGATTCCTATGACATTTCCCTAGGAAGTGCTTTCCTCACAGACTCTCCTCGCAAAGCCCCGCCAAACAAAGTTTCCATAGTTGATACTTCCCCAACAAGGTCAACTTTTCAAAAAAGGCCGATTTATTTTCGGTGGCTCCCCGGTCCCGGCAGACGGATCGTTCCCCACAGAGCATTCAAGGATTGATACAGCGATCCGCTCCCTACCAGAGTTGCTTCCCCGAGCAGATTTTTTTTTTCTTTTGCACCATGCATAACATTTGCATTTTCATTTGCATGCATATCAAACATACACATAAGCTGATAAACAGGTTCTTCAAAGCAGACTGAAGACTTTCTTTACAACCAAAGTCACGAGATCCAGCTAGAGGGTCAAGTGTGAGAGGATCCAGCCTGAGGGCAATTTTTGAAGATTCAGCCTGAGAATCGTTTTCCAGTGATCCAGCCTGAGGGTCATTTTGAAGATTCAGCCTGAGAATCATTTTCTAGTGATCCAGCCTGAGGTTCATTTTTGAAGATTCAGCCTGAGAATCGTTTTCCAGTGATCCAGCCTGAGGGTCATTTTTGAAGATTCAGCCTGAGAATCGTTTTCCAGTGATCCAACCTGAGGGTCATTTTTGAAGATTCAGCCTGAGAATCGTTTTCCCCAAGAGTCAGCCTAAGGTTCATTTTGAAGATTCAGCCAGAGAGTCGACTACGAGCGTTATTTCCCCAGCAAGCCGGCTAGAGGAATAGATTGACAGCTCAACAGAAAATCAACCTACAAGAGGATCCAGGCCGCGGATCGCATTTAAAAAACAAAGTCTAATCGAAGAGTCGTTATAACATGTTCTAGCCTGAAGAATATGTACGAAGCCCAAGAGTGGGATATTCTCGAAGTTGCATATCTAACATGAAGATTGGGCGCAGATTTCGAAAGAGAGTCAACCAGCGCATGCCTCAGATGCGAGATCCTCATGATGGGAATTTATAATCAAATCAATCCAGATCTAGCCAGAAGATCGAAGTCAGGTCTAGCCCGAAGACCGGAAATAGATTCAGCCAGAGAATCGAAACAATTCAGATCTAGCCAGAAGATCGAAGTAGATTCAGCCAGAGAATCAAAGGAAATAGATTCAGCCAGAGAATCTAAACAAAGGAGATCTAGCCAGAAGATCAAAGAAGATCTAGCCAGAAGATTGAAACCGTATCCAGCTCGAGGATCAAAATTAACATCCAACCAGAGGACTAAATTGAGTATAGATTCAGCCAGAGGATCGAAACTCCAGATTGAGTCAGAAGACTGATTCAGATTCAGCCAGAGGATCGGAAGAGAAATAAACAGCGCGGTGTATTTCAGCATTTTTGTGGTGTTCTCGAAGCGCATATTTTCGGTCGGTCTTTGGTTTTCAATCACAGCTCACCCTATTTGTCTGATAAGTTGTTCGCTTTCACCCTGCTCGGGTTAGCTGATGATCGAATAGGGGCAGCTGTAACACCCCAAAATTTGCCCTCCTCATTCATGCATTCATTTTTAGGTCATTTAACATTTCATATTGCATTTCATCATGTCAATCAGAATCAGATCCAAGAAACTTTATTTAAAAAAAAAGAAATAAACGAAAAAGAAAAAAAATAACGAAAAAAAAAATTAATTAATTAAATAAATAAATAAAATATAATAGAAAAAGCTTGGACTTGAACCTCTCTCATTTGAGCCCACAAAGCCATGAAAATCAGGTTATAAAAGAGGGAGAACAGACAAAAAAAGGAAGAGAAGCAAAACACTCTAAGGTTTTCTTGAAACAAAACCCTGGACAAAACCTGAAGAGAAACCTAGACAGAGAGAGTGAGAATTAATCTGCAGCAACCTCCAGGCAACTCTGAAAGGTTCATTCTGACTCACACACTTTCAGCTCAAGCAAACCCTAACATTGGTTTGCAAATCCAGTCGTGCCATTTGATTTCAACCGATCCCTCCAATCAGGTTTGCCCTATATCCATCATCTCTATGCTTTCAATTTGAATACTCTGAATGTATGAGATATTATGGGTGAATTTGATACCCTTTTGATGCATGTGTTTGACAAGAGGTTTAGGCCTCCTACCCTCGGTTGCTTTTTGTGAATTGAAAGGGCATGATTCATGTGGTTACATTTTGATTGGGGGGCAACCCTTCATTACCCTATTTTTTTCTCTAACCTGTTTGTTGAGTTTTTTTTTGTGAGGGCTCATATGACGTTTGCAGGGATAACTTGCGTGGTTTCCCACTTTATTTGTGGGATACACCCGGGAGGCTTATTCTGATTACCTGTACTGACTCACTTTCTTTGATGGTGTTAGCCTGGAAGGATCTCTGGTTTCCTTATTCCTTTATTTTTTCCTGCTTTTACTGCTTTCTTAGCTGGAAGACCTCGATAGGAGACAATGTTTTGTGTGTTTACTTTATGCAGGTTCCTTCATCAAGGACTGCCCTTTTTGCATGAGCATCCCTAAACCCTAAAACCCAAAGCAACACATTAACTCCTTCTACTACAGGCGAGTAAGTCTCCAAAGGTCGAGCATCCGGTAGATTGCATAGTGACGTCGTTCGTCCAAAACCCAATCCATAACCCCGTAGTTAGCCGAACTACGGCTTGCTCTGATTCTCATTCCAGATGAGATACGTAGGCATAAGACGCGATGTCTTACCGAGCACACTTCCCCTTAACCCCTAGGTAGCCGAGCTACGAAGACTCTGATTCTCATATTCAGATGAGATACGTATGCAGTGGATGCGACATCCGTGCGAGTCATTTTCCTTTAACCCGTTTTTTAGTAAATAACACATTAGATCAACCCACACCCTTTAGATAAGAACTACAAAAGTGGATCCCGTAGAGTACTACGGATGCGTAGGGGTGCTAATACCTTCCCTTCGCATAATCGACTCCCGAACCTGAGATTTGGTTGCGAGGCCCTGTCTTGTCGTTTCCTTTTTCCAGGTTTTCTTCGAGCGTTTCCTTTCCTTCCTTTGGGATAAATAACGCACGGTGGCGACTCTCCTGTCTTTCTTCGCCGGTTGTTTTTTTTTTCGCATTCCATTTTTCAGGTTGCGACACCTAGGAGTACCTAGGACATTTTGGGTGCTAACACCTTCCCTCTGTGTAACCAACCCCCTTACCTGTAATCTATGTGTAGCGGTGTATTCATCACTTTATGATTTATTGATTAAACCAAAAGCAAAACATACAAGATAGAGTCGCCACCGCACTTTTATTTATCCAAAGGAATGGCTAAAAAGCGAACAAAAGCCTAAGAAGTTTTGCAAAGAAAACTAATAAAAGGGGTACAGAGATCTGGGTAAGGGGGTAATTATGCAAAGGGAAGGTGTTAGGAACCCAAAGCATCCTAGGTACTCCTAGGGAACCCTTTTCACAAATTGTTGCAAAAGATATTATTTATGAAACATTTATTGTGCAAACATGAATGAGGGGATGAGAGAAAGAATGTACAAATTTTATTATTTTTGTGTTTGGATGGATAACCATTGCCTACGTACCTTTACAGGATCAAAACCTCGTAGTTCGGCTAAAAGATTTCCAAAACATGGGTGAATTGATTTTAAAACAAAAGCCCTAAGGTCTTTCGTTATCCACGGGAGAAAACTCAACCTATACAACCACAAGTCCACCATGTGAGAAAAGCTTCAACTTGCTAGTGAGGGACCATGCCCTATAATAAGCAAGGAAGTCTTACAATTCAATCACTAAGGACAAAAGGTGAGATTCACATCAACCACTAAGATAACTAAAACCTATGGCTAATGTATGAAAACTTATCAAGAAGTGGACAAAGCCACAAAACAATTGAATGGGTGGAATTAGTCAATTAGAATTATTCACAAAAAGAAGTCAAAGTATGATTAGAATTCAATTCAAAAGAAGTATTATGAAAGTGAAGTTTGAAAATCAAAGGCTTAAGGCCTAGGTTTCTAGTTTTGGAAAGAAATGAAAATGTTTGCACAATATTTTTCTGGTTTGAGTTAACATGCAAATGGAGGTTTAAAGAACAAAAAGGGTGGGAGGTTAAGGGATGCAAAACTTCTTAAGAGTTCACCTCTTGAGATCATATGTAGATGATCCAAGTGATTCCTTTGGAAAAGGCAACAAGTAGATAACAGATAAACAATGTATCAGAAAAAGCCAACATAAATGGAAACCAGATGCCAATCAATGGACTTACACTAGACTCACAAAACCAAGATGGATACCAGATGCCAATCAATGGACTTACACTAGTCTCACAAAACAAAGAAAACATGGAAACCAGATACCAATCAATGGATTTATACTAGCCTCACAAAGCAAAGAAAACATGGAAACCAGGTGCCAATCAATGGACTTATGCTAGTCTCACAAAGCAAAGAAAACAAATGCAATAAGCAAGAGGAAATAAGTTGCCAATAAATGGTCTTACACTCGACTCCAAGGAAATGGAATGCCAATCTATGGTCTTAGTCCTAACTCCTACCAGATCACAGGAAACAACTACCAATAAATGGACTTACAATTGACTCCACGATGGACAAAACAAAATGTCACAAAGTATGAACAATGATCATGAAATGATATACAATTAATGCTCAAAGATGAAAACAATGCACAAAGGCACACACAAACAATTATGCACATATGGACAAACAGGCAAACAAGCAGTCAATTAGCACACACTATACACAATCAATAGGCTCAAGCAAGGTTAGGCTTTAGTCAAGGGGTCACATCAACCTTGACAAACAAGCCAACTGGAAAGGGGTGCTTTGAGCTCTTAACCCTAACATTGAGAGTTAGGGTGAAGCAGATGAAATGGAGATGAGGGTTATGCCTCATAGCTCTTATCCCTAGCCTGGGAGAGATTGAATCAAATAGAAGGTGTGGGAGTCCAGAATGAGGAACTCTATTCCACAAATGACTGACTCTATGGACAAGATTTAGGGTTCTTTATTCAAAGTGCATCAACACATGGTGTGAGCAAAATGAATGACACAACTGAATAGCAGGGGATGGATTGCACATCCCTTCTATCTGCCAATTGCCTCTTAAGAGGACTTAACCTGCTTGGCACAAAATTAAACAAACAAAGACATGGCCTCTTAAGGATGGCTTCAGACAGGTGCCTGCCAAAGTAACATGACAGGTCTTCCAGACTACATGGAGAATAGGGATTATACCTAAGTGGTATGCCAACCACAAGCAAAGCAGAGTTCAAATTAACTTCAAGCAACTTAGGTACCTGTGTAAACAACTAAACAAATCAGTACAGTATTCAGGAAAACAGACAACAGTCAACAACAAACAGACAATCCCAATGTACAACATATAAGCCATAAGGCAAACTCAAGTGAATCATCATCAACCTCTTGAAGAGCAGCTTCTTGAAATGCACGATCCAAGGCTTGGCAAGCTCCAAATATCCTCCAGAACACTTGCTATGATGTTTGATGAAGAAAATGAAGCTTGAAACCATGTAGATCTAGCTTAACAATCCACTTCCATTCTTGAGTTCTTGAGCTTCAACTGCTTGATTATGTTCGAATTCTTCAAACAAAAACTGGATTCACACTCAATCCAACTCACTGATCATGAATCTTCAATAAAAACAAGGTGCTATGTTGAAGAAATTTGAATTGTGATTAGGAGAAAATTTTGGAGGGAGAGAGAATTTTGAGATCTAGATCTAGAATCCTTCTCAATTCTGTTATGATTATCAATATATATGCTTCACTAATCACATACTAATTAAAATTAGGCATGGTTTAGTTGTGATTAATCAAGATAAGGTGTTATGACCAAAAATGAAAATTGGAGGGTGCATGGCTATTTCCAACGTGAACAGTACCATGTGGCTGATTAATTTCACTTAAAATCATCTTTTAAACACATCGGCAATGGTAAAAAGTTCCCATGATGCACCATTTTTGAATTGGCCATTTTCCCTCCAAAATTGACTTGAAATAGCAAATGATCATATGATGGAAATTCATGCAATGTGATGAATGTTTTGGAAAGTTCATGTCATGAGAAGCAATTTAGAAAAAGAGGCACCAAATTTGGAGTTATGAATCAAAAGATATGGCCATTTGAAGTTCCATGCACACTTGGCAATGATTTGATCATATCTCCTCAACCATTCATCAGATGCTCATGATCTTGGACTTTTTGGAAATGGGAGAGAGAGATCTTCAACTTTCATGTTGGACAAAATTTTATTTGAAGCTTATTTGATGTTGGAAAGTTGGTCTAAAAACTTTCCATTTTTGGAAAGTTGAAATTATAGGTCACTTTCCATTTTTGGAAACTTTTGCTTTGACTTCAAATTCTTCAACCTTGATCTTTGACATGATGAATAAGCATTGTTTGAACATGAATGGGATGAAGAACCTCAATTTCTCAATTCCAAACCCACAGTTGACTTTTCAGTTGACTGCATTGGTCCTTAGATGACTTGAAAATATTCTGATGAATTTGGGGCCTTTGCCACTTGGGAATTTGCTCCAAAATGAACCTATAGCTCACATAAGCTCAAAATAATGATCACATGATCCATATCTCAATGGAAACTTCATCTCTTGCACAAAGGCTTCACTTGAATTGCCTTGACCTGTTGACTGCTTAAACTGCAAGTAACAAAGGTTAATGACATATTTTTGTACATTTTTGGTCAGTGATTAAAAGAAAAGCAATGATATACAAATGCAAGCAATGCTTGGTGATCAAGAACCACTCTCAAGAAGATATCCCACCCACAGGGAAGGAAGCAAGGTGTCCAATGATCCTTGAGGCAATGCAATGTTATGATATGATGCCATGAGGGATCTTAGGGACAAAATTGGGGTCTTACAAATGCCCCTATTTAAGGTCATTCTAACCGGAGAAGTGAAGGTTAAAATCTTCATCTCGACATGGTAGAATGGGCTTAAATAACAATAATGAGACAAATTTTGGTCCCTAAGAGACCTCATGATGCAAATGTATGAATGCAACACAAACAAACATTGTGGGGAATATGGGTCCGCAAAGAAGAAAAGACGATCCATCGGAGTAATACACTCACCAGGAATAGAGACTCTAACAGGACTCTCATGAGGATAAGAAAAGACTGCGTGAGCAGAACACGACTCTGAATTAGGAAAAAAGAACTTGACACTGCGTGAGCAGGACACGACTGGACTAGAGACCTCACTGGGGAGTAAAGGACTCAAACTGGGTAAAAGAAGAAGTTTCCAAACGGAACACATCCATTGGAAAGACTCAAGCTGACTCAAAGATGCGTGTATTGGGGAAAACACCAATACAGCAAAACTATCCACAAAGGATACCTCGGATGAAAATCGGGACTCAGGCTGGGGAAAGATTCACACAGAAATTTCCTGCCGGGGAAAAACGCATATATTGGAGAAAATGCCAATACAGCAAAAGGGTAAATCACAACAGGAACTCCGCTGGGGAATGTCTAACAAAGACTCTCCAGAGGAAGCAAACAAGGAGTGAGGTGTTACCGGTTATTGGGTAACAAACTCAAAGAGACATGTGATCTGAACACCGGTTACTGGGTGAAAGAACAACAAGCTCAGGAAGAATGAATATCTAATACCGGTATAAGGGTGAGAGATATCAATCAATCAAACATCTGAGAAAGACCTGAAACAGGTACATCAACTCAGGAAAATCTGACTCCACAGGGGATCAAGGTCATAATAGGGAGCAAAAAAGGAAGGAACACCAGGGATACCGGTTACTGGGTATATAATAGGTGACATCCCAAAGCGTGATTTGGTTTTTACTGCCAAAACACTCATCATCCGAAAGGAGGGCTTAAAAAAGCAAATCGACTTACAGGATGGACATTCGACTCCGCAACGGGAAAACGAATCTTACTCAAATGGGGAAGGACAAAAGACTTCAACCAAAGAGTGCATGAGATATAATATCCATTACCGTCAGAACATGGATAATATACTCGCATGGAAGGAACACCAGGGATACCGGTTACTGGGTATATAATAGGTGACCGACCGAAAAGAGAAACAATTGTTACCAACAACAACAGGGTAAACGAAAGATAAATCACTGGGGATAAATTGCAAGCATACGGCAATTAGCCAGGAGACATACCACCGGTTACTGGGAGATACACTCAAAAAGGAGAACAAAGAATATTCGATTCCGCAAAAGGAACACAAATCTTACTCGACTGGGGAAACACAACAGGCTTCAACTGAAGAGTGCATGAGATATATTATCCATTACCGTCAGAACGTGGATAATACACTCGCATGGAAGATTATCCACAACCGGTTACTGGGTTAATAAAGGATAAATCAACCGAAAAGAAAAGCATCGGGATACCAAAACTAGGTATATAAAGATGACCGATCAAAGGGAGCAACAATCATTACCAATCAAACGGGTAAAATGAAAGAGGACTCACCGGGGATGCACTGATACAAAATCAAAGATCCGGGGAACAAATCACTGGCAAACGGTGAAAGGACCCGCTGAGGATAAAATTGCTAGCATACGGCAATTATCCACAAAAAGACTTGCTGGGAATACAAGTGCTTACTCAGAGCAATTACCCAGAAGAGAAGGAATATCAACATCGAATACTGGATGAAGATAACCAACAAAGAGGGGATTACATCTACCGAATACTGGGTAGAAAACCACGGACGAGTAACCATCATCGGTTAGGATGAACAACAAGGTTAACTCTGCAAAGGGGAGAATAAAGGATTTACAACTACCGAATACTGGGTAGAAGACCAAAGACTCTGGCTGAGGAAACAAGAGGTTTACCACTACCGACTACTGGGTAGAAAACCAAAGACTCAGCTGAGGATAGGGTGAATGATTGTCGAATACTTGAGCAATTATCCAAATATTCCACAAGGAAGCACAAACTCCACTAGGGAGACAACAACAACATAGGATTTACAACTACCGAATACTAGGTAGAAGACCGCAAAATCCGCCATCAACCAGGATGAACCACAAAGGTTACCTCTGCTAGGGGATGAAAGTAGGATTTATAACTACCGAATACTGGGTAGAAAACCATAGAGATAGGACTTATAACTACCGAATACTGGGTAGAAGCCACGACTCCGATGAGGATAAAAAAGGATTTGGGTTTACATCCACCGAATACTGGGTAGAAGACCAAAACCTCTGCGTAGGGAGCAAAACAATCACAACTCCGCACGGGGAAAACAAAATAGGGTTTATAACTACCAGATATTGGGTAGAAAACCACAAAATCTGCTGGAGAGCAAGGAAATAGGATTTACAACTACCGAATACTGGGTAGAAAACCACTGACACTCGCTGAGGAACCACAGGTTCACAAATACCAAACTCTGGGTAAACAAACACAGATTCCGCAAAGAGGGAAAAAGGTATATAGGATTTACAACTACCGGTTACTGGGTAGAAAACCACAAAGGATAGGACTTACAACTACCGGTTACTGGGTAGAAGCCAAAAAACTCCGTTGGGAAGAAGATGAACTATTGCCGGTTACTGGGCGAATATTCATTTATTCCACAGGGAAGCACAAGAGACAATTGCAAAAAGGCCAATTCAGGATCAATCCAAAAAGGCAAACTGAATCAAGACTCGTCCTAATGAGGATAAAACTCAAAAGGGAAAACCCATCCCAATGTATGTGTTGGGAGGAAACGGAAACAACCGTCATCCACGAGGATATATCTCAGTGGGGAACTGCAGAAGGAAAGACAGACACTTTCTACTTATGGGTCTGACTCTATATTGAAAGATTAGACACCCGACATCTGCTTGGGAAGATCTACTGGGGAGATCTATATCACTAATAGCAGGAAATAACAAACAAAAGATATATGGCAAAAAATGCAACATGAATATCTGAATGTTGAAAGTATGCATGAATATGTGTGATCTATGTTTGATGAATGCTGACAAAACAGACATTTCTAACACAAACAGGTCCAGGAATCAAACGCCCAGTACTACACCATAGGAGAGAAAGCCAGGACCACTGCAAGGATGGATCATCAGTCTCATCTGAGAAAAAGGAGCTCACTGCACAGGCGAAAACTGCCACGAAAGCAACTCCAAACAACTCCACTGGGGGGAAAACCCACTGAGGGAGAAAAGATCACACAAGTAGATTCTGCCACATAAGCCACTCTACTGGGGATCAGAAACATCAGGAAATCACTCAATCTCTGCATGGGAGAAAACATCACAGATACGATCTACCATACCACAAATCTACTGGGGATTTACCTGAGGTAGAGAAGGAGAACTAGGGATCAACCACCAAATACTGAAACTTCCAAAAGGAACACACAACTTCTGAGGAGGAAAAAATCACTGCTCTACTGAAGGGAGTAAAGGAGAAAACCTCACCAAGCACTCTGAATGGGGAGAGTCATAACAAAGGCTCTGCTCAACAAAATCTGTTTGGGAGAAATCCCAACAAACACTCTGCTCGAGGGAACACAAAATCTCAACAGAAGCTCTGCTTGGGGAACATCCCCAACAACAATCTGGAGAAAGAGGATACAGCCATGCCAGGAATATGAACAAATGTCTTACCCTGTTGGAAATCATGCCACCCTTGGGAGAGCACTGAGAAATTCTTAAGTATCCTTTTATCATTGTGAATGTTCACTTTGTTTAAAAACAATTTTGAAAAAAAAATTTGTTTAAAACAATGACATTTTATCAATTAAAACATGCAAAACATTTGTTGAATTGAAACAAATAAGAGTGCAAATAATTGGATAAAAGCTCAAATTTATTTGATGGAATGGTAGCCTGCAAATGGCAAGACTCCATAGATCTGTACAAATTTGAAATCGGTGATATATATTGGAAGAGGGCTACATTGAACATAATGACCATTTCTCTACCAATTTGAATCCGATGTATTCGAAGCTTCAGTTGACAACGAATCAAGAATCTCTGACGAACAGACAGCTGTGGAACAGAAAGTCTTGTCAGGATGCAGTTACTTGCCAAATCCCTAATTTTTGCCTAGATTGCCCCAGGGTGAGGTACTTAATCTAGCGGGATGCAAATACTCTTTTTTTTTCTATAATTTTTTCCTGGATCGCCCTTTCGGGTTTTCCACCGAGACGCTCATTTTTTCCTAAGCCGCCCTTTCGGGTTTTCAACTTAGTGAGCTATTCTGTTTTTATTTTTAGGCGAAGTATTTCTTGACTGCATCTGAATTCACAGGACGAGTGAAATCCTCCCCATCCATTGTTGTAAGCATCAAAGCACCGCCTGAAAAGGCTCTCTTGACAACATATGGACCTTCGTAGTTTGGAGTCCACTTGCCCCTGGAATCGGGCGCGAAAGACAAGACTTTCTTGAGCACGAGGTCACCTTCTCGGAACACACGAGGCTTGACCTTCTTATCAAATGCTTTCTTCATTCTCTGTTGATATAACTGACCATGACACATGGCAGTCAATCGCTTCTCTTCAATCAAATTCAGTTAGTCATAACGACTCTGAATCCATTCAGCATCAGTCAACTTGGCTTCCATCAAGACTCGCATTGATGGGATCTCCACCTCTACTGGGAGAACAGCCTCCATGCCATAAACAAGAGAAAAAGGGGTTGCCCATGTTGAAGTGCGGACAGATGTACGATATCCATGCAAGGCAAATGGCAGCATCTCATGCCAATCTTTGTACGTAACTGTCATCTTCTGGATAATCTTCTTGATATTCTTATTAGCAGCTTCAACAGCCCCATTCATCTTGGGTCTGTAAGGAGAAGAATTATGGTGTGCAATCTTGAACTCAACGCACAACTCTTCCATCATCTTATTATTCAGATTAGATCCATTATCAGTAATGATCTTATCTGGCACACCATAATGGCAAATAAGTTGATTCTTGATAAACTTCACGACCACTTGCCTGGTCACATTCGCATATGATGCGGCTTCAACCCATTTGGTGAAGTAATCAATTGCTACGAGAATAAACCTGTGTCCGTTGGACGCTTTCGGTTCAATCATGTCGATCATGTCAATTCCCCACATAGAGAAAGGCCATGGTGATGAAATCACATTCAGAAGTGTCGGAGGAATATGAATCTTATCCGCATAAATTTGACACTTATGGCATTTCTTCACATACTTGCAGCAGTCAGACTCCATTGTCAGCCAATAGTAGCCTGCTCTCAACATCTTTCTAGCCATGGCATGTCCATTGGAATGAGTACCAAATGAACCCTCATGGACCTCAGTCATCAACAGGTTTGCTTCGTGTCTATCCACGCATCTGAGCAAAACCACGTCATAATTTCTCTTATAAAGCACTTCACCACTGAGGTAGAAACTGCCTGACAACCTTCTCAGAGTTTTCCTATCATGCACAAATGCCCCAGGCGGGTAGACCTGGTTCTGGAGGAAATTCTTGATATCAAAATACCAAGGCTTGTCATCATGTACTTCTTCCACTGCAAACACGTGAGCTGGTTTATTCAAGTGCATCACGGTGATATTGGGAACTTCATTCCAATACTTAACTACAATCATAGAAGCAAGCGTAGCAAGCGCATCTGCCATCCGATTATCCTCTCGAGGGATATGATGAAAGTCAACTTCTGTAAAGAACGTTGAAATCCTCCTCGCATAATCTCTGTACGGAATGAGACTTGGCTGATTCGTCTCCCATTCACCCTTGATCTGATTGATAACTAGGGCCGAATCACCATACACATCAAGATGCTTGATCCTCAGATCAATGCATTCTTCCAATCCCATAATACAGGCTTCGTACTCAGCCATGTTATTCGTGCATTTGAAAGTTAGCCTTGCTGTAAAAGGAATATGTGTGCCCTGAGGAGTAATGATTACTGCCCCAATTCCATTTCCGTACTGATTTACAGCGCCATCAAACACCATCGTCCATCTAGAACCAGGTTCTGGACCTTCGTCAAGTGTAGGCTCATCACAATCTTTCATTTTCAAATACAGAATCTGCTCGTCTGGGAAGTCGTACTGAACAGACTGATGATCTTCAATCGGCTGGTGTGCCAAATGGTCACCCAAGATACTACCTTTGATAGCTTTCTGAGCTCGATACTCGATATCATACTCAGACGACAACATCTGCCAACGAGCAATTCTCCCTGTTAAAGCAGGCTTCTCGAAGATGTACTTGATTGGATCCATTCTGGATATCAACCAAGTTGTATGATTTATCATGTACTGGCGTAAACGCTTAGCAGCCCAAGCCAAAGCACAGCACGTCTTCTCAAGCATTGAGTATCGACACTCACAATCAGTGAACTTCTTACTCAGGTAGTAACTAGCAGATTCTTTCTTTCCCGATTCATCTTGCTGACCGAGTACACAACCCATCGAGTCTTCAAGAACAGTCAAATACATGATCAGAGGTCTTCCTTCTACAAGCGGAGACAAGATCGGAGGTTCAGACAGATACTCTTTGATACTATCGAAAGCTTTCTGGCAATCCTCGGTCCAATCATGAGACTGATCTTTCCGAAGGAGCTTGAATATCGGCACACATGTGGCAGTCATGTGGGATATAAATCTGGAAATATAGTTCAAGCGGCCAAGAAAACCTCGGACTTGCTTTTCAGTTTTGGGTGCAGGCATCTCTTGTATTGCTTTGACCTTTGCAGGATCAACCTCAATACCTCTCTCGCTGACAACGAAACCCAATAACTTGCCGGAACGGACTCCAAATGTACATTTGTTTGGATTCAGACAAAGCCTGAACTTCCTCAAACGTTGAAAAAGCTTCAGCAAATGCTCAACATGCTCAACTTCTGTTCTTGACTTAGCAATCATATCATCAACATAGACCTCTATCTCCCTGTGCATTATATCATGAAACAAGGTAGTCATATCACGTTGATACGTGGCTCCGGTGTTCTTCAAACCGAAGGGCATCACTCGATAACAGAATGTTCCCCAAGGTGTGATGAATGTTGTCTTCTCCATATCCTCGGGTGCCATTTTGATTTGATTATATCCGGAAAATCCGTCCATAAACGAACAGACTTTGAATTTAGCTGTATTGTCTACCAACATATCAATGTGTGGTAGAGGGAAATCATCTTTCGGACTAGCTTTATTCAAATCTCTGTAATCCACACACATACGGACTTTTCCGTCTTTCTTGGGCACAGACACAATATTGGCCACCCATTAAGGATATGTAGAAGTCACCAGAAACCCTGCATCAATTTGCTTTTGAACTTCCTCTTTGATCTTCATTGCCATATTGTAACACCCCAAAATTTGCCCTCCTCATTCATGCATTCATTTAGCATTTCATATTGCATTTCATCATGTCAATCAGAATTAGATCCAAGAAACTTTATTTAAAAATAAATAAATAAATAAATAAATAAATAAATAAATAAAAATAATAATAAAAGAATAAATAAAATATAATAGAAAAAACTTGGACTTGGACCTCTCTCATTTGAGCCCACAAAGCCATGAAAATCAGGTTATAAAAGAGGGAGATCGGACAGAAAAAGGAAGAGAAGCAAAATACTCTGAGGTTTCCTTGAAACAAAACCCTGGACAAAACCTGAAGAGAAACCTGACAGAGAACTCAGAGCAACCCCCAGGCAGCTCTGAAAAATTCAATCTGACTCACACACTTTCATCTCACGCAAACCCTAACATTGCCTTGCAAACCCAGTCGTGCCATCTGATTTCAACCGATCTCTCCAATCAGGTTTGCCCTATTCCCATTATTTTACGCCTTCAATTTGAATGTTCTAAATGTGTGATGTATTATGTTTGAATTTGGAAGTGTGGATATCGTTAGGTTTCGCATATGCATGAATGGGTGAAACCTATGCCTTGAATGTTTAATCACATGATTTCTGAAATGTATGCCACAGGGTTTGAGGTTTCTGAAACCATACTGTTATCCATGAAAAAATTGCTTATCGTGTTTCACTAACCCTTTTGTTGAGTTTTTGTGAGGGCTCACAGACTCTTGCAGAGATGGTTTGCGTGGTTTTCCCACTTTATTTGTGGGATACCCCCTAGAGGTTCATTCCGATTACCTGTACTGACTCACCTTTCTTTGATGGCATTAGCTTGGGAGATCCCCGGGTTTCTTACTCCTTTAATTGTTGTTACTTCGGATCTTTATCCGTGTGGTACTTTTACCTCTTTTCCGCATTTTATCGCTTTCTTAGCTGGAAGACCTCGATAGGAGGCATTTGTTTTCTTTTGTTTATTTACTTCTGAGCCCCTTGTTGGCACGTTTACTTTATACATGTTTGTTTTGTATGTGTTCGTATCCCCACAAGTAGCGCGGTTCCTTCGTCGAGGACTCCCTTTTTGCCCTTTTGCATGAGTAACCCTCAAACCCTACAAATCCATTGATTTTTCTTCTCCTAAACACACGTTTACTCCTTCTACAACAGGTGAGTAAGTCTCCAAAGGTCGAGCATCCGGTAGATTGCGTAGTAACGTCGTTCGTCCAAAACCCACTCCATAACCCCGTAGTTAGCCGAACTACGGCTTGCTCTGATTCTCATTCCAGATGAGATACGTAGGCATAAGACGCGATGTCTTAGCGAGCACACATCCCCCCAACCCATAGGTCAGCCGAGCTACGAAGACTTTGATTCTCATATTCAGATGAGATACGTATGCAGTGGATGCGACATCCGCGCGAGTCATTTTCATTTAACCCTTTTTTTTTTGGTAAACAGCACAAGATAAACTCACACCCTTTAGACAAGAACTACAAAAGTGGATCCCGTAGAGTACTACGAATGCGTAGGGGTGCTAATACCTTCCCTTCGCATAACCGACTCCCGAACCCAAGATTTGGTTGCGAGACCCCGTCTTGTCCTTTCCTTTTTCAGGTTTACTTCGAGCGTTTCCTTTCCCTCCTTTGGGATGAATAACGCACGGTGGCGACTCTTCTGTCATTTTCTTTCGTCGGTTGTTTTTTCGCGCACTGTATTTTTCAGGTTGCGACAGCTGGCGACTCTGCTGAGGATTGAAAGAAGTTGACCTCTTGCTGGTCCATCTTCCCTAAGCGAGTCCCTCCTAGCTTGTGTGATTTCTTGTTTATTGGGTGTTCATGCTTTTGTACATTTATTTGCTTACCTGCTTGCATGCATCTGTTGTATTTGTTGGATCTGTTTGTTTGTTTGTTGGGATGGGGTGTTCTATGAGAGATAAGCCCATTACCCAGGCTTGAGTGTACTCACAGGTTTTAGAGTGGATAATCATGAGGCTTGCGTGGCGTGTTGCTACGTTAAGTCGTTCATGAAGAACCACATACAGACGAGGTTTCTTTTGGATATATTATGTCTTACGGGTGTTCCGTAACGGCAGGATGTTCCTCTAGAAATCGTCGACTCTGGTGACCATTTCCCGAGAACTCAGTCGAGGCCTCTCCTTCGAGACGTGATTATGTTAGCTCTGGTGGGCGCATTCTCGCTGCTCAATCCGAGGATCCCGAGACTGGGAACTTGCTATTAGGATGTCCTGTTGAGAGGAGTCAATGGAGGTCTTTTATCCCGTAATAATACCAAACCTTTAGTGGTAAAAGTATTATTCGCGACTGAAGGGCTGAAGCTGACGAACTTCTGTTCTTAGAACCTACCAGTGAGGGGCGGGCTAAATTCAGGAAACCTTAACCTCCAACCAACCCGGTTTTCTGGAGCAGAGCTTTGATCTTGTATTATATTCTACAGTGAATTTCTCTCTAGGCAGTGCAACCTGACAGATGTTCAAGCGGATCCATCAATTCTGATTGACATGCCTTTGCATTGCATAACATCATCTGCATATTTGCATCCAACATCTCATGCTTATTCATTTGCAGGGTATTCCCTTTCAAAACAGGGGTGCCTTAAAACTGAACAAGCAGTGCATCGCATACCATGCATATTAACCCTTGTCTGTTTTGCAGGTGTCACCGCAGTGTATAATGTTTGTTCCCCGTATCAGGCAGTTATTGGTCCCAAGCGAGTCCACAGGTACCCGACAAAGGAAAATCGTCCACAGCTAGCGATGGACCAAGTACAGAAAGAGTTGGCTGATATGCGTGAAAGGATGGATCAGTTCATGACATTGATGACTGGTATGGCAGAAGGCCAGGAAAAGCTGAGGGAATTGGTTGAGCAACCGAGACCCGATCCGGAGGTGGAGATACCAAATGCTGAGGGAAACCCTGGTAACCCTGGGAACGCTGATAACCCTGTGAACACTGGTAACGCGGGTAACGCAAATGCTGATGGAAACCCGGGTAATGTTGGCAACACAGGGAATGTTGGAAATGGTATTGGCGGAAGGTACAATGTGAATCAAGGAATTCGGATTAACGGGCGCCCCGTTACTGAAGATTATCAGTATGATCAATTTTCTTTGCACGACGAGGCCCTCGAGACCACTCGCCGTATGGATGAGCTTGCTGAGAAGCTCAAATCTTTGGAGTCTCAAAATTCCTTAGGCTTTGATGTCACAAATCTTGGTCTGGTTCAGGGAGTAAGGATTCCTCACAAGTTCAAACCCCCTATTTTTGAGAAATACAACGAGGCTTCTTGCCCACGCACTCATCTCCAATCTTTTCTGGGAAGGTTGGGAGCTCACACGGAAGATGAAAAGCTGTGGATGTACTATTTTGAAGACAGTCTAACTGGAGCTTCTCGTGAATGGTATTCTCATTTGTCTCGTACTACCATCAAGAGCTGGAAAGACTTGGCAGAGGCTTTTGTCAAGCAATATCAATACAACTTGGACATGGCTCCAAATCGGACCTTGTTGCAAGGTATGTCTCAGACTGCCAAGGAAACCTTTAGAGAATATGCTCAGCGTTGGAGACAGATTGTTGCATCCGTCCAACCCCCTATGCCTGAAAGGGAGATGGCGGACATGTTCATGAACACTCTTCAAGGCAATTATATCGAGAGATTGGCTGCTTGCCCGTCAATCAGCTTTGCAGAGATAGTGATTGCTGGAGAAAGAATCGAGAGTCTGTTGAAGATGGGCCGAATTCAGGACAATAGTGCTTCAAACTCATCAGGTCCCAAGAGACCGTTTGCTGGTAACGGTCAGCGAAGAAAAGAAGGCCAGGCAAGCGTTGTGTATGCCGGCAGAGGCAGGGGTAGAGGATGCCCTAATTATTATCAAGATCAAGTGGCCGAAGCCACTATTCCAACACATGTTCCTCAACCGCAATATCATCCGCAACAACAACCCAGGTACAACAATCAACAACAAGGCGGTAATCCGGGTCAGCAAAGACACTATCAACAACGTCCAAGGTAGACGGACCGGGTCATCGAGCCAATCCCAATGCCTTGTTTAATATTACTTCCCAAGCTGATTGACATGAATCTGGTTACGTTGAGAACTCTGGCCCCACCAATCGATCCCAATAATTTGCCTAGAGGTTATGATGTCAACGTCAGATGTGCTTTTCACTCCAACGCACCTGGCCATACTACAGATAATTGCAAGGCTCCCCAGTTAAAGGTACAAGATTTGAGAGATGCCCAGGCTATCAATTTTGCTCCGGTACCTAATGTTATCCAGAACCCGATGTTGGCTCACGGCGGGCAGAGGATTAATATTGTTGATAGGGGGGAACTTTGAATTTGGTTTCTGATGTGACTAAGGTGAAGACTTCGCTATCGGTGGTTAAAGACCGACTTCTGAAAGGACAGATTTTACCGGGATGTGGGGAAGAATGCAGAAATTGTCAAGCTGCCGAAAACGGATGTGACAGTTTAAGAAGGGGTATTCAGCAACTGATAGATGAAGGTTGTCTTCAGTTCGATCAGGCCCGTCCAGTGAAGAATGATGTATCGACGGTGACGTTTTATTTCACTCCTGAAGAAATATATGTTCCCGAGAGACTCGCTCCGACAACAATATATTTCCCAGAAAGTACAGAACCAGCAGCGGTGAACATCGAAAGTTCAGCACCAGTTGCAATTTACTCTGACAGCCCTCAATCGACTTTGGTTGGTCCGATCACCATCACAATACCAGGACCCGTTCCGTATAAGAAAGACAGTGCTATCCCGTGGCACTATGGGGCTGATATCTACTGCCAAGGGCAGAAAGTTAACGAAGAAGACATTGACATTGGTAGCCCCGCTGTAGACAATGTTGGAGGGGTTGGTGGCTTCACTCGCAGTGGACGCCTATTTGCACCATCAATATTACACGTGAATACTGAAGCCGAGGCAGCTGCCAAGGCTAAAGGGAAACAGATGGTCGCCGAAGAGGTTACTACTGAGGAAGATCCTCCTAAGACCGCATTCGAGAAGGAAGTGGATGAGTTTATGAGGATTATCAAGAAAAGTGACTACAAGGTAGTCAACCAGCTAAATCAGACACCCTCAAAGATCTCCATTCTCTCACTATTGCTGTGCTCTGAGGCGCACAGAGCAGCCTTGTTGAAAGTACTGAATATGTCCTATGTTCCACCGGAGATAACTGTTAACCAGCTGGAGTCGGTAGTTTCCAATGTAAACGCTAGCCGGGGGCTAGGTTTCACCGATAATGACCTGACATCTGAGGGCAGGAATCACAACAAAGCCTTGCATATCACAATGGAGTGCAAAGGGGTGATGCTTTCCCATGTTTTGGTTGATACAGGCTCTTCTCTGAATGTTCTTCCAAAGAAAGCCTTAGTGAAGTTGGATTGCGATGACACCATCCTGAGGCCAAGTAACTTAGTTGTGAGGGCTTTTGATGGCTCTAAGAGAGCTGTCTTTGGCGAAGTTGAGTTGCCAGTTAAGATTGGACCGCAGGTGTTCAAGAGCACCTTTTATGTGATGGATATCCAGCCTGCCTACAGCTGTCTGCTAGGTCGGCCTTGGATTCATGTTGTCGGTGTTGTTACTTCTACCCTCCACCAGAAGCTCAAATATGAACTAGAAGGTCAGGTTGTCACTGTCTGTGGTGAAGAGGATATTTTTGTTAGCCACCTATCTACATTTAAGTATGTAGAGATGGACGGCGAGATGCACGAGATGCTGTGTCAGGGCTTCGAAGCCATAAACATCAATGAGGTCGCACCCGAAGCTGTCTTTTCACCTGAGTTTGAGAAGGTCGGGACTTCTATCTCTTCATACAAGCAAGCTGTCCAAGTGGTTAAAGCTGGTAATGCCCAAGGCTGGGGCAAATTTGTGGAGCCAATCATCAAAGAAGACAAGTTTGGATTGGGGTATGCTCTGGGATCTCAGAAGAATGAAACTGGTACTCTCTCCAGCGGGGGTTTGGTTTCTCCCCACATCGTCAATGCTGCAGATGAAGACAAGGCTGGCAGCGATTGTGACTTAGATAGCTGGATTCGCCCGTGTGTCCCGGGAGAAAAGCTCGACAATTGGTCGTCTGAAAAAACCGTCCGGGTTACTCTACTGAAAGAGTGATTTTTATTGTTTTCCTTTATTACATGCATAATAAAGTCTTACACTTTGCCCAAGGTGTAACGGCTCATTTGTAGGGCCATCCATTTAGTTACATTTCGCAATTATTTTTATCATCAATAAAGGACGGCTTTTGCAAACAATTTTTTGTTCTCTTTCTTTCAGTTTTTTTTACTTTTACAAAAAAAAATGGCAATGTTTCTTTTTTCGTTTTTTCTTTCTTTCCAAAAAAAAATCTCTCATTCTAAGGTAAAGCATGATCCTCCATCATGCAAAGCGGACCACCCGGATCTCACTACTAACGGCACTGCTATGGCCAAGTATGAATTCGACAATCCTATCTATTAAGCCGAAGAAGGGGTTGAGGAAGATTGTGAATTGCCTGATGTTGCATTACGCGAAAAACCGGCGGGAAAATGAAACAACAGAGCCGCCACCGTGCGTTATTTATCCCAAAAGAGGGAAAGGAAACGCTCGAAGTAAACCTGGAAAAGACATGGTCTCGTGACCAAAGAGAGATGGGATCGGGAGTCGGTTATGCGAAGGAAAGGTATTAGCACCCCTACGCATCCGTCGTACTCGACGGGATCCACGCATAAAAGAAAGGATAAGGTTGCTAAAAACTGAACACAAACATCACACAAGGCTGGAAAGAGACACAGGAAAGACAAAAGAAACTAACTCGGCAGGATATCGCATCCTGGGCCTACGTAGTCTGTCAGGTACAGACATCAGAGTCAACGTAGTTCGGGACAGGGGAAACGTGCTCGCTAGGATGTCGCATCCTATGCATACGTATCTTCTCTGACGGGAGAAGAATCAGAGCACTCGTAGCTCGGCTAACGCACGCCAAACAAAACCACACAGGAAACCGACTGCCAATCGCTGGACTTATGTCAGACTCCACACAAACAGGCAAACCTGGAAACCGAATGCCAATCGCTGGACTTACATCAGACTCCGAACCAACAAACACACACAGGAAACCAACTGCCAATCGCCGGACTTACGTCAGACTCCAACACAAACAGGCAAACATGGAAACCGAATGCCAATCGCTGGACTTACATCAGACTCCGAACCAACAAACACACACAGGAAACCCACTGCCAATCGCTGGACTTACGTCAGACTCCAACAAGCAAACAAGACACAGGAAACCAACTGCCAATCGCTGGACTTATGTCAGACTCCAACACACACAAAGGGACAAAAGCAAAAAGGGCGCCCGGAGAGATCATCTCATCTCCTGCCTACGTACCTCATCTGGTATGAGGATCAGGGCGACGTAGTTCCCCTACGCAGGGAAAAAGGACTAGCCTAACCAGATACAAAGGGAGACACAAACTACTAGGGAGACTACGACTCGAGCCTAGAAGTTATCATGCATACGATCCCTATGTTAAGGTTTCTATCTAACTTGCACAGGGAGCAAGTTATCCTAAACAGCACAGGCAAAGACATACAAGCACAAAAAGCAAGCACACATACTATATGCAAACAATTGGGCTCATACAAGGTTAGGCTGTGAAACACAAGCCAACTGGAATAGGGTATGATTAGCGCTTAACCCTAACATTAAGAGTTAGGGTGAAGCAGATGAAATGGGAAATGAGGGTAAGACCTCACAGCTCTTATCCCTGACCTGGGAGAGCTTCAGGCAAATGAAAGTGCGGGAGTTCAGAAAGTTGGAACTCTTCTCCACAAATGACTGACACAACAAAGATCTTGGGTTAATATCCACAATGCATCAACACATGGTATGAGCAAAGTGAATGACAGACTGAATAGCAGGAGATGGATTGCACATCTCTTTTATCTACCAATTGCCTCATAGAGGTCTTTTCCTGCTTGGCACAAAGATAAACAAACACAGGCATTGCCTCTTAAGGAGGGCTTCAGACAGATGCCTGCCCAAGTAACAGGACAGGTCTTCCAGACTACATGAAGTCAGAGAGTTATACCTCAATGGTTAAGCAACCAAGAAAAGCAAGAGCAAGTTCAAAATGAACTTAAGCAACTAATGTACCTGAAAAAATCTAACCCAATCAGTATACAAGTCAAACAATCAAACAGACAGTCAATATCAACAGTCAAACCCAATAAGCAAAGGCATAAGCCACAAGTCAAGCTCAAATGAGTTAACAACCCTACAAAACACACAATGTTAGTAGTCAAAGGCAAACATCAAATGCTCAAATGATGGAGCATCATGAACCATATAACTTGGATGTCCAACTTGAAATCAAAGCTCAAACATGAGAGGCAAACCACTAGGTCAAGGCCTAGGGTCAAAGATGGAGAAAAAAATTCAAAACAGAACATGAAATTTAACATGAATCATCCTTAATCAATCAAGAACACAATCCAAAAGGCCTCATATCAATGTCATCAATCAAATTCATTTCATGAACCAAACATGACAAGGTATGCAAGTTGTAACCACATTGTGACATCAGAATGAACAAATGCACATTAAATCAAAAATGATTCAAATGATCTCAACAAAATTCATGAGTAAACAGGACATACAACATGATCATCACACAAAAAATTAGAGGCATTGGATCATATTAGGCATGGTAATCAAATTGCATAAGTCAAGGCAAGCACAATCAAGCACATGTGTGATACAAATTGTCACACCAACTTAGCATAGGCCTAAAACAGAAATGAAACATGGTAAAAACCTCAAACCAAAGCCAAAACACCATTCAACATGTCTAGGAATAGTGTGCAAAGTTTCACATTCATAGGATAAATAACAAGCATTTCATGATCAAATGAAAATCAAGGCAATTCAAAATCTCACATATGATCAACCAGAATGAAAAATCTCAAACAAATCAGAAATGATCCCAAAAATTCCAACAAAAATCATGAGCAACCACAACATCCATATCAAGCATCATACAAAAATCACCTCAACTGTAATTCATTTGGCATGGCAAATTAATCAATCAAGTTGAACAAGCAAAGGTGTGACACAAATTGTCACACCTACATTCACATGATCATAAAACAGAAATGACACATGATAAAAATACCAAATCAACACCAAAATGTCAAGCAAAGAGTCTAGTTTCAACATGCAAAATTTCATGAGCATTGGATAAAATCTCAGCATTTCACAAAAGATATGGCAAGGTAAGGTCAAGATATGATACATGTTCACATTCCCTAGCACAAAAATAATTCCAGCCATGCACAATTTATGCAAAAATATTCATAAAATACTAGACAGAAAATGGAATGCAAAGCAAAAATCCTCATATTTTTTGGAGCATTTATCAATTTAATATGAATTTTGAAAGTTAAAGAAAAAATAAAAAAATGCATGAGAAGCATAGTATGAATGAATGGAAAAAATAAATGAAGCATGTGAACATTTGCTGCAAGCCGGAATCGATTGGAGGATGATTTCAAATATGGATTGACGCGCTACCTGAAACGACGACGTATCACTTAAACCCTAAAAAAACGTGCATGCATGGCCTTAAGAAATCCGCAGGAAACAGGATGAACTGGCAAGTAAATTCGCAGCAAGGCTTATGCGTTTCAAAGGAAAATTCGCAGGTAATATGCAGCCATGAAGAACACATGAAGATCTTCATCAACCAATTTCCAGAAAAATTAAAAGTGTCCATAAATTAAAAACGAGCATAGCATTGTAAAGATCATTCAACATACATCACGAATCCACAATTATTTCATCAAGAAACATCAGATTATGCACGGATCGAAGAAAAGAAAAATCATCAACCAAACTTTAATCCATCGAATCTCACTCAATTTGGCATGGAATTGCACGATTCAAAGCTCAAATTCATCAGTGTTCAAAGATCCACAACATTATGGCAAAAAAATTAAGAAATAAGAGATTCGATCCATAACCTCTTGAAGAAGCAGAACTGGAATTGTGTAGTTCAAGGCCTTGCAATGCTCCAAACTTCCTCTAGAATGCTTGTGGAGTTGAATGGATGAGAAATTGAGGCTTAATCGTGCTTGATTCCACAAAAATCGGAATCCACCATTGTTGAGTTCAAGCTTCAAGCTGCTTCAAAACTGCACGAATTCTCTTGGATCTATGTTCAATCTTACTTCATGATGCTTCCAAATGATGAATTGATCAAGAAAAGTGGACTATGTTTGAGGAACTTCAAAGAAATTTGAGAGAAAAAGTTTGAAGAATTTTTCTAGATCTAAAAATATGGTTGTATTAATGATGAAAATAGTTAGGGTTTTAGGCTTTACACTTCCTCCTAATCACTCTCCTAATCATATTTAAGCATTGGTAATGGGATTAGCAAGAAATGAGGTGCATATGCCAATTTGATATTTCTCCTTATGCATGAAAATTATGGATGAACAGTACACGGGTTTGGGCTCAAATTCACTTAAAAAACCATTTTGGAGCCAAATGCAATGGTAGAATGTGTGAACAATGCACCAATTTTAAACTTTAAAAATTCCCTCCAAAAATCAAGTGAAATGGAAAGTGATTATGTGATGATAATTGGTGTAATATGATGCATGATTTGGAAAGTATAGGTCAAAAGAAGAATGTTGCAAAAAGAACCACTTGATTTGGACTTTTGGTTTGAAAGTTATGCACATTTGAATCTCCATGTACACCTTGCCAAGATTGATCCATATCGCTTCAACCACACATGAGAATTCCATGATCTCTGACATTTTGGAAATGGGAGAGAAAGATATACAACTTTCATGTTGGACAAAATTTCATTTGAATCTTTCTTGATGATGTAATCTTGAGTTGAAAACCTTTCCATTTTGGCAAATTCAAATTACAGGTCACTTACTATTTTTGGAAAGTTTTGACTTGACCTCAAATTCTTCAATGTTGATGTTTGAAATGTCAAATGAGACTTGTTCCCACATGAATGAGGCATTTCTAACCATCTCCCACCTCCAAATCCACAGTTGAACTGACAGTTGACTTCTGTTGACTTTTTAGGGTTTCAGATGGTTTGCACCTTGACTGATGAGCTTTGAGCCTTCAAGGCCTTGCCAAACCACTTCAAAATGATCCTTAGGTCACATGAACTCATTGTACCAACTCTAGGGCTTTGATCTCATAGAAAATGCACTTGCTTGCTTGCACAACTGAATCTCCTGACCAGTCTTGACTGATGACTTGATGGACTATGCAATGAACAATGTAATGTTAATGACCTAAAATGAAAATGTATATACAAAATGGGAGGTGCAAATTTGAGGTGCTACACCTGAAGGGTTAGCCAGATTGTTGAAACAGGAGGACCGAGCTATTACACCTTATCAGGAGGTTATTGAGACCGTCAACATCGGTACCGCAGACGACAAGAAAGAGATCAAGATCAGGGCAAGTCTACAGGCCGAGAGGAAAGACCGTTGATCATGTACTTGACTGTGTTAGAAAGGTCAATGGGTTCTCGGTCAGCATGACGAGTCAGGTCGAAAAGAGCATGCAATATACTACCTTAGCAAAAGTTTACCGACTGTGAACAAAGATACTAATTGCTCGAGAAAACTTGCTGCGCTTTGGCATGGGCTGCTCGCCGACTAAGACAGTATATGTTAACTAACACGACTCTATTGATATCAAAAGTGGATCCAGTCAAGTATATTTTTGAAAAGCCAGCACTTACCGGAAAGGTTACTAGGTGACAAATGATACTGACAGAGTATGACATCCAATACACTTCACAAAAAGCCATCAAGGGAAGTGTCTTGTCAGACTATCTTGCAGAGCAACCGATTGATGATCACCAACCTATGAGGTTTGACTTTCCTGATGAGGACATCATGTTTCTCAAATCGAAAGATTGAGAGGAACCACTCCCGGAGGAGGGGCCTGACCCTGAATCCAAATGGGTTATGATGTTTGATGGGGCGGTCCACGTCAATGGTCGCGGAGTTGGTGTAGTGTTGATCACACCGGAAGGGGGTTTATATGCCATTTGGTGCCAGAATAACTTTTCCCTGCACCAACAATGAAGCCGAATATGAAGCTTGTATCCTAAGACTTGAGGAAGCCGTCAATATACAGATTAAAACCCTGGATGTATACGGGGATTCAGCTTTGGTCATCAATCAAACCAACGGGAAATGGTATACACCTCAGCCTCATCTGGCTCCTTACAGAGACTACACGAGAAGATTGTTGACTTTCTTTTGAAGAAAACCAATTTGCTGATGCTTTGTTTACCTTGTCTTCGATGATTAAGGTGCTATGCTGGAACTACGTACCCAGAATTGACGTATCTCGGTCAGAGACGAATGAAGAAAGCATTTGGTCAGAAAGTGCGCCCTCGGGGGTATCAAGTCGGTGAATTGGTACTCAAAAGATTTCTTCCTCCCAACACAGATCACAAGGGCAAATGGACACCGAACTATGAGGGTCCGTACGTGGTTAAAAGGATTTTCTATGGCGGAGCTTTGATGCTAACAACCATGGATGGCGAAGGATTCCCATCCCCTATTAACTCAGACGCAGTTAAAAAAAAATACTTCGCATAAAATAGACCCGCTGGACGATAAAAAGAATAGTCCAGGCAAAAAAAGGGCATCCCGACGAACCAAAAAAAAAAGAATAAAGAAGTTCGGGCAAAAATTAGGGATATAAAAAAAGAGTACATCCGGTGAGTCGAAAACCCGAAAGGGCGGCTCAGGCAAAAAAGGGTATCCCGGTGGATTGAAAACCCGAAAAGGGGGCGATCCAGGCAAAAGTTAGGGAATAAGCGAATGACTGTGATCTTAGTTCATCAGTGTTATATCACCGTTTCATTCAATCCGGCAATCTTCGAAGGTTAAAGATCGACTAATCATCCACTTCAGAAAGCAAGATGAGCAGAGCGTCTTGAGGACATACGAGCCATAGCAGAGTCGAAACTCGGTGGGACCCCGATTCCACATTGCCATTAGGATAGTTTCTCTTGTTCAATTTATAGCGATCGCCTCTTTCCAGGGATCAGCTTCCTGATACCCTCGCCTATTCCTGGCACAAATTTTCTCCCCAGTAAGAGTCGAATAATTCAGTTAAAGAGCCTCTTTATTTTTCATTTATCAGTTTGTTTGCAAAAATGTCCGAATTTTTGATAAAACATTGCATATGAACATAATGGTGGCTTTTGCAGATGATTTGCACAGGAAAACATTTAAAATTGCTTTGAATGTTCTTAATCCCGGATGGTGAATTCAAACCGAGTAATTCCCCCGAGGCATACGTGTATTTTTGGTTGCAGGTCACAGGAACCGGATGCCAAGTCACGAATCCTCATCCCCAAGCGGTTGACAAAGTCTCTCCTCAGCAGAGCATGTTCCCCAGCGGAGTTGACAGTGTCAGACTGTATCTTCCTAGCAACAGCGGAGTGGTTGCATAACCAACAGATGAGAGGGTGGTGTTCCCAGTGTTCATCTCATTCCCCAGCAGATTATTTTTAACAGATTTGTTAATCCCCAGCTTGAGGGTGATTAGCAAGTTCATATCCCCAGCAAAGGTCGTTTCCTACGACATTTCCCCAAGAAGTGTTTTCCCCATAGACTCTCCTCACAGAGCCTCGCCGAACAAAGTTTCCATAGTTGATACTCCCCCCGCAAGGTCAACTTTTTAAGCAGCCAATTTATTTTTGGTGGCTCATTGGTCCCGGCAGGCGGATCATTCCCCACAGAGCATTCAAGGATTGATACAGCGATTTGTTCCCTACCGGAGTTTGCTTCCCCAAGCAGATTTCTTTTTACACCATGCATAACATTTGCATTTGCATTTGCATGCAT
The DNA here is from genome assembly GCF_024323335.1 of Lathyrus oleraceus. Classification (NCBI taxonomy): domain Eukaryota; kingdom Viridiplantae; phylum Streptophyta; class Magnoliopsida; order Fabales; family Fabaceae; genus Lathyrus; species Lathyrus oleraceus. The sequence goes on along the minus strand of NC_066585.1, from coordinate 251,799,175 downwards.
ATCATATCAAGCATACGCATAAGCTGATAAACAGGTTCTTCCAAGCAGACTGAAGAATTACTTTACAACCAAGGTCATGAGATCCAGCTAGAGGATCAAGCGTGAGTGATCCAGCCTGAGGGTCGTTTTGAAGATTCAGCCTGAGAATCGTTTTCCAGTGATCCAGCCTGAGGGTCATTTCGAAGATTCAGCCTGAGAATCGTTTTCCAGTGATCCAGCCTGAGGGTCATTTCAAAGATTCAGCCTGAGAATCGTTTTCCAGTGATCCGGCCTGAGGTTCATTTTGAAGATTCAGCCTGAGAATCGTGTTCTAGTGATCCAGCCTGAGGGTCATTTCGAAGATTCAGCCTGAGAATCGTGTTCCAGTGATCCAGCCTGAGGGTCATTTCGAAGATTCAGCCTGTGAATCGTGTTCCAGTGTTCCATCCTGAGGGTCATTTCGAAGATTCAGCCTGAGAATCGTGTTCCAGTAAGCCAGCCTAAGGCTCAATTTGAAGATTCCCCAGTGAAGTCGCCTACAAGCTTTATTTCCCCAGCAAGCCCAAGTCTAATTGAGGAGTCGTTACAACATGTTCTAGCCCGAAGAATATGTACGAAGCCCAAAAGTGGAATATTCTCGAAGCTGCATATCTAATATGAAGGTTGGGTGTAGATTTCAAAAGAGGGTCAACCAGCGCATGCCTCAGATGCGGGATCCTAATGATGGGAATTTATCATCAAAACAATCCAGATCTAGCCAGAAGATCGAAGTAGATTCAGCCAGAGAATCGAAACAAAGAAGATCTAGCCAGAAGATCGAAAATCGCAACAATTCAGATCTAGCCAGAAGATCGAAGTAGATTCAGCCAGAGAATCAAAGGAAATAGATTCAGCCATAGAATCGAAACGAAGGAGATCTAGCCAGAAGATCGAAGAAGATCTAGCCAGAAGATCAAAATCGTATCCAGCCCGAGGATCAAAATTAATATCCAACCAGAGGACTAAATTGAGTATAGGTTCAGCCAGAGGATCGAAACTCCAGATTAAGCCAGAAGACTGATTCAGATCCAGCCAGAGGATCGGAAGAAAAATAAACAACGCGGTGTATTTCCGCGTTTTTATGGTGTTTTCGGAGCGTAAATTTTCGGTCTGTCTTTGGTATTCAATCACAGCTCACCCCGTTTGTCTGATAAGCTGTTCGCTTTCATCCTACTCGGGTTAGCTGATGATTGAAGAGGGGCAGCTGTAACACCCCAAAATTTGCCCTCCTCATTCATGCATTCATTTAGCATTTCATATTGCATTTCATCATGTCAATCAGAATTAGATCCAAGAAACTTTATTTAAAAAAAATAATAAAAAAAAATAAAAAAAACGAAAAAATAAATAAATAAATAAATAAATAAATAAAAATAATAATAATAAAAGAATAAATAAAATATAATAGAAAAAACTTGGACTTGGACCTCTCTCATTTGAGCCCACAAAGCCATGAAAATCAGGTTATAAAAGAGGGAGATCAGACAGAAAAAGGAAGAGAAGCAAAATACTCTGAGGTTTCCTTGAAACAAAACCCTGGACAAAACCTGAAGAGAAACCTGACAGAGAACTCAGAGCAACCCCCAGGCAGCTCTGAAAAATTCAATCTGACTCACACACTTTCATCTCACGCAAACCCTAACATTGCCTTGCAAACCCAGCCGTGCCATCTGATTTCAACCGATCTCTCCAATCAGGTTTGCCCTATTCCCATTATTTTACGCCTTCAATTTGAATGTTCTAAATGTGTGATGTATTATGTTTGAATTTGGAAGTGTGGATATCGTTAGGTTTCGCATATGCATGAATGGGTGAAACCTATGCCTTGAATGTTTAATCACATGATTTCTGAAATGTATGCCACAGGGTTTGAGGTTTCTGAAACCATACTGTTATCCATGAAAAAAATGCTTATCGTGTTTCACTAACCCTTTTGTTGAGTTTTTGTGAGGGCTCACAGATTCTTGCAGAGATGGTTTGCGTGGTTTTCCCACTTTATTTGTGGGATACCCCCTGGAGGTTCATTCCGATTACCTGTACTGACTCACCTTTCTTTGATGGCATTAGCTTGGGAGATCCCTGGGTTTCTTACTCCTTTAATTGCTGTTACTTCGGATCTTTATCCGTGTGGTACTTTTACCTCTTTTCCGCATTTTATCGCTTTCTTAGCTGGAAGACCTCGATAGGAGGCATTTGTTTTCTTTTGTTTATTTACTTCTGAGCCCCTTGTTGGCACGTTTACTTTATACATGTTTGTTTTGTATGTGTTCGTATCCCCACAGGTAGCGCGGTTCCTTCGTCGAGGACTGCCTTTTTGCCCTTTTGCATGAGTAACCCTCAAACCCTACAAACCCATTGATTTTTCTTCTCCTAAACACACGTTTACTCCTTCTACTACAGGTGAGTAAGTCTCCAAAGGTCGAGCATCCGGTAGATTGCGTAGTAACGTCGTTCGTCCAAAACCCACTCCATAACCCCGTAGTTAGCCGAACTACGGCTTGCTCTGATTCTCATTCCATATGAGATACGTAGGCATAAGACGCGATGTCTTAGCGAGCACACATCCCCCCAACCCATAGGTTAGCCGAGCTACGAAGACTCTGATTCTCATATTCAGATGAGATACGTATGCAGTGGATGCGACATCCGCGCGAGTCATTTTCATTTAACCCTTCTTTTTTTTTGGTAAACAGCACAAGATAAACTCACACCCTTTAGACAAGAACTACAAAAGTGGATCCCGTAGAGTACTACGGATGCGTAGGGGTGCTAATACCTTCCCTTCGCATAACCGACTCCCGAACCTAAGATTTGGTTGCGAGACCCCGTCTTATCCTTTCCTTTTTCAGGTTTACTTCTAGCGTTTCCTTTCCCTCCTTTGGGATGAATAACGCACGGTGGCGACTCTTCTGTCATTTTCTTTCGCCGGTTGTTTTTTCGCGCACTGTATTTTTTAGGTTGCGACACATATCTGGATGAGTTCTTCTGAGCTTCTGCTTCACAGGCACGCACTCAGGCTTCAAAGGCAGGAAATGTTGCACAATATTTGTATCTAGACCCGGCATGTCTTCATACGACCAAGCGAAGATATCGGAATATTCTCGTAGCAAACTGATCAACCCCTTCTTGACAGACTCTTCAAGGAGTGCCCCAATCTTCACCATCCGAACACAATCTTCAGACCCCAAGTTGACTGTTTCCAGATTCTCAAGGTGCGGCTGAATGATCTTCTCTTCGTGCTCAAGAAGACGGGTAATCTCATCAGGAATCTCTTCAACATCATCTTCCTCTGCCTCGAATACAGGGAATTCAAAATTGGGAGATGGCGTTGGATCATTATGTTCAATGGGTTTAAGAATCAACATGCATAATGATTTTGGATAATAAAAAACTTCAGAATTTAAACAAACAAATCATTATGCAGATGAAAAGATTGCTTTTATTCTTGTTTTTAGGGTTTTTTGTGATCACCAATTTCATGCAAAAGCAAAAAGTGAAAACAAAATGGAAAAACAAACATTTAACATGAATTTATTGAATGAAATATCATTGTATAAATGCTGCCAACAATGTCATCACTTCCCCTTTTGGCATGGGAGAAGGGTTTTTAAACAAAGCAAACATATTACGCTGACTTATGAATGACTGTAGGAACATCTACAGCGACCCAATTGTGGCAGATCCCGCCAGGGATAACAAAGTTGTCAGTATCCTCTGCATCCTCTTCCAGAATAGCAGCAACTTCGTCAGCTTGATCGGCGTGGATGAAACCTCCACTCTTGAACATCCCTTTGTCGTTGAAGACCTCAGAAGAATAGCCAATGCCAGCCCAGGACTTGTTATCTTCAAGCTCAATCATCTTTCCTAGACCAGCAACTGCACCACATTCAATGGCCAGTTTTGCATCTCGATAGGAAGCAAATGAAGGAGACTTCTTCTCAATTGGCTCAGCAATAGATAAAGCTTGGAAAGGCGTTCCAACTTCACCCTCAGCATCAATGTATGAGAAAGAAGATAAGTGGCTAACCAGGAGAGCCTTAGATAATCCATCAATCTTGCAGAAATGGCTCTGATATAGTACCGGTGAGTCAGCGCGTCTTCAAAATAAATGAAGATCGCAAGGTCAGGCCACAGAACAGGAGCTGAACAAAACCTGCTTATGCACATGATGCATGCAATGCTCGTGCATATGGTTTGTTTTATTTCAAAGGAACTTGAGGGTTCTACTTGCAATTTTTGAAATATTTAGCATTTTATTGCATATGGAAATATCTCATTAATTTTGCAAATTTTGCCGTTCCATATCTGAAAATTTTGTAAAGAAAACCCCTTAAGTTCCTTGAAAGAAAAAAAATTCTCATTTTTTGATGATATGGATGCAGATGAATGCATGCATGCATAAAGGCAACAATCACACTCAAGGATCAAGCAAAGCACACCAGACAAAGGTCATGGGATAGCTCGTATTATCCTTAATATCAATCATCCATTTTGGTGGATTATGGTTTTCACCTTATCAACACCCAAGTTCCATTGATATTAACGATATATGAACGGTTCAAACCTCCTTAATATCAATCATCCATTTTGGTGGATTATGGTTTTCACCTTATCAACACCCAAGTTCCATTGATATTAAGGTTGTCCGAACGGATCAACCATGAATCACGGGTTTGTTGTGAGTCACGAGCATGGAGTCTCGGTTGAGAACCATCCAAAGGGAGTGTACTATGGTTTAAACCTGCCGAACATGTTCTACCAGAGGTTCTCATAGTCATCATCCCATCTTTCGAATATTATCGGAGGAACGAATACTCGTATTCCAAAAATATTCTCAAGAGAGACTCTTATGAGTGTAGTATCGCGTAACAATCGCATCAGATCTTACATCTGAACGACCTCTGCACTACGTCCTAAAAATAGGCCAAGATAGGCTTGGTAAACTAAGGTCCTTGGCTTCTAAGGCACATGATTGGAAGAATAAATGCCTAACCACAAATAACTTGTGTGACATTATTAATCCAACATGACCTCCACCAAGTGAATGGACTCGCAAGTCAACTTGCTAAGGAATAACTCCACACAAGTCGACGAGACTATGCCATTCTCTTATCATAAGGTGCACTCGAGTTCGGGTATAGAACTCATCTCACAGAGATCACCAAACAAGCAAGCAATTGATATATCAAGCAAATTAATCATTACAAACAATACATTCATCCCAAATTGCACAAAAATATGTCATAAACAATATATCACAACAATTATGAAAAGTTGGCAAACCCACTAGGAGGATCTCCCCAACAGAGTCAGAAGACTGATTCAGATTCAGCCAGAGGATCGGAAGAGAAATAAACAGCGTGGTGTATTTCAGCATTTTTGTGGTGTTCTCGAAGCGCAAATTTTCGGTCGGTCTTTGGTTTTCAATCACAGCTCACCCTATTTGTCTGATAAGCTGTTCGCTTTCACCCTGCTCGGGTTAGCTGATGATCGAATAGGGGCAGCTGTAACACCCCAAAATTTGCCCTCCTCATTCATGCATTCATTTTTAGGTCATTTAACATTTCATATTGCATTTCATCATGTCAATCAGAATCAGATCCAAGAAACTTTATTTAAAAAAAAGAAATAAACGAAAAAGAAAAAAAATAACGAAAAAAAAATTAATTAATTAAATAAATAAATAAAATATAATAGAAAAAGCTTGGACTTGGACCTCTCTCATTTGAGCCCACAAAGCCATGAAAATCAAGTTATAAAAGAGGGAGAACAGACAAAAAAAGGAAGAGAAGCAAAACACTCTGAGGTTTCCTTGAAACAAAACCCTGGACAAAACCTAAAGAGAAACCTAGACAGAGAGAGTGAGAATTAATCTGCAGCAACCTCCAGGCAACTCTGAAAGGTTCATTCTGACTCACACACTTTCAGCTCAAGCAAACCCTAACATTGGTTTGCAAATCCAGTCGTGCCATTTGATTTCAACCGATCCCTCCAATCAGGTTTGCCCTATATCCATCATCTCTATGCTTTCAATTTGAATACTCTGAATGTATGAGGTATTATGGGTGAATTTGATACCCTTTTGATGCATGTGTTTGACAAGAGGTTTAGGCCTCCTACCCTCGGTTGCTTTTTGTGAGCTTTTTGTGAATTGAAAGGGCATGATTCATGTGGTTACATTTTGATTTGGGGGCAACCCTTGATTACCCTATTTTTTTTCTCTAACCTGTTTGTTGAGTTTTTTTTTGTGAGGGCTCATATGACGTTTGCAGGGATAACTTGCGTGGTTTCCCACTTTATTTGTGGGATACCCCCGGGAGGCTTATTCCGATTACCTGTACTGACTCACTTTCTTTGATGGTGTTAGCCTGGAAGGATCTCTAGTTTCCTTATTCCTTTATTTTTTCCTGCTTTTACTGCTTTCTTAGCTGGAAGACCTCGATAAGAGACAATGTTTTGTGTGTTTACTTTATGCAGGTTCCTTCATCAAGGATTGCCCTTTTTGCATGAGCATCCCTAAACCCTAAAACCCAAAGCAACACATTAACTTCTTCTACTACAGGCGAGTAAGTCTCCAAAGGTCGAGCATCCGGTAGATTGCGTAGTGACGTCCTTCGTCCAAAACCCAATCCATAACCCCGTAGTTAGCCGAACTACGGCTTGCTCTGATTCTCATTCCAGATGAGATACGTAGGCATAAGACGCGATGTCTTACCGAGCACACTTCCCCTTAACCCCTAGGTAGCCGAGCTACGAAGACTCTGATTCTCATATTCAAATGAGATACGTATGCAGTGGATGCGACATCCGTGCGAGTCATTTTCCTTTAACCCTTTTTTTTAGTAAATAACACATTAGATCAACCCACACCCTTTAGATAAGAACTACAAAAGTGGATCCCGTAGAGTACTACGGATGCGTAGGGGTGCTAATACCTTCCCTTCGCATAATCGACTCCCGAACCTGAGATTTGGTTGCGAGGCCCTGTCTTGTCGTTTCCTTTTTCCAGGTTTTCTTCGAGCGTTTCCTTTCCTTCCTTTGGGATAAATAACGCACGGTGGCGACTCTCCTGTCTTTCTTCGCCGGTTGTTTTTTTTTCGCATTCCATTTTTCAGGTTGCGACACCTAGGAGTACCTAGGACATTTTGGGTGCTAACACCTTCCCTTTGTGTAACCAACCCCCTTACCTGTAATCTATGTGTAGCGGTGTATTCATCACTTTATGATTTATTGATTAAACCAAAAGCAAAACGTACAAGATAGAGTCGCCACCGCACTTTTATTTATCCAAAGGAATGGCTAAAAAGCGAACAAAAGCCTAAGAAGTTTTGCAAAGAAAACTAATAAAAGGGGTACAGAGATCTGGGTAAGGGGGTAATTATGCAAAGGGAAGGTGTTAGGAACCCAAAGCATCCTAGGTACTCCTAGGGAACCCTTTTCACAAATTGTTGCAAAAGATATTATTTATGAAACATTTATTGTGCAAACATGAATGAGGGGATGAGAGAAAGAATGTACAAATTTTATTATTTTTGTGTTTGGATGGATAACCATTGCCTACGTACCTTTACAGGATCAAAACCTCGTAGTTCGGCTAAAAGATTTCCAAAACATGGGTGAATTGATTTTAAAACAAAAGCCCTAAGGTCTTTCGTTATCCACGGGAGAAAACTCAACCTATACAACCACAAGTCCACCATGTGAGAAAAGCTTCAACTTGCTAGTGAGGGACCATGCCCTATAATAAGCAAGGAAGTCTTACAATTCAATCACTAAGGACAAAAGGTGAGATTCACATCAACCACTAAGATAACTAAAACCTATGGCTAATGTATGAAAATTTATCAAGAAGTGGACAAAGCCACAAAACAATTGAATGAGTGGAATTAGTCAATTAGAATTATTCACAAAAAGAAGTCAAAGTATGATTAGAATTCAATTCAAAAGAAGTATTATGAAAGTGAAGTTTGAAAATCAAAGGCTTAAGGCCTAGGTTTCTAGTTTTGGAAAGAAATGAAAATGTTTGCACAATATTTTTCTGGTTTGAGTTAACATGCAAATGGAGGTTTAAAGAACAAAAAGGGTGGGAGGTTAAGGGATGCAAAACTTCTTAAGAGTTCACCTCTTGAGATCATATGTAGATGATCCAAGTGATTCCTTTGGAAAAGGCAACAAGTAGATAACAGATAAACAATGTATCAGAAAAAGCCAACATAAATGGAAACCAGATGCCAATCAATGGACTTACACTAGACTCACAAAACCAAGATGGATACCAGATGCCAATCAATGGACTTACACTAGTCTCACAAAACAAAGAAAACATGGAAACCAGATACCAATCAATGGATTTATACTAGCCTCACAAAGCAAAGAAAACATGGAAACCAGGTGCCAATCAATGGACTTATGCTAGTCTCACAAAGCAAAGAAAACAAATGCAATAAGCAAGAGGAAACAAGTTGCCAATAAATGGTCTTACACTCGACTCCAAGGAAATGGAATGCCAATCAATGGTCTTAGTCCCAACTCCTACCAGATCACAGGAAACAACTGCCAATAAATGGACTTACAATTGACTCCACGATGGACAAAACAAAATGTCACAAAGTATGAACAATGATCATGAAATGATATACAATTAATGCTCAAAGATGAAAACAATGCATAAAGGCACACACAAACAATTATGCACATATGGACAAACAGGAAAACAAGCAGTCAATTAGCACACACTATACACAATCAATAGGCTCAAGCAAGGTTAGGCTTTAGTCAAGGGGTCACATCAACCTTGACAAACAAGCCAACTAGAAAGGGGTGCTTTGAGCTCTTAACCCTAACATTGAGAGTTAGGGTGAAGCAGATGAAATGGAGATGAGGGTTATGCCTTATAGCTCTTATCCCTAGCCTGGGAGAGCTTGAATCAAATAGAAGGTGTGGGAGTCCAGAATGAGGAACTCTATTCCACAAATGACTGACTCTATGGACAAGATTTAGGGTTCTTTATTTAAAGTGCATCAACACATGGTGTGAGCAAAATGAATGACACAACTGAATAGCAGGGGATGGATTGCACATCCCTTCTATCTGCAAATTGCCTCTTAAGAGGACTTAACCTGCTTGGCACAAAATTAAACAAACAAAGACATGGCCTCTTAAGGATGGCTTCAGACAGGTGCCTGCCAAAGTAACATGACAGGTCTTCCAGACTACATGGAGAATAGGGATTATACCTAAGTGGTATGCCAACCACAAGCAAAGCAGAGTTCAAATGAACTTCAAGCAACTTAGGTACCTATGTAAACAACTAAACAAATCAGTACAGTATTCAGGCAAACAGACAACAGGCAACAACAAACAGACAATCCCAATGTACAACATATAAGCCATAAGGCAAACTCAAGTGAATCATCATCAACCTCTTGAAGAGCAGCTTCTTGAAATGCACGATCCAAGGCTTGGCAAGCTCCAAATATCCTCCATAACACTTGCTATGATGTTTGATGAAGAAAATGAAGCTTGAAACCGTGTAGATCTAGCTTAACAATCCACTTCCATTCTTGAGTTCTTGAGCTTCAACTGCTTGATTATGCTCGAATTCTTCAAACAAAAACTGGATTCACACTCAATCCAACTCACTGATCATGAATCTTCAATAAAAACAAGGTGCTATGTTGAAGAAATTTGAATTGTGATTAGGAGAAAATTTTGGAGGGAGAGAGAATTTTGAGATCTAGATCTAGAGTCCTTCTCAATTCTGTTATGATTATCAATATATATGCTTCACTAATCACATACTAATTAAAATTAGGCATGGTTTAGTTGTGATTAATCAAGATAAGGTGTTATGACCAAAAATGAAAATTGGAGGGTGCATGGCTATTTCCAACGTGAACAGTACCATGTGGCTGATTAATTTCACTTAAAATCATCTTTCAAACACATCGGTAATGGTAAAAAGTTCCCATGATGCACCATTTTGAATTGGCCATTTTCCCTCCAAAATTGACTTGAAATAGCAAATGATCATATGATGGAAATTCATGCAATGTGATGAATGTTTTGGAAAGTTCATCTCATGAGAAGCAATTTAGAAAAAGAGGCACCAAATTTGGAGTTATGAATCAAAAGATATGGCCATTTGAAGTTCCATGCACACTTGGCAATGATTTGATCATATCTCCTCAACCATTCATCAGATGCTCATGATCTTGGACTTTTTGGAAATGGGAGAGAGAGATCTTCAACTTTCATGTTGGACAAAATTTTATTTGAAGCTTCTTTGATGTTGGAAAGTTGGTCTAAAAACTTTCCATTTTTGGAAAGTTGAAATTATAGGTCACTTTCCATTTTTGGAAACTTTTGCTTTGACTTCAAATTCTTCAACCTTGATCTTTGACATGATGAATAAGCATTGTTTGAACATGAATGGGATGAAGAACCTCAATTTCTCAATTCCAAACCCACAGTTGACTTTTCAGTTGACTGCATTGGTCCTTAGATGACTTGAAAATATTCTGATGAAATTGGGGTACGTTTACTTTATACATGTTTGTTTTGTATGTGTTCGTATCCCCACAAGTAGCGCGGTTCCTTCGTCGAGGACTGCCTTTTTGCCCTTTTGCATGAGTAACCCTCAAACCCTACAAATCCATTGATTTTTCTTCTCCTAAACACACGTTTACTCCTTCTACTACAGGTGAGTAAGTCTCCAAAGGTCGAGCATCCGGTAGATTGCATAGTAACGTCGTTCGTCCATAACCCCGTAGTTAGCCGAACTACGGCTTGCTCTGATTCTCATTCCATATGAGATACGTAGGCATAAGACGCGATGTCTTAGCGAGCACACATCCCCCCAACCCATAGGTCAGCCGAGCTACGAAGACTCTGATTCTCATATTCAGATGAGATACGTATGCAGTGGATGCGACATCCGCGCGAGTCATTTTCATTTAACCCTTTTTTTTTGTAAACAGCACAAGATAAACTCACACCCTTTAGACAAGAACTACAAAAGTGGATCCCGTAGAGTACTACGGATGCGTAGGGGTGCTAATACCTTCCCTTCGCATAACCGACTCCCGAACCCAAGATTTGGTTGCGAGACCCCGTCTTGTCCTTTCCTTTTTCAGGTTTACTTCGAGCGTTTCCTTTCCCTCCTTTGGGATGAATAACGCACGGTGGCGACTCTTCTGTCATTTTCTTTTGCCGGTTGTTTTTTCGCGCACTGTATTTTTCAGGTTGCGACAGTTGGCGACTCTGCTGGGGATTGAAAGAAGTTGACCTCTTACTGGTCCATCTTCCCTAGGCGAGTCCCTCCTAGCTTGTGTGATTTCTTGTTTATTGGGTGTTCATGCTTTTGTACATTTATTTGCTTACCTGCTTGCATGCATCTGTTGTATTTGTTGGATCTGTTTGTTTGTTTGTTTGTTGGGATGGGGTGTTCTATGAGAGATAAGCCCGTTACCCAGGCTTGAGTGTACTCACAGGTTTTAGAGTGGATAATCATGAGGCTTGCGTGGCGTGTTGCTACGTTAAGTCGTTCGTGAAGAACCACACACAGACGAGGTTTCTTTTGGATATATTATGTCTTACGGGTGTTCCGTAACGGCAGGATGTTCCTCTAGAAATCGTCGACTCTGGTGACCATTTCCCGAGAACTCAGTCGAGGCCTCTCCTCCGAGACGTGATTATGTTAGCTCTGGTGGGTGCATTCTCGCTGCTCAATCCGAGGATCCCGAGACTGGGAACTTGCTATTAGGATGTCCTGTTGAGAGGAGTCAATGGAGGTCTTTTGTCCCGTAATAATACCAAACCTTCAGTGGTAAACGTATTATTTGCGACTGAAGGGCTGAAGCTGACGAACTTCTGTTCTTAGAACCTACCAGTGAGGGGCGGGCTAAATTCAGGAAACCTTAACCTCCAACCAACCCGGTTTTCTGGAGCAGAGCTTTGATCTTGTATTATATTCTACAGTGAATTTCTCTCCAGGAAGTACAACCTGACAGATGTTCAAGCGGATCCATCAATTCTGATTGACATGCCTTTGCATTGCATAACATCATCTGCATATTTGCATCCAACATCTCATGCTTATTCATTTGCAGGGTATTCCCTTTCAAAACAGGGGTGCCTTAAAACTGAACAAGCAGTGCATTGCATACCATGCATATTAACCCTTGTCTGTTTTGCAGGTGTCACCGCAGTGTCTAATGTTTGTTCCCCGTATCAGGCAGTTATTGGTCCCAAGCGAGTCCACAGGTACCCGACAAAGGAAAATCGTCCACAGCTAGCGATGGACCAAGTACAGAAAGAGCTGGCTGATATGCGTGAAAGGATGGATCAGTTCATGACATTGATGACTGGTACGGCAGAAGGCCAGGAAAAGCTGAGGGAATTGGTTAAACAACCGAGACCCGATCCGGAGGTGGAGATACCAAATGCTGAGGGAAACCCTGGTAACCCTGGGAACGCTGATAACCCTGTGAACACTGGTAACGCGGGTAACGCAAATGCTGATGGAAACCCGGGTAATGTTGGCAACACAGGGAATGTTGGAAATGGTATTGGCGGAAGGTACAATGTGAATCAAGGAATTCGGATTAACGGGCGCCCCGTTACTGAAGATTATCAATATGATCAATTTTCTTTGCACGATGAGGCCCTCGAGACCACTCGCCGTATGGATGAGCTTGCTGAGAAGCTCAAATCTTTGGAGTCTCAAAATTCCTTAGGCTTTGATGTCACAAATCTTGGTCTGGTTCAGGGAGTAAGGATTCCTCACAAGTTCAAACCCCCTATTTTTGAGAAATACAACGAGGCTTCTTGCCCACGCACTCATCTCCAATCTTATCTGGGAAGGTTGGGAGCTCACACGGAAGATGAAAAGCTGTGGATGTACTATTTTGAAGACAGTCTAACTGGAGCTTCTCGTGAATGGTATTCTCATTTGTCTCGTACTACCATCAAGAGCTGGAAAGACTTGGCAGAGGCTTTTGTCAAGCAATATCAATACAACTTGGACATGGCTCCAAATCGGACCTTGTTGCAAGGTATGTCTCAGACTGCCAAGGAAACCTTTAGAGAATATGCTCAGCGTTGGAGACAGATTGCTGCATCCGTCCAACCCCCTATGTCTGAAAGGGAGATGGCGGACATGTTCATGAACACTCTTCAAGGCAATTATATCGAGAGATTGGCTGCTTGCCCGTCAATCAGCTTTGCAGAGATAGTGATTGCTGGAGAAAGAATCGAGAGTCTGTTGAAGATGGGCCGAATTCAGGACAATAGTGCTTCCAACTCATCAGGTCCCAAGAGACCGTTTGCTGGTAACGGTCAGCGAAGAAAAGAAGGCGAGGCAAGCGTTGTGTATGCCGGCAGAGGCAGGGGTAGAGGATGCCCTAATTATTATCAAGATCAAGTGGCCGAAGCCACTATTCCAACACATGTTCCTCAACCGCAATATCATCCGCAACAACAACCCAGGTACAACAATCAACAACAAGGAGGTAATCCGGGTCAGCAAAGACACTATCAACAACGTCCAAGGCAGACGGACCGGGTCATCGAGCCAATCCCAATGCCTTGTTCAGTATTACTTCCCAAGCTGATTGACATGAATCTGGTTACGTTGAGAACTCTGGCCCCACCAATCGATCCCAATAATTTGCCTAGAGGTTATGATGTCAACGTCAGATGTGCTTTTCACTCCAACGCACCTGGACATACTACAGATAATTGCAAGGCTCTCCAGTTAAAGGTACAAGATTTGAGAGATGCTCAGGCTATCAATTTTGCTCCGGTACCTAATGTTATCCAGAACCCGATGTCAGCTCACGGCGGGCAGAGGATTAATATTGTTGATAGGGGGAACTTTGAATTTGGTTTCTGATGTGACTAAGGTGAAGACTTCGCTATCGGTGGTTAAAGACCGACTTCTGAAAGGACAGATTTTACCGGGCTGTGGGGAAGAATGCAGAAATTGTCAAGCTGCCGAAAACGGATGTGACAGTTTAAGAAGGGGTATTCAGCAACTGATAGATGAAGGTTGTCTTCAGTTCGATCAGGCCCGTCCAGTGAAGAATGATGTATCGACGGTGACGTTTTATTTCACTCCTGAAGAAATATATGTTCCCGAGAGACTCACTCCGACAACAATATATTTCCCAGAAAGTACAGAACCAGCAGCGGTGAACATCGAAAGTTCAGCACCAGTTGCAATTTACTCTGACAGCCCTCAATCGACTTTGGTTGGTCCGATCACCATCACAATACCAGGACCCGTTCCGTATAAGAAAGACAGTGCTATCCCGTGGCACTATGGGGCTGATATCTACTGCCAGGGGCAGAAAGTTAACGAAGAAGACATTGACATTGGTAGCCCCGCTGTAGACAATGTTGGAGGGGTTGGTGGCTTCACTCGCAGTGGACGCCTATTTGCACCATCAACATTACGCGTGAATACTGAAGCCGAGGCAGCTGCCAAGGCTAAAGGGAAACAGATGGCCGCCGAAGAGGTTACTACTGAGGAAGATCCTCCTAAGACCGCATTCGAGAAGGAAGTGGATGAGTTTATGAGGATTATCAAGAAAAGTGACTACAAGGTAGTCAACCAGCTAAATCAGACACCCTCAAAGATCTCCATTCTCTCACTATTGCTGTGCTCTGAGGCGCACAGAGCAGCCTTGTTGAAAGTACTGAATATGGCCTATGTTCCACCGGAGATAACTGTTAACCAGCTGGAGTCGGTAGTTTCCAATGTAAACGCTAGCCGGGGGCTAGGTTTCACCGATAATGACCTGAGATCTGAGGGCAGGAATCACAACAAAGCCTTGCATATCACAATGGAGTGCAAAGGGGTGATGCTTTCCCATGTTTTGGTTGATACAGGCTCTTCTCTGAATGTTCTTCCAAAGAAAGCCTTAATGAAGTTGGATTGCGATGACACCATCCTGAGGCCAAGTAACTTAGTTGTGAGGGCTTTTGATGGCTCTAAGAGAGCTGTCTTTGGCGAAGTTGAGTTGCCAGTTAAGATTGGACCGCAGGTGTTCAAGAGCACCTTTTATGTGATGGATATCCAGCCTGCCTACAGCTGTCTGCTAGGTCGGCCTTGGATTCATGTTGTCGGTGTTGTTACTTCTACCCTCCACCAGAAGCTCAAATATGAACTAGAAGGTCAGGTCGTCACTGTCTGTGGTGAAGAGGATATTTTTGTTAGCCACCTATCTACATTTAAGTATGTAGAGATGGACGGCGAGATGCACGAGATGCTGTGTCAGGGCTTCAAAGCCATAAACATCAATGAGGTCGCACCCGAAGCTGTCTTTTCACCTGAGTTTGAGAAGGTCGGGACTTCTATCTCTTCATACAAGCAAGCTGTCCAAGTGGTTAAAGCTGGTAATGCCCAAGGCTGGGGCAAATTTGTGGAGCCAATCATCAAAGAAGACAAGTTTGGATTGGGGTATGCTCTGGGATCTCATAAGAATGAAACTGGTACTCTCTCCAGCGGGGGTTTGGTTTCTCCCCACATCGTCAATGCTGCAGATGAAGACAAGGCTGGCAGCGATTGTAACTTAGATAGCTGGATTCGCCCGTGTGTCCCGGGAGAAAAGCTCGACAATTGGTCGTCTGAAAAAACCGTCCGGGTTACTCTACTGAAAGAGTGATTTTTATTGTTTTCCTTTATTACATGCATAATAAAGTCTTACACTTTGCCCAAGGTGTAACGGCTCATTTGTAGGGCCATCCATTTAGTTACATTTCGCAATTATTTTTATCATCAATAAAGGACGGCTTTTGCAAACAATTTTTTGTTCTCTTTCTTTCAGTTTTTTTTACTTTTACAAAAAAAAATGGCAATGTTTCTTTTTTCGTTTTTTCTTTCTTTCCAAAAAAAAACTCTCATTCTAAGGTAAAGCATGATCCTCCATCATGCAGAGCGGACCACCCGGATCTCACTACTAACGACACTGCTATGGCCAAGTATGACTTCGACAATCCTATCTATTAAGCCGAAGAAGGGGTTGAGGAAGATTGTGAATTGCCTGATGTTGCATTACGCGAAAAACCGGCGGGAAAACGAAACAACAGAGCCGCCACCGTGCGTTATTTATCCCAAAAGAGGGAAAGGAAATGCTCGAAGTAAACCTGGAAAAGATATGGTCTCGCGACCAAAGAGAGATGGGATCGGGAGTCGGTTATGCGAAGGGAAGGTATTAGCACCCCTACGCATCCGTCGTACTCGACGGGATCCACGCACAAAAGAAAGGATAAGGTTGCTAAAAACTGAACACAAACATCACACAAGGCTGGAAAGAGACACAGGAAAGACAAAAGAAACTAACTCGGCAGGATATCGCATCCTGGGCCTACGTAGTCTGTCAGGCACAGACATCAGAGTCAACGTAGTTCGGGACAGGGGAAACGTGCTCGCTAGGATGTCGCATCCTATGCATACGTATCTTCTCTGACGGGAGAAGAATCAGAGCACTCGTAGCTCGGCTAACGCACGCCAAACAAAACCACACAGGAAACCGACTGCCAATCGCTGGACTTATGTCAGACTCCACACAAACAGGCAAACTTGGAAACCGAATGCCAATCGCTGGACTTACATCAGACTCCGAACCAACAAACACACACAGGAAACCAACTGCCAATCGCCGGACTTACGTCAGACTCCAACACAAACAGGCAAACATGGAAACCGAATGCCAATCGCTGGACTTACATCAGACTCCGAACCAACAAACACACACAGGAAACCCACTGCCAATCGCTGGACTTACGTCAGACTCCAACAAGCAAACAAGACACAGGAAACCAATTGCCAATCGCTGGACTTATGTCAGACTCCAACACACACAAAGGGACAAAAGCAAAAAGGGCGCCCGGAGAGATCATCTCATCTCCTGCCTACGTACCTCATCTGGTATGAGGATCAGGGCGACGTAGTTCCCCTACGCAGGGAAAAAGGACTAGCCTAACCAGATACAAAGGGAGACACAAACTACTAGGGAGACTACGACTCGAGCCTAGAAGTTATCATGCATACGATCCCTATGTTAAGGTTTCTATCTAACTTGCACAGGGAGCAAGCTATCCTAAACAGCACAGGCAAAGACATACAAGCACAAAAAGCAAGCACACATACTATATGCAAACAATTGGGCTCATACAAGGTTAGGCTGTGAAACACAAGCCAACTGGAATAGGGTATGATTAGCGCTTAACCCTAACATTGAGAGTTAGGGTGAAGCAGATGAAATGGGAAATGAGGGTAAGACCTCACAGCTTTTATCCCTGACCTGGGAGAGCTTCAGACAAATGAAAGTGCGGGAGTTCAGAAAGTTGGAACTCTTCTCCACAAATGACTGACACAACAAAGATCTTGGGTTAATATCCACAATGCATCAACACATGGTGTGAGCAAAGTGAATGACAGACTGAATAGCAGGAGATGGATTGCACATCTCTTTTATCTGCCAATTGCCTCATAGAGGTCTTTTCCTGCTTGGCACAAAGATAAACAAACACAGGCATTGCATCTTAAGGAGGGCTTCAGACAGATGCCTGCCCAAGTAACAGGACAGGTCTTCCAGACTACATGAAGTCAGAGAGTTATACCTCAATGGTTAAGCAACCAAGCAAAGCAAGAGCAAGTTCAAAATGAACTTAAGCAACTAATGTACCTGAAAAAATCTAACCCAATCAGTATACAAGTCAAACAATCAAACAGACAGTCAATATCAACAGTCAAACCCAATAAGCAAAGGCATAAGCCACAAGTCAAGCTCAAATGAGTTAACAACCCTACAAAACACACAATGTTAGTAGTCAAATGAAAACATCAAATGCTCAAATGATGGAGCATCATGAACCATATAACTTGGATGTCCAACCTGAAATCAAAGCTCAAACATGAGAGGCAAACCACTAGGTCAAGGCCTAGGGTCAAAGATGGAGAAAAAAATTCAAAACAGAATATGAAATTTAACATGAATCATCCTTAATCAATCAAGAACACAATCCAAAAGGCCTCATATCAATGTCATCAATCAAATTCATTTCATGAACCAAACATGACAAGGTATGCAAGTTGTAACCACATTGTGACATCAGAATGAACAAATGCACATTAAATCAAAAATGATTCAAATGATCTCAACAAAATTCATGAGTAAACAGGACATACAACATGATCATCACACAAAAAATTAGAGGCATTGGATCATATTAGGCATGGTAATCAAATTGCATAAGTCAAGGCAAGCACAATCAAGCACATGTGTGACACAAATTGTCACACCAACTTAGCATAGGCCTAAAACAGAAATGAAACATGGTAAAAACCTCAAACCAAATCCAAAACACCATTCAACATGTCTAGAAATAGTGTGCAAAGTTTCACATTCATAGGATAAATAACAAGCATTTCATGATCAAATGAAAATCAAGGCAATTCAAAATCTCACATATGATCAACCAGAATGAAAAATCTCAAACAAATCAGAAATGATCCCAAAAATTCCAACAAAAATCATGAGCAACCACAGAATCCATATCAAGCATCATACAAAAATCACCTCAACTGTAATTCATTTGGCATGGCAAATTAATCAATCAAGTTGAACAAGCAAAGGTGTGACACAAATTGTCACACCTACATTCACATGATCATAAAACAGAAATGACACATGATAAAAATACCAAATCAACACCAAAATGTCAAGCAAAGAGTCTAGTTTCAACATGCAAAATTTCATGAGCATTGGATAAAATCTCAGCATTTCACAAAAGATATGGCAAGGCAAGCTCAAGATATGATACATGTTCACATTCCCTAGCACAAAAATAATTCCAGCCATGCACAATTTATGGAAAAATATTCATAAAATACTAGACAGAAGATGGAATGCAATGCAAAAATCCTCATATTTTTTTGTAGCATTTATCAATTTAATATGAATTTTTAAAGTTAAAGAAAAAATAAAAAAAATGCATGAGAAGCATAGTATGAATGAATGGAAAAAATAAATGAAGCATGTGAACATTTGCTGCAAGCCGGAATCGAATGGAGGATGATTTCAAATATGGATTGACGCGCTACCTGAAACGACGACGTATCACTTAAACCCTAAAACAAACGTGCATGCATGGCCTTAAGAAATCCGCAGGAAACAGGATGAACTGGCAAGTAAATTCGCAGCAAGGCTTATGCGTTTCAAAGGAAAATTCGTAGGTAATATGCAGCCATGAAGAACACATGAAGATCTTCATCAACCAATTTCCAGAAAAATTAAAAGTGTCCATAAATTAAAAACGAGCATAGCATTGTAAAGATCATTCAACATACATCACGAATCCACAATTATTTCATCAAGAAACATCAGATTATGCACGGATCGAAGAAAAGAAAAATCATCAACCAAACTTTAATCCATCGAATCTCACTCAATTTGGCATGGAATTGCACGATTCAAAGCTCAAATTCATCAGTGTTCAAAGATCCACAACATTATGGCAAAAAATTTAAGAAATAAGATATTCGATCCATAACCTCTTGAAGAAGCAGAACTGGAATTGTGTAGTTCAAGGCCTTGCAATGCTCCAAACTTCCTCTAGAATGCTTGTGGAGTTGAATGGATGAGAAATTGAGGCTTAATCGTGCTAGATTCCACAAAAATCTGAATCCACCATTGTTGAGTTCAAGCTTCAAGCTGCTTCAAAACTGCACGAATTCTCTTGGATCTATGTTCAATCTTGCTTCATGATGCTTCCAAATGATGAATTGATCAAGAAAAGTGGACTATGTTTGAGGAACTTCAAAGAAATTTGAGAGAAAAAGTTTGAAGAATTTTTCTAGATCTGAAAATATGGTTGTATTAATGATGAAAATAGTTAGGGTTTTAGGCTTTACACTTCCTCCTAATCACTCTCCTAATCATATTTAAGCATTGGTAATGGGATTAGCAAGAAATGAGGTGCATATGCCAATTTGATATTTCTCCTTATGCATGAAAATTATGGATGACCAGTACACGGGTTTGGGCTCAAATTCATTTAAAAAACCATTTTGGAGCCAAATGCAATGGTAGAATGTGTGAACAATGTGTAGCGGTGTATTCGTCGCTATCTGATTTATTGATTAAACCATAAGCAAAGCATACAATGAATTCGAGTCGCCACCGCACTTTTATTTATCCAAAGGACTGGCTAAAAAGCGAACAAAAGCCTAAGAAGTTTTACACATAGAAAACTAATGAAAAGATCAGAGAGTCTGGGTAAGGGGTAAATTACGCAATGGGAAGGTGTTAGGCACCCACTACGTCCTAGGTACTCCTAGGGAGCCCTTTTCACACTTGTTGTATAAAATTGTTATTTGTTATGAAATATTTATTGTGCAAACATGATTGGGATGATGAGAAAAGAATATACAATTTAATTATTTTTGTGTTCGAACGGATGAACCCGTTGCCTACGTACCTTCCATCAAAGGTAAGGATCAAAACGCCGTAGTTCGGCTAAAAGATTTCCAAAAGTTAGTGGATTCAATTTTAAACACAAGCCTTAAGGTCTTACGTTATCCACGGGAGAAAACTCAACCTTATACAAACAACAAGTCCACCATGTGAGAAAAGCTTCAACTTGCTAGTGAGGGGTTAACCCTATAATAAGCAAGGAAGACTTACAATTCAATCAACTAAGGACAAATAGGTGAGATTAACATCAACCAACTAGGATAAATCAAACCTATGGCTAATGTATGAAAACTTAGCAAGAATGGACAAAGCCACAAAACAATTGAATGGGTGAAGTTAATTGATTATGATTATTCACAAAAGAAGGGTCAAAGTATGATTAAGATTGATTCAAAAAGAAGTATTATGAAATGGAGTTTGAAAAAAGTCAAGGACTTGGGGTCCAGGTTTTTAATTTGAAAGCATGAAGATGTTTGCACAATATTTATCTCAAGTTTTGAAAGCAATGTGTGAAAAGGTTTAGGACAAAGTGGGTGAATGGATGAAGATGGAGTGTAAAACTTCCTAGAAGGTTCACCTCTTGAAATTATATAGAAGATGACTCAAGTGTGTCCTTTGGAATAGGCAATGAGCAATAACAAACAAGCAAAGCAAAAGAAGAAAGTCAACAAAAGCGGATACCGGATGCCAATTACTGGACTTATACCAATCTCCTAAAACAGAACTGGATATCAGAGGCCACTCTATGGACTTAAACCAATCTCCTCAATAAAGAAATAAAAAGTGGATACCGGATGCCAATCTATCTGGACTTATACCAATCTCCAACAACAAAGCAAACACTTGGATGTCAGATGCCAATCTATCTGGGCTTACTCTAACCTCCAACATATGATCATAGGAACACAAATGCCAAATTACACGGACTTACAATTGCATCCTCACATACAACAAACAAATGCATCAAGCAAAGAGATGATGAGTGGCCAATGAAATGGTCTTATACTCACTTCCATATCATAGGAACAAATGGCCAATGAATGGTCTTATAATTGTCCTCAATGGGCAAACAACAAAGATATGTCACAAAGACAAATGAAATGATCATGCACTAATGAGCAATTAATGATGATAAATGCACAAAGCATGCAAGCAGACATGTATAACTGAACTAAGTAATCAATCAATCAAAGTCATTCAACACACTCTATAACCAAACAATGAGGCTCATACAAAGGGTTAGGCATTAAAGCCAACTGGAATAGGGTTAATGGTGCTCTTAACCTTGACATTGAGAGCCAAGGTGAAGCAGATGAAAGGATATGAGGGGTGTGCCTCATGCTCTTATCCCTGGTCAGGGAGAGCTTCAAAGGATAGAAGGTGTGGGAGTTCATAAAGTAGGAACTCTCTCCACAAGTTAGACTCGATAGATTTTGGGTTTTTACTCACTATGCATCAACACATGTGGTGTGAGCAAGGTGAGTGACTCACAGAATAGTAGGAGATAGGCTACATATCTCTTTTGTCTACCAATTGCCTCAAATGAGGACTTTTCCTGCTTGGGACAAAAGTAAACAAGCACAGACATTGCCTCTTAAGGAGGACTTCAGACAGTTGCCTGGCCAAGTAACAGGCCAGGTCTTCCAGACTACATGAAGAAAAAGGATTCTACCTCAATGCAAATGCTATCAAGCAAAGCAATGCAAGTTCTCAAAGAACCATTAGCAACTAAAGGTACCTGAAATCAATCAAGTAAAATCAGTATACAACTCAAATTCAAAACCAATATAAGATAAGGATCAATACAATCAGTCAAATGTGCAATGCACAAAGCTCAAAGCATATGAGCTAAGAATCCTACAAAACAAACAAGTTAGTTCATGATAATCAATCAAAACTCAAGCAACTTGCATTAATCTCCTTAGAGCCTTTGCTTCTTAACCTGAAAAGCAAACTCAAACATGAGAAACAAGACCACTAGGACAAGCCTAGGGTCAAAAGGGGATAAAAAATCCAAAACAGCAAGTGAAAGTTATCCAAAATCAAGTTCAAACAATTAAGGAACAAACCCAAGTGGTTTCATATTCATATCATTCATCATTATCATTTCACAAACAAATTAGGTCAAAGCATGTCATATAGAACCTCAAAGAAGTCAACAGAAAGACTCCACTCAAATCCAATCACAAACAATTCAATAAATCCTCAAATAATTCATGATCAAACATCATCCATAACATGACAAGCATACCAAATTTCAGCTCATTTGGATCAAGGGAAGTAGGTCAATGAAAATCAGAAAGTCAAAGCAAGTTCAAGCAAACTCAAACAAAGCATCAAAACATGCACCAACTTCAATAAATCATAAAACAGTGACAACACATGATAAATGAGTGAGACCAAAACCATGACAAAGCTTAAGATGTCTACAATTCACCTGTTAAATTTCACATCCATCCAATAAAGCATGAGGATTTCACAAATCAAATACAAACATGTATCACAAGGGGTCAACAATTTGGTCAAACAGGGGAGAAAATTCCAATCAAATAGGAAATGCCAACAATAATTCCATAAAAATTCACATGTATTCTCAACATCCACAAGTATGTTCATGCAAAAACCCAGACCATTTTGAGTTCAATAAGCATGGTAATTAAAATCATGAAGTTGGACATGAATGGTGTGACACAAATTGTCACACCTCTATTCAAAAAATCATATCTCAACAACCAGCAATGATAAATTCACAAACTCTACACCAAAATCACCATGAACATGTCTAGTTTAAGAACAAAAAATTTGAGAAGCATTGGAGCAAGCATCATCATTTCACAAGCAAATTGGCATAGCATACATAAAATGGACAACATGAACAAACCCTAGCACATTTTAAAATCCACACATGCAAAAAATCTGGAAAAATCATCATAAAAAACTAGAGGTCAAGAGGAGCATTCCACAAAAAATCCCATCAAATTTGGACAAATATTGGAGAACTTATGAATTTTTGAAGATTGGCACACAAAATGAAATAAATATTGAACATAAAAATGATTTAATTAAAATTATAACACGGCAGTGGCATAACCGTAATTATCTGGTCCCTTAAGTGAAACTCTGCGTTTCACTTAAGGACGTGTTGCGTGCTGATTCGCTCATGGCAATGGAATAGTAATTTTCATGCAAAATAAAAAGCCAACGGATCAAAACACGACCTGGGTTTACAGAATTAGGGTTCGTGTTACTGTTCATCATGTTCATCAATCGTGATGAACTTTTGTTCCAGATTTTGGAAACAAACACACCATTCGACTCAGCTAACAATGTACATCAACATTCCAACATTAATTTTCATTAACTCATGCTAACAAGGATGAATCGAGCACAAACACATTTAACCAACAAACTTCAAAACAGTGTTTCTCTCTCAATAATCAATGGTTTTTCATGATTTAAGTTTCATTGCAATCATCATGGAGAGATCTTTCTAAAGCACATCATGATTTCAAGAAATAAGAAAGTCGAAAACCAACCTCTTTGAAGATGCAGTGATGAAGCAGTGGTTCTTTGGTTGTGTTGAGCTGAAACAGCAGTGCAAAGATGTTCCAAATGATGAATAAGTGAAGAATCGTGGCTCAACAATTCTTGGTTGTGCTAAAATCGAAAACTGCCATGGAAGAGAGCTCAATGCAACAGTGTGGATTCTTTGCTTACAGTTGTGATTCCATGCTTGCAAATGCTTCCAAGATGATGGTAGGTGATGGCATAATCAACCAAGGCTCGAGCTCTTTGAGATTTTTCAGAAAAAGTTCAAGTGAGGACAATGAGAGTTTGAGAGAAAATGGATTTCTGATCTGTTTTGGCAAAGTGTGGCTAGGGTTTTTGCAGTCAGAAAATGAAGCATATATACTCTGTTTAATGATGCATAAGCTTGGTTAAGGAAGTGGTAATTGAAATTAACTCAAATGGAAATGTTTTGCCAATTAGTGAAATTCCACTTATGTTGCATGTGCATGTGCTACAGTGTGAAAATTGGGCTTTAAGCACATCCAAAACATGATTTCTGAACATTGGAAAATGGTAAAATGCATTGGAAATGGTTAATTTGAAAAGTCACTTTTTCACCTCCTCTTTTATTTTAAATTCAAGCCACTTGAAAAAGGCCATCTTGATTGGTTGTTTTTTGGGAATTGTGATGAAGGATTTGGATAGATCACATCAAATATGACTTGTAGCAAAAAACCTCACTCAATTTGGCCAAATGGTTTGGAAGATATGCCACTTTGAAGTTCAAAATTTTTTGAGAATGATTTGATCATAACTTGCCAACCACACATGAGAAATGAGTGTTCTTGGACTTTTTGGAAATGGGAGAACAAGATCTTCAACTTTCATGTTGGACAAAAATTCATTTGAAGCTTGTATGATGATGTAATTTTGAGGAGAAGAACTTTCCATTTTTGGCAAATTCCAATTACAGGTCAACTTTCTATTTTTGGAAATTTTATGTCTGACCTCAAATTCTTCAATGTGGATGCTTGACATGTTATATGAGGCTTATATGAACATGAATGAGACCTCTCAAACCAATTCCCACCATCAAATCACTGATTAAATGCACAGTTGACCACAGTTGACTTTGCTAGGGTTTTGGTTGACTGATCCATGTTCTGATGAATTCCAAGCCCCTACCACTTGATATCTTGATTCAAAATGATGTCACAACTCATATGAACTCTTGATGAATGATCATGGTGCCCAAATTCTTCAAGAATGGCCACCATCCACTGCTTAATGACTGTTCTGACTGATTTGACCTAGTTGGCTTCATCTGCAAGTAACATGGTTAGATGACAATATTTTTGTACTTTTGGTTAATAGACAGATGAAAAGCAATGATACACAAATGCAATACATGCTTGGTGATCAAGAACCACACTCACAAGATAACCCACCCACAAGGAGGGAAGCAAAGGTGCACAAAGATCCTTGAGGCAATGATATGATATGATATGATGCCATGAGGGATCTTAGGGACAAAATTGGGGTCTTACAGATGCCCCTATTTAAGGTCATTCTAGCCGGAGAAGTGAAGTTTAGAAATCTTCAACTCGACGCGGTAGAATGGGCTTAAATAACAGTAATGAGACAAATTTTGGTCCCTAAGAGACCTCATGATGCAAATGTATGTATGCAAAAGACACAAACTCTGTGGGGAATATGGTTCACACAGAAGAAAAGACGATCCATCGGAGTAATACACTCACCAGGAACAGAGACTCTAACAAGACTCTCGTTGGGGATACTAAAAGAAAAAGAATGCGTGAGCAGGACACGACTCTGATTAGGAGAATAACAGAAATCAGACTGGAGACCTCACTGGGGAGTGAAGGACTCACACTGGGGAAAAGAAAATTCCAAAGGAAGAACATCCATTGGAGAGACACAAGCTGACTCCTGGGAAGAAGCAATAGGAAACTCCATTGAGGAAGCACCAAAGAATTGAGGTGTTACCGGTATAAGGGTAACAAACTCAGGAAGAATGAATATCTAAGACCGGTATAAGGGTGAGAGACATCAATCAACCAAACATCTGAGAAAGACCTGAAAAAGGTACATTAAACTCAGGAAAATCTGACTCCACAGGGGACCGAGGTCATAATAGGGAGCAGAAAGGAAGGAACACCAGGGATACCGAGGTATATAATAGGTGACCGACCAAAGCGTGAATTGGTATATATGCCAAGACACTCATCATCCGAAAGGAGGGCTTGAAAAAGCAAATCGACTTACAGGATGGACATTCGAATCCACAACGGGAAAACGAACCCTACTCAACTGGGGACACAAACCCAAAGAGTGCATGAGATACAATATCCATTACCGGCAGACCGTGGATAAGAAAACTCGCATGAGATATATTATCTATTACCGTCAGAACGTAGATAATAAACTCGCATGGTAAGAAACACCAGAGATACCGAAGCATATAATAGGTGACCTACCGAACACGTGAATTGGTATATATGCCAAAACACTCATCATCCAAAACACAAACTGGTTTAAGGATGGATATTCGATTCTACAAAGAATACGAATCTTGCTTAGCTGGGGAAAATAAACAAAGGATTCCAACTAAAGAGCGCATGAGGCATATTATTCATTACCGGCAGACCGTGAATAATATACTCGAAAGGAAAAGACACCAGAGATACCGAAGTATATAATAGGTGACTAACCAAAAAGAGAGACAATCGATACCAAGCATCCGGGTAAACGAAAGATAACTCAAAGGGATAAATTGCAAGCATTCGGCAATTATCCAACACAACAAATATTCGATTCCGCAAAGGGAAATAACGAATCTTACTCGATCAGGGAAAACACAAAAGGCTTCGACTGAAGAGTGCATGAGATATATTATTCATTACCGGCAGACCGTGAATAACATACTCGCATGGAAGATTATCTACAACCGGTTACTGGGTTAATAAAGGATAAATCAACCGAAAAAGGTATCGGGATACCAAACTAGGTATATAAGGATGACCAATCAAAGGGAACAACAACATTACCAACACAAAGGTAAATGAAAGGAGACCCGCTGGGGATAAATTGCAAGCATCCGGCAATTATCCAATTGTACCACAAGGCACAAACTCCGCTGGGGAGAAACATCAACACTTGGGATTTACAACTACCGAATACGTGGTAGAAGACCACAGACTCAACTGGGGATAGAAATCACCACAGGGAGACACCAACTCTGTTAGGGATAAAACCACAACAACAGGAATCCACTTACAATCAGGACGAACCACAAAAGTTACCTCTGTTAGGGGAAAAGAGATAGGACTTACAACTACCGGAAACGGGGTAATAGCCATACTCTGGTGGGGATAAATATGAATTAGGGTTTACATCTACCGAATACGGGGTAGAAAACCAACAACTCTGCGTGGGGATAGAACAAATCACAAATCCGCACGGGAAACCAAAAATAAGGTTGATAACAAATTACAAACTCTGTTGGAGAGTAATAAACAGGATTTACGACTACCCCCTACTAGGTAGAAAACCAACAATTCTTGCCGAGGAATAAAAGGTATATAACCACCAATTCCGCTGAAAAGGCAAAGAAAATAGGACTTACAACTACCGGTATAAGGGTAGAGGCCCGAAAAACTCCGTTGGGGAACAACCCACTGGGAAGCACAAGACAATTGACAAATAGCCAATCCGGGAATAAACCGAAAAGACAGACTGAATCAAGACACGTCCTAATGAGGATGTAACTCAAATAGGAAAATCCATCCCAATATATATGTTGGGAGGAAACGGAAGAAACCGTCATCCACGAGGATATATCTCAGTGGGGAACCGCAGAAGGAAAGACAACACTTTCTGCTTATGGGGCTGACTCTATATGGAGAGATTTAACACCCGACATCTGCTAGGGGAGATCTATAAAGAGATCTATATCACCCATAGCAGGGAATAATCAACAAAAGATATATGGCAAAAAATGCAACATGAATATCTGAATGTTTATGAATATGCATGAATATGCGTGATTTATGTTTGATGAATGCTGACAAAACAGACAATGTCTAACACAAACAGGTCCAGGAATCAAACACCCGGTACTATACTTCCAGGGGAAAAACCAACTGGAAAGTCAATCTGCGGAGATCTACATGCTATAAAGCATAGATCTGCGGGTACTGCTGGGGAAGCAGAGGATCAGAGATATTTAGGAAACACCAAATCTCTGAGTGCTGGATCAGCAAACAACCCAACCTGGGTACAGAAAGTCACAACGGGCAAAACAGCCACCAAGACGAATCTTTTGGGGAACAAGAGAAAATCTCAAAGATCCGCAGGGGATCTCAGCATCAACTGAGAAACAAAGAGCTTTGCAACTCCAAACAAACCCGGGGAACAACCCACTGAAGGAGAACAACATCATCCGAGTAGAATCCAACTGCATAAGCAACTCTACTGGGGAAAATTGCTGCTGGAGAAAACTGAGTCTTCAACAACACTCTGCTTGCAACTATGCTGGGGAACAACCCCATCACAAGATCTGGAGAAAGAAGATACAACCAAACCAGGAACATGAACCAAATGTCTTACCTGTTGGAGATCATGCCACCCTTGGGAGAGCACTGAGATATCTTTGAGTATCCTTTCAACCTTGTGAATATTCACTTTGTTTAAAAACAGCAAATTTTGAAAAATTTGATTTGTTTAAAAAACAATGACATTTTATCAATTAAAACATGCAAAACATTTGTTGAATTGAAACAAATAAGAGTGCAAATAATTGGATAAAAAGCTCAAATTGATTTGATGGAATGGTAGCCTGCAAATGGCAAGACTCCATAGATCTGTACAAATTTGAAATCAGTGATATATATTGGAAGAGGGCTACATTGAACATAATGATCCTTTCTCTACCAATTTGAATCTCGATGTATTCGAAGATTCAGTTTGACGACGAATCGAGAATCTTCTGACGAAATGACAGTTGTGGAACAGAAAGTCTTGTCAGGATGCAGTTACTTGCCAAATCCCTAATTTTTGCCTAGATTGCCCCAGAGTGAGGTACTCAATCTAGCGGGATGCAAATATATTCTTTTTTCAAGTCTCTAATTTTTGCCTGGATTACCCTTGCGGGTTCTCCACCGAGACGCTCATTTTTGCCTAAGCCGCCCTTTCGGGTTTTCAACTTAGCGAGCTATTCTGTTTTTCATTTGCATATACCTTTTTTTTTTAGGCAAAGTATTTCTTGACTGCATCCGAATTCACAGGACGAGTGAAATCCTCCCCATCCATCGTTGTAAGCATCAATGCTCCGCCTGAAAAGGCTCTCTTAACAACATATGGACCCTCGTAGTTTGGAGTCCACTTGCCCCTGGAATCGGGCGCGAAAGACAAAACTTTCTTGAGCACGAGGTCACCTTCCCGGAACACACGAGGCTTGACCTTCTTATCGAATGTTTTCTTCATTCTCTGCTGATATAACTGACCATGACACATGGCAGTTAATCACTTCTCTTCAATCAAATTCAACTGGTCATAACGACTCTGAATCCATTCAGCATCAGTCAACTAGGGACTTGAGGGTATAAATTTTTTTCTTTTTTCTTTTTGGAAAAATTTTGAAATTTTTTTCCTGATTTTTGATTTTTTTCTTATTTTTCACCCTCTTTCTCTTTTTTTTTTTTTACATTACATTTGTAATGCCCCAGTTTGACTGTTTTGCTGATTCTCATGATACAGCTGAATGAGCTTCTTTGGTGCTCAAGAAGGCGGGTAATCTCATCAGGAATCCCCTTCAACATCATCTTCCTCTGCCTCGGATACAAGGAATTCAAGATTGGGAGATGGCGTTGGATCATTATGTTCAATGGGTTTAGAAATCCCTGCATAATGATTCTGGATAATGAAAAACTTTTGAATTTAAACAAGCAAATCATTTATGCAGATGAAAAAGCTGTTTTTATTCTTATTTTTATGGGTTTTTTGTGATCACTGATTTCATGCAAAAGCAAAAAGTGAAAACAAAGGAAAAACAAATGTTTAACAATGCATTAATTGAATGAAAACATCATTGTATATATGCTTTGCCAACAATGTCATCACTTCTCCTTTTGGCATGGGAGAAGGGTTTTAAACAAAGCGAACAAATCACGCTGACTTATGAATGACCGTAGGAACATCTACAGCGACCCAATTGTGGCAGACACCACCAGGAATGATGAAATTGTTCAGGTCCTTTGCATCCTCTTCCAAGATAGCAGCAGCCTCTTCTTCAGGTTGATCGGCATGGATGAATCCCCCACTCATGAACAGCCCTTGCTCATAAAATGCCCCAGAACAGTAGCCAATGCCAGCCCGGGATTGGTTAACCAGGAATAAATCCATCCACAGCACTTAGTCTGGCAAATATCTCTCTAAGTTCACAGCTTTCTGGCTCAAAATGATCCATCAATCTGGCAGAGATGGCTTTGGGATAGTACCGGCGAAGTGCGTCTTCAAAATAAATGAAGATCGCAGGGTCAGACCACAGGACGGGAGACCGGAACAAAACACCCGCTTATGCAAATGATGCATGAAGTGTTTATGCATATGCTTGTTTTTTATTTCAAAGGAACTCGAAGGTTTTATTTGCAAACTTAGAAATATTAACATTTTGATCATATATGAGAATATCTCATCAGATATATCAGGTGAAAAAATTTTCCCGGTTTTTTCATGTTTGACAATTTTTTGCAAATAAACTCTTTTGAGTTCCTTGAAAATTTTCTTTTTATCTGATGATATGGATGCAGATGAATGCATGAATGCGTGAATGCAACAATCACACTCAAGGATCAAGCAAAGCACACCAAACAAAGGTCGTGGGAAAGCTCATTGTATCCCTAATATCAATCATCCATTTTGGTGGATTTAGGTTTTCACCTTATCGACACCCAAGTTCCATTGATATTAACGGTATATGAACCGACTCGAACATCCTTAATATCAACCATCCGTTTTGGGGGATTTAGGTTTTACACCTGATCAACGCCCAGGTTCCATTGATATTAAGGTTGTCTGAACGACTCAACCACGAATCACGGGTTTGTCGAGAGTCACGAGCACGGAGTCTCGGTTAAGAACTACCCAAAGGGAGTGTACTAGGGTTTAAACCTGCCATACATGTTCTATCAGAGGTTCCCATAATCATCGTTCCATCTTTCGAATATTATCGGAGGAACGAATACTCGTATTCCAAAAATATTCTCAAGAGAAATTCTTATGAGTGTAGTATCGCGTGACAATCGCATCAGAACTTACATCTGAACGACCTCCGCACTACATTCCTAAAAATAGGCCAAGATGGGTTTGGTAAACTACGGTCCTTGGCTTCTGCGGCACATGATTGAAAGAATAATGCCTAACCACAAATAACTTATGTGACATTATTAATCCAACAGGACCTCCACCAAGTGAATGGACTCGCAAGTCAACTGGCTAAGGAATACTCCACACCAGTCAACAAGACTATGCCATTCTCCTATCCTAGAGTGCACTCGAGTTCGGGTATAGAACTCATCTCACAGATTACCAAAGCAACCAGCAATTGTATATCAAGCAATTCAAACATTACAATCAATACAGTTATCCCAAATGGTACAAAAATATGTCATATAACAAATAACAATATAGCACAACAAGGGTGAAAAGTAGGCAATACAACCAAGGATTACATCCCCAGCAGAGTCGCCACTTTTCTGTAGCGGTGTATTCGTCGCTATCTGATTTATTGATTAAACCATAAGCAAAGCATACAATGAATTCGAGTCGCCACCGCACTTTTATTTATCCAAAGGACTGGCTAAAAAGCGAACAAAAGCCTAAGAAGTTTTACACATAGAAAACTAATGAAAAGATCAGAGAGTCTGGGTAAGGGGTAAATTACGCAATGGGAAGGTGTTAGGCACCCACTACGTCCTAGGTACTCCTAGGGAGCCCTTTTCACACTTGTTGTATAAAATTGTTATTTGTTATGAAATATTTATTGTGCAAACATGATTGGGATGATGAGAAAAGAATATACAATTTAATTATTTTTGTGTTCGAACGGATGAACCCGTTGCCTACGTACCTTCCATCAAAGGTAAGGATCAAAACGCCGTAGTTCGGCTAAAAGATTTCCAAAAGTTAGTGGATTCAATTTTAAACACAAGCCTTAAGGTCTTACGTTATCCACGGGAGAAAACTCAACCTTATACAAACAACAAGTCCACCATGTGAGAAAAGCTTCAACTTGCTAGTGAGGGGTTAACCCTATAATAAGCAAGGAAGACTTACAATTCAATCAACTAAGGACAAATAGGTGAGATTAACATCAACCAACTAGGATAAATCAAACCTATGGCTAATGTATGAAAACTTAGCAAGAATGGACAAAGCCACAAAACAATTGAATGGGTGAAGTTAATTGATTATGATTATTCACAAAAGAAGGGTCAAAGTATGATTAAGATTGATTCAAAAGAAGTATTATGAAATGGAGTTTGAAAAAAGTCAAGGACTTGGGGTCCAGGTTTTTAATTTGAAAGCATGAAGATGTTTGCACAATATTTATCTCAAGTTTTGAAAGCAATGTGTGAAAAGGTTTAGGACAAAGTGGGTGAATGGATGAAGATGGAGTGTAAAACTTCCTAGAAGGTTCACCTCTTGAAATTATATAGAAGATGACTCAAGTGTGTCCTTTGGAATAGGCAATGAGCAATAACAAACAAGCAAAGCAAAAGAAGAAAGTCAACAAAAGCGGATACCGGATGCCAATTACTGGACTTATACCAATCTCCTAAAACAGAACTGGATATCAGAGGCCACTCTATGGACTTAAACCAATCTCCTCAATAAAGAAATAAAAAGTGGATACCGGATGCCAATCTATCTGGACTTATACCAATCTCCAACAACAAAGCAAACACTTGGATGTCAGATGCCAATCTATCTGGGCTTACTCTAACCTCCAACATATGATCATAGGAACACAAATGCCAAATTACACGGACTTACAATTGCATCCTCACATACAACAAACAAATGCATCAAGCAAAGAGATGATGAGTGGCCAATGAAATGGTCTTATACTCACTTCCATATCATAGGAACAAATGGCCAATGAATGGTCTTATAATTGTCCTCAATGGGCAAACAACAAAGATATGTCACAAAGACAAATGAAATGATCATGCACTAATGAGCAATTAATGATGATAAATGCACAAAGCATGCAAGCAGACATGTATAACTGAACTAAGTAATCAATCAATCAAAGTCATTCAACACACTCTATAACCAAACAATGAGGCTCATACAAAGGGTTAGGCATTAAAGCCAACTGGAATAGGGTTAATGGTGCTCTTAACCTTGACATTGAGAGCCAAGGTGAAGCAGATGAAAGGATATGAGGGGTGTGCCTCATGCTCTTATCCCTGGTCAGGGAGAGCTTCAAAGGATAGAAGGTGTGGGAGTTCATAAAGTAGGAACTCTCTCCACAAGTTAGACTCGATAGATTTTGGGTTTTTACTCACTATGCATCAACACATGTGGTGTGAGCAAGGTGAGTGACTCACAGAATAGTAGGAGATAGGCTACATATCTCTTTTGTCTACCAATTGCCTCAAATGAGGACTTTTCCTGCTTGGGACAAAAGTAAACAAGCACAGACATTGCCTCTTAAGGAGGACTTCAGACAGTTGCCTGGCCAAGTAACAGGCCAGGTCTTCCAGACTACATGAAGAAAAAGGATTCTACCTCAATGCAAATGCTATCAAGCAAAGCAATGCAAGTTCTCAAAGAACCATTAGCAACTAAAGGTACCTGAAATCAATCAAGTAAAATCAGTATACAACTCAAATTCAAAACCAATATAAGATAAGGATCAATACAATCAGTCAAATGTGCAATGCACAAAGCTCAAAGCATATGAGCTAAGAATCCTACAAAACAAACAAGTTAGTTCATGATAATCAATCAAAACTCAAGCAACTTGCATTAATCTCCTTAGAGCCTTTGCTTCTTAACCTGAAAAGCAAACTCAAACATGAGAAACAAGACCACTAGGACAAGCCTAGGGTCAAAAGGGGATAAAAAATCCAAAACAGCAAGTGAAAGTTATCCAAAATCAAGTTCAAACAATTAAGGAACAAACCCAAGTGGTTTCATATTCATATCATTCATCATTATCATTTCACAAACAAATTAGGTCAAAGCATGTCATATAGAACCTCAAAGAAGTCAACAGAAAGACTCCACTCAAATCCAATCACAAACAATTCAATAAATCCTCAAATAATTCATGATCAAACATCATCCATAACATGACAAGCATACCAAATTTCAGCTCATTTGGATCAAGGGAAGTAGGTCAATGAAAATCAGAAAGTCAAAGCAAGTTCAAGCAAACTCAAACAAAGCATCAAAACATGCACCAACTTCAATAAATCATAAAACAGTGACAACACATGATAAATGAGTGAGACCAAAACCATGACAAAGCTTAAGATGTCTACAATTCACCTGTTAAATTTCACATCCATCCAATAAAGCATGAGGATTTCACAAATCAAATACAAACATGTATCACAAGGGGTCAACAATTTGGTCAAACAGGGGAGAAAATTCCAATCAAATAGGAAATGCCAACAATAATTCCATAAAAATTCACATGTATTCTCAACATCCACAAGTATGTTCATGCAAAAACCCAGACCATTTTGAGTTCAATAAGCATGGTAATTAAAATCATGAAGTTGGACATGAATGGTGTGACACAAATTGTCACACCTCTATTCAAAAAATCATATCTCAACAACCAGCAATGATAAATTCACAAACTCTACACCAAAATCACCATGAACATGTCTAGTTTAAGAACAAAAAATTTGAGAAGCATTGGAGCAAGCATCATCATTTCACAAGCAAATTGGCATAGCATACATAAAATGGACAACATGAACAAACCCTAGCACATTTTAAAATCCACACATGCAAAAAATCTGGAAAAATCATCATAAAAAACTAGAGGTCAAGAGGAGCATTCCACAAAAAATCCCATCAAATTTGGACAAATATTGGAGAACTTATGAATTTTTGAAGATTGGCACACAAAATGAAATAAATATTGAACATAAAAATGATTTAATTAAAATTATAACACGGCAGTGGCATAACCGTAATTATCTGGTCCCTTAAGTGAAACTCTGCGTTTCACTTAAGGACGTGTTGCGTGCTGATTCGCTCATGGCAATGGAATAGTAATTTTCATGCAAAATAAAAAGCCAACGGATCAAAACACGACCTGGGTTTACAGAATTAGGGTTCGTGTTACTGTTCATCATGTTCATCAATCGTGATGAACTTTTGTTCCAGATTTTGGAAACAAACACACCATTCGACTCAGCTAACAATGTACATCAACATTCCAACATTAATTTTCATTAACTCATGCTAACAAGGATGAATCGAGCACATACACATTTAACCAACAAACTTCAAAACAGTGTTTCTCTCTCAATAATCAATGGTTTTTCATGATTTAAGTTTCATAGCAATCAGCATGGAGAGATCTTTCTAAAGCACATCATGATTTCAAGAAATAAGAAAGTCGAAAACCAACCTCTTTGAAGATGCAGTGATGAAGTAGTGGTTCTTTGGTTGTGTTGAGCTGAAACAGCAGTGCAAAGATGTTCCAAATGATGAATAAGTGAAGAATCGTGGCTCAACAATTCTTGGTTGTGCTCAAATCGAAAACTTCCATGGAAGAGAGCTCAATGCAACAGTGTGGATTCTTTGCTTACAGTTGTGATTCCATGCTTGCAAATGCTTCCAAGATGATGGTAGGTGATGGCATAATCAACCAAGGCTCGAGCTCTTTGAGATTTTTCAGAAAAAGTTCAAGTGAGGACAATGAGAGTTTGAGAGAAAATGGATTTCTGATCTGTTTTGGCAAAGTGTGGCTAGGGTTTTTGCAGTCAGAAAATGAAGCATATATACTCTGTTTAATGATGCATAAGCTTGGTTAAGGAAGTGGTAATTGAAATTAACTCAAATGGAAATGTTTTGCCAATTAGTGAAATTCCACTTATGCTGCATGTGGATGTGCTACAGTGCGAAAATTGGGCTTTAAGCACATCCAAAACATGATTTCTAAACATTGGCAAATGGTAAAATGCATTGGAAATGGTTAATTTGAAAAGTCACTTTTTCACCTCCTCTTTTATTTTAAATTCAAGCCACTTGAAAAAGGCCATTTTGATTGGTTGATTTTTGGTGAATTGTGATGAAGGATTTGGATAGAGCACATCAAATATGACTTGTAGCAAAAAACCTCACTCAATTTGGCCAAATGGTTTGGAAGATATGCCACTTTGAAGTTCAAAATTTTTTGAGAATGATTTGATCATAACTTGCCAACCACACATGAGAAATGAGTGTTCTTGGACTTTTTGGAAATGGGAGAACAAGATCTTCAACTTTCATGTTGGACAAAAATTCATTTGAAGCTTGTATGATGATGTAATTTTGAGGAGAATAACTTTCCATTTTTGGCAAATTCCAATTACAGGTCAACTTTCTATTTTTGGAAATTTTCTGTCTGACCTCAAATTCTTCAATGTGGATGCTTGACATGTTATATGAGGCTTATATGGACATGAATGAGACCTCTCAAACCAATTCCCACCATCAAATCACTGATTAAATGCACAGTTGACCACAATTGACTTTGCTAGGGTTTTGGTTGACTGAACCATGTTCTGATGAATTCCAAGCCCCTACCACTTGATATCTTGATTCAAAATGATGTCACAACTCATATGAACTCTTGATGAATGATCATGGTGCCCAAATTCTTCAAGAATGGCCACCATCCACTGCTTAATGACTGTTCTGACTGATTTGACCTAGCTGGCTTCATCTGCAAGTAACATGGTTAGATGACAATATTTTTGTACTTTTGGTTAATAGACAGATGAAAAGCAATGATACACAAATGCAATACATGCTTGGTGATCAAGAACCACACTCACAAGATAACCCACCCACAAGGAGGGAATCAAAGGTGCACAAAGATCCTTGAGGCAATGATATGATATGATATGATGCCATGAGGGATCTTAGGGACAAAATTGGGGTCTTACACAATGCACCAATTTTAAACTTTAAAAATTCCCTCCAAAAATCAAGTGAAATAGAAAGTGATTATATGATGATAATTGGTGTAATATGATGCATGATTTGGAGAGTATAGGTCAAAAGAAGAATGTTGCAAAAAGAACCACTTGATTTGGACTTTTGGTTTGAAAGTTATGCACATTTGAATCTCCATGTACACCTTGCCAAGATTGATCCATATCTCTTCAACCACACATGAGAAATCCATGATCTCTGACTTTTTGGAAATGGGAGAGAAAGATCTACAACTTTCATGTTGGACAAAATTTCATTTGAATCTTTCTTGATGATGTAATCTTGAGTTGAAAACCTTTCCATTTTGGCAAATTCAAATTACAGGTCACTTACTATTTTTGGAAAGTTGTGACCTGACCTCAAATTCTTCAATGTTGATGTTTGAAATGTCAAATGAGACTTGTTCCCACATGAATGAGGCATTTCTAACCATCTCCCACCTCCAAATCCACAGTTGAACTGACAGTTGACTTCTGTTGACTTTTTAGGGTTTCAGATGGTTTGCACCTTGACTGATGAGCTTTGAGCCTTCAAGGCCTTGCCAAACCACTTCAAAATGATCCTTAGGTCACATGAACTCATTGTACCAACTCTAGGGCTTTTATCTCATAGAAAATGCACTTGCTTGCTTGCACAACTGAATCTCTTGACCAGTCTTGACTGATGACTTGATGGACTATGCAATGAACAATGTAATGTTAATGACCTAAAATGAAAATGTATATACAAAATGGGAGGTGCAAATTTGAGGTGCTACACCTGAAGGGTTAGCCAGATTGTTGAAACAGGAGGACCGAGCTATTACACCTTATCAGGAGGTGATTGAGACCGTCAACATCGGTACCGCAGACGACAAGAAAGAGATCAAGATCAGGGCAAGTCTACAGGCCGAGAGAAAGACCGTTGATCATGTACTTGACTGTGTTAGAAAGGTCAATGGGTTCTCGGTCAGCATGACGAGTCAGGTCGAAAAGAGCATGCAATATACTACCTTAGCAAAAGTTTACCGACTGTGAACAAAGATACTCATTGCTCGAGAAAACTTGTTGCGCTTTGGCATGGGCTGCTCGCCGACTAAGACAGTATATGTTAACTAACACGACTCTATTGATATCAAAAATGGATCCAGTCAAGTATATTTTTGAAAAGCCAGCACTTACCGGAAAGGTTACTAGGTGACAAATGATACTGACAGAGTATGACATCCAATACACTTCACAAAAAGCCATCAAGGGAAGTGTCTTGTCAGACTATCTTGCAGAGCAACCGATTGATGATCACCAACCTATGAGGTTTGACTTTCCTGATGAGGACATCATGTTTCTCAAATCGAAAGATTGAGAGGAACCACTCCCGGAGGAGGGGCCTGACCCTGAATCCAAATAGGTTATGATGTTTGATGGGGCGGTCCACGTCAATGGTCGCGGAGTTGGTGTAGTGTTGATCACACCGGAAGGGGCTTTATATGCCATTTGGTGCCAGAATAACTTTTCCCTGCACCAACAATGAAGCCGAATATGAAGCTTGTATCCTAAGACTTGAGGAAGCCGTCAATATACAGATTAAAACCCTGGATGTATACGGGGATTCAGCTTTGGTCATCAATCAAACCAACGGGAAATGGTATACACCTCAGCCTCATCTGGCTCCTTACAGAGACTACACGAGAAGATTGTTGACTTTCTTTTGAAGAAAACCAATTTGCTGATGCTTTGTTTACCTTGTCTTCGATGATTAACGTGCTATGCTGGAACTACGTACCCAGAATTGACGTATCTCGGTCAGAGACGAATGAAGAAAGCATTTGGTCAGAAAGTGCGCCCTCGGGGGTATCAAGTCGGTGAATTGGTACTCAAAAGATTTCTTCCTCCCAACACAGATCACTTCGCATAAAATAGACCCGCTGGACGATAAAAAGAATAGTCCAGGCAAAAAAAGGGCATCCCGACGAACCAAAAAAAAAGAATAAAGAAGTTCGGGCAAAAATTAGGGATATAAAAAAAGAGTACACCCGGTGAGTCGAAAACCCGAAAGGGCGGCTCAGGCAAAAAAGGGTATCCCGGTGGATTGAAAACCCGAAAAAGGGGCGATCCAGGCAAAAGTTAGGGAATAAGCGAATGACTGTGATCTTAGTTCATCAGTGTTATATCACCGTTTCATTCAATCCGGAAATCTTCGAAGGTTAAAGATCGACTAATCATCCACTTCAGAAAGCAAGATGAGCAGAGCGTCTTGAGGACATACGAGCCATAGCAGAGTCGAAACTCGGTGGGACCCCGATTCCACATTGCCATTAGGATAGTTTCTCTTGTTCAATTTATAGCGATCAGCTTCCTGATACCCTCGCCTATTCCTGGCACAAATTTTCTCCCCAGTAAGAGTCGAATAATTCAGTTAAAAAGCCTCTTTATTTTTCATTTATCAGTTTGTTTGCAAAAATGTCCGAATTTTCGATAAAACATGTTGCATATGAACATAATGGTGGCTTTTGCATATGATTTGCACAGGAAAACATTTAAAATTGCTTTGAATGTTCTTAATCCCGGATGGTGAATTCAAACCGAGTAATTCCCCCGAGGCATACATGTATTTTTGGTTGCAGGTCATAGGAACCGGATGCCAAGTCATGAATCCTCATCCCCAAGCGATTGACAAAGTCTCTCCTCAGCAGAGCATGTTCCCCAGCGGAGTTGACAGTGTCAGACTGTATCTTCCTAGCAACAGCGGTGTGGTTGCATAACCAACAGATGAGAGGGTGGTGTTCCCAGTGTTCATCTCATTCCCCAGCATATTATTTTTAACAGATTTGTTAATCCCCAGCTTGAGGGTGATTAGCAAGTTCATATCCCCAGCAAAGGTCGTTTCCTACGACATTTCCCCAAGAAGTGTTTTCCCCACAGACTCTCCTCACAGAGCCTCGCCAAACAAAGTTTCCATAGTTGATACTCCCCCCGCAAGGTCAACTTTTCAAGCAGCCAATTTATTTTTGGTGGCTCATTGGTCCCGGCAGGCGGATCATTCCCCACAGAGCATTCAAGGATTGATACAGCGATCTGTTCCCTACCGGAGTTTGCTTCCCCAAGCAGATTTCTTTTTACACCATGCATAACATTTGCATTTGCATTTGCATGCATATCATATCAAGCATACACATAAGCTGATAAACAGGTTCTTCCAAGCAGACTGAAGAATTACTTTACAACCAAGGTCATGAGATCCAGCTAGAGGATTAAGCGTGAGTGATCCAGCCTGAGGATCGTTTTGAAGATTCAGCCTGAGAATTGTTTTCCAGTGATCCAGCCTGAGGGTCATTTCGAAGATTCAGCCTGAGAATCGTTTTCCAGTGATCCAGCCTGAGGGTCATTTCAAAGATTCAGCCTGAGAATCGTTTTCCAGTGATCCGGCCTGAGGTTCATTTTGAAGATTCAGCCTGAGAATCGTGTTCTAGTGATCCAGCCTGAGGGTCATTTCGAAGATTCAGCCTGAGAATCGTGTTCCAGTGATCCAGCCTGAGGGTCATTTCGAAGATTCAGCCTGAGAATCGTGTTCCAGTGTTCCAGCCTGAGGGTCATTTCGAAGATTCAGCCTGAGAATCGTGTTCCAGTAAGCCAGCCTAAGGCTCAATTTGAAGATTCCCCAGTGAAGTCGCCTACAAGCTTTATTTCCCCAGCAAGCCCAAGTCTAATTGAGGAGTCGTTACAACATGTTCTAGCCCGAAGAATATGTACGAAGCCCAAAAGTGGAATATTCTCGAAGCTGCATATCTAATATGAAGGTTGGGTGTAGATTTCAAAAGAGGGTCAACCAGCGCATGCCTCAGATGCGGGATCCTAATGATGGGAATTTATCATCAAAACAATCCAGATCTAGCCAGAAGATCGAAGTAGATTCAGCCATAGAATCGAAACAAAGAAGATCTAGCCAGAAGATCGAAAATCGCAACAATTCAGATCTAGCCAGAAGATCGAAGTAGATTCAGCCAGAGAATCAAAGGAAATAGATTCAGCCAAAGAATCGAAACGAAGGAGATATAGCCAGAAGATCGAAGAAGATCTAGCCAGAAGATCAAAATCGTATCCAGCCCGAGGATCAAAATTAATATCCAACCAGAGGACTAAATTGAGTATAGGTTCAGCCAGAGGATCGAAACTCCAGATTAAGCCAGAAGACTGATTCAGATCCAGCCAGAGGATCGGAAGAAAAATAAACAGCGCAGTGTATTTCCGCGTTTTTATGGTGTTCTCGGAGCGTAAATTTTCGGTCTGTCTTT
This sequence comes from Lathyrus oleraceus, assembly GCF_024323335.1. Classification (NCBI taxonomy): domain Eukaryota; kingdom Viridiplantae; phylum Streptophyta; class Magnoliopsida; order Fabales; family Fabaceae; genus Lathyrus; species Lathyrus oleraceus. Next base: position 251,757,643 of record NC_066585.1, on the reverse strand, counting down.
GGTATTCAATCACAGCTCACCCCGTTTGTCTGATAAGCTGTTCGCTTTCATCCTACTCGGGTTAGCTGATGATTGAAGAGGGACAGCTGTAACACCCCAAAATTTGCCCTCCTCATTCATGCATTCATTTAGCATTTCATATTGCATTTCATCATGTCAATCAGAATTAGATCCAAGAAACTTTATTTAAAAAAAATAATAAAAAAAAATAAAAAAAAAACGAAAAATAAAACGAAAAAATAAATAAATAAATAAATAAATAAAAATAATAATAATAAAAGAATAAATAAAATATAATAGAAAAAACTTGGACTTGGACCTCTCTCATTTGAGCCCACAAAGCCATGAAAATCAGGTTATAAAAGAGGGAGATCAGACAGAAAAAGGAAGAGAAGCAAAATACTCTGAGGTTTCCTTAAAACAAAACCCTGGACAAAACCTGAAGAGAAACCTGACAGAGAACTCAGAGCAACCCCCAGGCAGCTCTGAAAAATTCAATCTGACTCACACACTTTCATCTCACGCAAACCCTAACATTGCCTTGCAAACCCAGCCGTGCCATCTGATTTCAACCGATCTCTCCAATCAGGTTTGCCCTATTCCCATTATTTTACGCCTTCAATTTGAATGTTCTAAATGTGTGATGTATTATGTTTGAATTTGGAAGTGTGGATATCGTTAGGTTTCGCATATGCATGAATGGGTGAAACCTATGCCTTGAATGTTTAATCACATGATTTCTGAAATGTATGCCACAGGGTTTGAGGTTTCTGAAACCATACTGTTATCCATGAAAAAAATGCTTATCGTGTTTCACTAACCCTTTTGTTGAGTTTTTGTGAGGGCTCACAGATTCTTGCAGAGATGGTTTGCGTGGTTTTCCCACTTTATTTGTGGGATACCCCCTGGAGGTTCACTCCGATTACCTGTACTGACTCACCTTTCTTTGATGGCATTAGCTTGGGAGATCCCTGGGTTTCTTACTCCTTTAATTGCTGTTACTTCGGATCTTTATCCGTGTGGTACTTTTACCTCTTTTCCGCATTTTATCGCTTTCTTAGCTGGAAGACCTCGATAGGAGGCATTTGTTTTATTTTGTTTATTTACTTTTGAGCCCCTTGTTGGCACGTTTACTTTATACATGTTTGTTTTGTATGTGTTCGTATCCCCACAGGTAGTGCAGTCCCTTCGTCGAGGACTGCCTTTTTTCCCTTTTGCATGAGTAACCCTCAAACCCTACAAACCCATTGATTTTTCTTCTCCTAAACACAATTTTACTCCTTCTACTACAGGTGAGTAAGTCTCCAAAGGTCGAGCATCCGGTAGATTGCGTAGTAACGTCGTTCGTCCAAAACCCACTCCATAACCCCGTAGTTAGCCGAACTACGGCTTGCTCTGATTCTCATTCCATATGAGATACGTAGGCATAAGACGCGATGTCTTAGCGAGCACACATCCCCCCAACCCATAGGTCAGCCGAGCTACGAAGACTCTGATTCTCATATTCAGATGAGATACGTATGCAGTGGATGCGACATCCGCGCGAGTCATTTTCATTTAACCCTTCTTTTTTTTTGGTAAACAGCACAAGATAAACTCACACCCTTTAGACAAGAACTACAAAAGTGGATCCCGAAGAGTACTACGGATGCGTAGGGGTGCTAATACCTTCCCTTCGCATAACCAACTCCCGAACCCAAGATTTGGTTGGGAGACCCCGTCTTATCCTTTCCTTTTTCAGGTTTACTTCGAGCGTTTCCTTTCCCTCCTTTGGGATGAATAACGCACGGTGGCGACTCTTCTGTCATTTTCTTTCGCCGGTTGTTTTTTCGCGCACTGTATTTTTCAGGTTGCGACACATATCTGGATGAGTTCTTCTGAGCTTCTACTTCACAGGCACGCACTCAGGCTTCAAAGCCAGAAAATGTTGCATAATATCTGTATCTAGACCCGGCATGTCTTCATACGACCAAGCGAAGATATCGGAATATTCTCGTAGCAAACTGATCAACCCCTTCTTGACAGACTCTTCAAGGAGTGCCCCAATCTTCACCATCCGAACACAATCTTCAGACCCCAAGTTGACTGTTTCCAGATTCTCAAGGTGCGGCTGAATGATCTTCTCTTCGTGCTCAAGAAGACGGGTAATCTCATCAGGAATCTCTTCAACATCATCTTCCTCTGCCTCGAATACAGGGAATTCAAAATTGGGAGATGGCGTTGGATCATTATGTTCAATGGGTTTAAGAATCAACATGCATAATGATTTTGGATAATAAAAAACTTCAGAATTTAAACAAACAAATCATTATGCAGATGAAAAGATTGCTTTTATTCTTGTTTTTAGGGTTTTTTGTGATCGCCAATTTCATGCAAAAGCAAAAAGTGAAAACAAAATGGAAAAACAAACATTTAACATGAATTTATTGAATGAAATATCATTGTATAAATGCTGCCAACAATGTCATCACTTCCCCTTTTGGCATGGGAGAAGGGTTTTTAAACAAAGCAAACATATTACGCTGACTTATGAATGACTGTAGGAACATCTACAGCGACCCAATTGTGGCAGATCCCGCCAGGGATAACAAAGTTGCCAGTATCCTCTGCATCCTCTTCCAGAATAGCAGCAGCTTCGTCAGCTTGATCGGCGTGGATGAAACCTCCACTCTTGAACATCCCTTTGTCGTTGAAGACCTCAGAAGAATAGCCAATGCCAGCCCAGGACTTGTTATCTTCAAGCTCAATCATCTTTCCTAGACTAGCAACTGCACCACATTCAATGGCCAGTTTTGCATCTCGATAGGAAGCAAATGAAGGAGACTTCTTCTCAATTGGCTCAGCAATAGATAAAGCTTGGAAAGGCGTTCCAACTTCACCCTCAGCATCAATGTATGAGAAAGAAGATAAGTGGCTAACCAGGAGAGCCTTAGATAATCCATCAATCTTGCAGAAATGGCTCTGATATAGTACCGGTGAGTCAGCGCGTCTTCAAAATAAATGAAGATCGCAAGGTCAGACCACAGAACAGGAGCTGAACAAAACCTGCTTATGCACATGATGCATGCAATGCTCGTGCATATGGTTTGTTTTATTTCAAAGGAACTTGAGGGTTCTACTTGCAATTTTTGAAATATTTAGCATTTTATTGCATATGGAAATATCTCATTAATTTTGCAAATTTTGTCGTTCCATATCTAAAAATTTTGCAAAGAAAACCCCTTAAGTTCCTTGAAAGAAAAAAAATTCTCATTTTTTGATGATATGGATGCAGATGAATGCATGCATGCATAAAGGCAACAATCACACTCAAGGATCAAGCAAAGCACACCAGACAAAGGTCATGGGATAGCTCGTATTATCCTTAATATCAATCATCCATTTTGGTGGATTATGGTTTTCACCTTATCAACACCCAAGTTCCATTGATATTAACGATATATGAACGGTTCAAACCTCCTTAATATCAATCATCCATTTTGGTGGATTATGGTTTTCACCTTATCAACACCCAAGTTCCATTGATATTAAGGTTGTCCGAACGGATCAACCATGAATCACGGGTTTGTTGTGAGTCACGAGCATGGAGTCTCGGTTGAGAACCATCCAAAGGGAGTGTACTATGGTTTAAACCTATCGAACATGTTCTACCAGAGGTTCTCATAGTCATCATCCCATCTTTCGAATATTATCGGAGGAACGAATACTCGTATACCAAAAATATTCTCAAGAGAGACTCTTATGAGTGTAGTATCGCGTAACAATCGCATCAGATCTTACATCTGAACGACCTCCGCACTACGTCCTAAAAATAGGCCAAGATAGGCTTGGTAAACTAAGGTCCTTGGCTTCTAAGGCACATGATTGGAAGAATAAATGCCTAACCACAAATAACTTGTGTGACATTATTAATCCAACATGACCTCCACCAAGTGAATGGACTCGCAAGTCAACTTGCTAAGGAATAACTCCACACAAGTCGACGAGACTATGCCATTCTCTTATCATAAGGTGCACTCGAGTTCGGGTATAGAACTCATCTCACAGAGATCACCAAACAAGCAAGCAATTGATATATCAAGCAAATTAATCATTACAAACAATACATTCATCCTAAATTGCACAAAAATATGTCATAAACAATATATCACAACAATTATGAAAAGTTGGCAAACCCACTAGGAGGATCTCCCCAGTAGAGTCAGAAGACTGATTCAGATTCAGCCAGAGGATCGGAAGAGAAATAAACAGCGCGGTGTATTTCAGCATTTTTGTGGTGTTCTCGAAGCGCAAATTTTCGGTCGGTCTTTGGTTTTCAATCACAGCTCACCCTATTTGTCTGATAAGCTGTTCGCTTTCACCCTGCTCGGGTTAGCTGATGATCGAATAGGGGCAGCTGTAACACCCTAAAATTTGCCCTCCTCATTCATGCATTCATTTTTAGGTCATTTAACATTTCATATTGCATTTCATCATGTCAATCAGAATCAAATCCAAGAAACTTTATTTAAAAAAAAAGAAATAAACGAAAAAGAAAAAAAATAACGAAAAAAAAATTAATTAATTAAATAAATAAATAAAATATAATAGAAAAAGCTTGGACTTGGACCTCTCTCATTTGAGCCCACAAAGCCATGAAAATCAAGTTATAAAAGAGGGAGAACAGACAAAAAAAGGAAGAGAAGCAAAACACTCTGAGGTTTCCTTGAAACAAAACCCTGGACAAAACCTGAAGAGAAACCTAGACAGAGAGAGTGAGAATTAATCTGCAGCAACCTCCAGGCAACTCTGAAAGGTTCATTCTAACTCACACACTTTCAGCTCAAGCAAACCCTAACATTGGTTTGCAAATCCAGTCGTGCCATTTGATTTCAACCAATCCCTCCAATCAGGTTTGCCCTATATCCATCATCTCTATGCTTTCAATTTGAATACTCTGAATGTATGAGATATTATGGGTGAATTTGATACCCTTTTGATGCATGTGTTTGACAAGAGGTTTAGGCCTCCTACCCTCGGTTGCTTTTTGTGAGCTTTTTGTGAATTGAAAGGGCATGATTCATGTGGTTACATTTTGATTTGGGGGCAACCCTTGATTACCCTATTTTTTTTCTCTAACCTGTTTGTTGAGTTTTTTTTTGTGAGGGCTCATATGACGTTTGCAGGGATAACTTGCGTGGTTTCCCACTTTATTTGTGGGATACCCCCGGGAGGCTTATTCCGATTACCTGTACTGACTCACTTTCTTTGATGGTGTTAGCCTGGAAGGATCTCTGGTTTCCTTATTCCTTTATTTTTTCCTGCTTTTACTGCTTTCTTAGCTGGAAGACCTCGATAGGAGACAATGTTTTGTGTGTTTACTTTATGCAGGTTCCTTCATCAAGGATTGCCCTTTTTGCATGAGCATCCCTAAACCCTAAAACCCAAAGCAACACATTAACTCCTTCTACTACAGGCGAGTAAGTCTCCAAAGGTCGAGCATCCGGTAGATTGCGTAGTGACGTCCTTCGTCCAAAACCCAATCCATAACCCCGTAGTTAGCCGAACTACGGCTTGCTCTGATTCTCATTCCAGATGAGATACGTAGGCATAAGACGCGATGTCTTACCGAGCACACTTCCCCTTAACCCCTAGGTAGCCGAGCTACGAAGACTCTAATTCTCATATTCAGATGAGATACGTATGCAGTGGATGCGACATCCGTGCGAGTCATTTTCCTTTAACCCTTTTTTTAGTAAATAACACATTAGATCAACCCACACCCTTTAGACAAGAACTACAAAAGTGGATCCCGTAGAGTACTACGGATGCGTAGGGGTGTTAATACCTTCCCTTCGCATAATCGACTCCCGAACCTGAGATTTGGTTGCGAGGCCCTGTCTTGTCGTTTCCTTTTTCCAGGTTTTCTTCGAATGAGTGGAATTAGTCAATTAGAATTATTCACAAAAAGAAGTCAAAGTATGATTAGAATTCAATTCAAAAGAAGTATTATGAAAGTGAAGTTTGAAAATCAAAGGCTTAAGGCCTAGGTTTCTAGTTTTGGAAAGAAATGAAAATGTTTGCACAATATTTTTCTGGTTTGAGTTAACATGCAAATGGAGGTTTAAAGAACAAAAAGGGTGGCAGGTTAAGGGATGCAAAACTTCTTAAGAGTTCACCTCTTGAGATCATATGTAGATGATCCAAGTGATTCCTTTGGAAAAGGCAACAAGTAGATAACAGATAAACAATGTATCAGAAAAAGCCAACATAAATGGAAACCAGATGCCAATCAATGGACTTACACTAGACTCACAAAACCAAGATGGATACCAGATGCCAATCAATGGACTTACACTAGTCTCACAAAACAAAGAAAACATGGAAACCAGATACCAATCAATGGATTTATACTAGCCTCACAAAGCAAAGAAAACATGGAAACCAGGTGCCAATCAATGGACTTATGCTAGTCTCACAAAGCAAAGAAAACAAATGCAATAAGCAAGAGGAAACAAGTTGCCAATAAATGGTCTTACACTCGACTCCAAGGAAATGGAATGCCAATCAATGGTCTTAGTCCCAACTCCTACCAGATCACAGGAAACAACTGCCAATAAATGGACTTACAATTGACTCCTCGATGGACAAAACAAAATGTCACAAAGTATGAACAATGATCATGAAATGATATACAATTAATGCTCAAAGATGAAAACAATGCACGATCTAAGGCTTGGCAAGCTCCAAATATCCTCCAGAACACTTGCTATGATGTTTGATGAAGAAAATGAAGCTTGAAACCGTGTAGATCTAGCTTAACAATCCACTTCCATTCTTGAGTTCTTGAGCTTCAACTGCTTGATTATGCTCGAATTCTTCAAACAAAAACTGGATTCACACTCAATCCAACTCACTGATCATGAATCTTCAATAAAAACAAGGTGCTATGTTGAAGAAATTTGAATTGTGATTAGGAGAAAATTTTGGAGGGAGAGAGAATTTTGAGATCTAGATCTAGAATCCTTCTCAATTCTGTTATGATTATCAATATATATGCTTCACTAATCACATACTAATTAAAATTAGGCATGGTTTAGTTGTGATTAATCAAGATAAGGTGTTATGACCAAAAATGAAAATTGGAGGGTGCATGGCTATTTCCAACGTGAACAGTACCATGTGGCTGATTAATTTCACTTAAAATCATCTATCAAACACATTGGCAATGGTAAAAAGTTCCCATGATGCACCATTTTTGAATTGGCCATTTTCCCTCCAAAATTGACTTGAAATAGCAAATGATCATATGATGGAAATTCATGCAATGTGATGAATGTTTTGGAAAGTTCATGTCATGAGAAGCAATTTAGAAAAAGAGGCACCAAATTTGGAGTTATGAATCAAAAGATATGGCCATTTGAAGTTCCATGCACACTTGGCAATGATTTGATCATATCTCCTCAACCATTCATCAGATGCTCATGATCTTGGACTTTTTGGAAATGGGAGAGAGAGATCTTCAACTTTCATGTTGGACAAAATTTCATTTGAATCTTATTTGATGTTGGAAAGTTGAGTTGAAGTTGGTCTAAAAACTTTCCATTTTTGGAAAGTTGAAATTATAGGTCACTTTCCATTTTTGGAAACTTTTGCTTTGACTTCAAATTCTTCAACCTTGATCTTTGACAGATGAATAAGCATTGTTTGAACATGAATGGGATGAAGAACCTCAATTTCTCAATTCCAAACCCACAGTTGACTTTTCAGTTGACTGCATTGGTCCTTAGATGACCTGAAAATATTCTGATGAATTTGGGGCCTTTGCCACTTGGGAATTTGCTCCAAAATGAACCTATAGCCCACATAAGCTCAAAATAATGATCACATGATCCATATCTCAATGGAAACTTCATCTCTTGCACAAAGGCTTCACTTGAATTGCCTTGACCTGTTGACTGCTTAAGCTGCAAGTAACAAAGGTTAATGACATATTTTTGTACATTTTTGGCCAGTGATTAAAAGAAAAGCAATGATATACAAATGCAAGCAATGCTTGGTGATCAAGAACCACTCTCAAGGAGATATCCCACCCACAAGGAAGGAAGCAAGGTGTCCAATGATCCTTGAGGCAATGCAATGTTATGATATGATGCCATGAGGGATCTTAGGGACAAAATTGGGGTCTTACACTATGACATTTTATTAGTTTTGATTTGAAAACTTCTTGTCTTTGGGTTTTGTCGTACTTTTTCCTTTTCCTTTGGAAAAAATAAAAGTGCGGTGGCGACTCTGGTTTTATTGACGTTAAGTTTATCCATAGCTTAATGGTCATTAATTTACCGCTACAGTAGGCACAAGACTGGAGGTCTTGTCAAACACAAAAATATAATCAATAAATTCTTTCCTCATCCCCACATTCTATTTTTCTCAAACATCTTTTATACCAAAAAAACACATACACACATAAAAAAGGGCTCCCTAGGAGTACCTAGGAAACTTTGGGTGCTAACACCTTCCCTCTTTGTAACCAACCCCCTTACCTATAATCTCTGTAATTTTATTAGTTTTGATTTGAAAACTTATTATCTTTGGGTTTTGTTTGTACTTTTCCATTTTCCATTGGAAACAATAAAAGCCTGGTGGCGACTCTGGTTTTATTGACATTAGACTTATTCATAGTTTGATGGTCATGAATTTACCGCTACACTTAGTTTCCTTAAAATTTATTTTTCTGTGATGAATGTTATGATGCGCATGTATGCATGAATGCAACAATCACACACAAGGGATCACACACAAGGCAAACACAAACAAAGGTCAAGGGATGGATCAAGTCATCAATCATCCATTTTGGTGGATTATGGTTTTCACCTTATCAACACCCAAGTTCCATTGATATTAATGATAACTGATCGAATCAATCGAGAATCAAAGGGTTTGTTGCGAGTCACGAACATGGAGTCGGGTTAAGAACTATCCCAAAGGAGTTTACTAAGGATAAAACTTATAGAGCATGTTCTAAAAAGAGTTCTTGGAGTCTTGATCCCATCTATTGGATATTATAGGTTAGGATGACTGACTCATCAACCCATTATATTCTCAAGAGAAACTCGTTTGAGTGTAGTATTGTGTAACAACTACTATCAAGTCTACACTTGAACAGTCTCCGCACTACGTCCTAAATAGGCCAAGTTGGGTTAAATGTTCTACGATCATCAGCTTCTCAGACTCCCAGATTGGAAAAAGTAATGCCTATCCACGATTAACTCGTGTAACATCAATAATTCCAAGGGGGTCTCCACTAAGTAGATGGGTCTCAAGCCAACTCGTTAAGGACTACTCCATACGAGTCGAACATGACTATACCATCCTCCTATCTTTATTTCACTCAAGTTCGAGTTAGAACTTATCTCACCTCACATATATCACCAAGCACAACAGACATAATATATCACACAAACAATGTATACAAACAAACATCAAATATACAAATATATACACATAAAAAGTAGGCTAAACCCATTGAGGACTACTCCCCAACAAAGTCGCCACTTAATTTCTGTTGCGTTAAATTCATGACCACCAAGCTATGGATAAACTTAACGTCAATAAAACCAGATTCGCCACCGCGCTTTTATTGTTTCCAAAGGAAAAGGGAAAAGTACGAACAAAACCCAAAGATAAGAAGTTTTCAAATCAAAGCTAATAAAATGTCAGAGATTACAGGTAAGGGGGTTGGTTACACAGAGGGAAGGTGTTAGCATCCAAAGTGTCCTAGGTACTCCTATGGAGCCCTTTTTTGTGTGCATATGTTTTTTGGTGTAAATGATGTTTGGTAAAATATAGAGAGATAGGATGAGAAAAGAATTCATTGATTATATTTTTGTGTTTGACAAGACCTTCGGTATTATACCTACGTACCAACATAAAAATTAGGGATCAAAACCTCGTAGTTCGTGGTAAAAATTTCAAAGAAGTTGGTGAATTGTTTTAACAAAATTTTAACAAGAAAGGGCACAAAAGGCCAATGATTTGAATGGCGTTGTTAAGTTTTTTTGTCTTTTTGAAAATAAAGTCAATATGGTTAAGTTTATTTAAGAAAAAAAGTTTGAAAATTCAATGGCATAAGGAGAAATTTTCTAATCATTAAAACATGTCTAAGTTTGAAATTACAAGAAAAAATGTTTTTTTAAAAGAGGGAGAGATTTTGAAATTTAAGAAGTGGGAGGAGATGAAGAGACTACCCTAGACAAAAATTAAAAGTTAAGAGTTGAAAAGCTCTGACCAATGGGATGCAATCCAACAGACAATAATGTCATATAGAAACCCATTTTCCTTTGGACTTTGACAAGCAATAAGCAATATCCACGCACCATATGAAGACAAAGGCATCAAATAAAGATTTTCATAATATCCAAGCAAGCATTCCAATAGCTAGCAGTCTTCAGTATCTTCCAATGTATTAGATGAAATATTCCTTGATCAACTCAAAACAAACATCAGACATAAACAATAATAACAATATAACAATTAGGCACAAAGATAGAGTAGAAGATGAATCGAAGGGATCCAAGATCTTGCATCAGATGAAGGCATAGTCAAAGATAGCTCAGTCTCAAATGTTGGCACTGACCAAGTCCTTTAGCATAGGGAATGTTGCCTAATTCTAAGTCCAAGAGTACAAATCAATTCCAACAGTCCAATAAGATGTTTTTTAGGGTTTTTGTTGTTATTAGGTGTTTTAAGGTCCTAAGACCACAAGCAAAAAATAAAAGAAATCAAACAATATATACAATCACAAGATATGACTCAAATGAGCAAAGTGAAAAGGACTTGAAACATAAAGAAGTTGCATGAAATATAAATTGAAATGAGTAATAGAGGTACTGAAATTTAAATTGCATAAACTAAATGACTTGAAAATATAACAACATTAATTAAGAAGTTAGTCAATAGTTAGTCAAATGTTAGTGATAAGTTTTAATTGACTAAGTCATTCTTTGGAGAACACTCAACCATTCATTCACAAGTATGAATTCTTGAACCAAGACATCATCCATGAGAAGGGCTCCAACTTGGATAAATCAACAAGTATTCCACTAACTCTCATGAATGTAAAAAAAGGCCAAGTTTCCACACAATGCCATGAAAAATGGGAGACTTACAATCTCACTTACTAGAATGATGTGCCTTGAGGGATAAATTTAGATCTATGTTAAGCAATCGTAATTGAACTTATGTAGAAGTCATAACTATCTGAGGTCGGGCAATAAAAATATAGGTGTTAATGCACGTTATAGATTTGATACAAAGAACCAAACTCCTAAAACATATCACACACTAAAAAAGGGAAGGACCTATCTCCGTTAGACTTATGTTGATTCATCTGACACAAGGTCATTGATGAATCAACTAGCATTTAGACATTAGAGAAATCATTGGTCAAATGAAGGATTAGGAAAGAATAAGGATGAAGATGAAAAGGGAGGGGGAAATAGAAATCCAAATTGATCATGAGGGGAATTTCATCTGATCAATACCATTAATTCATTTTGGGAGGTGAAATGTACATTTAATCAATCCCCTAAATTCAATGGTATTGATCAAACAAAAGTCAAATCAACTATGACCAAGGCCCAAACAGAAAGTCAAACATAACAAGACCATAAAAGTGGCTCAACATAATTTTTAAGCATTTAATCAATTAAAAATCAAATTAAAAATGAATAAAAATGCATTTAAAAATGGACAAAACCTCAAATCCCTTCAAAACACCAAATAAATGGCCAAGGAATTTATCCCTGACCAAACAAGGTCAAAGGACCTTAGACAAAAAATTTCATGATTTTTGAAAAGTCATAGGTATTTTAAAAAAATTAAAAATATGTCCAAAAACATTTAATTCATGAAAAATATCAAAATTTATCCAAAAAATAATTTTAATTCAAAATATGAAAGAGGAAAATATTTAAAGATTTTTGGTGAAAGTCCCATATGTTTTAGATTAAAAATGAAATTAATATGAATTAAACAAAATAAAGGGATTAAATGAAAAGTCAGAAATTAAAAAGAAATTAGAAAAAACGAGGGTAATGAGATCTCCCTCATTAATTGAGGTGGCAGATCTGATGGCCAAGCGCACGCTTTCAACCATGCACCTCAGTCAACGCGTCATATGGATGGTAATCATAAGGAGCGGTCAGGATTAAAACGTGGACTCATGATCAGATGGTCTGAGCAGTGCCAGCATACCACCGGAGCCCTATCTCCGGTCATCTTCTCCGGTGGACCTCACCGGACTGGTCCACCCTCAACCAAACAGAAAATGAAAAGTAAGGACACTATTTTAAAGAGAAAAAACTCAAGATCACGAATTTGGCCTCAATTTTTTCCAATTCCAAATATATTGAGAGATATGAGGCATTGAATTTTGAGGTACACGGTCTGAGTTGCTTCGATTTAACCTCAAAGAAACTCAATCTTGTTGTCTACATTGGTAGGACTTCATACAACCAATAAACAAATAGAATGGTGGAGAATTAAGAGAGAATCGAAGGTTTGATGTTTCTGAAAATTCACCTTTGGGTAGCAGTGATTTGGCTTCATCTCGATCTGAATCCACTTGGTTCTTCCTCCTCTTACTTGCAGTGATCAAATGAGATGAAAATGGAAATGAATATTTGGAGTTTGAATCTTAAAATAGAAGGTGAAATTCAAAGTCCATTTCAAAGAAATCATTAAGGTATTCTATGGAGTAGGTTTCTGAGATGGCTTAGCAAGGCTTGGGAAATGTGTGTTCTTGATTTTGAATCAATGCTCCTCTATTTATAACCTCGTGAATTGATTTTCACACCTTTTGAATTTTTGGCCAAATTTAGCAAGTTGTTCATGGGTGCATGGGCATTGAATTAGGCCGAACCAATGATGCAATCTATTTCTAATTCATGCATATTTGGTTCTAAAGTCATCACATGGAAGCATGCAAAAAGAAATGATCATTTGAGTTCAAATGTTTCCAAAACAAGCCCAACAAAGGAACCATGTGCAAGTCCCTCAATTCTTATATAAATGAAGTGATCTTGGATGATTTGGAAAGGTGACGTCGAGGGAAACAACTTTGATGTTGAACAATTTTCCATTTGGAGCTTGGATCATGATGAATTTTGAGGTAGAAGTTGGAGAAATCAAACATAGTTGAAAATTTTCTAAGTACAAAGTCAAATGACCTCTTCTTCTCCCTTGAATAACTTTTCTATGAGCTACAAATGGAAATGATTTGTTCACCAGAGTTGTATATGTTTAAATACTCTTAAATTTTGTCACAAATTTGACATCATTTGAATTTTTCATGAGGGAGTTATACATTTTAGAAGTTGAGGAAAATTGCTTGTTCAATACTAATGACCCAAAATGACCTATAATATTTGACATTTATCAAAGAATAAAATTTGGATAAGTTATCTTGAAATTGATCATGAAACTTGGATGGCCTTAATATCATAAAAATTGAGCAAGTTATGGTCCTTGGAAATTGACCTCCTAACTAGGGCACATACAAAATGACCTATAATCTTTCACCCTAAAAAATGACTTTACAAGAAAACATAACTCTTGATTCCAACATAAAAGTTGTTTTTAATGTTATAAAAAGAAATTTTTATCTAGGAATCATTTTCATATGACAAAAATTGTAGGAGATAAGGTCTAGGGAACCCCAGTTTTGACCAGTTGACTTTCTCTAGTCAACCTCTTTGAACCAACTTGAAAACTTGAATTTCTCTTGATCTTTGGGACTCATGGAGGATAATATATGTATAAGATGATGTATAATGAAGTATTCCTTGAAATCTTTGACCAATTATTGAAGAAACCTGCTGAGGAAGTCACATAAGATACCCAGATGAATTAGGGCTTCCAAGAAAAACAAGCTTCAAACTCATGATGAATTCTTGATAAAAATGACAAATAATGAACATGGGGGTCCATATATGATGTTTAGAATCAAATTTGAACCATTCCTTGATTGATCTCTTATCACGAGGGTTTCAAACCCTAGATGTGAGCTTGAAAGAGCACAGGTGGATGCACATACTACCTACAAAAGAAACAAATATATACATAGACATATTTTTGGTATTTTGGTTATTAAAAAAAGAAAAACAATGTATGATACAATCAAATGTGATGGGTGATCTCTCCCAATGCAAACCCAATGAATGAGGGGTAATGAGGATGCCAAGGTGTGATCCCAAAACCAATGCAAATGATGAGATAACGTGAGGGATCTTAGGGTCAAAATTGGGGTCTTACAGTTGGAACCACATGTTTCAATGGAGCACATATCTTTCTTCAATGGATACGAAGGTGTGAAGATGAGGACGGGACCACAGTTGAGAGTGAAGAAAACACGATTAGGGATTTGGTTTGAGTTTTAGGGTTTATGGTAAAATAGAAAACACATGTACTGGCAGTAAAATAGAAAAATAAATCAGTTCAAAAATATTTTTTTAATCCACTTGTAATTCCATTTCACCATTCGTTAGTGGCATTTAATGTCAGGGACCACTTGTATGGATGGAAAGTTTTTGGAGGGACCATCCTTTGAAGGAAATTTTTAGAGGGACTAAAAATGAAAATGGTTATATTTATGAGGACCAAAAACATATTTAACCCTTTTATTGTTTACTATTCATTTAAGTATTCCAAAATTTTGAAGGAGGTTACACCCCCACAAATGTATATCGGATAACTGTCTAAAATGTTACATTTTTTTTGTTAACCGGATAATTTGAAGTTATGTTATCCGGTTTGTATTTTATTTTTACTAGAGAACTAATTGGAAACTTATCCCTTTTGTATTTTTTTAAAACTATATCATATAACTTTGTACAATGTTATTGGATGTAGATGAATTTGTGTATCAAAAAACTTTACTGTACGTGGCAAACTAGACACAAAGTTCATCGAAATACTATCCCACTTCCACCCAGGGATAGACAACGGCTAAATTAAACCCAACGTCTTATGATGTTCAACTTTTGACTTCTGGAAAGTCAAACACGCATATTCGAACTCAGCAATTTCCTTCTTCATTCCTGGCCACCAAAATAATTTCTTCAAGTTTTGATACATCTTAGTGGTATCGGGATGAATACTCAAACCACTCTTATGACCTTCCTCAAGAATACTCTTCTTAAGTTCGGGCACAACTAGTACACAAACTCTATCTCTGAATCTTATCACACCATTCTCATCGATTATGAAATTATCACTTTGACCTTGATTAATCGGCACCGATCGGGCGACCAATCCTAAGTCAATCTACTGGCCTTCTATGATCTCTTTAAGAATACCATTAGTCAGCTCCAACATGCTCAACCTTACGTTGTTACAAGTTCTTTCACACACTAAACTCAAATCTCAGAATTGTTCAATCAACTCCAACTCTCTAACCATAAGCATCGACATATGCAACGACTTCCTACTCAAAGCATCAGCTACGACATTGGCTTTACCAAAATGGTAATTTAAGCCAAAACCATAGTATTTCAGAAATTCAAGCCACCTCCTCTGCCTCATATTCAACTTTTTTTTGATTGAATAAGTACTTCAAACTCTTGTGATCACTGAACACTTTAAATCTAGAACCAAACAGGTAATGCCTCCAAATCTTAAGTACAAACACAACGGTGACTAATTCCAGATCATGCGTAGGATAATTCCTCTCATGAACCTTCAACTGTCTAGAAGCGTAAGCTACAACCTGTCTATTCTGCATCAGCATACCACCCATACCCATCAACTAAGCATCACAATACACAATAAAAGACTCACTCAAATTTGGTAAAATCAATATTGTAGTAGACGTCAACTTCTTCTTGAGTTCTATAAAACTATCCTCACACAAAGCATCCCACATATATGCTTGACCCTTTCGAGTCAACTGAGCCAAAGGCATTTCCAACTATGAAAAGCCTTCAATAAACCTTATGTAGTAACCAGCCAAACCTAAAAAACTTATGATCTCAGTAACAGATCTCAGATTTTCCCATTGTAACACAACATCAACCTTTGACGGATCAACAATAATACCCCCACTAGAAATTACATGACCTAAGAAACTCACTTCTTTCAGCCAGAACTCACACATAGATAACTTTGCATACAACTTATTTTCTTTCAAGGTTTACAACATGATTCTCAAATGCTCTGCATGATCTTCGTATGGCTTCAAATATATCAGAATATCGTCGATGAACACAACCATAAACTAATTTAGATATTGGTGGAATATTCGATTCATGTACTCCATGAACACTTCAGGCACGTTACATACACCAAACGGTATCACAAAATACTCGTAATGACCATATCTCATTTTGAATGCAGACTTTAGAATATCCTCTAGTTTCATTCAAGTCGGATGATAACTTGACTGCAAATCAATATTGCTGAACACACAAGCGCCAACTAACGGATCCATTAGATTGCCGATTCTCGGAAGTGCATACTTGTTCTTGATAGTCACTTTATTCATCTTTCGATAATCAACACACAACCTCATGCTACCATCTTTCTTCTTAACTAACAGCACTGACGCTCCCCTCGGTGAAACACTTGGTTGGACAAACTTCTTCTCAAGTTGTTCCTCCAACAGTTTCTTCAACTCACTTAGCTCAGGAGCGGATATTCAATAAGGAGCCATCGATACATGACTAGTACCCAATACTAAGTCTATAGCAAACTTCACCTTACGCTCTAGCAGAAAATCACTGATATCATCATGAAACACTTCGGGAAAATCACACACATAGCAAACACCTACGCATCCTCTTTCAAGAATTCTTCTACTTGCTTAGCAGATATAAACATCAACTTTCCATCTCCCCCACCTCATGAAACATCAAGATCTTTGTAAAATAGTTGATATGAACACGGCTGAACTCCAACTAGTTCATTCCAAGGATAACAGCAAGTTGGCTCAACTGTAGACAAACTAAGTCCATCGCAAAACTCTTACCATAAATAGTCAGTGGACACTTCAAACACACCAATGAAGTAGTTATCGAACCATTGGTTGGGGTATCAATAACCATACTTCCAACCATAAAAGATAACTTTAAATCCAATCTCTTAGCACAATCAAGCGAAATAAAAGAATGTGTTGCACATGTGTCAATAATAGAAATCAGAGGAATACTATTGATAAAACACGTACCTTAAATCAACCTGTTAGCACTAGTAGTCTATGTCCCAGATAAGGCAAAAAACCATTCCTCTAGACTGAGCCTTCTTCGGTTTTTGACAATTAGTACTGATATGGCCTTGCTCTCCATAATTGTAGCAAGTCATAACATTACCCCTACAATCAGCGATGAGGTTCCCTATCTTCCCATACTTGTAACACTTCTTCTAAGCATTGTAGAACTCATCGGCATGATGACCTATCACACCACACTTGTAACACTAGATCGAAACAGGAGCTCCTTCTCTGCTTGTCTTCTTCTCAACTATAGCATTTTGGTTCCCTTTGTCAGTAGGAGTCACATATGACTTTCCTCTAAATTGTCCCTTCTCTTTCTTCACACTAAGACTCTTATAGTGAGAAAAACGGGCTTTGCAATCCTTATCATAAATCCTGCACTTATTCCAAAGTACAACAAACTGGTGAATCTCCTGATATTTGATACCCTGTTTGATCTCTAGTCGTAAGCTACTTTCAAACTTAATACACTTAGACCCCTCAGCAGTAGCAATATTATAATGCGGGGAAAATTTCGCCAGCTCCTCAAACTTGGTAGCATACTCAATAATAATCAAACTCCCTTATTTCAATGCAAGGAATTCAATTTCCTTCTTACTACGCACACGTCGTCAGGAAAGTACTTCTCCAATAATCTAGCCCTAAACACAGTCCAAGTGATCTCAATACCATTACCTTTTAATCACAGATGCGTGTTATCCCACCAATCCTCATCATCTTCAGATGACATATACGTACCAAGCTATTCTTTCGGTACCTCTAAGTAAGCCATAACTCATAAAATTTTCTTGATCTCCCTAATCCATGCATATGCACCTTCTGGATCATATCTACCCTTGAAGGTTAGCGGATTGTTTCTCTAAAACTTCCCCAAAGCACGAAACTCATCATTCTTTCTAGCATTTTGATTGTTCAGAGGATTTTGCGCAATTGCTTGAGCCAACAAATCAAAAGCTCCAGCAATAACATCATCATTTCTTCCTCCATCCATGAATCTAGTTATCCAAGAAAACAAACCAACTTCTGAAGAAATAAGGTATTGAAAGTGTTCACATACACTTATCGCATACAAGGGAACAAACATCATGCAAAAACCTGGCCAGGCGGACCGACCTGCTCTGATACCACTATATAACACCCTAAAGCCCGAAACTTATATAAAAAGGATTACTCGATAATTTAAGGTGTTACAAACGACAACCCTTCAAACAAAACATAAGCATTTTGAAAACATGCAGCGGAAAGTAAACAACCTACAACACCTGTCATCGCATGCTCATCTTCACTTAGAGTATTATCGTAGCGTAATCCCATTAATTGTGGTAATAAAACATATTGACTTCAATTTGCGTCTTATAAATACTTAACTTTCCCAAAATGATTCAAAAGGAATTTCAATATCCAACTCTCAAAAACTTCAAAACAACTCAACATAATAATTATTAAACTTCAACAAAACAAGTAAGTTGATATAAAACATAATAAAAGAAAACATTGTTCGCCTCCAGTGTTATAGAATGAGAGCATGGTGACTAAAAAATGTGATAACTAATGAAAATAACTCCAAGAGCTATTTTCCACTCACAACAGCAACTCTACTCCTGAGTATCTGCAAGATGTCCATGGTGGACAATATCAAAGCAAAGGGATGAAAATTCACATCAATAATTTAACGACATAAGCTGCAAGGTAGAATCAAAACATCTACGGAGTCAACAACAATCACACAACATCATCCTCACATCCAATCCATAAACATACACAGAGAAATCATATATTCATCATTTAAAATATGCAATGAGACTCGTAACTTCAACTAGACTCATATGCATGTGGTACCATATCATCATTAATTAGTTCACTCAGGAACCAGGTTCACCCTGCTCGAACCCCGAATCGACCCTTCTTGGATTCAGGACAAATCTTCAATCCACCCTGCTTGGATTGCAACTTGCCTCTTTTATCAACTACAATGACATAATGAATTCATGTCAAAACACGTCAATGCAACAACAACATAATGTTTAAAGTCACATCCCAATAATAAATAAAGCATGCATTGACCCAACGAAAATAGCCCCCTCCCGAACTATCATCCTACAATATTATACTCACAATTCAACAACATAATTCATGCTCATACAACAACATATCATCATCATAATTCACAACAATTAACACAACATCATCATCACATATGCACATATTCATCTTTCATTAAATAACTCATAGATATGATTAAAATCGTGTTTAATCATTAAATCATACTAAAACATCAGTTAAATAGTAGTTAATAGAGCCTAATAATATCCCAAAACATCCACAATAGTCGAAGAGCCTAAATTGGCAACTTAATATCATTAAAACAAGCATTTACGTCCATTGCAGACTCATGACGGGTTACCCGTCATGGTCGTGGTGCCTGTCACCGACCTCAACAGTCTATAATGTTACATATATGATGATCAACTTAGAATATAAGCCTGGTCAGCATGACGGGTGACGAGCAGCGTGACGCGTTATCTGCCACCAACGTGACGCGCGTCAGTATCCTGCAAGGCCATGACACCCGTCATGGTGATGATGCCCTTCATTGACCTGTAATCTGCATAATTTTTCTTCTTAGGTTTAAACTCTTCCTTTTAAATAACCCCAGAATAGCATGGGGTTCGGGCTAAATAATCAGCAGATCCAATCAAATCAAATCATATTGTTGCACAATCTTCTGCAGAATCAAATCAAATCAAATATAATGTTTCTTCAAATGTTTTGACATCCTTTCTTAGGAAACAAGACACAACTAGAATCGATCTTTGAGCTTCTAAAATAAGCACTTTTAACCGCAAAATGCGTGAATCAAATCATCAAATAATTTTCACTAATCTCACGCTACAAAATAAATCTTCCAAAAATGTAAAACCAGAGCATGCCATGATGTCGTACAAGCATGTCAAAACATCTTGCCCAACATCTTGCTATTTTACTTGTTTTAATAAAATGTTGTCAATCACAAAACAAACAACCTAACATACACCATGAAAGCAAAATTTATGGATTGCTTTGAGGCCTCAAGTCATGCGACTTAGCTGTGGAACTTTGTCACAGGCCTACATATTGTTGGGACCATAGAGAGACCATAAAGATTTACTGTGACAATATTGTAGTTGTGATCTTCTCCAACAGGAATATGTATTTTACAAAGTAGAAATTTATCAATATCAAGTATCTTGTTGTGAAAGAAAGAGTTATGAAAAAATAGATTTTGATAGAACATATAGGGACATACTTAATAATAACTATTCCATTAACCAAAGGTTTGACACCTAAGAATTTTTCGTAGGCATTTTATTCATATGGATCTTGATTTAAGAGTGCCTTAAATTAATGGGAGTCTTTTTCTTATTTTTCTATCTTCTATACTTTGATTTCATTTTGCCAAAAACTTTATGTTATATTTGATTTTTGTCAAAATAAAATTTATGAGGTATTATTGTTATAACAATATTAAAAAAAATTGTTATGTGCAAATATTTTAATTTTGAATAGTGCCTAAGGAATTTCAGTTCGGTCTCAATAAAGACTTACGTTGAACTAGTTGGAAATAAGCATATTTAGATATCATATTATATGAAATTTTCATATCACTCATCCATATTAATTTATGTCATCAAGTATTTGATGTCGAGGTCATCGTGATTCTGTCACGTTGTATATCTTTGATGACGGTCTCAGTGGTCATATTATTGATGTGTGAGGTATATCAGATTGTTAAGTTGAACTCTAAAGATAAATAGTATTTAAATGTGTGCCTAAAGTGTTAAAGATATAACTATTAAGATATATTCTCAGAGATTGATGGAATATCTTATATTTTAATATTATTTAATTATTATATTCTAATTATTATTATATGGACATATATATTTATTTTAATTATACTAGTTACTTATCTTATTAAGGGTCTTAATTGATTAAATAATCAAATTAAATTAAATTAATCATATTTTTATTTAGAAATTAATTAATTAATTGGATATCGATTCAAATATCATGGGATGTCAGAATGATCTATTTCGAAATAATAAAAAATTTAATTGGTCATCATACAATATATGATAATGAGCCTTAATATACTATACGTAAACAAATAATATTTTCTTCTCATTTAAAGAGGCATTAAGAAAATATTAAAAATATCGATTGAGGAAGATAGAGAACTACACAAGTCATTCAATGTTTTGTTGTTTGTTTCTAAATCTATGTGTCTCATGATTATTATAAAAAAAAAACAACTTTACTTATTAAATCCAAATATTTCTAAAAATCAATTTATCAATTCTTTAATTTATATGACAATTTGATTTTTACACTAAAATATATTTTATAATAAATTGAATATGTCAACCTTAGTTTTCTCTTTTTCTTCTAATCACTCTCTAAAAAATTTTTCCTTTCATTTTCATTCAAATAAGTGATTTCAAATATATTATAAGTTATTTTTCTTTGTGATTTTTTCATCTTAATGCGACGTTCTGTTGGTCGTCGTCTTATTACGTCATTATATTGTTTTTCCGTCTTTGTGCAGTGTTTGTTCGATTCAGATTGATCGATTAGCTTCAACTAAATGTATATTGAATCAATTACTTTGACATCATCAACACTGCAAACTTTGTCACATTTTGTAGGTATTTTTCTGTTATATGCTATTAATACGGGTGTTGTGAATTTATTCACATATTCATCCTTTTCAGTTTATAGCAATTTTGAATTTATATTGTTCCATGTGTTTGATCAATTTAAATGAATGAATGCCATTTTTAATAAAACAAAAAAATATATATTAAACTATATTTATTATCGGATAATGATGAGTTTGTGGTTCTCTTATCGGATTTCCATTCAATTGCGACAACAACTTTCCCTAAAATCGACCAACAAAAAAACATTTTCTACCTGAACTACGAAGCCTTGAGTTGTCTATTGCACCCGGAGATGCATAGGAGCGAGACTCAAAGTCTCGTTAGGCACCCTAATAAAAATAAATCTTTTTTTCATATTTCTTTCCCCTCTTAATAACTCGAGAAGCCTAACATATCTAAGCTAACACTAACACACACAACTAACCAAACGGTTCCCATTGAGTACAACAAATGTGAGAGATGTTAATACATTTCCCTTGCATAACTGACTCCCAAATCCTGATTTGGTTGCGACGACCAATATCATTGTCGTTCTTTCTCGGGTTTTAGCGATATTTCCCCTTTCCCTCTTTGGGAGAAAATAAATTTTGGTGGCGACTCTGTTAAGTTCATCCCGTGAGCGTCGTGTTCTCATTTTTTTGAGGTACGACAGGAACCAAATATCTCCTAAATTTGCATTTAACAATGATATGACCTTTCTTGCAACAATAATGACAAGTCAAGTGATGATGCATGTGGCCTTTTCTATTTGATTCCTTTACAAAAAGATTATACTTTTTGTATGGAACATTTAAAGATCTTCTAAACTTTGTTGGATTTATAGTGAATGCAACCTTTGCTTCTAAAGCCTTGTTCAATTTGGATTTTAGAGTAATAACCTCTTTTTGCCAAATGTGACAAGTTTCACAATCAAACCAAGAAGATTTCTCATCCTCCACATCAACTTTTGAAGCCTCTAACATGGTTTTCTTAAGATCTTCCATTTGTTTTTCAGTTTCTAAAACTTTGGCTTATAAGTATGAAAATATTCTTTTTATTTGAAGTCAACCTTTTAAAATCTTCTACGAATTCACCATGTAGATTTTCCAAAGCAATTTCCAACTCAGAATAAGACATTTTATCAATAGGTTCATATTTAGAATGACTTACATTTTTCTTCTTATGATGATGGGCCATGAGGCAAAAGGATTCTTCGTCATCACTTTCACTTGAGCTACCTTCACTTGAGGATTCACTATCAATTTCCCAAGATATGTATGTTCATCTAGGCTATCTAGACTTTTTGTATTGACTCTTTCATTTATCCTTCTTGAGTAACGGATAGTCGAGCTTATAATGACCAAATTTTTTTCAATTAAAATATGAACCTTTGGATTTTTCTTTCTTATTCTTATCTTGCTTTAAGGAATTTGCGTATCTTCTATAGTTGATGAGATTCTTGTCGGAGTGCTTCACTCCATTTCTCTTAATGTACTTATGGTACTTGAAATTCTGGCGTAGTCAGAATTCAGATGTTCTACTCCAAGTCATGACATCTGATCCAACATTGTAATTAATACAGCAAGACAGTTATACAAATTAAAACCCTGTACTAATGCACGCTTTCACAGCTGTCACGACATCTGCTACTATATCACCCTAGAATGGAAGAACACCTAGTTCTGTTCATCTGGTACAAAGACACAGCAGAGATCAAACACAACACTTGCTTCTGTTGAGCTTGCACAGTTATCAGCATGATATATCAATATTGATTTGAACATCACCTGTAATTGTATTACAGTTTGCTGGCCTTGTACTTGTATTTCCTAAGATAAAGGGTAAACAAGTTAACCTAATTTCCACATATTAGGATGCTAACAAATAGGCTATATGTTAGGTTCATTAATTGTAGCTTAGTTGTTAGTTTCCTGGATTTTAGCTCAGCTGTTGGATTCCTGAAGAATAGCCTGAGAACAATACTGAAACAGAAAAACTAACCAACCTACAATTTAGCATATGTTGTCTGGAATGAATGTCACAACATTCTGATTGACATTCAAACAGTAGCTATATACCAGGTCTGTTATTCTCTTGATAAATAGACTGAAATACATGCTGAGTTACAGCAACCAGGATTATTACGTGCAGAAGGAAAACAAACACAGGAAATTGTTAACCCAGTTCGGTGCAACATCGCCTACTCTGGGGGCATACCAAGCCAGGAAGAAGATTCATTATCAGCAGTATTAATTCAGAGTTAAACTCCCCCGTTTACAACTTTTCCCTTAATCCATACCCAATGCAATCTATACCTAGGAACTCCTAGATAGAAACCACCAGTTTCCATTCCTATCACTACAATTACAATGTAATGTGAACCATCTTGAACTTGCTTCACAGCTTAGTGCAAGACCATAACAACTCTTACCTACAGGCTTTGAGTTGCACATAATCTCAGCTTTGAGCACTGAGAAACACATGGTAACCTTCCCACAGGTTGGGAGGTTTACCTCACACACACCCCTAATTTTTCATTCTATGAGGCTTACAAAACCTAGGTTACACTATGCTATTTATAACCTAAGCACCCAACTGGATTTGGGCCTTCAGAAATCGCAGCAAACTTCTTCTTTGCTGTTACAAACTCAGCAGAAAACTTCCGCTACAAACAAGGTCTTCAATCTTTTAGTTCCTCAAATATCTCCATATAAATCTCCATAATAAAAATTGTATATTCTGATTGAGTCTTTAAGACCTCCACAAGGAGTTAGGATATTCACCAGATATCCTAATTAATCATTTAACACAAACCAGAATTAACTGATTCAGTTTTATACACATGTGAGATGTCACAGTCCCGATGTCGTGACATCTTACATGACATGTTGGTCCAGATGTTGAACTTCTTCAACCCAACATATTAAAATAACAGAGATGATTACATTATTTGTTTTACAAAATTAATGCCAATCCTAAGGTATTAACAATCTCCCCCTTTGGCAAATTTTAGCTAAAACAAATAAGCCTTACACTGGACACTACATCCCAATTTTGGTATGTACTTCCTCTCTGTCATTATCTCCACCACCACAAACACCTAAGTTGGTGTATATGAGGAAGTAGATGTACAAGAGTCCGTTGCATCAAAACCCTTCCCTTCAACGGTAGAGCTTCCTGAAGAATATGTAATGCTGAGTACATAGATGATGTAACTCAGATCACAAGACACAACTGTCCTCTTAACTCAGATCACAAGTCACAAGTGGTATACCCGGTTAGTGACTTTTGTGCCTGAAACCAGCTTCTTCTTGCTACCATCTTTTGCTTGCTTCTGGTACATCCTCAATACAGTGTTTCTCTCCCCCTTTTTAGCTAAACATTTATACATGAAACCATCGCAAAACCAGATCCAGGCGCAATATGCCCAAATCTTAACAAACCCCATGGTTTAGAGAGAATGGAGTTTTGCTCTATTGAGAGGAGGAGTGCAGATGCATCCTTTAAATAGACCAGACCGTGCTTAGGAATTAACGGTAGGAATAAATGCTTGGTCAAGATTCATTAATATTTACTGAGAAACAGTCAGAGACTCACCAACAAAATCTCAGACTATCTTTGAATACCTTTTATAGCTCCTGACTGTTTCTTTTCCGAAACAACAGTTCCAGTGCATGGAGACTATTCCATATATGCAGTCAGACACGTTGCACACGATGTCTTAACATTCAACGCGGCTTTTGCCTTCATTCTTCATGTATTCTTCCTATCATCATTTCCTAGGACCACTTTTGTACCTCCAGTGGTAGCTTGACATCTGGCACCACTACAGCTAAAATCACAAACCCTAGTAGGTGGTTACTCCCCCTGTACCACACAGTTGTAACACTCGGGCTTATTATACTACACAACACCCATATTTCCTAATGACTGTAAGTTTCAGAAGGAACTAACAATATTGTCCAAGGCAATGTCATGACATCCAGTCAGACATTCTTATGCTTACTCGGCCTTAACACACACCACATCATCCCAATAACCAACAAGGGTCCATACCTTCTTATCTGAGAACACATAGACCACAAGCTTGATGAGTACTTGCAGCGCAAAGACAGAACTCCCCTGTCATGAACAACCAACTCTCCTCTTGAAACTTGGAGATCACACACGTACATATCCAACACCCCAAGGTTGGACCTTCATATATTTCCTGATTCAAAAAGAACCCAGACCACTTGATGAATGGAAAACATAAGACGCATCTTCATGTCTTCAAGAGCACACCCTCTGTTCAACCCTCTTGGCTGAACACATCCACACTCTGTGTCAATCTCTTTTCTAACCAGAACAGAAAGTCACTTCACAAAGTGTTCTAACATAAGTTAGGACATCCTTCACAAAGTACATCATCTGATAATCTTCAGATATCACTGAGTCACCAGCTTGATCCAAAAGAACCCAGACATAAATTGGGACATATACATTCTCATCCCATTATGAAAGATAATCTTCCATAGATAGCTCAGAACTCCTACCACAAGCTCCAAGAGATGAATAGAAAACACCTCCTTTTGTCTTCAACTTACTACTTTTCTGCCCAAAAGTAATTTGTCTCAGACTTTCCTCAAGAATAATCAGCTGCCATATGTTGATTATCTTGATTCTTCGAACTCACTTCTGAGATGGACCAAATGCCACTGGTTGATTACCTCCTTCATGAATCCTCATATGAAAAAGTCAAATGCCACTTATTGACCTCTCCACGTTTATCAGACTTCTCCCAAAGATATTCTGACCTTCTAAGCGAGACTTGAACTTCACGCTACATGTTAAAAAAAACTTAGATTCTCTAAGACATGAACATGTAACATCTTCTCCATCCAGCAACTCCAAAGTACTGCAATGAGAACGATCTTTTTGAAGTACCCAATCTACAACTCTGTAGACCCTTCTATCTTAAGTTGATGTGCCACTTCACCAACTAAGATTCTGATGTTGAACCAAATGTCACAACATTGTGTTTTAACATCTAGCTGTTGAATTCAGCTCCTTCTTCTGCCACTTGAAGGAACTTCCTCCCTACACAGAACAAGAGTTCAACGCTCTCATAGACTTGATTGTGGAACCAAGTTTGAGTAAACAACCTCTATCCTGCAGGTTTGCAGTTAAGTCATCCAAGCTCACATCTTGATGAATTCCTGCTTCTTCTCCAAAGACATCAGACACTCTGATGCATGAGTCTTCAGAAGGACCAGGTAGAAACTAACCCTTCAGCTATACCAAGGATTCCACTTCCTAAAGCAAGGCTGTTTCCATGATGTTAAGAATGCTGCCACTTGTTCTTAACTCCACAGTGTGCATTAGCCAATGCACTTCCTTACTTAGATCAGAGATAAACTGATCCAAGTAACCACCATCAAGACTATGATGTCTTCTTCTTCTTGTACACACCAAGGCTGAACATGTTTCTTGCCAGGAAACCTTTTCAGAGATCATATGCTTTTGCTGCCACCAAAGAGATAGATCATAAACCAATGTACTATCCTTCCTGTGATTCTGCACAGGGTCTTGAAGAAGAGATGTTCCAACATCTTTAGGAACATCAATTGTCTTGAGCTCCAAGGATAATCAATTGAATACTTGAACTTGGCACAGGTAGACATTGATCTTAAACCCTTTCCCAATTATCCTTTCAGATACTTCCACCATAAGAATACTTTGAAAATACTCTTCATGTGTCAACATCTTCAGCTTGCAAGCACCTCAACCGTTTTGAGAATCTTTCCAGATTAGATTCACCCTTAGGAATGAGAGAGATGAATCCTTCCTTACATATGTGTCACACAACAGCCAACCATACCCTAGGCTGACCAAGCGTGAGGAGGTTAACCAAAACTCCCCCTCAAATTAACAATCATGGAAACTCCACACCAATATCCATGCTTTGTACACCCATGTCTCAACATGACATACACCATCCCTATCAGTGGCAACTAACTCTATGAGTTATACTTACACATACTCCAATCACACCAATCAGACTCCAGCTGACCATAAGTACTAGTGAAAAACAACACCAGTCAATAGTAGATATGCATTGCCAGAGCATACTACCTCAACTAACCTCTGAATCTTCATATTCTCATTCCTTGACAAAACTGCCACTTCTGAGCGTGGTGTGTGAGTACCAAGATTCATGGTCCCAATGAAATAGCAATCAGGTTACCCCACTATTGATTGCTAACATCCAGGGGACTTGTCTTCCACCACAACATAGTACTTCAGAGGACAACTATCCTACCCTGATCAATCTACAGAGATGAGACAAACAGCAGGAATTGCACAATGTCACATCTCAACCAGCTCCACTTCTAGAGATTACAGTTGCCCCTACCCTTGTCAACTTGGCACACACAGATGTCTCCTCTTCCAGGTCAGGAGTAGGTTCCAAACCAAAGTATCCCTTTGTTTGACACCTAAACCATTTTCTCTTCAACCAATAGGTGCACGCTTGTTGAACAGCATGTTCTAACATCACCTAGAACATTAGTTCCACCTCCTCGGAACACACCCTCCTTGAAAGTCTTCACGGTCTTCATATGCACTACTCAAGAAGGTACAAGAATCAGTGATCAGGTGATTCTTCCCATGATGAGTGGACTTGAGGAGACTCAAGTATCTTTGACATCTTTAGTAGATTCTGATGAAATCTTTGAATACATCAGCCTTTCACCCATGTGAGGGGAAACTACATCAGAGTTTGAGTTTTGCCAGGTATTATGCAGCGGAAATCATAATACACATCAACTTATGAACACACACTTCACCAGATCAGCCTCCAAGAACATACCAGGTTTGAATATGATTCAATACAAGCACAGTTGTCCCACACAAAGGCCAATTGCCAATATCCAGAGACAGGTGCTCACAGTTCATGTCATGAATAGTCCATCCACCTACTTCAAGGGACCATTCAGGAAAAAC
Source organism: Lathyrus oleraceus (assembly GCF_024323335.1). Lineage (NCBI taxonomy): Eukaryota > Viridiplantae > Streptophyta > Magnoliopsida > Fabales > Fabaceae > Lathyrus > Lathyrus oleraceus. The sequence continues at coordinate 251,728,735 of NC_066585.1, read as the reverse complement.
ACAGAACCTTCCACAGGTTCCAACATTCGTACTAACATAACTCCTTGCAGGATGCCAGAAAGTATCACCCATGGATCTCATCCAGAAACAGAACAAGATGCCTGCTCTGATACCAATTGAAATTCTGGCGTAGTCAGAATTCAGATGTTCTACTCCAAGTCATGACATCTGATCCAACATTGTAATTAATACAGCAAGAAAATTATACAAATTAAAACCCTGTACTAAAGCACGCTTTCACAGCTGTCACGACATCTGCTACTATATCACCCTAGAATGGAAGAACACCTAGTTCTGTTCATCTGGTACAAAGACACAACAGAGATCAAACACAACACTTACTTCTGTTGAGCTTTCACAGTTATCAGCATGATATATCAATATTGATTTGAACATCACCTGTAATTGTATTACAGTTTGCTGGCCTTGTACTTGTATTTCCTAAGATAAAGGGTAAACAAGTTAACCTAATTTCCACATATTAGGATGCTAACAAATAGGCTATATGTTAGGTTCATTAATTGTAGCTTAGTTGTTAGTTTCCTGGATTTTAGCTCAGATGTTGGATTCCTGAAGAATAGCCTGAGAACAATACTGAAACAGAAAAACTAACCAACCTACAATTTAGCATATGCTGTCTGGAATGAATGTCACAACATTCTGATTGACATTCAAACAGTAGCTATATACCAGGTCTGTTATTCTCTTGATAAATAGACTGAAATACATGCTGAGTTACAACAACCAGGATTATTACGTGCAGAAGGAAAACAAACACAGGAAATTGTTAACCCAGTTCGGTGCAACATCGCCTACTCTGGGGGCATACCAAGCCAGGAAGAAGATTCATTATCAGCAGTATTAATTCAGAGTTAAACTCCCCCGTTTACAACTTTTCACTTAATCCATACCCAATGCAATCTATACCTAGGAACTCCTAGATAGAAACCACCAGTTTCCATTCCTATCACTACAATTACAATGTAATGTGAACCATCTTGAACTTGCTTCACAGCTTAGTGCAAGACCATAACAACTCTTACCTACAGGCTTTGAGTTGCACATAATCTCAGCTTTGAGCACTGAGAAACACATGGTAACCTTCCCACAGGTTGGGAGGTTTACCTCACACACACCCCTAATTTTTCATTCTATGAGGCTTACAAAACCTAGGTTACACTATGCTATTTATAACCTAAGCACCCAACTGGATTTGGGCCTTCAGAAATCACAGCAAACTTCTTCTTTGCTGTTACAAACTCAGCAGAAAACTTCCGCTACAAACAAGGTCTTCAATCTTTTAGTTCCTCAAATATCTCCATATAAATCTCCATAATAGAAACTGTATATTCTGATTGAGTCTTTAAGACCTCCACAAGGAGTTAGGATATTCACCAGATATCCTAATTAATCATTTAACACAAACCAGAATTAACTGATTCAGTTTTATACACATGTGAGATGTCACAGTCCCGATGTCGTGACATCTTACATGACATGTTGGTCCAGATGTTGAACTTCTTCAACCCAACATATTAAAACAATAGAGATGATTACATTATTTGTTTTACAAAACTAATGCCAATCCTAAGGTATTAACAGTACTGTTTAACAAACAATCCTGTTTCTTCGTCATTCCAACACTCATTATCACTAGTTCCACTATCATTTTGCTCTTTTGTAGAGGAATTAGAACTAGAAGCCTCAAGAGAATTTGACTTCTTGTCTACCTCCTTTTCCTTGTTCTTTTCTTTCTTAATCTTCTTCTCATGCTTCTCCAAGCAAATGAGCACTTGCTCATATTATTCAAGCTTTCTAAACAAAGTATTAGTGTTTAATGTCAATAGGTTATTAGCTTCCTTGATGGCGATGACCTTAGGTTGTCATTCCCTATTAGGACATCTCAAAATTTTGTTAGTAGCAAGTTCATTGGAAACTGGTCTATCAAGTGCATTCAAACGGTTTGCAAGATGAGTGAACCTCTTTTGCATATCGACAATGGTTTCACAATGCTACATATGAAAGAGTCTAGACACTTGGTTCAAAGTATTGATTCTAGCTTGTTTAACTTCATTTGTACCCTCATGGTAAACTTGTAATGCGTTCCAAATAGCTTTAGCGATTGGGCAATGAAAAACACGGTAATATTCATAAACTCCTCAAGCAGAGATTAGAATATTCCTTACTTTCCAATCACACGACCACTTTTTCTCATCATCCGTATTCCATTGTGCTTCCGGCTTAGGTACAACAACACCATCTGCATTGGTCATAGTAATTTCAAATGGACCATTTTGGACAGCGTTCCATACATTTATATCAATAGAATTTATATAGATAGGCATGCATGTCCTCCTAATAACCATAGTTTTCGTCATTGAAAACAAGTGCTTTATTATACGCCCCTTTAGGTTCGACAACCATAATCTAATAAGTGATTTTGAAGCAGAAGATAAACCAGACTCTGATACCACTTGTTAGACGAGGGCAACGATATAGAGGGGAGGGGGAGTGAGTAGATTGCAAATAAAATTTTCTTCGATTAAAAAATATGTTTTAAATATTATTTACTATGGCAAACGAAAATAATTCCGGATTGTATATACCAAATCGTTATCGAAAGAATCGGATATACGTATAAACTGTAACAAAATATAAAACAATGATCAGAAACAATTCGATATGTTTTATAAAATAAAGTTTGAATAATTAACACTTTGTAATCAATTTCCAATGAATTAGGAAACAAAAATTAACTAAGACAATTTATCAAACACTTGGTGTACAATAAACACCAAGTTGATTTTCCTTTGTGTTGAAGATATGAAAAACTAATTGCAATATTTTGCAATATAATTTGAATTACTTTAACACCAACAAAATTATCAGTTTATCAAATTGCACAGTAAGTGAATTATCAAGAGAGAGAGAGAGAGAGAGAGAGAGAACATAAGAATTTGTTTAGGTATTTCTCCAATTATCCTCACTATGGATACTCCTGCCCCCAACTCCAAAAAGAATTGAGATATGTAATTAACCTTTGCAAGAGTTGTATATAAAAGAAATAGTAGCAATCCAAATCCCCAAACTCTATGTTTGATGTTGATCCTAACATCTTCTCTCCCCTTGATATTAAGCAAGATCAAGTGACCCAAGACTTACAATTCGATCCTCCGGTTACCAATAGTCCTTTGATAGAAATTAAATTCTTCAAAGCTTCACTCGGCTGAATCCTCGTTGTGAAATCTTGTACAAAAAACCCCCCAAATCAACCTTGATCTTGGAGGGAAAACTCTAACTGGTTTTATCAATGAAACCCCCAAAAATATTCAACCCAATTTGATTACAACTAACCTAAATTGGACGTTATCAATCTTATCTAGATGGCACCCAACAAAAATGATTATGTGTATTTATTGTGTGTATGCATAAAAGAAGGTTGAAGATGGCGAGAAAATTCTTTGTATGTTTGTGGTTTCAATGTTAAGAAATGATATATATAATATAATATATATATATTATAATATATATATATAATATATATATATATAATATATATATATATATATTATATATATATTATATAATATAATATATATATATATATATATAATATATTATATATATATCTGTGTGTGGTGTGTGTGTGTGTGTGTGTGTGTGTGTGGTGTGTGTGTGTGTGTGTGTGTGTGTGTGTGTGTGTGTGCGTGTGCGTGTTGTTGGGGGAGTTTTTCACTAGCGAACATTGAACATCGTGAGACTTCTTATTTTAGAGAAACACCTTTGTGAGAGACACATCACATATTTACCCAAAATCTTAAGGTGATAGGTGGATAGGATCTCTCACTTATAAATGCTCAAGTCTCCATATTTCCAACCAATGTATGACTATTACCCACACTACTCACACTTGATACATTCTCAATACTCCCCCTTAAGTGTGAGTCCACAATGCTCCCCCTTAAGTGGAAGATCTTTTTACTTCCACAAACTATTGTACCGCACATAACATTTCTTATTCATCATCCTGGCGTCGTTGACACTCTTCAATGGAACATTTCTTATTCGCCACCCTTGTGGTGCCGTTGACTTTTGATACAAGTAAGTCGGTCCCTTTCTCGAACCAAAGGCTCTAATATACCATTTGTTGGGGGAGTTTTTCACTAGGGAACATTTAACATTGTGAGACTTCTTCTTGTAGAGCAACACCTTTGTGAGAGACACACCACATATTCACCAAAAACCTTAAGGTGATAGGTGAGTGAGTTCTCTCACTTATAAATGCTCAAGTATTCATATTTCCAACCAATATAGGAAATTACCCACACTACGCACACTTGATACATTCTCAAAACGTGTGTGTGTGTGTGTATGCACGCGCACATGTGTGTGTGTGTGTGTGTGTGTGTGTGTGTGTGTGTGCATGTGTGTGTCTATGAGAGAAGGAAAAATAACATAAAACATATTTTTAGAAAAAATAACAAGTTTAGAAAAGTTGGAACAGAATGTGTTGACCCCAAGGATGTTGGAGTCGATCCATAAAAGTATTTAAGCTTCTATGTGTCAACCCAAGCAACATAGAAGTCGACCCAAACAAGACAATGTCATTTTGGTTTGTCAAAGCATCAGTTGGAATCGATCCCAAGAGGTTATGGGTTGACCCACCCGAGCTCTGTGTCGAACCAAGAGCCTGGTATGTCGAACCACATAAGGTAGCAGATTTCCTTTTAAAATTTCCTTCAGTATGTGTCGACCCAAACATGTATGTGTTGACCCAAAACTATATTTTTCACATAAAACTCATTTTTTGTAACTTGTAAAGATGATTCTAAATTGTTTTTAAATGTCCTAAGATAAAAACTCACATCTATACATAGAGAGAAGGGTCCAATGTACACAAATACTAAGTATCCTAGTTTTGACATCATCCAAAATATTTCTAAAAGGATAATGCACTCACACAATGCAGAACTCTTATTTCTCAATCCATGCATACAAAATCGATCCAAAACATTATACACATGATATATATTCATCAATAACATCTAATTGCATCAAATTAACACCTGTAATTCATGGTTTTCACAAAATCATATTATTCTCAAAACCTTCAAAATAACAACAATGGTGAATATATGTTAACTCATCAAAACAGAATATGTCATACATCATAGCACACGAATTCCGTCACCAATCATCATCACATACAACAAATCAATCATCCATAACATAATCATGTTAAAACTCCCAATGCGCTAATAGAGGTCAAGGATTCCTCAATTCTATCCCTCATGCATATACTCGTTATTGAGATAGTTCTCCCTCCATTCATCTGATTATCCTAGCAACAATGTAAAATTTTGTTTTTTGATTCTCGATTCCCTTTCAAGTTCTAAGTCTTCTCTTACATTTTCTTTAACATCTTCTCTATTTTCCAATTTTGGTTATACATACTGATAAAAACTCCCTAAACTAGATTATGTTTCCAATTTATATCATTAAGGTAAATCTTATTACAATTCTAACTTGGCATAGACTCTTATTCCTTTTGCTCCTTCCTCCCTTTCACTCCTCATAAATAACACTTTGACCACAAACCTACGATTTTCTATTAAATTAAATAAATCTAATAAAATAGTATTATTTTAATTATTAAAGTACTCTCTAAAAATTTAATCAAACTCCACTAATCTCTAATTACTCTTCACTCTCTCACCTCAATGTCACACAAACCACCACCCTTATTTATTTAATCAATATTATCCAATATTCAAATAAATACACAAAAATTATAATAAATTAAATAATTTTAATAAATAAAAAATTGGTATGCATCCACATCAATGTGCTTGCCAAATTATTAAATAATTAAATATAAAGATAAATAACACTTTAGGCACCCTTGTTGGAATATCTTATATTTAAATATTATTTAATTATTATATTTTAATTATTATTATATGAGCATATATATTTATTTTGATAATATTATTTACTTATCTTATTAAGGGTGAGTATTAATTGATTAAGTAATCAAATAAAATAAAATAAATCTAATTTTTACTTAAAAATTAATTAATTAATTGAATATCAATTCAAATATAATGGGATGTTAGAAGGATCTATTTTAAAATAATGAGAATTCTAATTAATAATCACACAACATATGACTATGAACCTCAATATTCAATAAGTAAACAAATAATCTTTTTTCCTCATTTAAATAGGCTTTAAGAAAATATTTAAAATATTCATTGAAGAAAAACTAGACAAGTCATTGATGGTCTCTTGTTTGATTCTAAATCTATGTGTCTCTGATTATTAATAAAAAAAAAATCTTATTAAATCCAAATATTCCTTAAAATCAATTTAGCAATTCTTTAATTTATATGACCATTTCGTTTTTACACTAAAATATACTCTATGATATATTGATCATGTCAACCTTAGTTTTTTCTTTTGCTTCATCCATTAAAATATTCTCTAAATTTTTTTTTCAAATAAGTGATTTCACATAGATTTTATGTTTTTTGTTGGCCTAATGCGACGTTCTGTTGGTCTTCGTCTTATTGCTGTTTTATTTTGTTTTCCAATCTGGGTGCAGTGTTTGTTCAATTCAGATTGGTAAATTAGTTTCGACTCAAAGCATATTCAATCAATGACTTTAACGTCGTCAACGCAATCTTGAAGATAAGGATATTCCGAGCATTTCAATTTCATCATATTTGTATGCTTTGTCACATTTGTAGGCATTTTGTTGGTATATACTATTAACCTGAGTATTGTGAGTTTGTTCCCGATTCATCCTTTTCGGTTTATAAAAAATTTGAATTTGTATTATTAGATGTATTTTATCAATTTGAATGAATGAATATCATCTTTAGTATATATTATATATATATATATATATATATATATATAGATATATATATATATATTATATATATATTATAATATATATATATATATATATATATATATATATATATATATATATATATATATTATATATATATATATATATATTATTAGCGTAAAAGTTTTACACCGGCGATTGTTCACCATTATTCTTTTGCATTACTTTTATAATTTTTTTTAATAAAAATCAAATTCTCTCTCTCTCTCTCGCTCTCTCTCCTCTCTCCTCTCTCTCTCTCTCTCATCTATATATATATATATATAATATATATATATATATATATATATATATATAATATATATATATATATATATATATATATATATTATTATCAGTGTAAAAAGTTTTACACCGACATTTGATTACCATTATTCGTTTGCATTACTTTTATAAATTTTTATAATAAAAATCAAATTTCTCTCAATATCTAAAATTTATAATTCACTGATTTTGTAAAATTATTTTACACTATCATGTATTTTATATATATATATAATATATTATATATAATATATATATATTATATAGATATATTAATATTATTATATATATATATATATATAAGATATATATAATATATATTATCGGTGTAAAAAGTTTTACAACGGGATTGATCATCATTATTCGTTTGCATTACTTTTATAAATTTTTATAATAAAAATCAAATTTCTCTCAATATCTAAAATTTTAATTCATTGATTTTGTATATATATATATATATATATATATATATATATATAATATATTTATATATATATATATATATATATATATATATATGATAATTGTTATACATTGTCAGTGTAAAAATTTTACTCTGTCAATGCATCACAATCATCCATATGGATTACTTTTAAATGTTTTAAAATAAAAGTTAAATATTTTAAATAAATTAGTGATTGTGATTATCTAACAATATAAAAATTATTTACCCTGTGTGAGTGTATATCAATTAAATTCTCTCTCTCTCTAGCTCTCTCTCTAGAGAGCTCCTCTCTCTATCTCTCTGCTCTCTCTCTCTCCTCTTCTCTCTCCTCTCTCTCTCTCTCTCTTCTCTCTCTCTCTCGCTTCTATCTCTCTTCTCTCTCTCTCTCCATCTCTTCCTCTCTCTCTCTCTATCTCTCTCTCTTCTCTCTCTCTCTCTCCTCTCTCCTCCTCCTCCTCTCTCTCTCTCTCTCTCCTCTCTCTCTCTTCTCTCCTCTCTCTCTCGTCTCTCTCCTCTCTCTCTCTCTCTCTCTCTCTCCTCTCTCTCTCTCTCTCTCTCTTCTCTCTCTCCTCTCTCTCTCTCTCTCTCTCTCTCTCTCTCCTCTCTCTCTCTCTCTCTATCTCTCCCTCTATCTCTCTCTATATATTATCGGATGATGAGTTTGTGGTTCTCTACTAGTACCGTATAATACTACTTACTCTTTAATATTTTCAACTACTTTTTTTGTTTTATATTGTAAAATATCTAATGGTCCAATTAATAAATGCAATCATGGTTGGTAGAGTAATTTTGAATTTGTATTATTCCATGTATTCGATTGATTTAAATAAATGAATGTTATTTTTTTAGTAAAACCAAAAAAAAATAGAGATTAATTATTATTTAATATTAGTGTAAAAAGTTTTACACTGTTAATAAATCACAATTATCCATTTGTATTATTTTCCAAATATTTAAAATAAAAGTCAAACCTTTCAAATAAATTAATGGTTCTAATTAATTGATAGTCTAAAAAATCTTTATATTGTATATCAATTAAATTCAAAATAGTATTAAACTATATTTATTATCGCATGATGAATTTGTGGTTCTCTTATCACCAGGCACTATTGGTACTAGTGATCATATAATATTATTTACTCTTCAATATTTTCAACTACTTTTTCCTTATCAGTATATCATTTTCAAACACATTAGTATTATTGAGGAAAAAGAAAATCATTTTAGTACTGCATAATTCTTGTAAACAACATTTTTCACTTGTGTTTAAGTATAAATATCAATTATATTTTTTTATTCTTATTATTAAAAGTTACGTCAGTAATTATGCGTCGTTATATATATATATATATATATAATATTAACTTCTTAATTTTTAAAATATTTAATTGTCCAATTATTAAATGCAAACGTGGTTGGTAGAATATGTGTAACGAAACACAAACGCGTGGTCTATCTCACACCCCTAAATATGTTTTGGCATTATTGATTAAAACTAGTAAAAAAAACATACCTAGGCATATGTCCTGAAATAGTACGCACATTTGCTTACGGATATTAAATATTATATTAAAAGATTATATATAAAAAATTAATATCCTTTGGATTAATAATAGTCTTTTTGTATATTAATATAATTTTTGGTTTAATATTATTTATAAAAATAATTTAATCATTAATAAATTTTTAGACATTTTAATTTAATATTATTTATAAAAATATTTGAATTATTAATAAATTATCGATGATCAATGAGCACAAATCATTATTGATTAAAACTAATAAGATTTAATTATATTGATTAATATTATTATTATTATTATTATTATTATTATTATTTCGGTTTTGACCCATTATAAAAATTATGATTTTGATTATGTTTTAAGTTTTGTGTTGGATTTTGGTCATTTTAGGACTAAATTCAACACAAATTAAAAAATATCAAAATTGTATTTTAAAAGTGAAGGGAGCAAATTTAAAAGAAAAATAGAGGGACTAAAATTATAATTAAGTCATTTAGTAAAGGAATTTGTGGATATGTACTGATGCTGATAGAGTATGCACATTTGTTCATCGATATTAGAAGTTGTACTAAAAAATTATATATGAGAAATTAACATCCTTTAGATCATAAGTAGATTTTTCTGAATATTAACATTACTTTAATTTTAACATCATTTATAAAAATATTTGAATCAATAGTAAAATAAATTTCATTAATAAAAATAACATCGTTTATTAAAATATTTCGATCAACCATACTTTTTTTTATCTATATAAAATATTTTTTTGGTATTGTTTACAAAAAAAAATGGAGTAATACTAAAATTTATCATGTGTAAAAGCAATGATTGTTTATAAAAATATTTGTATAATACACTTTTTTCTTTTTATAGAAAAATTTGTATCAATAATAAAAAAAAATTATCGTTTATAAAAATATTGTATCAATAATTTACGTTTTTCTATTTTAAAAAAATATTTGTATCAGCAATACAATTTTTTTTCTTTATAAAAATGTTGCATAGACTCAATGAAGTACTACCAAGACACAAAAGAAAGTTAAGCATGATTAATGCATAAACATGAAGGTAGTAGGCTACTACCACCTCTCAAATTTAGCTACTACAAAATTGAAAACAAATTGATATTGACTGTGTGTTGTGATTTATGATATTTTTTATTGTTATTATCCCTTATAAATTATAAAATGTATTCTCACCCCTCTATTTCTATATTTCTATGATATGAATCATGTGCAGGATATCCTCAGGTTAGACTAAAGAATAGTTACATTGTTGCAAGGTTATGAAGGATGGTTAAACAGATCAATCTACTAGACTTCATTTGTTTTTATGTATGCTGATTTGCTAAGTCAGTTAGTGTGTTTAAGTTGTAAAAAGGTTCTGGTATTGTGACATCGGGGTCGGGGTTCATGTTTTTCAAATTATTATGTTTGGTTTATGTTTTCACTAAGCACTTATATATTGGAATGTTTATGTTATTTAAGTTAATATGGTGTCCTGTTTTATTATATGAAATGAATATTCCGCATATCATGATTTATAAATCAAAAATTGAATTTATGGTTTTAGGACATCACAAAAGATGCCAATGGGTCTTGAGGATGTCGTAACGAAAAAAAATATGTTTAATGATGGGTATTAGAAATTATTCACCATTGATGTTGAACCTTCTTTTTTATTATAAACTCGTATTACTTACCCAAGACTATAATACAACAAGATTACTCGGTTGATTAAAGATTTTAAGGAAGAGAGGATTAAGATAGAAGTGTATGATATGGTCCCATGGAAGGCTCCAGGACTTGATGGATACCCGACTAGATTTTACCAAAATTTATGGTCAATGGAAGGAGGAAGTGTCTACTACTTTATTAAGAACTTGTGGGGAAAACCATATGGTATTTCAGAGGTAAATCTCATTGATTTATGTTTGATCCTAAAAATTCATAGTCCTTAGTATGTACATCAGTTTCGACCAATTTCTCTGTGCAACTCGATTTACAAAGTGTTGAGCAAGATTATAGTGCATAGACTCAAAATTTGCATAGATAACTTGGTATCTCCTTACCAAGCATGATTTATTCTAGAAGGAGCATACATGACAATAACAAATATCTCCCGACAATAAAAAAATATGTTTAATGATGGGTATTACAAATTATTCACCATTGATGTTGAGTCTTATTTTTTATTATAAACTCATATTACTTACCCAAGACTATAAGACAACATGATTACTCAGTTGATTAAAGATTTTAAGGAAGATAGGATTGGGATAGAAGTGTATGATATGGTCTCATGGAAGGCTCTAGGACTTGATGGATACCCGACTGGATTTTACAAAAATTCATGGTCAGTGGAAAGAAGAAGTGTCTGCTGCTTTATTAAGAATTTATGGGTAAAACTAGATGGTATTTCAGAGGTAAATATCATTGATTTATGCTTGATCCTAAAAATTCATATTCCTTAGTATGTATGTACATCAATTTCGACCAATTTCTCTGTGCAACTCGATTTACAAAGTTTTGAGCAAGATTATAGTGCATAGACTCAAAAGCCGCATAGATAACTTGGTATCTCCTTACCAAACATGCTTTATTCTCGAAGAAGCATACATGAGAATATTGTGGTTACTCAAGAAATGATGCATATTATGGATCGCTTGAAAGGAAAGGAAAAGTTAATTGCAATCAAGGTGGATATAGCAAAAGCATATGACGTGATCAGATGGAGTTTTAATGATAAAATCCTGTCTAAAGTGGGTATCCCTGCTAAACTCAAAGAAGTCATCATGGATGTAATCACATCTATCAAAATAAGTGTTGCATGGAATGGAGAAAAAGGAAGACTATTTTAAACCAAAGAAAGGTTTGAGACAAGGAGATCTTATCTCTTCTTACCTATGTGTTTTATGTATTGATAAACTTTCCCACATGATAATAGAAAAAAATGATAATGGTAGATGGAAAAGCATGAAATCTAGTAAAATAGGTCTTTTTATATCTCATATATTGTTTTCTCATGATTTATTATTGTTTCGAAGAGCCACGGAGGGTCATATGAATTATATAATGGAGGTGCTTGAGAGAATTTGCTTTATTTTAGTTTAAAAGACCAACTATCAGAAGGCTAATATCTTGTTTTCCAAGAACACAAGTGTTCACACAAGACAATTTATTCAGTTGTCTGGTTTCAAGGAAACTAATTATAGGTAAATTTCTAGGTGTACCTCTTACATGGAGGATCCCCGGAGTTAAAGACTATCACCACCTTATTGGTCAAATCAGGACAAAGCTGTCAAGGTGGAGACAAAAAAATTTATCTTTTGTATGAAGGGATAACTTAGCTGAAGTTGTTATTGAAGATACACCAACATATCCTATGATGAGTTGTATATGTGGCCTCTATTGGATAATATGTCCTATTGGGAGATTGGAAGTGGTGCAAATACTAGAGCATGGCCAGACTATTGGGTGGTACAAAGAATCAAGTTAGCAAGTTTCATGAGTAATATTATTTAGGATCAAGGTTATGTGAAAGTAGTTGATATGTTAAGCAGCAATGGTGTATGGAATTGGAATTGGCTAAGAAATGTCTTCCCTCGGGATGTGTTGGATAGAATAATAGTGGTTCATCCTCCTAGAACTGATTATGGTGATGATGTTTTTTTATGGGGTGGAACAAACAATGGCTTGTTTTATGCATACAATGACTTTAAGATTATTAGCAATATTCGAAGGCAAAGTGATAATGATAGGTGGAGTATAGTTTGGAAATTAAAGGTGGCAGAAAGAGTTCGAGTTTTTGTGTGGCTGGTTCACCATAATAGCATCAAGAACAACCAATTGATAAACCATATTAATCCTCAAAGACCCTTATTTCTCTGACTGTGTTGGAACCGTGGAGACTACCATTCATACTCTATGAGATTGCAGAAATGCTAGGTAGTTATGGATGTCTCTTTTAAAAGAGATTCATTGGGACCTGTTTTCTATTTGAATTTACAAGAATGGATTAATGTGAATATGAGAAATAACCTAAGTAAGGGTGAGAATGATGATTGGAAAGTCATATGGGAAACTTCTTGTCATACAATCTGGTTTTGGAGGAATTAAATGGATTATTCGAATGATTATTGTAAGAACAAAAATTGTTCTACAACAGATTCCATGATTTTGATGATAACAAAGGATGAAACCAAAAATGGCACCCTAACGAAAAGTTTCTAAGTGTGCAGGGTTCTAAGGAAAGAAGGAAGAAATCATCAGATACAGAATCATATCAGATACACATTATCAGAAGACCAGAAGCATCTGAAGTAGAAACACGATTCAAGAAAGTCTAACTCTGAGCAAAACAGCAAAATATCAGAAGCATCTGAACAAGAAGAACGCTCTAGAAGTTCTGACTCTGAACAACGGTATGTCAAACTCCAGAAGTTCTCAGCGCTATCTGAAGAAACCATCAGAACTCAAAAGAGATCAACATCAGAAGTTAGATAGCAAGATTCCAAGATCTCCAGAAACACGAAGACCTTTGATTATGGAATTGCTAAATAAGGAAGAGTAACGTTAACTTCAAGTAAAGTTATGAAAATGAACTTCCTAATACAGAAAGAGACGTTAACTCCAAATTCAAATGAATAGGAACTATTTTTGGAAAGTAATCATTCAAGGAGAGAAAGTTGCTTTGGAAACAAGCAACATAAGTTATGGCACTAATTATTATTCAAGAGTTATTATCTGCTATGATTTTTCAACGGATCCTTCTCTTCTATATAAAGGACTGCAAATCAACATTGAGTGATACAAGTACAACATCACAAGATTTTACTGAAACATCAACTTTGAGAGGTTAGAGAAAGCTAGCATACAAAAACAATCTTCATCTCTCTCAATATTTCAAAAAGCTTTTGCTTGAAATATAAAACACTTTGTTCTTACTGTTGTAATATTTGCTTATCTTAGAAGCACTCTAGATTACATAAGTTTTTTATCTTTGTTGTATTTCCTCAAGTGACTCTGTGTAGTCTGTATACTTGAGAGGACTGAGAGATCTTTCTCTTAGACGTTGTTTGTAATCAATCTTTCAAGATTAGTGGATTAAGTCCTTGTTGAAGGCGAAATCACCTTGGCCGGGTGGACTGGAGTAGCTTTGTGTTATAAGCGAACCAGTATAAAAATCCTTGTGTGATTTTCATTTTGAAAAAGCGCTTATTTTCCAAACAATTCAAACCCCCCTTTCTTGTTTTTCTCACCTTCAATTGGTATCAGAGCTCCGGCTCTGTTATTGATTTTCTAATCAAACACTTACAGTGTAGAGAGATCCAGAACGAGAAAAACTATGGCCCACACAAATGAAAAGGATAGTTACAATGCTAAGCCTCTTGTCTTTGATGGAGAGAAATTCGATTACTGGAAAGATAGAATCGAAAGTTTCTTTCTAGGCTATGATGCTGATCTCTGGGACATTGTCACAGATGGATACAAACCTCCTGTCACAGAGGATGGAGCTGAAGTTCCCAGAAGTAAGATGTCAGATGATCAGAAGCGAGTTTTCAAGAATCATCACAAGGCCAGAACCATACTCCTCAATGCTATATCTTACAACGAGTATGAAAAGATCACCAACAGAGAAACAGCCAAAGACATACTTGACTCTCTAAGGATGACTCATGAAGGAAACTCTCAGGTCAAAGAGACAAAGGCTCTGGCGCTTATCCAGAAATATGAAGCTTTCAAAATGGAAGATGATGAAGCCATAGAGGCAATGTTCTCTAGATTCCAAACTCTGATTGCAGGTCTCAAAGTTCTAGACAAAGGATACACAACTGCAGACCACGTCAAAAAGATAGTCAGAAGTCTGCCAAAGAAATGGAGACCCATGGTTACTGCTCTGAAGCTGTCAAAGGATCTGAACAATATCAGTCTTGAAGAACTTGTTAGCTCCCTCAGAAGTCATGAGATAGAACTAGAGGAAGATGAGCCTCAGAAAAGGAACAAGTCCATAGCATTAAAGTCCAGATATGAAAGACGCAAACCTGACAGAACCAAAGCTCTCCAGGCAGAAACTGAAGATACTGATGACTCTGAACTAGAAGATTCTGATGATGAAGAAGAATTGTCCCTCCTGACCAGAAGAGTTAAACAACTCTGGAAAAAGAGGAACAACAACTTCAGAAGACCAAGATCCAGAGGGGATCGATCAGAATCAACCTCAAAAGGTAAAACTAACAAAGATTACTTGCTATGAATGTAAAGAAACAGGTCACTACAGGAATGAATGCCCCAAGCTAAAGAAAGACAATTCTAGAAAAGAAAGTTTCAAGAAAAATACCTTCAGGACAAAGAAAGGATTAATGGCTACCTGGGATGATAGTGAATCTGAGTCATCAGAATCTGACTCTGATGAAAAGGCCAACGTGGCACTTATGGCTACCACATCCAGGAGCAGCTCAGATGAAGAATCTGAAGAGGTATTTTCTGAACTCTCTCGATCTGATCTAGAATCATGCTTGTCAGAAACTCTTAGCTCATTTCAGAAATTAAAACAAAAGCTTAAAAACATAAAAGGTTGTTTTAAGCAAAATTTGAAGAATGTGGCAAGCTTGAGATGACAATTCTAGCACGAGAAGATACAATCAGATCTTTAACATTAGAAAGAGATGGAGCAAAAAGAAAAAGCTTAGAATTAGAAGAAGCGTTGTCTCAAGCACCACAAACTTCAAATAAATAATTTTTGAATACGAAGAAGCCTTTCAAGAATTTCTGAAAAATGGAATAGGTAGGAGTATTATGGCATCCATGATTTATGGAGTCAGTCAGAACAATAAAAAGGGAATTGGGTATGATCCTAAGGAAGTTAAAACTTCTTCTAGTGACCAACTTAAATCTCCATTTTCATATCACTATACACACACACAAGAACAAAAATTTGAAAATGCTAGAAAACCCAAAGTTATAAGAAACTCTGGGAAGACTAATCAAAAAGGACCCAAGAGATTCTGGGTACCGAAGGATAAGATTGTCTATGTTGCAGATATCCTATGCAGCAAAGTTCAGACACCAGTCATGGTACCTGGACTCTGGATGCTCGCGACACATGACGGGAAGAAAGTCTATGTTCCAAAGTCTGGAACTTAAAGACGCTGGATTTGTAGGCTTTGGAGGAGATCAAAAAGGAAGGATCAGAGGCTCCAGAACTATTGGTAATGGTACTCTTCCCTCTATATCTGATGTTCTTTACGTAGAAGGATTAATGCATAACTTATTATTCATAAGTCAATTAAGTGATAACGGTTATGATGTAATCTTTAATCAAAAAACATGTAAAGCCATTAATCAGAACGATGGCTCTGTCCTTTTCACAGGCACAGGAAGAAAAACAACATTTATAAAATTAATCTTTCTGATTTAAAAGAACAAAATGTTAAATGTCTGATGTCTGTTCACAAAGAGCAATGGGTGTGGCATAGACGCTTGGGCCACATTAGCATGAGGAAACTTTCTCAGCTAAATAAACTCGAGTTAGTCAGAGGCCTACCTAAACTGAAGTTTTCTTCAGATGCTCTGTGTGAAGCATGTCAGAAAGGAAAATTTTCAAAAACATCTTTTAAAAAGAAAAATGTTGTTTCTACCTCTAAGCCTCTGGAACTTCTCCACATTGACTTATTTGGTCCTGTGAAAACAGCATCAGTCAATGGAAAGAAGTATGGACTAGTCATTATTGATGATTACAGTCGCTGGACATGGGTGAAATACCTAAAGCACAAGAGTGAGTCTCACTCTGTACTCACTAGTTTCTGTTCCAAAGTGCAAAAAGAATTTGATGCTAAAATTATTAGAGTCAGAAGTGATCATGGTGGAGAATTTGAAAATAAAGATTTTGAAGAATTATTTGACTCTCATGGAATATCCCATGATTTCTCCTGCCCTAGAACTCCACAACAAAATGGAGTTGTAGAGAGGAAGAATAGGACACTCCAAGAGATGGCCAGAACCATGATAAATGAAACTAATGTGGCAAAGCATTTTTGGGCAGAAGCTGTAAATACAGCGTGTTACATTCAGAATAGAATCTCTATAAGACCTATTCTGGAAAAGACTCCCTATGAACTGTGTAAAGGAAGAAAACCAAACATTTCATATTTTCATCCTTTTGGATGTTCTTGCTTTATTTTAAACACTAAAGAACATCTGAACAAGTTTGATTCCAAAGCACAGAAAGGTATTATGTTAGGATACTCAGAACGCTCTAAAGGCTACAGAGTATACAACATAGAAACCAAAATTGTGGAAGAATCAATTCATGTCAGATTTGATGATAAGCTTGACCCTGAAAAGTCAAAGCTAGTTGAAAATTTTGCAGATTTAGAAATCAATATTGCAGGATCTGATAAAGTTCCAGAAGCAACTGTTACTCAGAACTCTGAAGAAATTAAATCCCCAGAAATCCCAAAGAAAGTTAAAAGTCATATCAATGTATCTGAAGATTTGATTCTGGGAAACAAAGACGAACCTGTTAGAACCAGATCTACCTTCAGGACCTCTGAAGATACTCCTCTAGGACTAGTGTCTCTGATTGAGCCTACGTCCTGTGATGAAGCACTTCAAGATAACGACTGGGTTTCAGCCATGCAAGAAGAATTAGATCAATTCACAAAGAATGATGTCTGGGATCTTATTCCAAAGCCCAGAGGCACTCACGTTATTGGAACCAGATGGGTATTCAGAAACAAGCTGAATGAGAAAGGAGAAGTCGTCAGAAACAAAGCTCGACTGGTAGCTCAAGGTTATAGTCAACAAGAAGGTATTGATTATAATGAAACCTTTGCTCCAGTCGCAAGGTTAGAATCTATTCGTCTTCTTGTATCTTTTGCTATTAACCATTCTATTAAATTATATCAAATGGATGTCAAGAGTGCATTCCTTAATGGTTATATATCAGAAGAAGTGTATGTCAACCAACCTCCAGGTTTTGAAAATCCAAACTTTCCAGAACATGTTTTTAAACTTAAAAAATCTTTATATGGACTTAAACAAGCTCCCAGAGCTTGGTATGAACGTTTAAGCAATTTTCTTCCGGAACACAATTTTATCAGAGGGAAAGTTGACTCCACACTTTTCTGTAAGAACCTTAACAATGATCTCATGATATGTCAGATATACGTTGATGATATCATTTTTGGTTCAGTTAACGCCTCTGTTTGTCAAGAATTCTCTAAGTTAATGCAGGCAGAATTTGAAATGAGCTTAATGCAAGAACTAAAGTTCTTTCTGGGAATTCAAATTAACCAAACTTCAGAAGTTACATATGTTCATCAAAGCAAATATATTAAAGATGTTCTGAAGAAATTTGACATGGCTGACTGCAACTCTGCAAAAACTCCAATGCATCCAACATGCATTCTTAAAAAGGAAGAAGTAAGCGCAAAGGTTTGTCAGAAGCTCTATCGAGGTATGATAGGCTCTCTTCTCTATCTGACTGCTACTCGTCCTGATATTCTCTTTAGTGTCTGTCTCTGTGCCAGATTCCAATCAGATCCTAGAGAATCTCATTTAACAGCAGTTAAGAGAATTCTTAAGTATCTGAAAGGAACTCCTAACCTGGGCCTGATGTATAAGAAAACATCAGAGTATAGACTTTTTGGTTACTGTGATGCAGATTATGCAGGAGATAGACTAGAACGAAAAAGCACATCTGGAAATTGCCAGCTTCTGGGAAACAATCTAATATCCTGGGCTAGCAAAAGACAGTCAACTATCGCTCTATCAACTGCAGAAGCAGAATATATCTCAGCATCACTGTGCACAACTCAGATGCTCTGGATGAAGCATCAGTTAGAAGATCTGCAAATCTTTGAGAGTAACATTCCTATCTTCTGTGATAATACTGCTGCCATTTGTCTAAGTAAGAATCCCATTCTACATTCCAGAGCTAAACACATTGAAATAAAACATCATTTTATCAGAGACTATGTTCAGAAAGGGATAGTAACATTGAAGTTCATTGATACAGATCATCAATGGGCAGATATCTTTACTAAGCCTCTAGCTGAAGATAGATTTATTTTTATCTTAGAAAATCTGAACATTCAAAATTGCCCTGAATGAAGTGTGGCTCTGAAGATGTAAAATGAGACTCTGACATAAACAAATGTGTTTCTGCCTCTGACTCTGATACTTCTACCAGTTAAGAAGATATCTGAGTTAGAAATCTCCAGGAACCAATCCTTTGGTATTCCTGAAGATCAGATACATCAACACGTGGAGCACTTAGCGCCTAACCCTAGAACTTCTAGACAGCTGTCCAGAAGAAAATCAAAGGGAAACGTTTGAGATCTCCTCGAGCAGTGTGCATACTGTTGGGATTAGACATTCATTAATGAGCCTTAATCATTTTCCCCCAAGCGTGCTAACTTGTGCTTTGTGCTAACGCTGAATAGTGTGTCGTTTTGCATGTGTTTTCATTTAGGGTATTTAAACACTTTTCTCACATTTCACACACTTATCACTCTCACTCACTCTCAAACCCTCTCTGAAGCATTTATGCAAACACTTCATCTTCACCTTCTTCTTCATCAACTATGGATGCTCAACAACAACAAGTTTTCAACTTTTCTCAACAAATGGAATCCAACGCCACTGCCCAAAGTTCAAGCATTCTAACTCCAACTGTTACAGGCGTTTCCATTACTCCAGTGTACAAGGAACCCCATATTCTTGATCGCCAACCTCACATTAACCTAGCAACTCCCTTTGAGGGCCTGGATGTGTTATGTGAAACACTGGTGGACTTCGACAACATGAGGAGAAATGGAGTAGATCTTACTGAAGAACTCCGTATACAAGGGTGGGAAAACTACTTCCAAAGGCTTTATGGCCCTGTTTACCCAAATCTCATCAAAGAATTCTGGAGATTTGCTGATGCTGATGACCACTTCATCGTCTCCTTCGTATTGGGGGTAAAGATAGTAATTACTGAAAAGTCAATTGCTTCTTTACTAAACACGGAGAAAACTGGAGGAAAAAGGATTTACAACATCAACCCTAGGTCAAGGCGCATTGCTGAAGTGATCAATCCAACCATCTTCAAACATAACACTGAAGGAAATCCTTCAAAGAACAAAGAGCTTCATCAGAACCTCAGAGTATGGCTCAAGATCATTCTGGGAACCATTCATCATCGCCCAGCATCAAACTCCTCTGACTACATCAATGCAGATCAGAAATGCATTCTGTATTGCATTCACAAGGGTGTGAAGCTCTGCCTTCCTGCACTTCTCTTCAGATATCTCAGAGACTCTGTAAGGGAGACAAGAAACAACATGAAGCCCAGATCCTACATTCCTCTGGGAAGGCTTATATCTGATGTCTTCATTGAGAATGGGCTGGTAGATCATCTGGAGAAGAACAGACTGATGGAAGATCTGGCGATAGATACTGGAAAGCCTCTAAACGCCAGAAATCTGAAAAGCATGGGAATTCTGAAGAAGATTCAAGTCAGACCCACTATGGACACCTCCTGGGATGCCTTGAAAGATCAGAGGAAGCTGCCACATGGTCTTGCAAGGTTCTTCAAGAATGAACCCAGAGACGCTATCCTCTTCTACATGCAACGTCTAAAGGATGAAGGAGTCGACATATCTGAATTCAGATTGGACGATTGTCTAGAATCAGAAGAAGACTTTGTCAGATTCAAAAGAGGTCCCCCTAAGAATAAATCTTCAAAGGCAAAGAGAGCAAGGATAGGAGAAACCTCTGAAGTAAGATCTCCAGCGCCTCTGCAAGAAACTACTGGTACGTCTGCTCCCTCTATTCCCTCTGAACAACTTGTGGCTTCTTCTAATCCTCTCCCAACACCACCCATATACACAACCTCTGAAACCCCACCTTCTACAACCAGAACCTCACAACCTTTACCAAAATTCGATATTGCCAATACCTCTTTACCACGTTCTGAAGCTGAAGAAATGAACCAAACCACTTCCTCTTCATCATCTTCAGCCCCAGAATCCCCTCCATACCTTGAACTCTCCTCTGACCAAGAATACTCTGACCCTAACTCTCCAACCTTAGCCCAAATTCAGGCTCAAAACCTTGCTTCACAACAACCAACACAATCTGAAGCAACTTCACCTCCCCCAGAACAAACAAACAACATACCTTCTGAAGACCAACCTTCTGAACCTCAACCCTCTGACCTCCACACCTCTGATATCACCCCTCCAAACACCTCCGCTGAACCTGAACCTGAAGCTGAAACTGAACCTCTAACATTAGACTTAAACCCTCTTTACTTTTCACCCCAAAGATCTGAACCTCAACCTGAAGCAGAACCTGAACCTCTAACACTCAACCTCAGCCCTTCAACCTCTCCACCTCATACCTCTGAACCTGACCTTTCTATACCTACCCTTGAGGAAGCCATAATGCTGTTCGCAGGGGCTTCAGTACAAAAGGTCAAGTCTCTGACCATTAACTCTGAAGTCAGTGATGATCCTGACTCTGTAAGGACACACTGGAACAGAGTCATTGGCTGGATGACCTCTGAGGCTTTTAAACTGAAGCACATCTCTGAACAAGTCAGAAACGACTTTATCAGAGATGCTGAGGCAAGACTCCAGGAAAGACTTGCGAGTGAAGCTGAAGCCAGAAGGCTGGAGGAAGAGCGACTAGCAAGAGAAGCTGAAGAGGAAGCCAGAAGGCTGGAAGAAGAAAAAGCAAGGGAAGCTGAAATCCTAAGGGTAAAGGAAGCTGAAGCTAAAGCTCTGGCCGATGCTGCTGCTGTTGCCGAAGCTGAAGCACAAGTTGCTGCTGAAGCTGAAGCAAAGGCCGCTGCTGAAGCACAGTAGGCTCTGACTCAGGGGGAGTCCTCATCTGTTGTTCCTATGGTTCTCCAGACGCTGGAAGAACTGAAGAAAGATCAGAAGGAACTCCGTGCCAGAATGGATAAACAAGATACTGTCAACGACAACATTCAGAACATGCTGGCTCTATTGCTTCAGAGAATGCCTCTGCCTCCCAACCCTTAGGCACTTAGGATTTTGTTGCTTTGCTTTCTATGGTTCTGATGTTTACTTGTTCCTTTTGCCTCTGTTGCTTTTTATCTGAATACAATGTTTTTCTCTTGAATTATTATCTTTTTTTGCTATGTCTTTTTGATTCTGACAAAAAGGGGGAGAAGTCATTAAAAGCTCTGATGAAAATATTGTCTAAATACCTTAAGCACTCTGCAACATATTTTTCTTAAAAATAAATTTATCTAACTCTAGACTCTAGACTTAAGAAATTGCAGAAGGTATCAAGAAACCTCATTGCTTGGAAGCTCTGTAAGAACTTCTGAACTCCCTAGCCTATCTCAGGGGGAGCTCTTGTCTATCTGATCTGATATTGTTTAGGTTTCATCTGCTAATTAAGTTTGTTTTGTCATCATCAAAAAGGGGGAGATTGTAAGAACAAAAATTGTTCTACAACAGATTCCATGATTTTGATGATAACAAAGGATGAAACCAAAAATGGCACCCTAACGAAAAGTTTCTAAGTGTGCAGGGTTCTAAGGAAAGAAGGAAGAAATCATCAGATACAGAATCATATCAGATACACATTATCAGAAGACCAGAAGCATCTGAAGTAGAAACACGATTCAAGAAAGTCTAACTCTGAGCAAAACAGCAAAATATCAGAAGCATCTGAACAAGAAGAACGCTCTAGAAGTTCTGACTCTGAACAACGGTATGTCAAACTCCAGAAGTTCTCAGCGCTATCTGAAGAAACCATCAGAACTCAAAAGAGATCAACATCAGAAGTTAGATAGCAAGATTCCAAGATCTCCAGAAACACGAAGACCTTGATTATGGAATTGCTAAATAAGGAAGAGTAACGTTAACTTCAAGTAAAGTTATGAAAATGGACTTCCTAATACAGAAAGAGACGTTAACTCCAAATTCAAATGAATAGGAACTATTTTTGGAAAGTAATCATTCAAGGAGAGAAAGTTGCTTTGGCAACAAGCAACATAAGTTATGGCACTAATTATTATTCAAGAGTTATTATCTGCTATGATTTTTCAACGGATCCTTCTCTTCTATATAAAGGACTGCAAATCAACATTGAGTGATACAAGTACAACATCACAAGATTTTACTGAAACATCAACTTTGAGAGGTTAGAGAAAGCTAGCATACAAAAACAATCTTCATCTCTCTCAATATTTCAAAAAGCTTTTGCTTGAAATATAAAACACTTTGTTCTTACTGTTGTAATATTTGCTTATCTTAGAAGCACTCTAGATTACATAAGTTTTTATCTTTGTTGTATTTCCTCAAGTGACTCTGTGTAGTCTGTATACTTGAGAGGACTGAGAGATCTTTCTCTTAGACGTTGTTTGTAATCAATCTTTCAAGATTAGTGGATTAAGTCCTTGTTGAAGGCGAAATCACCTTAGCCGGGTGGACTGGAGTAGCTTTGTGTTATAAGCGAATCAGTATAAAAATCCTTGTGTGATTTTCATTTTGAAAAAGCGCTTATTTTCCAAACAATTCAAACCCCCCTTTCTTGTTTTTCTCACCTTCAATTATGTAATGCATAACAACTTAGGCTATGTTTGGATTGGCTTCTTGAAGCTCCAAACTCACGTTTTATTCCTTTAAACTTAAAAGTGGTCTTATTTTCTTGTTTGGGTTTTTTCTCCAAAATCAATTCTACTCTCCTAGAAGCAATTCCAATAGAAGCTACAATTCCTAGCTTTTGAGGTTAGCAAGAATCAATTCTGCATTTATGATATTTTGGTTCTTACAATTTTCCTTCATTGCCCTCTTTAATTTCTTTTCAACTGTTTCTTCTATTTTCAAGCTACCATACTCTCTACTTTCCAATTTTCTGCTTTGTATTAATTCCTTCATTACTCTCTTTGCTTTGTATTAATGAATTTGGTAAACCAAATTTGATTAAGATTTATTACCTTCAAGTCTATATATACACCATCATCTCTTACAACCAAAAATACAAGGAAAAATTCTACTCCAAGAATAAGGTAATCTCATAATTTTGTTCTATAATGGTTGTATTTTGTAATTCTTCTGCAACTGATATGAATATGAGAAGAAACAATTGTTTTTTTTTCGCTCACCTAAATGCATTCTAAGTGTTTGATAAAATGCCTCTTAGAATTTATTTTGTTCAATATTAAACTATAGTGTTGATATACTGCTTATGTTTTCAAACTGCTATTGTTTATATACTAGTTTATGTTCAAATGCATTCTAATGTTTATACTATAATATTTATATATTGCAAATACATTCTAATGTTTATATACTATAGTGCTTATATACTTTCATGAGCTAGTTTTTTACGGCTAGTTAATTTTTTCCTGCAATGCAACTTTAGTGCTGCTACTTTAGTGTTGATATACTTCATGAGTTTGTGTAATTTCATATGGCAGCCTATAATGCTGCTACTTGTATTATGAGTGAAACTTTGTTGTCATATCATGTTAAAATCATTTTCTACTCACACATTATTGTTAGTGTTGATGTGTGTTTGTAACTTTGTGTACATAGTATTATGACTACAAAGAGAAAAATTCATGTTGATGAAATTCAAAGATATAAAGCTAGTTGGACGGATCTTAAAGTTAACGAAATATTCATTCAAGCATATTGTTATAAATTAGTACTATATTTCAATTTAAATTAGTATTGTAATAATATTTTAGTGCTATGTTGCATTTCAAATTTTATTATATATTTGTAATTTTTATTATGTTTAAATATTATTAATTTTGTCTTTTTTATTTATGTGTTTAACCATGTCCATTTTGGTAATTATACATTCAAAATCAATTTTGATAAAAATCATCCAAACAACATTAATTGATAACAATCACTTTTACATAAATGTATCCAAACATAAATCAATTCTGTTAAACTCAATTCTGTTAAAATCAATTCTACCAAACTCAATTCTATCAAAATCAATTTTGTTCACCGCCAATCCAAACACACACTTAGCAACTGATATTCTATTAATGGGTTTGGAGGAATTAAAGGGAATGTGTGGCTACCATCAAAGGATGATTGGGTTAGACTCAATATAGACAGAGCAATGCAAATTTAAGACCAAGTAGAGTGTGGAGGAAGTTATTAGAGACAAATATGGGACTTGGTTAGGAAGATTTTCAAATCATATTAGAAAGTATTATATCATAGTAATGAAGGTATGGGGAGTTTATGAAGGTTTGATTCAAGCTTATGATAAAGGATATAAAAAAGTGGGATTACAAATTGATAGTAAGGAGATTCACGCAGCTTTCACAATTGAGAACTATAAGATGTGAGCATGTCTTGGGCTGATTCGAAAAATAAAGTACTTGATCAATCATGATTGGGAGATTCAGTTAGATCATATTTATAAAGAGGCAAATAAATGTATGGATGCACTTGCGATACTAGGAGTGAATCATGGTTAAGAAATTCTTCTTTACGACGTTTGTCCCCAAGATCTAAAGGCCATTTATTTAGCAAATCTTGTTGGAATTTGTTACATTAAGATTGTTAGAGTGTAGTCTTCTTCTTTGTTTGGGCTTAGCCCTCTTGTATAAAAAAACCAAATAAACAATTAATCCCAACTTTAGAATTCACTGAACTTTTTTAACATATATAATAATGGTTGCACATCCTTTGTTAGGTATCGTGTAATTGTATATATGTTGGTTTCCACAATAGGTGTGTGACCGTGATTATAAGTTAGATAACACACTACCTATCACAACAATTATATTAAACAACCATTGTGATATATATTTAGGTCATGGGTTCGAAACCCAGCAGTAGCAATCTATTTGGAATATAATTAACATTTCACAATAATTATAGAAGATAAATGTTATGGAAAGTACTTTGAGTTTATTATAAAATATGTAGATTTTTTATTTTTCCTATACCTCACTAAACATTATACAATCATTAAAATTGATGTAGAAGATAATAATTTCAAAAATTAAATTACTCTTGAAAAACAATTTAAATGAACCACTGATTTTAAATTACATTCATAACATAATTCATTTCTTGCTACTTAACACATAGTATTTGATTCAATGCCCTAGGTTATTCAAAGTAACGGTTCATTCATAATTTATTTTGCAAAGCATCAATATGTTGACTAATTCAGACTCATCTTCATCGCTATCATCATCATTATTTTAATCAATGATGAAGATTATTATGATGACAGTGATGTAGATGATTCAATTTCTCAATAAATTTAATATTTTGAAATATAAATTAATAGAGAATAAATTGTTACTTTGAAGAACATGAGGTAATAAACCAAGTTATACATGTTAAAAATCGATAGATGAATTACGAGATGCATGCAATGTGAAAAACATGTTTGATCTAAGTTGGATTTCAAATATAACTTAATTTTTAAATTATTATTTTCTAAATTACTTTAAATGAATGCATGTTCAATGAAGGGTTAGTGAAACTAATAATCTACATACATTATAATAAACTCAACAACAACATACATCAACAATAACAACATTTATCAAAAACAACAATAACAACAACAATAACTACATCTACAATATCAACAATAAACACTTATCAACAAAAATAACAACACAAACCATTTATGAACAACAATAACAACAATAATAAAATACATCAACATTTATCAATAAGACGACAACAACATACCTTTTATTGAAAAGATTCGTGAAATGATTTGAAGTTGATATACTTTGTGTTGCTATTAAGAAAAAAATACAAGTAGGATGAAGCTTCCAATATATCTTCAGACTTCTTATATTGTTTCTTCTGAATCATACCCATAGTATAAGTTCTCTTGAATTAGATTTCGAAATATAAACAACTTTCAAATGTTAACCTGTTTTGAAGACATAAGCAAACATTAACATAAACAAATACATGACTAAAAAAGGAAGTAAATCATGACAAATGAAAAACACTTTTTAAGAAGAACCAGTGTCATACATGGAACATATATGAAAAATGTAAGAAGGTTAATAGAAAAGATTACCTTTTAGTTTGAAGAAGGTTATCGGGACGAGTTTGCTGAATTGGAAGAGAGAAGTATTGGGGTTTATTTTGAGAAAAAAGGAAGAAAATGTATAATAACATGGAAGAAAGCATATGAAGAAAAAGACGAAAGAGAAAGAGAATGAACTTAACTACCTTTAAGTTTGAAGAGGCTAATGAGGACGAGTTCGTTGTTGAATTGTAGTTCCTTGTGTCGAAGCAGGTTGCTCGACAGAAGAAAGGAAGTGTTCAACCACCTAGTGTGTTAAGTAGTGTTAGCTATTTGGGGCTTTTATAATTTGGGGCTTTTATAGTTTTGGGCTTTGACTTGAGGTCCAAGTTAACCTAAATCTATAAATAGATGGAGTAACCCTTATTTTTGTAATAGAGGTGAATAGAGTATTCATAACATTGTATTCACAGTAATTTGCAGTTGCAAAATGAATAAGAAGATTTCCACAGTTTGTAGGCAAAGAGAAACTCTGCAGAATTATATTACTCTTCTCCTTCATCGTTCTATACACTTTCTCTTTCTCCATTATTCTTCTCTTTTCATTGCTATTTTGTGGGTAATAACAATCTTGTTCATCAAGGTTGATTGAAATTCTCCATAGGTTTTAGGGGATTTCCAACATCTAGTATCAAGAGCTCCAGTTAATCGATTCATGGGAAGAAAATCACCATGGCAACGAATCATTCAAACGAGTATTTTCCAGCAAATCTTCTGATTCTCAAGAACAACAATTATGAGAATTGGTGCAAGCAGATAAAGGTTGTGTTCTGTTATCAAGATCTTTGGGAACTTATGAAGGAAAGAGTAGCAATGCTTGCAGAAGCCGCGACGGATCAAGAAAAGGCTTCACATAAAGAATTGAAGAAGAAAGATTATAAATCTCTCTTTATAATTCATCAATGTGTTGATGCAAATAACTTTGAAAAGGTTAGTGATGTAGAGTCAGCGAAAGAAGCATGGGAAATTTTGGAGAAATCGTTTGGAGGCGCAGAGAAGCTGAAAGAAGTGAGGTTACAAACTCACAAAAGAACGTATAAATTGCTTCAGATGGAAGAAAATGAAAGCATAACTGATTTCTTAACCAAGGTTACAAAACTGGTGAATCAAATCAAGGTATGTGGAGAAGTGTTGACATCAAGATTTGTTGTTGGAAAGATCTTGAGGTCGTTGGCTCCAAAGTTCGACCACGTGGTAGTATCCATAGAAGAGTCGAAAGATTTGTCAAAACTGACAAAGGAATAGCTACAAGGGACGCTTGAATCTCATGAACAAAGAATGGCTAAAAGAGTTGCGGGAAAGTTGAATAGTGATATGGCTTTGCAGGCTCAATCAGCAAAAGAAAGAAAAGGAAAAGGTAGCTGGAATGGAAGCAAAGACAGAGGAGGCTACAACAACTCGACTGGTCGAAATCAACAAGAAGGAAACTGGTCGAATCAGAGAAAACCCTGGAACCAAGGTAACCAAAGAGGTGGTGCTGCAGGTAGAGGAAGAGGTGGTGGTCAAAAGCCAGACAAGAGTCACATTCAGTGTTACAATTGTCAAAGGTATGGTCACTATTCTAGTGATTGTCCAGAAAAGCAGAAGAATCAAGAAACTTATGCAAAGCTGGCAAAACATGAAGAAGAAGAAGAGACGTTGCTGATGATTACAACAAGAGAAGAAGAGAGATTAAAGGACCAATGGTACTTGGACTCAGGATGCTCATCACACATGTCTGGAAGAAAAGATTGGTTTGTCAACATAAAGCCCTCAATGACGAACATGGTGAAATTTGCGAATGACAACACTCTAGCAGGTGAAAGTGTTGTTGATGTTCTGATTATGAGGAAAGATGGAAAGAGATCAATAATACCAAATGTGTTGTACATACTAGGCATGAAAAGCAATTTGCTCAGTCTAGGGCAGTTAGTCGAAAAGAACTACAAGGTGTCAATCAAGGACAAGATGATGAGAGTTCTCGACTCAAATGGAAGGTCGATCTTGAAGGCTCCAATGTCTCAGAATAGAACCTTCAAGATTGAGCTTAATGTGATGGAGCATAAGTGCCTTGTAACAGCAGCCAACCGAGATGAATGGATATGGCATTATAGACTTGGACATCTCAATTTCAAAGACATCAAAGATTGTAAGAGAAGAAATATGGTTTCAGGATTACCAGAAATCGACATTCCAAACAAAGTGTGTGAAGAATGTGTGTAGGCAAAGCAACATAAGAACAACTTCAGTAAGGATGTAGGAAGCATGTCAAAGGCTGAAATTCTTGTATCAGATATAAGATGTCGAAGGTAATGTCACGACACTGATATCTGGATATAAACAATGGATAAACAAAAGCAGAATGGTAAAGCAAAACACACAAGAATTGTTAACCCAGTTCGGTGCAACTCACCTACGTCTGGGGGCTACCAAGTCAGGAAGGAAATCCACTAAAATAGAATTAGTTCAAAGACTATCCGTACACTTCACCAAGTTACAGTCTTTATCACTTAATCTCTACCCGTGCAATTTCTACCTAAGCACTCTTAGATATGAGAACCCACTCACTTCCCTTACAATCACACACCCGTGATTGAAAACAATAATCCCTTGTGAAAAGAAAATACTTTTCAATTACAATATTCTTGATTTTACTTCACAGTTTCAATCAAGAAGACACACTCTTGATCTTGCTTCAAAGCTTTGATCAAGAAGACAAATCAGTCCAATTCAATCATCAATGGATGACTTGAATGACCTACAGACACAAACCCTAGCTCTCTCTCTAAATTTTGCTCAGTCTTGGTTGTGTGTACAATCAGGTTTTCTAAGTCCCTTTTTATAGAAGTAATGGACACCTTGAAAACCCTAGATATATTTTCCAATCAAATCTTTTCATATCAGCTGTAAAGATCTCCTTGGAAAATAAACAAATCTGGTTGATATCCCTGAAAGAATGCGCCAGCTAGCCATATCTTCAATCAACCAATGATTGCCACCAATTGTGCAATCACAAAACACCAGACATTCATACTGAATGTTCTGTGTACAGGATGTCATGACATCGGGTCTGACATCTGGAAAAATCCTGCATAATCCAGTTTCCTTTTATAGCAGGTACAACCATATCAGTTACCATGACACTGAGTATGTCAACTGAAACAATCCTGCAGCATATGTCTTCCATATAAGCTCCAGCAGGTACAACCAATATCAGAAGCCTTGTCAATGTATGTGGCATTCTGAAACAATCCTGCTTGCATATGATCTTCAACTCCAGCAGGTACATAGGATATCTCATGTTAAGACATCACACATGACATCTTGTGAACACTCTTTGTTTTACCAAAATTGCTGCCAACTCTTAGAATCAACAAACTCCCCCTTTGGCAAATTTTGGCTAAAACATATATCTGTCCTTTTTGTTCACAAGGTAAACTATCAGCAGTTAAACCACATAACAGTAGTTTAATTAGCAGCAGAAGCAAAACAATTACTAGCTATGGCCACTAGTAATACACACATGCACAAGGGTACTTCTCCCCCCCCCCCCCCCCCTCAATATGTGCAACAGTCAACAGAATTACTAGTTATGGATGCTACTAGTAAGACACACAAATGCACAGTGCACAAGGGTACTTCTTCTCCCCCTAAAACTGTGCATTCAAAACAGCTACTGATCTCCAGTACCTGTACCAGCCAGAATGTCATACTGACATCTGCTTCAACATCAAGACTTGTGCACTGACATCTGCTTCAACATCAACACCTGTGCACCAGTCAATAATAGTTGTCCTTCTGATCAGCCACATCCAACTTCCATATCAAGCTCTTCTCCCCCTTTTTAGTCAAAATTGACCAAAGGTGACCAATCAGACAAAATAAATGTCTATTAGTCTAGCAGAGAAAGTTAAAACAGATGTTATAACATTAAGCATGTTAAAACAGAATATTCAGGAAGTACACACCATCATTATACACAGCAGAAAGCTGAGATAATGAACAAATTCAAGGAACTCATTAAGAGCCCTAACTATTACAAAACAGACATCATGAGGACTGCCACAAAATACAAAAAAACATTCAAGACAACAGCCTTTCAAACAGCAACAACTTCCACCTTCCAGCACCCCTCCAGGTCTTCAATACAGGCATGAACCATTAATCAGAAGAAGAAGTATCTTCTTCACCTTCATCTTCATCTTCAGCTACTCCTTCAGAGTCTTCTGAGCTTTTAGAACAAGATTGGGATTTTGTATTTGATTCCTTTCCAGCCTTTTCTCTTTCTTCCCTTTCCAGGCTACAGATGAGAACTTCTAAAGCCTCTTTTCTAGCCTTTGCCACCTTTATCCCATTGTCCAATTCCTTGCAGGTCTCTTTCAGTTGGTCAATCAAGCTTCCTTTAGTTGTAGACTCCCTTCTTGCAGATGTCATGACATCATTGACATGACTTCCCTCAAACAACTTATAATGAATGGACAGAGGGGTCTTTCTCTTGCTTGGAATATCACTTGTACTCAGGATTCCTGGTTGTTGACTCAGGATGATCCCACAGATGATAGATGGGAATGCAATGGGCAACTTTACAGCATTGGTGGAAGCATGTCTAATGGTTTGTTCAAATATGAACTTGCCAAAGTCATAGTTAACCCTTGTTCCAATAGCATGAATGATCCTCCCAAGAGCAATGGAGATGGTAGATATGTGATTAGTAGGAACCCAATTTGCAGAACCAATCTTATGCAAGATGGCATACTTGACAGTTAGTTTACTAGCTGCAAGGTGTTTCCTACTGGGTCATTCATTAACTTGGCCAGCTGTAATCATCCTACAGATCTCATTATCTGTGGCCTCTAGATCTACCCCTTCATCAGTTCCTCTTTCCAGGAACCTGTTGATGATGGTTGGTGAAAGTTTCACACACTTACCCCTAACAACCACTTTGCAGACCTCCCTGCTGCTTTTTTCATAACTCTCATCAGGAATGTTTACAATGAATTCTTTGACCAGCCCTTCATAGCATTGAGGCAGGGCAGTCACAGTTTTCATAAGTCCAGCTGCCTTGATTAGCTCCATTACTTCCTTTACTTCAACAATCTCTTTCCCTAATTCTCTTTCAACTGCTACCCTTCTTTGGGTGACAAACCTCCATTTGTCTAGGTGCTTAGCAGCTACTTTGTTGGAAGACTTCTTTACAGCCTTTCTTTTGTCAGAGGAGATGTCTGGAACATCGTCTTCAACATTCTCATTAGATTCAGAACTTTCACTGTCTTTCTTCTTCCTGACCTCTACTTTACTCCAAGATTTGGAGGGACCTATACCAGCAACCCTTTTCTCTTTCCTACCTGTCCTTATCTCAGCTATACTCTTCCTCTTTCTCAGTCTATTGGCTACACTTGTTTTCACAAGATTGACCAACGTGTCATCTTCTTCCTCAGACCCTTCTTCCTCAATGTCCTGAGCAGTATCAGGTGACATACTAGGTAAGTTTTTTCCAAGTGAACACGGACCCTCAGCAGCTACTTCCTTTTCTGTTTTAGATGAGTTATCATCTTTCTCAGCTTGGCTTTCCACCTCAGGCGAGGGTTCCCTTCTGGACAGAGGGGTAAAAATGTCCTTAATTCCATGCTATTCGTTCAGTATGCTAGTAACAAGGTTTCTTATGATGCAATAAGTAGAGTGCATGTCCTATTTATCAGTCGATTTTTCAGAAGTGTTACCTTGCTCAGCTCTAGTCATGGAAGGTGAGCTTGGAACGTTACCTGGTATCATACGCAGAGGAGTTACTTCCATCAAATCTTCCTCTAAAAATTCCATGGAGGAAGTTCTAGTATGGAAGGACTTTGAGCTAGATGTTGACGGATGTTGAGACATGTTATTGAACTTTTGAGAAAACCTTATTTTCCCTAGCAGAGGTTCTTTGATTGTGTTCAGGCAGAGTGTGCTATTTCCAATACTAAGAGATGGTTCATTAGTAATGTGGCTTTTTCTTTTCATTGGGCAGACAATATTTTTCTTGCCTTTTCCACTCCACATTAATTGCCCTATTTTCTCAAGAAGCCAAACCCCTAATTTTCCCTTTTCCTTATACAAGTCCTTTGCAGTCAGGTTGTCATAATACAATGTCATGGCATCGAGTGTGACATTGTAGATAATTCTTAGCAAATTCATCCATCCTGGTTGAGCATTGTTGTTTTCAACTGACATAGTTCCTTGTGTCTCAGTTCCAGCAAGGCTCTTACTAACTTCAGACTTCATACCACCAGTCATGTGTTCAGGTGTTTGTGCCATCATGACTTTTTCTTCCTTGAGGTTAGGTATTAGCACCCTTATCTGACACTTTTCCTTTCCCTTGGAGATTCTTCTTGCAACTGTACTTATCTTAGAGGAATTATCCATTTGAGAGCTCCACATGTAATAGTTGTTGTTGGTTCTGATTCCTTTCATAATTACTTCACTGTCTTTGTCCATGATCAGACATTCAGTTTTAGTGAAGATGATACTCAGACCTTGATCCCCTAGCTGACTGATGCTTATTAGATTAGAAGTCAAGCCCTTGACCAGAAGAATATTGTCAAGTTTAGGAGCTCCAGGACATTCAAGCTTGCCTATCCCCTTTATTTCACCTTTAGCCTCATCACCAAAGGTTACATAGCTTAAGTCATGAGGGTGAAGATCAGTTATCAAGTCTGAGTTCCCAGTCATGTGTCTAGAGCATCCACTATCAAAATACCATTCTTCTTTGAGAGCCATTAGACTTGTGACATTAGTCTTAGGAACCCATTGCTTCTTGTTGATAAGCCTGTAATATTTGGGTCTGGGTTGATAGTGGATCTGTTGATGACCATGGCTAGGATAACCATACAGCTTATAACAGGAAGACTTAGAGTGTCCAGCTTTCCCACAGTAATGGCATCTCCATCTTTGGTGTCTGCCATACTGTTGTTTTCTCTTCTGTTGTTGCTGATGAAGGTGGGTAGGGTAACCATACAGCTTATAGCAAAAGGCCCTTGAGTGTCCAAATTTCCCACAGTAATGACATCTCCATCTTTGGTGTTTGTATTTTTACTGTTCTTTCTTCTGATGGTGTGACATATGATGTGACATCTTGGAACTCCTCTTACTATTGCTGCATCTAGGTTTAGCTTGAGGTTTGCAGCTAGTGTAGCTACTTTCAGCCTTGGTTTTATGGTACCCTAATCCAGATTTTACTCCTGTGATTTGTCCAGTCTGAAGAATCTTGTCTAAGGAGTCAGATCCATTGTTCAGCATCCTTACATACTTGGTTGTCTCTTCTAGTTTTGAGTTTAAGAGCACAACTTCAGTCTTTAGCTTGAGGATAGTTTCCACATGTTCTGCTTTTTCTTTCTCCAGTTGGACTATCTTCTGGCTCTCAACTTGTTGATCTTCATCTAGCTTGACCTTTAGAGCCACAGCTTCTGTTTTCAATTTGGAGATGGTTTCCAAGAATTCTACCTTCTCATTCTCAAGTTGAGTTATGTCTTTTTCCTGATTTAAAGATTGTTTGTTCAGTTCAACACTTTTCTGACACAGTTCTCTGTAGGTAGAGGCCAATTCCTCAAAGGTTACTTCACCATCACTTGACTCTTCATCAAATTCACATCTTCCTGTCAAAGTAGTCACAAGATTTGCAGCCTCTTCAGTATCACTCTCATCACACCATGTGGCAGCAAGGCTCATCTTCTGTTTCTTAAGGTAGGTCCCACATTCAGACCTGATGTGTCCATACCCATCACATTCATAACACTGAACCTCTTTTCCTTCTTTGGGCTTCTCATCTGCTCTTGCTTTTCTTCCAGCATTGTTGGATTTACTGATGTCAGACGAGATGTTCTTGACATTTGCCTTGGATCTGACATCCATTTTCTTTAACAGTCTGTTAAACTGTCTCCCCAGCATTGCAACTTCATTGGCCCACTCTTTATCCACATCTTGACTGTTTTCCTCTTCTGTGTTGGAAACAAAGGCAATGCTCTTGGTTTTCTTTTCAGTTCCCTCAATCAATCCCATCTCAAAAGTTTGGAGGGAGCCAATTAACTCATCTACCCTCATGTTGGAGATGTCTTGAGACTCTTCTATGGCAGTCACCTTCATTGCAAATATCTTAGGGAGTGACCTAAGTATTTTTCTCACCAACTTTTCATCTGTCATCTTCTCTCCCAGGGCTCCTGAAGCATTAGCTATCTCAAGGATACTCATGTGAAATTCATGAATGTTTTCATCTTCTTTCATCCTTAAGTTTTCAAACTTGGAGGTGAGCAACTGGAGTCTAGACATCTTTACCCTAGAGGTGCCTTCATGAGTGGTCTTGAGAATGTCCCAAGCATCTTTGGCCACTTCACAGTTATTTACCAGCCTGAAAATATTCTTGTCTACACCATTGAATATTGCATTCAAGGCTTTAGAGTTTCCAAGAGCAAGATCATCCTCCTCCTTGGACCATTGTTCTTCAGGCTTCTTTTCAGTCGTGGCTTCTCCTTTTTTAGTGACTACAGGTTGCACCCATCCTGTCAAGACAACTTTCCAAGCTTTGTTATCAAGGGATTTTAAAAACGCTACCATTCTAGGTTTCCAATAGTCATAGTTAGAACCATCCAGGATTGGTGGCCTATAAACAGATCCTCCATCTCTTTCCATTGTACCAGAAAGTATAGCCCCTAGATCTCACCCAGAACCAGAGCAGGATGCCTGCTCTGATACCAATTGAAATTCTGGTATCAGATATAAGATGTCGAAGGTAATGTCACGACACTGATATCTGGATATAAACAATGGATAAACAAAAACAGAATGGTAAAGCAAAACACACAAGAATTGTTAACCCAGTTCGGTGCAACTCACCTACGTCTGGGGGCTACCAAACCAGGAAGGAAATCCACTAAAATAGAATTAGTTCAAAGACTATCCGTACACTTCACCAAGTTACAGTCTTTATCACCTAATCTCTACCCGTGCAATTTCTACCTAAGCACTCTTAGATATGAGAACCCACTCACTTCCCTTACAATCACACACCCGTGATTGAAAACAATAATCCCTTGTGAAAAGAAAATACTTTTCAATTACAATATTCTTGATTTTACTTCACAGTTTCAATCAAGATGACACACTCTTGATCTTGCTTCAAATCTTTGATCAAGAAGACAAATCAGTCCAATTCAATCATCAATGGATGACTTGAATGACCTACAGACACAAACCCTAGCTCTCTCTCTAAATTTCACTCAGTCTTGGTTGTGTGTACAATCAGGTTTTCTAAGTCCCTTTTTATAGAAGTAATGGACACCTTGAAAACCCTAGATATATTTTCCAATCAAATCTTTTCATATCAGCAGTAAAGATCTCCTTGGAAAATAAACAAATCTGGTTGATATCCCTGAAAGAATGTGCCAGCTAGACATATCTTCAATCAACCAATGATTGCCACCAATTGTGCAATCACAAAACACCAGACATTCATACTGAATGTTCTGTGTACAGGATGTCATGACATCGGGTCTGACATCTGGAAAAATCCTGCATAATCTAGTTTCCTTTTATAGCAGGTACAGCCATATCAGTTACCATGACACTGAGTATGTCAACTGAAACAATCCTGCAGCATATGTCTTCCATATAAGCTCCAGCAGGTACAACCAATATCAGAAGCCTTGTCAACGTATGTGGCATTCTGAAACAATCCTGCTTGCATATGATCTTCAACTCCAGCAGGTACATAGGATATCTCATGTTAAGACATCACACATGACATCTTGTGAACACTCTTTGTTTTACCAAAATTGCTGCCAACTCTTAGAATCAACAAAGGCAATTCTTGAAGTCATATACTCTGATGTATGTGGTCCTCTCCAAGTGGATTCGATTGGAGGTAATAAATACTTTGTTACATTCATAGATGATTTCAGTTGGAAACTGTGGTCTTACCTGATCCAGAAGAAAAGTGAAGTGATCGAGGTATTTGCCAAGTTTAAATCTATGGTCGAAAGACAGAACAGTCGAAAGATCAAGATTTTGAGGACTGATGGTGGTGGAGAATATATGTTGAAAGACTTTGATGCATTATGTATGAAAGAAGGGATTGTGCATGAGGTGGTGCCACCCTACACTCCACAGCAGAATGGAGTCGCAAAAAGGAATAATAGAACAATTATGAATATGGTTAGAAGTATGTTGAAAGGCAAGCATCTACCCAAAGAATTGTGGGGATAAGCTGTGTTAATTGCGACATATATCCTGAACAGATGTTCGACAAAGAAGCTAGAAGGAATCACGCCAGAAGAATGTTGGTCTGGTATCAAGCCTAACTTGAGTCATCTGAGGGTGTTTGGATCTATAGCACATAGACATGTGCCAGATCAGTTGAGAAGAAAACTTGATGACAAGTCCAGTCAGATGATCTTGATAGGATATCATTTGACTAGAGGATACAAGTTATTTGGCCCAGTGAATAAGCAAGTAGATCAAGAGGGACGTGATCATAGATGAGCTTAAGGAATGGGATTGGACTGAGAATGTCAAGAAAGATTCAGTGAGAATCTTTTATGATGAACCAGCTAGTGAAGTCGAAAGAGAAGTTCGACAGGAAGAAGTCAAAGGTGAAGCAAGTACAAGCAGACCTCAAAGAACGAGACACATGCCTACAAGGTTGCAAGAATGTGTGATTACATCAGATGATATGGTCGATGAAGAATGTGAGTTGGTACATTATGCTTTCTACGCAGATGTCGAACCTGTCAATGCAGTTGAGGCATTGAAAGATTCAAAGTGGATGAAAGCAATGGACGAAGAACTGAAGTCAATTGAAGTCAACAACACTTGGTCACTTATCGAATTGCCCCAAGACAAGAAGGCAATTGATGTGAAGTGGGTATACAAGGTGAAGTTGAATCCCAAAGGAGAAGTGACTCGACACAAGGCAAGACTTGTGGCGAAATGATTTCTTCAGAAAGAAGGAATCGACTTCGATGAAGTTTTTGCACCTGTTCCCAGGATCGAAACAATCAGGTTGGTTGTTGGTCTAGCAAACATGAAAAACTGGAATATGTGTCAGGTGGGTGTAAAATGTGCATTCCTTAATGGCCCCTTAGAAGAAGAAGTTTATGTTGCACAACCAGCTGGATTTATGAAACGTGGCGAAGAAAGAAAGGTGTACAGGCTGCATAAAGCCATGTACGGACTTAAATAAGCTCCAAGAGCTTGGAACAAGAAGATAAATGACTTTATAAGGGAGAAGGAATTTGTGAAATTCACAAGTGAACATGGAGTATATGTAAGAAGAAGCAAGAGTGAATTGCTTATACTATGTCTCTATGTCGATGACATGTTGATAACAGGTAGTTGTAAGAAGGAGATCGAAGACTTCAAAGGTGATCTCAACAAGGAATTCGAAATGTCAGATCTTGGTAATATTTCATATTTCCTTGGCATCGAATTCTACAAGAGTGATAGAGGTTTGATGATGCACCAAAGAAGGTATGCAGGAGAAATTCTCAAGAGATTTTAGATGCAAGATTGCAACCCAACTTCGACTCCAGCTGAGCCCAGATTACAACTATCGAAAGATTCAGATTCAGATGATGTCGATCCAATCCAATACAAAAGACTTATTGGGTCACTTCGATACCTTTGTCACACAAGGCCTGACTTAGCATACAATGTATGTATGATGAGTAGGTTCATGTAAAAGCCAAATGTATCACATCTAGCAGCATCGAAGAGGATACTACGGTATCTGAAAGGAACTCTTAACTATGACATTTTGTTTTCTGCAGCTGATGAAGGAAAAGAATGCAAATTAGTGGGATACACCGACTCAAGTTGGTGTAGTGATGCTGAGGATCGAAAATCCACAGCTGGTTATGTGTTTATGCTAGGTGGTTTATGCGTGTTTTACGCAAGTATACGAACGCGTCAGAGTAATATAAAAGATTGTCGAATCCACAGAGACCAAATGTCAATCTATCGTTATCTATTGTTACGGTGTTTATCTAAGGTAATCGGAACAGGGTTTTTAAGAGTGCACAATGAAAAATAAAGTATTAAATTAAATTCAATTAATAAA
Organism: Lathyrus oleraceus; assembly: GCF_024323335.1. Classification (NCBI taxonomy): domain Eukaryota; kingdom Viridiplantae; phylum Streptophyta; class Magnoliopsida; order Fabales; family Fabaceae; genus Lathyrus; species Lathyrus oleraceus. The sequence goes on along the minus strand of NC_066585.1, from coordinate 251,689,464 downwards.
GACAGGTTCGAATGTAATTCACATAATCAATTGATAATCCAAGTACTTTCTAATAGAATTACTTATGGGCATTGTTTCCTACTTTGAAAAGAACCAGTTTAACGAGAACTGTCGCTTTCGCGTATTCAGAACCGAGTTGTACTCCCTAATCAAACCCTCTTATTGTCATTTATAAAAAGGCGCGCATTGTGTTAGAGTAGTAAACCTATTTTTAAGAAATATAGTATCTTGACTAAGTTGAAAATTATTTTGACCTGGATTTCTTAACCAAAGGAGGTTCTCACGAACCAGACTCTAAACTTATAAACGCGTCCGAAAATTGTTTTAAAATCACTTTTCTTTTTAAGTTAAAAACTCCTAATGAACTAAATAAAGCTCTTTCGCTGTATTTGAAATAGTTAAAAACAACAAAGTTTAAACAGACGTCGGACGACTTTAGATCTTACCCAACAGAAATTAGGTGCGGGAAAACTTAAGTTGAAAGTCAAAGTAGCCCTTAAGTGTTTCTACGAACAATTGTACGGATTATTGGTTCAATTACAATCCTTACATTCTGACCTTTATAGGTTTAGCTAGACATGGTAAAGTAAAAATGCATTTTAATTTTGTATCATAAAAACGGATAAATAAAAGGCTTTTAAAAGGTAATAAGTGCGAGTGCAGGATAGTAAATAAAAGTAATGCGATGGCGGAAAATAAATAAAAGTAGTGCGAGTGTGGAAAATAAATAAAAGTAGTGCGATGCAAGAAATAAAGGAAAGTAGTGCAGTGCGAGAAATAAAGAAAGTAAAGTGCGAGTGAGGGAAAGTAAACAAAATAAAGGCAGTGCGGGAAAGTAAACAAAATAAAGGCAGTGCAGGAAAGTAAACAAAATAAAGGCAGTGCGAGAAAGTAAACAAAATAAAGGCAGTGCGGGAAAATAAAGTAGACAAAGGTAAATCAATAAAATCTGCTCCAATCGGAGGGTCGAATAAAATGCGTAACAGAAATGAAAATGGCGGCAGGATTAAACTTCCTTCCAAAGTGATCCAAACTCGATTACACAGTGTGGCAACACTCCGATGTGAAGCGATTACCACTTTTACACAATACTGATATATGCCTAGTTGTAACTAAGTTTGGATGAAGAAACAAATGAAATTAAAGCTCTATTTATAGGCAAGGAAAAATACAGAAATTACAAGGATGCCCCTAAGTTTGAAAATGGGCGGGAACCATTTTGTTCTTGTGGCGCCCGCCACAACATCATGGCGCCCGCCACAGGAGGAAATTGTGGCGCCCAAGTGGAGATAGTGGGAGATGTGGCAGTTGGGGAGAGGTTGAAATTGGGACACATCATGGCTGGACCCATGGCGCCCGCCACAGTGGGAGCCACAAGTGTAAAATGCTGATTTTTTGGCTTTTTAGCTCATTTTCTCGATCGGGGCTCCGATTAGACTGAAAACTTGAAAACAAAGAAAAATATAGTAATAACATAACAAAATAACAATAAAACAACTAAAATGCATGCGAAATCGGAGTCGAAAATACGGTGAATTTCAGTGTCATCAAATTCTCCCACACTTAAACCCTTGCTTGTCCTCAAGCAAAACACTTAAAAGCTCAAAGAAGAAAAAACGGTGTCGACGAGTGATTCGGGCTAAAAGGCTTCTAAGTTCAAGTCGGGATGCAGTGATCGGTACTAATTGAGTGAACCAAGGGTATCATGATGACACTTATCCGCAGACACGGACATAAACTCCATTCCTATATTAACCATCCCATATTATCCCACAATACCTAGGCCTACCTCTTCATCTCTTTTTGGGTCCTTTTCATTCAGGCGCAATCAGATTAAGCCCGTTATCCGTACATGCTTCATAGCAGAGTGACCGGTTAGTGATTCTGATCCTAAACATGGGGTTTCTGGCACATAAATATGTGTAAACCCTTTTATTTGACCCAAATGCAGTTGTGGGGGATCGGATCGTAATCCGCCCTACCGAGTTCAGTGCCAAATACCTCTGAACCAACTAACAGCGAGTGAGTTTTTCTTTTTCTTTTTATTTTGCAGCAAATTTTTCCAACTTTTCGGTTTAAATGACTTTGTGAGGGTCACCTATCCCGGACTTGCCTTTTTTATTTTATTTATTTAACTGGATCATTCACTTATGTTCATCGGTCCCCTACGTAGAGGATGCTTAGGGCGGAGCTGACTGCTGGAATAAACTACTGAGGACTATACTGAAATGATAATTAAGGCCATGGTATATGGGGTTTCGGGAGTGATTCCTATATTCATGAAGTCTATGGTGCTAAAACGATACTGATGTTTTAAAAAGTTCTCCCGAGTCACCACATCTTAACTCAAACCTGTCTTAAAGCCCAAAAACTTTCAGAATAACACCGTTTTCTTTTGCAAAAGTTTTTGGTAGGGCTAAAGGAATGGGGAGATTAGGATGTACTAAAGATACACTATACTGGTGACTCGTCAGACACATGCATTTTCTAAAACACTCTAACTAAAAGCAAAATAAAACAAAGTAAACAACTAAAAAGCAATAAAAATAAACAATCTAACTAAAAACAACAAAGGAAAATAGAAAGCGATAAAATCTCCTCCCACACTTAAATTGAACATTGTCCCCAATGTTTCGAAATAAGATAAGGGGAGAGTAACATGTCACACTACTGCTGACCATTGGTCCCTTCGCCATCTTGAGGTGGACGACGGGATCTGCTGCGACGATGATCTCTCTGGTACATCCTGGCCGATAAGGCATCCTGAGCAGTCCTCACCTCTCGAAGGTTGCCTAAAATGGAACCCTGAGTGGCCTCCATCAGCGCAAAATGCTCACTGTGGTAGTTTCGCTGACATGATTGCTCGTTTGTGACCGCAAGCAGGGTCTGTGCAACAATCGTATAGGATCGATCTGTCCTCCGCTGCGATTCTTGCATGAAGCTCATATTGTCCGCCAGTTGTTGTTGAATGGTAGAGAGTAGGTCATCACGCCTTTGTTCTCTAGCCATGTGGTCGCGCCACATCTCCTCAATAATATAGAATCCAGGAGCAGAACCTGCAAAAAAAGAAGATGGTGCGGTGTATGGTAGTGAAGGGTGATGGGGGGACACATGAGGTACGGGAGATTGCTCTCTCCGATCAAGCTCTTCATCAGTGTCGTGTCCCTCCTCATCAGGAACATTAGGAGGAAGTGGACCTAAAACGGATGGAGCATCTAAATCATAGGTCTAGTTCCTTTCATTACGTACATCAGTACGTCTAGTGCATGGTAAGGCAACAGATGGGAAAACTACACCATGAATCATAAGCACATAACCTCCCTCTCTTCTCACTCGGCACAATTTCATATCTTTTAGAAATTTAAGGTTGATTATGTGAGGAGCTAAGGGAACTAAGGTAGCTATCTCATTGTTCAGGTTAAGAGCCCGAGCAATAGACTTAATGAGTCCTCCAAAAACAATAGGTCCCGCTTTATTAAGAGTTAAAGCCATATGAGCAATCATAAACGGGACTGAATTAATCCTCCTATTTATGAGGCTTCCTTGGTATGGTGTTGCTACTCTATGCCTAACTCCATATTTGCTTAAAAGTTTATCAAATATTCTCGATATGAAGTGCGATCCTCCATCGCTTATGACTAAATGGGGTGTTCCAAATCTGGGGAATATATAGTTTTTAAACAACTTGATCACCACTCTAGTGTCGTTTGTGGGTGCAGCTATAACTTCATCCACTTAGACACGTAGTCCACAGCTACTAAGATATACTTGTTTCCTAAGGATGGTGGGAAGGGTCCCATGAAATCTATACCATAAACGTCGAAGAGTTCTACTTCTTGAATGTTTCTTAGAGGCATTTTGTCACGTCTTGAAATATTTCTCGTGCGTTGGCATCTATCACATTTGACAATGCAAGCATGGACATCGCGCCACATGGTAGGCCAGAACAGACCAACTTGAAGAATCTTGGCGTATGTCTTAGAGGTGCTCGCATGTCCACCATAGGGTGCAGAGTGACAATGCTCAGTTATACTTTTTACCTCCTCTTCTGGAACGCAACGGCAAAAAATGTCGTCTTTACCCCTTTTGAAAAGGAGCGGTTCGTCACAATAAAAGTTTCTTACATCGTTAAAGAACTTCTTCTTCCGATGGTAGTTAAGTTCAGGGGGTATGATATCAGCAGCTAGATAATTAACAAAGTCTGCATACCATGGCACGTTACTTACAACTAAGGATTTTTGGAAGTGCTCATGAGAGCCTAGGCTATCATCTTCAATGGCTTCTAGTTTAGCTATCAGCCTATCATAGGCAAAATCATCATTTATGGGTACGAAGTTTGGTTTCAGGTGTTCTAGCCTAGAAAGGTGATCAGCTACTACATTTTCAGTGCCTTTTTTATCTCGGATATCTAGATCAAACTCTTGTAGTAATAGAATCCATCGGAGTAACCTGGGCTTGACATCTTTTTTACTTAATAGGTAACGAATGGCAGCATGATCGGTGTAAACTATAATTTTGGCTCCTACTAGATAAGATCTGAATTTGTCTATAGCAAAAACTACAGCTAGTAGTTCCTTTTCAGTTGTTGCGTAGTTAAGTTGGGCAGCGTCTAGGGTTCTACTGGCATAATAAATCACATGTAATTTTTTATCTTTCCTTTGTCCTAGAACGCCTCCAACGGCATAATCACTAGTGTCGCACATTATCTCAAAAGGTTCTGACCAATCAGGGGGTTGCATAATGGGTGCTGAAATCAACGCTTGCTTTAAAAGATTAAATGCTTCATTACATTTTTCATCGAAAATAAATTCAACATCTTTCATTAAAAGGCCAGTTAAAGGTTTAGTTATTCTAGAGAAGTCTTTGATAAAACGCCGGTAGAATCCAGCATGTCCAAGGAAACTTCGGACTTCTCTGATAGTTTTGGGTGGTTTTAGGTTCTCTATGACTTCTATCTTATCTCTATCTACCTCAATACCTTTTTCGGAAATTATATGTCTTAAAACAATCCCTTCGGTGACCATGAAATGACACTTTTCCCAGTTTAGCACAAGGTTCACCTCCACGCATCTCTCCAGGATTTTCTCAAGGTTAGCAAGACAATTTTTGAAATCAAATCCGTAAACCGAGAAATCATCCGTAAATACTTCCATGATACCATCTAGGTAATCTGCAAAGATTGACATCATGCAGCATTGGAAAGTAGCTGGGGCATTACAGAGTCCGAATGGCATTCGTCTGTAGGCAAAAGTTCCATAAGGGCATGTAAAGGTAGTTTTTTCTTGATCTTCGGGGTGGATAGGTATTTGGAAGAATCCAGAGTATCCATCTAGATAGCAGAAGTAAGAGTGTCTGGCTAGACGCTCCAACATTTGGTCTATAAATGGTAAAGGGAAATGATCTTTCCTGGTTGCTTTATTTAACTTTCTGTAGTCTATGCACATCCGTCATCCTCCTTCTATCCGTTTTGCTACATGTTCGCCTTTATCATTTTGCACTATTGTGATGCCTCCCTTTTTAGGTACTACATGCACAGGGCTCACCCACTTACTATCCAAGATCTGATAGATTATACCTGCCTCAAGTAACTTAAGAACTTCTCTTTTAACAACATCACTCATTATAAGGTTTATTCTTCTCTTGTGTTCTCTGGAGGGCTTTGAATCTTCTTCGAGCGAAATCCGATGCATGCATACGGATGGGCTTATACCTTTCAGATCAGAGATATTATATCCTAAGGCTGATGGATATCTTCATAAAACATCTAAGAGTTGGTCTATTTCCTCTTGGCTCAAGGTAGCACTGACTATAACTGGACGATTCATCTCTTCATCGAGGAACTCATATCTCAGGTTCTTAGGCAGTTCCTTAAGTTCTAAGGTTGGTTTTTTAGGGCATGGCATAGGATTGGGGTAAGGGATAAACGTTCGTAAAGGTTATCATCGATGTAGGGCTTCCTAAAATTATCATCTTCTAGTATGAGAGTTAATGGCAACTTAATTGTTTTTATGATTTCTTCTTGCTCTATTTCCCTAACGCATTCATCAATGATATCTATGGCATAACATGCGTCTCCCATCACAGGTGCCATAAGAAATTTTGAAAGTATAAATTCTATCTTCTCGTCACCTACCTCAAAGGTTAACTTTCCTCTATTGACATCTATTATGGCTCCTGCAGTTGATAAGAACGGTCTACCTAGAAGGATTGGTATATCATCATCCTCTTTAATGTCCATGACAACAAAATCAGTAGGGATAAATAACTGACCTATCCTAACAGGGACATCTTCTAATATGCCTATCGAATACTTAACAGATCTATCGGCTAATTGAAGTGACATCTTGGTAGGTTGTAATTCTCCTAAGTTTAACCTCTCACAAACTGCTAAAGGCATTAAACTCACACTAGCTCCTAAGTCTAGAAAAGCTTTTTCAATGACATGACTTCCCAAAATACAAGGAATGGAGAAATTTCCAGGATCTTTATCTTTTTTGGCTACCTTATTCTCGGAAATAGAATTGCATTCCAAGGGCTTCGGATTGTTGAGTCTACGTTTGTTGGTAAGGATGTCTTTGAGAAATTTTGCATAAGAAGGTATTTGGGTGATGGCTTCTGTGAAAGGGATTTCTACGTGAAGTTTTTCTATAACCTTAATGAATTTCTGATACTGGTTATTGATCTGGGTCTGTTTGAGTCTTTATGGATATGGTATCGGTGGTTTGTGTGACGGGGGTGGTACATAAGTTTTGTCTTTAGATTCTTCTCCTTTTTCTTGACCTTCCTGTTTTTCATATTCCTCTGGTTCCTTCACTTCATCCGTGGGTTCGGTATATTCCTTAGAAGTTTTGGGTTCACTCAATCTTGGGTTAAATGGTTCATCATAAGCGGATCCACTTTGTATGGTAATGGCATTGGCTTGTCCTCTCGGATTTTGTTGAGGTTGTCTAGGAAACTGTCCTCCAGGTGTAGTCTGGAGGGCTTGGTTGAGAGATCTTGGTTTCAAGCATCTTATTGTGAGTAACTATTTGGTCAACCTTGGTTCCTAACTGGGTAATCAGTTCATTAACGTGAATGTTCTGGTTCATGAACTCTTTGTTTTGTTGGGTTTGAGCAGTGATAAAATTTTCCATAATTTTCTCAAGGCTCGGCTTTGGTGGCACAGGTTGCATAGGTTGATTTAGTCTTGGGGCTTGGTAACCTGGTTGTCTCGGAGGTGCAGTATTTTGGATAGGGTTATTGTTCTTATAGGAGAAGTTCGGGTGATTCCTCCATCCAGGGTTGTAGGTATTCGAATATGGGTTCCCTTGGGCGTAGTTCACTTGCTCAGAGTTGGTTTCGTTTAAGAGACTGCATTTTGCAGATTGGTGTCCTTTGGTTCCACATATCTCACAATCCGACGAAACTGTAGCTGCAGTATTCAGGTTTATACACATATGCTCAACCTTGAGGGCTAACGCGTCCATTTTAGCTTGCATCATGTCTATAGAGCTTAACTTATGTACTCCTCCTTGGGCTTCCTTTTTCTCAACTGTCGCTCGTTCAACTCCCCATGATTGATGGTTTTGAGCCATATCTTCGATGAGGGCACTAGCTTCAGGATAAGGTTTGTTCATTAGTGCGCCACCTGCGGCAGCGTCGATGGTCATCTTAGTGTTATAGTGAAGTCCATTATAGAAGGTCTGAATGATTAACCAATTTTTTAAACCATGATGTGGGCATGCTCTTAACAGCTCTTTATATCTCTCCCAAGCTTCGAACAACGATTCTCCTTGGTTCTGGGTAAATCTGGTTATTTGGTTTCGTAGAACGACGGTCTTACTTGGGGGAAAGTATATAGCAAGGAATACTTTTCTAAGGTTTTCCCAAGTTGTTATGGAATTGGGTGGAAGGGAACCTAACCATGATAGGGCTTTATCTCTGAGGGAGAAAGGGAGTAATCTTAAACGGATTGCCTCAGGAGAAGCTCCATTGGTTTTAAAAGTGTCTGCTAATTGGAGAAAGATTTTTAAATGTTGGTTTGGGTTCTCAGTAGCAAGACCTGCGAATTGTCTCTGTTGCACTAGTTGCAACAGGGAGGGTTTAAGTTCGAAATTATTAGCTGGGATGGTTGGCTTTACTATACTAGAACTAGGTTCTTCGTTGGATGGTTGGGCGAAATCCTTAAGAGGTCTTTGATTTTGATCTTCGACCATAGCTCTCCTAATTCTATGGAAAAATAAACATGCGCGAGCGTAACTTTCAGGTTCCTCCAGAGGATCTACTAAGCTTCCGGTGCTACGAGTCCTTCGCATTGACCGACAGGTAACAACCTAAGTCTAAACGATATAACAACAGGGTACGAAATTTGACAAAATTGGTCCCCGGCAACGGCGCCAAAAACTTGATGCGTGTTTTTCGCAAGTATACGAACGCGTCAGAGTAATATAAAAGATTGTCGAATCCACAGAGACCAAAAGTCAATCTATCGTTATCTATTGTTACGGTGTTTATCTAAGGTAATCGAAATAGGGTTTTTAAGAGTGCACAATGAAAAATAAAGTATTAAATTAAATTCAATTAATAAAGACAGGTTCGAATGTAATTCACATAATCAATTGATAATCCAAGTACTTGCTAATAGAATTACTTATGGGCATTATTTCCTACTTTAAAAAGAACCAATTTAACGGGAACTGTCGCTTTCGCGTATTCAGAACCGAGTTGTACTCCATAATCAAACCCTCTTATTGTCACTTATAAAAGGTGCGCATTGCGTTAGAGTAGTAAACCTATTTTTAAGAAATATAGTATCTTGACTTAGTTGAAAATTATTTTGACCTAGATTTCTTAACCAAAAGAGGTTCTCACGAACCAGACTCTAAACTTATAAACGCATCCGAAAATAGTTTTAAAATCACTTTTTTTTGAAGTTAAAAACTCCTAATGAACTAAACAAAGCGCTATCGCTGTATTTGAAATAGTTAAAAACAACTAAGTTTAAACAGACGTCGGACGACTTTCGATCTTACCCAACGGAAATCAAGTGCGGAAAAACTTAAGTTGAAAGTCAAAATAGCCCTTAAGTGTTTCTACGAACAATTGTACGGATTATCGGTTCAATTACGATCCTTAAATTCTAACCTTTATAGGTTTATCTAGACATGGTAAAGTAAAAATGCATTTTAATTTTTATCATAAAAACGGATAAATAAAAGACTTTTAAAAGGTAATAAGTGTGAGTGCAGGAAAGTAAATAAAAGTAGTGCGATGCAAGAAATAAAGGAAAATAGTGCAGTGCGAGAAATAAACAAAGTAAAGTGCGAGTGCGGGAAAGTAAACAAAATAAAGACAGTGCGGGAAAGTAAACAAAATAAAGGTTGTGCGGGAAAGTAAACAAAATAAAGGCAGTGCGGGAAAGTAAACAAAATAAAGGTTGTGCGGGAAAGTAAAGTAGACAAAGGTAAAACAATAAAACCTGCTCCAATCAGAGGGTCGAATAAAGTGCGTAACATAAATGAAAATGGCGACAGGATTAAACCTCCTTCCAAAGTGCTCCAAACTCGATTACAGACTCGATTACACATTGTGGCAACACTCTGATGTGAAGCGATTACCACTTTTACACAATACTCCTATATGCCTAGTTGTAACTCAGTTTGGATGAAGAAACAAATGAAATCAAAGCTCTATTTATAGGCAAGGAAAAATACATAAATTACAAGGATGCCCCTAAGTTTGAAAATGGGCGGGAACCATTTTGTTCTTGTGGCGCCCGCCACAACATCATGGCGCCCGCCACATGAGGAAATTGTGGCGCCCAAGTGGAGATAGTGGGAGATGTGGCAGTTGGGGAGAGGTTGAAACTGGGACACGTCATGGCTGGACCCATGGCGCCCGCCACAGTGGGAGCCACAAGTGTAAAATGCTGATTTTTTGACTTTTTAGCTCATTTTCGCTCCTTTTCTCAATCGGGGCTCCGATTAGACTGAAAACCTGAAAACAAAGAAAAACATAGTAATAACATAACAAAATAACAATAAAACAACTAAAATGCATGCGAAATCGGAGTCGAAAATACGATGAATTTCAGTGTCATCAGTGGTGCACCAGTTGCTTGGAGTTCGAGAAAAGAGCCAGTAGTGGAATTATCATCGTGTGAAGTAGAATACATAACTGCTTCTCTTTATGCATGTCAAGCAAGATGGATGGTGAATCTGGTCGAAGAGATAACAACGAAGAGTCATGGAGCAATTACCATGAAAATCGACAACATGTCAGCTATCAATCTGGCGAAGAATCCGATAACACATGGTCAAAGCAAGCACATCGAGATGAGGTTCCATTATCTTCGAGAGCAGGTAGCAGATGCATTAGCGCCTCTTCTTGTTGAAATCGACGCATAAAGAAAATAGAGTAAGATGAAGTGGAAAAAAAAAGAATGGAGAAAAAATATATTAAAAAATTCATAATTTGTTTTAACTATAAATTTTTTCTATTCGTGTATTTAAAAAATATTTATTTTATTTTAAAGTATAATAAATAAAAATAAATTTTAATTTTAATAATAAACTTAACAATAAAGAAAAATGACAAACTAAAAAACATAAATTTAAAAGCTATTTTAAATATGTTTTGAAATAAATTAATAAAATATTTACTAAAATTATGTTAAAAAATAACTAGTTACTACCAAACTGAATTTAAAACAAAGTTTTATTGCGAAGCCTTTTAAAACGAAGAATACAAAATATAAAACTTTGATAAATCAGTGAATGTGATTGATTGTCTTGTCATTTCAACTAAAGAAGGCAGTCATTGATTGTCATTGATTGTCTTGTAGTACAATTATTGGTATTGATTCAATAATAGTCCGTGATGTTCCCAAATACATATATACTTCATCCCTCTCATTATTCATTTGAAACTAAATACTATTCTTTATTTTAGTTTTTAATATATATTTTTGAATTTTATCTTTAATTAATATTATATTCATTATTTCTAATATATAATTAAAGTATTTTAGTAAAAATATTATTTTCTTTTTTTCATTTACTATTTTTTCTGTCAATTGAATTTTACTTTTTAATTAATATTATATTTATCATTTTTAATATATAATAAGAATATTTTAATAAAAATATCATTTTTTTTTTCATTTTTTAAATTTATATATGAAATAATCAATTGGATTATGCATATCATATGGAAGGAATAATACTCTAAAAACTAACCAAAACTAAAAAGTACAGAAAAAACAACTTAAACTTTAATGTGGTGATCCAATATGTTAGAGATTTGAATATATATATATATATATATATATATATATATATATATATAGCATTCTCAATAAAATTTTAATAATTTATAAAAAAAAGTGTATTATTTATTCAAATAATTTTATAAATGATGTCAATATATGGAAAAATGATAGAGTTATTTCAAATACCTTTTATAAACAGTATTAAATTTATATACGAGAAAAAATGCATTACTAATTCAAATATCTTTTATAAATGATGTCAAAATACGGAAAATAATCTATGGTTAATCTTAATATATTTTTATAAACGATATTATTTTTATATAAAAAAACTTATTATTTTTTTAGATCATTTTTTTTAAATTTGATTATTTTCTTAATTTGTGTACAATTAAGCGTATCAAACCATAGTCGTGAGTCCACACAGTATTTTACTAGTTGTAAAGAAGAAAGTATAAGAGAGTTCTTTTTTAATATCACCTCATTTATTTGGTAAAATTAATTCATATGAATGTTAGTACTAGATTCATACCTAAAAATTATGCACAATCAAAATAAAGCCTCATCAACCCAATTCAATTCAATTCAATTGATAACTATGAATGGACATAAGAGATACTGAGGTATTACTATTACTAACATTGAATCATTTGTTTATGGTGATGACCATACAAAGATATTTATACATTAAAAAATACACAAAACAAATCCAAAACAAACTTAAATTACTAGAAATAATTAAATTAAATTAAATTATCTAAAGATGAATCAATTCTTTTTTCCAACAATCTCTTGAAGCTTGTTGCAGAAATCATCAATATAAGATGATTCAAGATCTTCATTAAGCAACATCTCTCTAATCTTAGCATGATTAACCCTCACTTTCTTACTGGTTTCATTCTCATCCTCCATCACAATACTCACAGCTTTACAAACACTATCCTTAGTATACAAACCATCTTCACCTTTCTCGACTTCTACACCAACTTTCAAGTTATTTCCCATCATCCTAGCATTCAATATTTGGTCACCATAATTTGGCAGCAAAACCAATTGACATTTATTCACCAATGCCTCAGATAAAGAACCCGAACCACAATGTGTAATGAAACATCCAACAGAAGGATGTTCCAAAATCAGTTGCTGCTGTACCCAACCACCATAAACAACACCTCTTCCTTTCGTTCTTTCTGCAAACCCTTCTGGTAATGCTTCTTCCAATGTTGCAAAACCAAAAGGTGGCTTCAAAGCTGCAAAAAATGGTATACCGGTTAACTCAAGACCGAGCATTAATTCTTGAAATAGATTTGGTCTTAAAACACATTCACTTCCAAAACAACAATAAACAACTGAATCCGTCTTGAATCCAGCAAGCCAAGTAGACCAATTTTCATCTAAAACAGAATTTGGTTTTTCAAGTATAACAGGTCCTGAAGTTAGAACCGGTTTGTTAAATTGTTTATGTATGTAATCAAGATAAGGCCCTTCAATTTCTTTGCATGTTCTGAATCCCAATGCATCGGCTTCATTCAAAGAAATGGCTTGTCTATCATAGAAAAGCACATTGCTACCGAAAATTTCTTTCCTTTTAGCAACAAAGATTTTAGCTTCATGATTATAAAGCTTGATTGATGAATCAGGGTAACCAGAAGGAGGTTCCATGAGATCAAATTCTGTTAAACTTGTTCCCTTTAAATATCTAGCTGGTGTTAGAGTATAACCAACCATAACCGAACTAGCAGTGCAATAATGAATAGCTTTGATGCCTAAACGTTTGGTTAAAGATGGAATCCAATGCGTGAAATCGTAGAAAACAATGTGAGGTTTGAGATTAGTGAGATGAGTTTGGATGTCGGGTTGTGTTAGATCCATGGCTGTCATGATGTGTGGTTGTAAAGGGAAAGGGACATCAGCTGTTGTTTCTGCATTGGGAGGAAGACCTTCAACATGAGGAACTGTGATAGTGACAAAAGTGATTGATTGAGGGTGGAGATTGAATGGTTGTAATTTAGATCGTGCTGATTTAGGTGTGAAAAAAGTGACGGTGTGACCTTTTTTTGCTAACTTGTTAGCTAGGTGAATGAATGCAGTTTGATGGCCCATGGCAAACCATGGATACATTGCTATGTGTAAAGAAGATGACGAATCCATAGTGATAGAAAACAAAATATCTTGAACAATATTGTAAACGATTTTGGTGGTGAAGTTGGCTTCTCTTATCTTGTTATTTATAGACAAAAAGTCGTGTCTTAAATATAACTGTTATAAAAGATTAATAAATGTATTTTTCTTGCATGAAACATATATTCTACTCTTGTTTTTCATTCAATATAATAATATTAATATTTATTCCTTGAGTTAGAGCTTTAAAATAAAATATATATTGTTTTAATTATATTAATTTATCTTTAAAATCAATACTTACAATTATGCATATTAATATAGATTGATATTTTTAAAAATAAGTAGTTACTACCAAACTGAATTTAAAACAAAGTTTTATAGCGAAGCCTTTTAAAATGAAAAATACAAAATATAAAACTTTGTTAAGTCGAGCATATGATCAAGTTTTACTGTATCATTTACTCTGTTAAGCTAAATAAGTGAATGCCATAGATTGTCTTACTATTATTTATCATTTCAACTGACAAAAAGGCAATGTCATTGATTGTCTTATTATCATTTCAACTAAAAAAAGCAATGTCATTGATGGTCATTGATTGTCTCGCAGTACAATTATTGGTATTGATTCAATAAAAGTTACTAGTCCGTGATGTTCCCAAATAGATATACTTTCTCCCTCTCATTATTCATTTGAAACAAAATACTATTCTTTATTTTAATTTTTAATATATATATATATATATATATATATATATATATATATATATATATATATATTTGAATTTTATCTTTGATTAATATTTTATATTATCACTTCTAATATATGATAAGAGTATTTTAATAAAAATACTTTTTTTCCTTTCATTTATTATTTTTTCAATTTATATATGAAATAGTCAATTGGATTACGCATCATAGGATGAAAGAAATAATACTCTATGAATTAACCAAAACGAAAAAATTCAGAAAAAATAATTTAAACTTTAATGTGATGTGGTGATCGAATATCTTAGAGATTTGAAAAAAAAATATAGCATTCTCAATAAAATTTTAATAAGTTATAAAAAAAGTGTATTATTTATTCAAATAATTTTATAAATTATTCAACATATGGAAAAACCAACAATTATAACAACACCAACAATAATCAACAACATCAAAATTTCGAGAGTAAGAAGGTCTCTTTTGACCCTATTCCTATGTCATATGCCGAACTCTTTGGTTCTCAAGAACCTACTCCAGCCAAGAAATCCGCCTCAAATTCCAGAACCACTTCCGTGGTGGTATAAACCTGAACTCCGTTGTGCCTTTCATCAAGGAGCTCCCGACCATGATATCAAGAACTGTTACCCATTGAAGTATGAGGCCCAGAAGCTTGTAAAGAGTGGGATGATGTCCTTTGAGGACCGTGCGCCAAATGTGAAAGCCAACCCATTACCCGCTCATGGTAATTCCTTTGTTAATATGGTAGATGGTTGTCCAGGAAATTTCCGAGTCTCCGGTGTGCGACATATTCGTAGGTCCTTGGTAGAGATGCATAGGACCCTATGTACCATCAGTGATTGTGAGCACGACCATGATGGTTGTGCAATTTGCAGTGTAAACCTTCGTGGGTGTTTGATCGTCAAGAGGGATACCCAGAAGTTGATGGATGAGAATGTAATCTAGATTCAACAGTCTAGGGATATAAATGATGTCAATTTGATTGTTCTAGTGTTTAAGACCCCGGAGCGGGTAGTGATTCAATTTGATAGCAACAATAACAACAATGTCAATAGATCGGTATTGCTGTTAGTGATACGGTTAGCGCCCCCCGTCCCGTATACATCTGATAGAGCTGTTCCATACCAGTATAATGCTACAATGGTGGAGAATGGTCAAGAGGTTCCATTACCTACGACCAATTCTGTTGTGAATATTGCAGATATCGCGAAGGTGACCCGTAGCGGCCGTGTTTTCAGTACCGTCTTCCCGAAAGAGGTGTTAGAGGATGTTTTAGTTGGTAAGAAGGTTGATGTACCTGCAATAAACCCAGTTAGTGCTTTAGTGTGTCAGTCTGGTGAATCCAGCAAGCTAAAGCCTAATGATGATGATGAGGTACTAAGATTGATTAAGAAGAGCGAATTTAATGTGGTGGAGCAGTTGCTCCAAACTCCTTCGAAGATTTCAGTGTTGTCTCTACTGATGAATTCCGAAGCGCACAGAGAAGCATTGTAAAGAGTATTGGAACAAGCCTATATCGAGCATGATGTAACTGTGGATCAATTTGACCACACTGTGGCTAACATCACTTCCTGCAACAACTTGAGCTTTTGTGATGAAGAACTTCCCGAGGAAGGCAGAAATCACAATCTGGCACTGCATATATCAATGAATTGCAAGGAAGATGCATTGTCAAATGTGTTGGTTGATACCGGTTCTTCTTTGAATGTACTCCCCAAATAACCTCTGTCAAGATTGTCCTATCAAGGCGCCCCTATGAGGTACAATGGCGTGATCGTCAAGGCTTTTGATGGTTCTCGCAAAACCGTCATTGGAGAAGTGGACCTTCTAGTGAAGATAGGTCCGAGTGATTTTCAAATTACTTTTCAAGTAATGGATATCCACTTGCCTTATAGCTGTTTGTTGGGAAGACCATAGATCCATGAAGTTGGAGCTGTAACATCTACTTTGCACCAGAAATTGAAATTCGTGAAGAGTGGCAAGCCTGTCATTGTGGGTGGAGAGAAAACGCTGTTGGTGAGCCATCTGTCGTCCTTTTCATATGTGGAAGCTGAGGAATAGGTAGGAACTTTGTTCCAAGCTCTATCTATTGCTTAGGTAAAGAAAACTGGGGCACCCATGTCTTCTTTCAAGGATGCTCAAAGAGTTATTGAGGCAGACAACACAGATTAATGGGTCCGTATAGTAGAGGTCTGCGAGAACAAGAACCGAGCCGGATTGGGATTCCAGCGAGGGCCGTCTAACGTCAAAGCTGAAGAAGTGCAACCGAGTTTCCGTAGCGGAGGGTTCATCCATGGTAATGAACAACACTCAACTCCTGTGATCGAAGGTGATGAAGATGAAGATTGCGCCAACTTTGTGACGCATGGCAAGACTTGCAACAATTGGGTTGCTGTTGATGTTCCTGCTATTATCCATCCCTCTAAGTAATTTGTTTTTTTTCACTATTTTAAGAAAAATCCTTCTCCTATGCCTAAGGGAGAAGTGAACATTGTTAGGCATTTTCAAATTATCATCAATAAAATGCAATTCTATTCATCCACATCTATGATGTTTTTATTTTTACCTTTTGCTTTTCCGAAAATGGTAATCACAAAAAACATAAATAAATAAATAAATAATTGTCCATCTGCGCAATATTTGGTCACAATTCACTTCTGTAAAATTAAAATATCAAATCATTATGCAGGTTGGTTCCTAAATCCATTGAATACAATGGTCCTACTCCCTCTCCAAACTTTGATTTCCCTGTGTTTGAGGTTGAGGAAGAAATTGATGAAGAAGTATCTGATGAATTGTCTCGTCTACTTGAGCATGAGGAAAGAGCCATTCAGCCGTTCGAAGAGCAGATTGAGTTAGTCAACTTGGGTTCAGAAGAAGATGTGAAGGAAGTCAAGATTGGGTCTCAACTGTGTCCAGAGGTTAAGAAGGGATTGATTGATCTTCTCCGAGAGTATTCAGATGTGTTTGCTTGGTCCTATCAAGACATGCCTGGTTTGGATTATGAGATTATGGAGCATAGATGGCCATTAAATCCAAAATGCCCGCCAGTCAAGCAGAAGTTGAGGAGGGCTCATCCTAACATGGCAGTAAAGATCAAAGAAGAAGTGCAAAAGCAGATTGATGCCAGTTTCCTTATTACCGCTGAGTATCCAAAATGGGTGGCCAATATTGTGTCTGTTCCTAAGAAGGACGGAAAAGTCCACATGTGTGTTGATTATAGATATTTAAACAAAGCTAGTCCGAAAGATGATTTTCCTTTGCCACACATTGATATGTTGGTAGACAATACAACTAAATTCAAAGTCTTTTCGTTTATGGACGGATTTTTCGGTTATAATCATATCAAGATGGAACCCGAAGATATGGAGAAGACCATATTCATTACACCCTAGGGAACATTCTGTTATAGAGTGATTCCTTTCGGTCTAAAGAATGTTGGTGCAACATACCAAAGAGCTATGACCACTCTTTTTCATGATATGATGCATAAAGAGATCTAAGTCTATGTTGATGACGTGATTGCTAAATCGAGTGATGAAGAGGAGCATGTGGAGCATTTGTTGAAGCTATTCCAGCGTTTGAGGAAGTACAAACTCCATTTGAATCTCAATAAATGTACTTTTGGTGTTCGTTCTAGTAAGTTGTTGGGCTTTATTGTCAGCAAGAAAGGTATTGAAGTTGATCCTACCAAGGTCAAAGCAATACAAGAAATGGCTGCGCCAAAAACTGAGAAGCAAGTCCAAGGTTTTCTTGGCCGCTTGAATTACATCTCAAGATTCATTTTGCATATGATGCCACATGTGCGCCTATATTAAAGATTCTTCGGAAAGATCAGTCTTGTGATTGGACTGAAGATTTCCAAAAAGCCTTTGATAGTATCAAAGAGTATCTGCTTGAGCCTCCGATTCTGTCTCCGCCTGTTGAAGGAAGACCCTTGATCATGTATGTGACTGTGCTTGAAGAAAGTATGGGTTGTGTTCTGGGTCAGCAAGATGAAACTGGAAAGAAAGAATATGATATTTACTACCTCAGTAAGAAGTTCATCGACTGTGAGACTCGGTATTCTATGCTTGAAAGGACTTGTTGCGCATTGGCTTGGGATGCTAAGCATTTGAGCCAGTATATGTTGAATCATACAACTTGGTTGCTATTCAAAATGGATCTAATCAAGTACATTTTTGAGAAGCCTTCTTTAACTAGGAGGATTTCCCTTTGGCTGATGTTGTTATCTGAGCATGATATTGAATACCGATCTCAAAAAGCGATTAAAGGTAGTATCTTGGCTGACCATTTGGCTCACCAACCGATTGAAGATTATCAGTCAATACAATATGACTTTCCTGATGAAGAGATCTTGTACATGAAAATGAAAGATTGTGATGAAGCATTGCTTGAAGAAGGGCCAGAACCTGGTTCCCGTTGGGGCATGGTTTTTGGTGGAGCTATTAATCAGTATGATAATGGCATTGGGGCAGTGATTATTACTCCTCAAGGCATGCAATTTCCATTTACAGCTAGATTGAATTTCAAATGTTCAAATAATATGGCTGAGTATGAAGCTTGCATTATGGGGCTTGAAGAGGCCATTGATCTCAGAATCAAATATCTGGACGTCTATGGAGATTCAGCTTTGGGTGTGAATCAAATCAAAGGTGAACGGGAGATGAATCAACCCGGTTTGATACCATATAGAGATTATGTGAGGAGGATTTCAAATTTCTTTACAAAGGTTAAATTTCATCATATCCCTCAAGATGAGAACCGGATGGCAGATGCTCTTACAACGTTGACTTCAATGATTATGGTGAAGTTTTGGAATGAAGTTCCTAATTTGACTGTGATGCATCTTGATAGGCCAACTCATGTGTTTTCTATTGAAGAAGTCAAAGATGAGAAGCCATGGTATTTTGATATCAAATGTTTCCTCCAAAGTCAGGTTTACCCGTCTGGGGCATCTTTGAAAGATAAGAAGACTTTGAGGAGATTAGCTGGAAACTTCTACCTAAATGGTGATGTGCTTTACAAGAGAAAATTCGATATGGTTTTGCTTAGATGCATGGATAGACACGAAGCAGACATGTTGATGACTGAAGTCCATGAGGGTTCCTTTGGTACTCATTCCAATGGACATGCTATGGCTAAGAAGATGTTGATAGCAGGTTACTATTGGCTAACAATGGAATCTGTTTGTTGCAAGTTTGTGAAGAAATGCCATAAGTGTCAGATATATGCAGATAAGATTGATGTCCCTCCGACACTGTTGAATGTCATTTCCTCTCCATGGCCCTTCTCCATGTGGGGGGAATTGATATGATTGGCATGATTGAGCCCAAAACTTCGAACGAACATTGTTTCATTCTAGTGGCTATTGATTACTTTACAAAGTGGGATGAAGCGGCATCATATGTGAATGTAACCAAGCAATTTGTTGTGAGGTGTATCAAGAATCAAATAATATGCCGTTATGGTGTACCAAGTAAGATCATTACTGATAATGGATCTAACTTGAATAATAATATGGTGGAATCTCTTTTCAAAGACTTCAAGATTGCACATCATAATTCTTCCCCCTACATACCTAAGATGAATTGGGTTGTTGAAGCTGCAAACAAGAACATTAAGAAGATCATTCAGAAGATGGTTGTGACATACAAAGATTGGCATGAGATGCTCCCATTTTCTCTGCATGGGTATCGTACATCCATCCACACTTCAACAGGGGGAACCCCTTTCTCAATTGTTTATGGCATGGAAGTTGTGCTCCTAGTGCAGGTCGAGATCCCATCATTGAGTGTCTTGATGGAAGCCAAGTTGACTGAAGTTGAATGGTGTCAGATCAGGTAAGGCCAACTGAATTTAATTGAAGAGAAGAGGTTGAATGCCATGTGTCATGGTCAGTTGTACCAGTAGAGAATGAAGAAAGCTTTTGATAAGAAGGTCATGCCTCGTGTATTCAGAGAAGGTGACCTTGTGCTCAAGAAGATTCTATCTTTTAAACCAGATGCTATGGATTTTGAAGAGTTCACGTGTCCTGTGAATGTCGATGCAGTCAAGAAATACTTCGCCTAAAAAGAAAATAACAACTCACTAAGTTGAAAACCCGAAAGGGTGACTTAGGCAAAAATGAGCATCTCGGTGGATTGAAAACCCGAAAGGGTGATCCAGGAAAAATTTAGAGACATAAAACAGAAAAATTTATCCCGATAGATTGAGTACCCCACCTTGGGGAAATTTATGCAAAAATTATGGATTACGGCAAGGAACTGCACTCGGTTGATCTCCGGTCTTGAGCAAGTCAGTCAACTTGGATTTAGCATTCTCAACCGAAGCCAAGAGCACGATGGATATTAAAGTCGGTGAAAGGATTAGTGATCATCGTATTCAACGTAGCCCTTTTCCATGTAAATTACCATTTTTCAACTTTTGTAAAGATCTGTGGAGTCTTGTCATTTACAGACTACCATTCTATTAAATAAAGTTGAGCTTTTTATCCAATTATTTCTACTCTTATTTATCTTTCAGCCAAATAGAATTAAATTTTATGATGATCATTTTGAAATTAAATCTAAAAATCAAAATCATTTTCTTAAAATAATAAAAGCAATTACTTTTAAAGAAAAAGAGCAATCGATTTCACCAAGGAATATCAACCACAGTCTGAGAACAAGTAAGTCTTAAAAGTGAAAAACATTGTTGGTCTTTCCCTAAGCAGTTGGTTTCAACAATTCAGTTTCCCCAGCCAAGTTTTGAGATCGCCTCCCTAGCTGAGTTGTAGGCGCGTATTCTCGAACGGTTTGCATAGATTCAATATGGATTTTTATTTCCCCTCAAGTCGCCAGAGGAGTTTATTCCTGATCCCCCATGAGCACTAATTCTTGAGCAGTAATATCCCCTGCAGGGTTGTCTCCCATTTTTGGTATGATGATTGACCTAAAATTCCCCGCAGAGTTCATGATGAAGATCCTGAACATATCTTCTCTCTTTCCCCATCCAGGGTTGAGCCTTTGAGATGGATGGTTTTATGTCCATCCCCAACTCTTCTTCTCCGGTTGATGTCTCCATCCTGTCGATATTAGTCGAGTGTTGTAACGACGATTCAGATCAGTGACATTTATATCCTTTTTGATTGTTTTGTCAGCATAATCGTCAATCATATACATATACATTCATAGATTTCATTATTGCATTATTATTGCACTTTGTGATTCATTATTTTTTCTGATCCTCTGCTATGATGATATCATTTCCCCATGCAGATTTGGTGTGCCTGTCCTCCCTCAATTGTAGAGTGTCATCCCCTTAAGCATAAAGAATTTAACCTTTCTCATTCCCTACTGAGTTGTTTTCTCGTGGATGACTATTATTTCAGCTTCCTCCCCAGTTGATGATTTGGATGGAACCACTCCCCTTGAATTATATCCTCACTGGGTCGAGTCTTTGATTGACCATTTCCTTCAAGAGACGGGTATTCTTTCCTGTTGAGTTATATCCTCACCGGGTCGAGTCTTTGATGGAACCATTCCCCTTAAGTTATATCCTCCTCGTGGATTCGTTTTACGTTTCCCCAGGTAGTCTATCCTTGATATGTTCATCTTAACCGATGACGGGTATTCTTTCCTGTTGAGTTTATTCTTGATATGTTCAACCTAATCGGTGTCAGATACTCTCTTTATGGTTTTCTACCCAGTAAAAAGGTAGTTGTAATCCCTATTTTATTCCCCCAGAGGGTTAATCCTTGACATGTTCATCTTAACCGATGACGAATTTCCTCCTCTTTGTGGTCTTCTGCCCAGTAACCGGTAGTCATAAATCCTGCTTTCCCTTGTGGAGTCTATCCTTGATATGTTCATCCTAATCGGTGACAAATATTCTCTTTTGGTATTCTATCCAGTAACTGATAGATGTAATTCCTATTTTCTCCCCTCGGAGTCTATCCTTGATATGTTCATCTTAACTGGTGACCGATATTCTCTTTTGGTATTCTATCCAGTAACTGATAAATGTAATTCCTACTTTTTCCCGGCAGTCTATCCTTGATATGTTCATCTTAATCGATGACGTATATTCTTCTATTTGAGTTTATCCTTGATATATTCACTCTAACCGGTGACGGATATTCTCTTCCTTCGGTCTTCTGCCTAGTAACCGGTAGTTGTAAATCCTATTTGGCTTTTCCCCAGCATGTTATTCTTACCCAATAACTAGTAATGAATATACCTCCTGTTTCCCTCGGTGAGTCATCCTTGATATGTTCACCCTAACCGGTAACAAATGTCCTCTCTGTCAGATTATGTTATCCTCCTACCCAGTAGCCGGTAATAGATAATATATTTCTGGTACTCCTGCGTTGAAGTTCATTTCTTCCCCAGTTGAGTTTGAGTGCGTATTTCCTCAGTGAAATCATCGTCCCCTATTTGGATCGAGTATTTCAGTTTTGTCCTGATTTACCCGTTTCCTTTGCAGATTTTTCCTTTATCCCCGGTTGAGTCTTTCCATTGATTTATTTTCATGGAATCCCTCGTGTCGCCCAACAATTTTAAGTTGTAGCCTGGCCTATACACAACTTTTTATCCCCAGAGTATCTGTCTCCCCAGTGAGTTTTCCTTATGGAATGCATTATGCTCCTACAGACTTTCAGTCTCTCCGGATTCTTTTCCTTTGTGGCAACATTTTCCCCACAAAGATTATTTTTAAGATTTCGTATCATATGCATCATGAGGTCTCTTAGTGACCAAAATTTGCTTCTATGTTTTTATTTAACTCCATTATACTGAGTCGATGCGAAGATTTTAACCTTCATCTCCTCAGATAGAACGTCCTTAAATAGAGACAACTGTAAGACCCCGATTTTGACCATAAGACCCCTCATGTTATCTCATCATATGCAGTGGCATTGGGATCACACCTTGGCATCCTCCTTACCCCTCATTCATTTGGCTTATATTGGGAGAGATCACCAAGAACATTTGATTGTATCATACTTTATTTTTCATTATTTACTAACCAAAATACCAAAAATATGTCAATGTATAGTTTGTTACTTTTGTAGGTAGTGTGTATGCTCACCTATGCTCTATCAAGCTCATATATAGGGTTTAAGACCCTCAATGCAAGAAGCACAATCAAGAAATGGTTCACATTGGTTTTAGGGATCATATATGGATCCCCATGATCTTCACATGATATTTTGATCAAGAAATCATCAAAGAGTTTGTAGTTGGTTTGCCTTGGAAACCCTAATTCATCTGGGTATCTTGTGTGACTTCTTCAACAAGTTTCTTCAACAATTTATCAAATGTTTCAAGGGATACTTCATATTACATCATCTTACACATATATGATCCTCCATGAGTCCCAAAAGTCAAGAGAATGTCAAGCTAGCAAATGGTTCATGGCGGTTGATCAAAGAAAGTCAACTAGTCAAAACTGGGGTTCCTTAGACCCTATCTCCTACAATTTTTGTCATATGAAAATGATTCCAAGAGAAACGTTACTCAAAATGACATTACAAACAACTTTCATGTTGAATTCTAGATCTCTTTTTTCTTGGAAAGTCATGTTTTATGGTGAAAGATTATAGGTCATTTTGTCTGAACCCTAGTTTGGAAGTCAACTTCCAAAGACCATAACTTGCTCAATTTTTATGATACGAAAGCCATTAAAATTGAATAATCAAATTAAAGATGTCTACCTCAACTTTTATGTTTGGAGGAAGCTCAAATTCAACTTGCAAATGCATGTGCCAAGAGGAAACATTATAGGTCATTTTGGGCCAATACCATTAAACAAGTGATTTTCCTCAACTTCTAAAATGCATAACTCCTTCATGCCAAATCCAAATGAGGTCAAATTTGTGACTAAATTGAAGAGGTTTGATATATCTATAACTTTTATGAAGTAACTTTTCTCATTTGAAGTCCATAGAAAAAGTTATTCGAGGTGGAACAAGTAAACATTTGACTTGGGACTTAGAAAATTTTCAAATATGTTTGATTTCCTAAACTTCCACCTCAAAATTCATCATAATCCAAGTTTCAATGAAAATGTGTTCAACATGAAAGTTGTTCCTCTTGATCTCACATTTCTAAAAAGTCCAAGATCATCTCATTTGGCCAAAGTATGAAGGACTTGCGCATGGGTATAAGTTGAAGGACCATTTGGATGTTTTCCACTTCAACTATTCATACACAATTGCATAGCCTTCCAACATGAATTCAGCATGACTTTCACTCAACTTTGGATCAGATTGCATCACTTGATGGGCCTATCATACGCCCATGCAAGCATGCAAAGAGAATTTTCAAATTTTGCCAAAGTTGGAAGTGTGTGGAAATCAATCTCATGGCCAATTAATAAGACCCGCATTGCTCAGAATTAAGAACCTCATGCCCAAGCTTTGAACCTGCAACCCCAAACCCTCACCATTGAAGGATAAGCTTGAAGATTTTCTTTGAAAATCGAGTTTCAATTCTCCATATGTTTTGAGATTGAAACTCCAAGAGTCCATACCTTTCCTTGACCCATTCCGCTTCCAACAAGCATCTGAAGCAAGGCCAAGCATAATTGAAAGCAAGATCGTGCCAATCTGAAGCTCCATTGAAGGTGAATTTTTAGATTTTTCATCTCTTCGGTTCTCCCTCAATTCTTCACCATTCTTGTTGATTTTTGGTTGTCTGAAGTCCTATCTATGTAGCCAAGAAGATTGAGTTGCTTTGAGGTCAAATCGAAGCAACTCAGTTCATGATCCTCAAAATTCAAATCCCTGTATCTTCTTATATACTTAGAATTGGAGAAAATTGAGGCCAGATTCGTGCTCCTGAGCATTTTTCCTTCAAATTAGTGTATTCAGTTTTCGTTTTCCTTTGAGTTGAGCTTGAACCAGGCCGATGGCTCTCACCGGAGATGATGACCGAAGGTAGGGCTCCGGTGGTGTGCTGGCTTGTCCAGGACCATCTGATCCGAGTCTCATCTTCTAATCTCACGCATCCATTATAATTACCATGCTTGCAACGTGTTTGACTCATGTGCATGTGGAATGCGTGCTCTTGGCCATCTGATCTGCCACCTCAATTAATGAGGGAGATCAAATGGCCCATATTTTTTTTTGATTTTCTGTTTATTTCATTTAATCCCTTATTTTTAATTAATTCATATCAATTTCATTTTTAATCCAAAATATATGTGACTTTCACCAAAAAAAATCAAATATTTTCCTCTTTCATTTTTTGACTTAAAATTATTTTTTGGATTAATTTTGATATCTTTCATGTTTTAATTATTTTTGTGCATAATTTTAATGGTTTAAAAATACTTCTGGTTTTTTAAAAATAATGAAATTTTTTGTCTAAGGTCCTTTAACCTTGTTTGATCTAGGATAAATCCCTTGACCATTTATTTGGTATTTTGAAGAGGTTTTAGGTTTTTGATCAAACATAATTCAATTTAAATGCATTTAATTTTATTTTTAATTGATTAATTGTGTAGAAATTATGTTGAGCCATTTTTATTGACTTGTGAAGTTTGACTATGTGTTTAGGCCTTGGTCAAGGTTGATTTGAATTTTGTTGGATTAAACTAATTGGATTTAGGGGATTGATGAAATGCACATTTCATCTCCCAAAATGAATGAATGATTTTAATTTGATAAAATTCCTCCCATGACCAATTTGTGTTTCTCTCATCTCCCCTCACTCTTCATCTTCAATCCCATTCTATCCCATACCTTTCATTGACCAATGAAGTCTCAATATCCTAAGGCTAATTTGTTCATCAATAACTTTGTGTTAGATGAACCAATACAAGTATGGATGGGATTAGGTCCATCCTTTGATCATTTTCTTTTTGTGTGTGGTATGTTTTAGGAGTATGGTTCCCTATACCAAATCTCTAACATGCATTAACACCAAAAAATTTATTGCCCGGCCTCAGATAGTTGTGACTTCTACATAGGTCCAATTACGATTGCTTAACATAGCCTAAATTTTGACCCAAAGGCATACCATTCTAGTAAGTGAGATTGTAAGTCTCCCCCCTTTCATGGTATTGTGTGGAAACTTGGCCTTTTTTACTTTCTTTGGAAGATGTCTTGGTTCAAGGATCCATCCTTGTGAATAGAGGGTTGAGTGTTCTCCAAAGAATGACTTAATCAATTGAAAAGCAAAACACCACTAACATCTAATCAACTAACATTTGACTAACTTTTATTATTCTTGCTTTTAATTTCAAGTCATTTACTTTATGTCATTTAAATTCAAGCCATTTTCCATTTTGCATATCATTTAACTTGTTTATGTTTATGCCATTTTCACTTTGCTAACTTAAGCCATATACTGTGTTTGTATATATTTATTGTATATTTTGTTTGTGTTTGTGGTCTTAGAACCTTAAAATACTTAATAAACCACAAAAACTCTAAAAAATATTTGTGCGGATTGTTGGATTTGATATGAGCTTTGGAATTAGAATTTAGGCAACATTCCCTATGCAAAAAGACTTGGCCAATTCCAACATTTATGAAACCAAGTTATTGTGATTTGAGCTTCCATCTGATGCAAGTATTGGGATCCACATGAATTCATCTGCTACATGGTCTTGATGCAAGTGTTACTTTGAACCTGTGTCTAATGGCTTATTCTGAGCCAATCAAGGAGTATGTCATCTGCTACATGGGAAGATTAAGAAGAAGACTGTGAAGTTGCTTGCTTGGACGTGGCTATCTTTATTTGATGCCTTGCTCTTCATATTGCTACTTGCTTATTGATATTGCTTGATTTAAAGTCCAAAGGAAAAGTGGATTTCTAGATGACATTCTTGTCTATTGGATTGCATCCCATTGGTCAAATCTTTTCAACTCTTAACTTTTAAATTGTTGCTTAGGATTAGTCTCTTCATCTCCTCCCACTCTCTTAAACTTTAAAATCTCTCCCCCTTTTCAAAAACCTTCTTCTCTTGTGATTTCTAAACTTATATTTTATTGCAAATTAGAAACTTTGGCCTTATGTCATCGCATTTTAAAACTTTTTTCTTAAATCAAACTTGTAAATGAATCTAACCATATTGACTTAAAATTTCAAAAGACAAAAATAACTAACACTCATTCAAACTCGTTTAGGCCCTTTGTGCCTCTTTTAAACTTAAATTTTGATTAATGTAAAATCCATTCACTTTGAAGTTGATACCACGAACTGCGAGGTTTTGATCCCTCATTTTTATGTTGGTACGTAGGCACAAGTCTGAAGGTCTTGTCAAACACAAAAATATAATTAATGAATTCTTTTCTCATCCCCACACTCTATTTATTTCAAACATCATTTTATACCAAAACACATACACACATAAAAAAAGGCTCCCTAGGAGTACCTATGACACTTTGGGGTTAACACCTTCCCTCTGTGTAACCAGCCCCCTTACCTGTAATCTCTGGCATTTTATTAGTTTTGATTCGAAAACTTCTTATCTTTGGGTTTTGTTCGTACTTTTCCCTTTTCCTTTGGAAACAATAAAAGTGCGGTGGCGACTTTGGTTTTATTGACTTTAAGTTTATCCATAGCTTAATGGTCATGAATTTACCGCTACACACCGGAGATACAAAAACGCTACATTGGATTCCAAAGAAGAAGTTCCCTCTTATCACTCAGATTCAGAAAAAGAAACTATGGCTGAAATTCCTCCAGTTCCACCTCCTCCACCTCCGGAAAGACTCCTAGGTGACTATGGAGGTGCAAATGCATCGGGTGGTAGATTTACCATTGTCAACCAACCGGTTAATGTGACAAATTTTCAACTGCATCCTATCACAATCAATCAACTTGAAAGAAAATATTTCACCGGAAAGGTTAATGAAGATGCAAACAAGCACCTACATAGATTCCTGACAATGAGTACTACTTTGAAAATTGATGGTCATACTGATGAAGCAAAGAAGTTAAGAATGTTCTCGTTCACTTTATCTGAAGAGGCAGAAGAGTGGTTCTACTCTCTTCCAGTTGGAAGTATTACATCATGGGAAGAGATGGAAACAACTTTCTTAAATGAGTATTTTCCAGCATCAGTATTTCCGAGAAAAAGGTATGAAACCTTGAACTTCAAACAGAAAGATGGTGAGTCTTTGGGAGATACCTACAAAATATTCAAAAGGGTTCTGGTAGCTTGCCCAACTCATAATATGGATCAGATTGAACAAATGCATAAGTTTGTCAATGGGCTCGAAATAAAGACAAAACAGTTGATTGATACAGCAGCCGGTGGCTCGACAAATTTCTCAACAGCCACCGGTATTAAAAGGATCATTGAAGCGATAGCCGCAAATGAGCATCTAGAACTATATGATAGGTGTACAAGCAAACTTGAAGGAGTCATTAATTTGAAACTAGAAGCTAATAAAATTTGTTTGGAAGATACAGTCGCTTCTGAAGTAGAAAAGAAATTGAAAGCAATAAATATAGGTACTCAACATGTTGCTCAAATTTAACCTGCTCAGACCATCACGTGTGAAACCTGTAATGGACCTCACCACACTATGTATTGCTTTACAACTCCTTAACAAATTGAAGAGATAAAATTCTTAAAGCAGAATAATCCCTACTCTAACACTTACAATCTAGGTTGGAAAAATCATCCAAACTTCTCATGGAATGATTAGAGAGGGAATGTTCCACAACAGGGTCAAGGTCAATATCAGACTCAATATCAACAACAACAAGCTCCAAAGAAAGCAGACTGTGAGATTGCCATTGAAAACATGACCGCTTAATTTCTGCAATTCCAAGAAGAGACTAGAAACAATTATAAAAACAACACTGCCTCTATAAAGAATCTTGAAGTTCAGCTGGGTCAGATAGTACAACAACTAACAAGTTCTCAAACATCAGGTTCCTTACCAAGTGAAACAGTTCAAAATCCAAGAAATCAGGAGAATATTAGTACTGTCACGATGAAAAAGAAAAAGGTCGCTAAAAAGGAAAAAGTTGTACCACCTGGCAAGCCAACTGAAGAGGAAATTAAAAAGGAGACTAAATTGGTGATTAAGTTACCCTATCCTTAGAGAGTGACAAAGAAGGAACCAAGCGAGTCAGAGTTTGAGAAATTCATGACAATGTTTAAAAAAGTAGAGGGTCATATGTCTTTGTTTGAAGCACTCGAGAGAATGCCCATGTACAAGAAATTCATGGAAGAGGTAATGTCCGAAAAGAAACCAACAGCAGAATAACCGGTAGCTTGGAAGGAAAAGTATAATGCAAATTCACTAGAGCAGAAAATTCCAAACAAACAGAAGGATCCTAGAACGGTAACAATTGAAGCGCCACAAAAAATACAGAGTCGCCACCGGATTTTATTTATTCTAAAGGAAAGGGAAAATAACGATAAAACCCTAAATGAGAGAAATGGTTTTGCAACCAAGAGCGGATTCGGAAGTCGGTTATGCAAGGGGAAGGTATTAGCACCCCTCACATCCATGGTACTCCATGGGAACCACTTGCTTATATCAAATGCGTATGGATGTTTATTTATCTCTAAGTTTCTTGCTATCGGGAATGAGATGAAAGGATAAGATGGGGAGAAAATGATTTTTAAGTTAGTGTGCTCGCCAAGGATTTGGACCCTTGTGCCTATGTATCCCTATACGTGCAATAGGGAAGTCAGAGCTTCGTAGATTGGCTAAAAAATGGAGTATTTGTTTGGTTGTTTTGACTGAACAGTATTGACGTTCCCGTGCTACTATTCACTTTCTTGTATACTCTCTCATGGGAGCGAGAAGTATTTGCTTGTTTGCGGTAAAGTGGATACGCTTGGTTCGCACTCTAGCAATTAAACATTACTTGCTCGCACATGGGGGATTAAGCTTTGTTCACGGTATAACGGAAGTAACACGTCCTTATTGAAAGGTTTTGAAGAGAAAGCACTAAGGCAAAAGATGATTTGATTTGTTGGGGTCTATTTTATGCATGGAGACAAGCATCAGACCCTTGGCTAGATATAATCAATGGTCCAATAACTCGGGAGTTGAGGTGACAATATTGTCCTAACCACTCTTTTTCATCCAAAAAATAGATTTGAATTGTGAAAAGAGTTTGTCAAGTCTAATCATTGGAACTTATAGGGCGACAAGTATCTGACCCTTGACTAAGTACCGTCAACAATCAGAGTACTTGGGAATCGAGAGGACCATGGAGTCCTAACTACTCTTATTCTCCCTCATAACACCTAGATCTAACTTGTTTGAATCATTAGATGTTTTTAAGAGGGAGAGTCAAGTGTCGGGTCCTTAGGCTAGGTATGGCCGACAACCTAATTACTTGAATGTTGTGTACATACATGTACACCTCATTTGGCATTCCAATTTGTTATGAAAACGGTTTTAAAAAAGGAACTTGACGTTGGATCAAGTGTTTTGAATTTATTATAAAAAGTGTGGGTGAAGAATGTAGGTGAGATATAGAATAAGGATGAGAAGAGAATGGGGAAGATATGTGAGTAGTGTGCGTCATGGAACAAATGGGAAATGCTTGATGTTGGATCAAGCATTCACGTTGCAATGGTGTGAGTTTTATTTGGAAAAACAACTTGACATTGAATCAAGTACCTTTTGTTTCTTTTGAAATGTTTTGTTTATCATTTTGTATTTTATCTCGGTTATTAACATGCATGGTGAACCAACTAGAAATAAATAAATCTAAGCTATTACGTGACTAGGGGATGAGGGAACATTTAACCCACAATAGGGGATCTACATAGTACAACATGAAGACAAGAAAGGGAAATACAATTTACAACTCATGTGCCATGTGTAACACCTCAAAATTTGCCCTCCTCTCTTGGGACTAGCTTAGCATATTGCATTTCATCTTTTAGGACATTAGGAATTACATCTTTGCATATCATGTGGAAACAATGAGCAAGTCATCCTCCTAAGTCCTTCTCAGAAGATGGAGAGGTTAAGAGATGCAAGCCTGAGGGTTTCATGAATTGATCACTGGCCATATGAGGGTTTGTGCTTCAATTAGGGTTTCTTGGTTCCTCAAGGAGATTGGGTATTATCTTGGTTGAAGTGGTACATCACCATCATCATGGCCTTATCATCACCAAGAAGTTCATTGTGCCTGATCAGGTTCCTTGGGATTAGGGTTTTGACCTCTGGTCAACCCTAATCAGTTGCCTTATACCAGTCAGGGTTCTTCAAGGAGATGAGGTATTCATTGAGATGGGGATCATATGATTTTGTTGAGCTTGTACAAGCTAGGGTTTCATTTTGGAGCCATTTCATCAAGAGATTGAGGCTCAAGTTCATCTGTGTATGACCAAGTCATCTATCAACTGCAAAAGTCAACTACATGGTCAACTATTGGATTTGGAGGTGGGAAGTGAGTAGAAATACTTCATTCATGTTCAAACAAGTCTCATTTGACATTTCAAACATCAACATTGAAGAAAATAAAGTCAGGACAAAACTTTCCAAAAATAGTAAGTGACCTGTAATTCAAAATTGCCAAAAATGGAAAGGTTTTCAACTCAAGATTACGTCATCAAGAAAGCTTCAAATGAAATTTTGTTGAACTTGAAAGTTGTAGATCTTTCTCTCCCATTTCCAAAAAATCCAAGATCATCAATTTCTCATGTGTGGTTAAGGAGATATGATCAAAACTTGGCCAAATGAACATTGAACTTCAAAGGAGCATAACTTTCAAACCATAAGTCCAATTCAAGTGGTTCTTTTTGCTAAATTCTCCTTATGACCTCTACTTTCCAAAACATGCATTACATGCCATGCATTCTCATCACATGATCATTTTCATTTTCAATTGACTTTTGGAGGGAAAATTAAAATTTAAAAATAAAGCATTGTTTACACATGTGACCATCACCATTGGCCCCAAAACATCATTTGAAGTGAAAATAAGCGCAAATTCGTACTGTTCATCCATGCATTTTCATGCATAGGGTGAAATCCCAATTTTGCCAAAACACCTCATAATTGCTAATTACATTTACCATTTGGCTTAAGCTTAATTAATCATGTTTAGCATAGCATATAAATAGAAAACCTCTAACTGTTTTTCACAATTCCCAATCTTAGATCTAGAATTCTCAAAGTCTCTCAAAATTCTCTCTCATTTTTTCTCCAAATTTCTTCACATCTCATGCATTTTTCTTGATCAATTCATCATCTGGAATCATCATGGAGTAAGATAGAAGCTAGAATCACAGCAATTCGTGCAGTTTGAAGCATATTCAAAGCTTGAAGCTCAACAATGGTGAAATTAAAATTCTGTTGAATCAAGCGCAATCGAGCCTCAATCTCCATTCCAATCAACTCTACAAGCTTGCTAGAAGACATTTGAAGCATTGCCAGGCCTGGATTCATCGAATTTCAAAACTGCTCTTCAAGAGGTCACTTTTTCGACTTCCTTAATTCTCTAAATCGTTGATATGTTCTTGTAGATCTCTTAATGGTGATGATTCTGCACTTTGAATCGAGGGATTTCGTGCATAATTGAGTGAGATCCATGCGTTTAAAGTTTTGGTGATGAAACTTGATTGATTCGATTCATGCATGTTTTGTTGTTTCTTGTTAAATTGATTGTGGATTCTTGTTATGTGATGAAGGATCTTCATGTACATGTGCTTAATTTTAAGTTCTGGGAAATTTGTTCATCATGTTCTTGGTGATGTTACTGTTCCTGCGCGTGTTGTTTTGAAGATGATGATGATAGGTTTAGGCAACGGTTTTTACTTTCCATAGGCCACGCTAAACCGTTCCCTTAGGTTACGCTAGGGCTGCGCTGTGATTGGCTGCATGCCATTCCCATGCAGCGCGCGCTAAGCCTTGTTTGAAATTAGGCCGGGTTCGAATCCTGGCTGTGTTCCTTCTTCCAAAATGCTTCTTTGATTTTCCTTTATTCCATGCCATGTTCATATATGCTCCACATGCTTTTTATTTTATTTTTTGTTCATCTTTAAAAAATCAAAACAAATTAAATAATCATCCAAAAATTGTGTGGTTTTTTGCATTATGTCACATTTTTTGTCTAGTTTTTTATGAATATTATTTTGCAAATTGTGCATGGCTGGTTTATATTTTGCCCTAGGGTTTGTGTATACATGTCCTTTCTTGACATTGCCTTGATTCTTCATTTGTGAAATGTTCAATTCTAATCCAATGCTCATGAAATTTTACATGATGAAACTAGACATCTTGCTGGACATTTTGGTGTTGAGTTTGCATTTTTATCAATTTCCATTGCTGAGTTATGATTTTTCTAAGTTAGGTGTGACAATTTGTCTCACACCTTTGCTTGTCCAATTTGATTGATGCATTTACCATGCCAAATGAATTCCAAATGTTCTGATTTTTGTATGGTGCTTGATATGAATGTTGTGAATGCTCATGATCTTTTTTGGAATTTTTGGAATCATTTCTGGTTTGATTGAGATTTTTCATTCTGGATGATCATTTGTGAACTTTTGAATGGTATTGATTTTCATTTGTTTGTGAAATGCTTGTGCTTTATCCTATGAATGTGAAATTTTGCACACTAATTCTAGACATGTTGAATGGTGTTTTGGCTTTGGTTTGAGGTTTTTACCATTTACCAATTCTGTTTTAGGCCTGTGATAAGTTGGTGTACCAAGTTGTATCACATATGTGCTTGATTGTGCTTGCCTTGAATTATGCAATTTGATTACCATGCCAAATGTTGTCCAAATGCTCTAATTTTTTGTGTGATGATCATGTTGTATGTTCTGTTTACCCATGAATTTTGCCAAAATTAATTGAATCATTTTTGAATTAATGTGCATTTGTTCATTCTGATGTCACAATGTGGTTACAATGTGCATACCTTGCCATATTTGGTTCATGAAATGAAATTGGTGACTGATATTGATTTGAGACTTTTTGGATGATGTTCTTAATTGATTGAAGTTGATTCATGTCAATTTTCATGTTCTGTTTTGAATTTTTTCTCCCTCTTTGACTCTAGGCCTTGACCTAGTGGTTGGTTGCTCATGTTTGAGTTTTGATTTCAGGTTGAGCACTCAAGTTCCATAGTTGTTGGTGCTCTATCACTTGAGCCTTGGATGTTTACTTTTGACTACTAACTTTGTGTGTTTTGTAGGGTTGTTAACTCATTTGAGTTTGACTTGTTGGCTTATGCCTTTGCTCATTGGGTTTGACTGTGTAATATTCATGATTGTCTGTTTGTCTGTACAGTTGAACTGACTTGTGTGATGTTTCAACAGGTACATAAGTTGCTTAAGTTCATTTTGAACTTGCTTTTGCTTGGTTGCTTAACCACATAGGTATAACTCTCTAACTTCATGTAGTCTGGAAGACCTGTCCTGTTACTTGGGCAGACACCTGTCTGAAGCCCTCCTTAAGTGGCAATGCTTGTGATTGTTTATTTTTGTGCCAAGCAGGAAAAGTCCTTTGATAAGGCAATTGGCAGATAAAAGAGATGTGTAGTCCATCTCCTGCTACTCAGTGTGTCATCCACTTTGCTCACACCTTGTGTTGATGCATTGTGGATATTAACCCAAGATCTTTGTTGAGTCAGTCTTGCGGAGAAGAGTTCCAACTTTCTGAACTCCCGCACTTTCATTTGTCTGAAGCTCTCCCAGGCCAGGGATAAGAGCTGTGAGGTCTTACCCTCACTTCCCATTTCATCTGCTTCACCCTAACTCTCAATGTTAGGGTTAAGAGCTAACATCACCCTGTTACAGTGGCTTGTTTGTCGAGGTTGACATGACCCCTCGACTAAAGCTTAACCTTGTGTGAGCCCATCTGTTTGTATATAGTGTGTGTGCTTTGCGTTTGTGCTTGTGTGATTTTGCTTATGCTATTTAGGATAGCTTGTTGCCTGTGCAAGTTAGATAGAAACCTCAACCTAGGACCATTGTGGATTGCATGATAACTATTAGGCTCGAGTCAGTCTCCCTTCTAGTTTGTCATTTCCCAGTCTCTGGTTAGGAGAAAGTTTATCCCCTGTTAAGGGGAACTACGTTGCCCTGATCCTCATACCAGATGAGGTACGTAGGCAGGAGATCGTACGAGATCTCTCCGGGCACCCTTTTCCTTTTTTGCGTGTGTTTTGCTTGATAGCTATTAGGTCCGAGTTCCCGACTCCCTTCTAGTCTGTGTGTTCACCCTTTTCCTTTTTTGTGTGTGTTTGCTTGACAGTTAGCAGGCTCGAGTACCAGACTTCCTGCTAGCTTGTTCGCTCAACTTTGTTGTTGCTTTTGACGATTCAGCGTCCGGTTAAACCCTTTGTGTGTGTAGGAGTCTGACGTAAGTCCAGCGATTGGCAGTCGGTTTCCTGTTTGTGTTTTGTTTGGCGTGCGTGAGCCGAACTACGGTAGCTCTGATTCTCATTCCAGATGAGATACGTAGGCATAGGATGCGATATCCTAGTGAGCCCTTTCCCCTCTTCTCCCTCCTGTATTGTTTCCAGTGTGTGTGCATTCTTTCGAGCAGTGTTTAACAACCTTTCTTCTATTCTTTTGAGCGTGGATCCCGTCGAGTACGACGGATGCGTAGGGGTGCTAATACCTTCCCTTCGCATAACCGACTCCCGATCCCATCTCTCTTTGGTCGCGAGACCATGTCTTTTCCAGGTTTACTTCGAGCGTTTCCTTTCCCTCTTTGGGATAAATAACGCACGGTGGCGGCTCTGTTTGTTTTGCTTTTTCCCGCCGGTTGTTTTTCGCGGATGCGACAACTGGCGACTCTGCTGGGGACTAAAGAAGTTGACCTCTTGCTGGTCCATCTTCCCTAAGCGAGTCTCTCCTAGCACTCTCTAGGATAGTTTAGGTTGCTTGTGCTGTTCTATTTATTGCATTTATGATTATTATGTTGTATATATATTTGCATAAATGTCTGCATGCATCATACTATCATTGTGCTGTCTTCTGTACAGGTGATTCCTCTGAGTTGGGGTGGGTGTTCTGAGTGGGGCTAAAACCCAGGCCCGAGTATACACCTAGGATTAGTGTGGTCTCACGTTCCTCACATGTTGGTTGGGCATGTTGTTGCGACGTGACATACCACAAGCCGGACGAGGTTCATCTGAGAGAGCTCTTCCATTGTGGAGTATTCCACTCTGGTTGGGTTACCTCTTTTGAGCTATTGACTTCGGTGATCGTTCTTTCCCGAATCTTTGGTTTAGACGATCTTAAGAGAGCTGCAACGGCACACCCGAAAGGGCAAACCCGTTGAGTATCTTTGCCCGATTGTCGAGACTATCATCCGCCTTAGGATGACCTAATTAGAATTCACCTGTGAGGGGAGGGTTGATTCTTACAGATGCATGTTCTGATGGTGACTTTGATGTATGACTGAGAGTTCTGTTTATAAGTCGGATTTATGGATATTCATCTCTGAGACGCCGGAGTTCTATCTGTAGTATTTATCAGTGGGGATCCGTTTATTTTAGGATTCCCTGGGCTGGTTCAGGGGATCTTGTGGTTATCTGTTCAGAGGACTTTCTGGTGATGATGGTGATGTATCCTTCAGTTCCGTTTATTTCGGAACCCTGAGTGGGATTTGTGGTTACATATTCCTTCAGATGGTTGTGATCAGTTCAGAGACCGTGACTCAGTGCAGTGAATGTTCAGATGACGTGGAGGATGGCACAGTGCATTGCATTCATACATTAGCATCATTCACATTTTGCATTCATCGGCATCTAACTCATGTCTATCCATACTCAGGGTACATTCTCGATTGAGATTCTGGTTGAGAGACATCCTGATGTCAGAATGCTATTGTCAAATTTTTTATCGGTCTCGATGAAGCCAGAATCGAAGGAAAGAGTGTTCCTCATATGGATAAACATTGCATTCATGCGTGAGTCATAATAACCTGTCTTCTATTTTGCAGGTGTCAGTTTCTAACATGTTTGGGTTTACTCAGGAATCATTGCTCGCGCACGCCGAATCATTCCCTTGCACACAACCCGTCCGCACAGATACTTCACCAGACGCAACACACCCAAATTGATGGATACTTCCAACACAGACATTCTCGAGCTGAAAAGAAAATGGGAGAGCTGATCAATATTATGCAAGGGTTCGCCTTGGGGCAGAAGGCGTTGGTTGAGAAAGTGGAAAAGCTCGAGCGGGCTTCGGCTGCCAACAGTGGTAACAACCTTGAGGGGGTCTCCAACAGTGGTCTTGGTGGTTCTAGGGATGGTGGTGATCCCAGGAGGAAGGCTGCTGATGATGTGGTAATCAATAATGCTGGAGGCTTTGGTTTCGCTGCAGGTGGTGGACCCGGTAATATGGGCAATAATGTGAAGGTTAATCAGTTCCCTCCTTTCCTGGAAGCCCTGGAAGATAAAGAAGCGGATCAATTCTCCATGCTTAATGAACCATTTGGCCAGTACGGTGCCCAACCGCCAAACAAGGAAATTCAGGTGCTGGCAGAAAAGATCAAGGCTCTGGAAAGCCATGCTACTCCGGGGGTTGTCAATATGTCGAACATGGGGCTGGTAGAGGGGATTGTGATCCCCCAAAAGTTCAAAGCGCCTGCGTTTGATAAATACAATGGGAGTTCCTGCCCGGAAACTCACCTCCAGGCTTTCATCCGCAAGATTTCTGCTTACACGATGGATCAGAAGTTGTGGATGTACTTCTTCCAAGATAGTCTGTCTGGTGGATCTCTTGAATGGTATACCAAGTTGAAGTCTTCGGATATCAAGAGCTGGCAGGATCTCGGAGATGCATTCTTTAAACAGTACCAGTTCAATGCTGACATGGCTCCTAGCCGTACCCAACTGCAGGGTATGTCTCAGAAGCCGAATGAGGGGTTTAAAGAATATGCCCAAAGATGGAGGGAGTTGGCTGCCAGAGTTCAACCTCCGCTGGTGGATCGGGAGATGTCTGATCTATTCATGGGTACCCTGCAGGGGTTTTTTGCTGAAAGGATGGTGGGTTGTCCCGTCATTGGCTTTGCAGACATAGTAGTGGCTGGTGAGAGAATTGAAAGTTGGCTGAGAATGGGGAAAATACAGGGAAATGCTCCGTCGTCTGGAGTAAAGAAGCCATTTGGGAATGGTCAGCGCAAGAATGAGGGTGAATCGAGTGCTGTGTATGCCCAGAGAGGACACGGTAGGGATCGTTACTACCAGCACACTGCTGTGGTAACCACCCCTGCTGGTAATCAGTCAGTACGACAGCAACATCAGCCACCTCAACAGAGAGCACAGGGAGCTGGGTACCAAGTGAGAGGAAAGGGGATTGATCGTCAGTTCGATAAGCCGCCCGTGACATATGCTGTTTTGTTTAAGAAGTTGATGGATCTTGGGTTGGTTCAGCCGAGGACAATGGCTCCAGTAAGATCAGATCAGAGGCCTCCCAACTATGATGAGAACGCCGAGTGTGAATTCCATTCTGGAACACCAGGGCATAACATTGAGGGCTGTAGAGCTCTTAAGCATGTTGTCCAGGATCTGGTAGACTCCAAGGCCATCAATTTTGCACCATCTCCGAACGTTAATGCTAATCCCATGCCGGCGCATGGTCAGGTGATGGTGGGTGCAATTGATGAAGATTCAGGTCACATCTGTGCGGTGGGTGAAGAGAATGACAGTGACTGTGAACTTTACTCGTAGATAAAACCGTGCGTACCAGGGATGGAAGTCCAGAACTGGAAGGCCTAAAAGATCATCACTGTCACTCATCCTGAAGAGTAATGTTTCTGTTTTTCAATTCTGTTTGCATGAAAGCCATACGTTTTGCCCGAAACGTAATGGTCCATTGTAAGGGCCACCTCATGTGTTTCATTGTGCAACATTTTGCATCATTAATAAATGGATGTTTTTCACATTAAAAGCGGTGTTCCCTGTTTTTCACTTATTTTTGCAGTTTAAAAATAAAAAATGGCAATGTTTGTTTTCATTTTTTTCCCCTTTTTGATTTGTCTCGTTCCGACTTCGAAAAATAATTCTCCGGATCTCATTGATAACAATTTGGTTACACCTTTGTATGACTTCGACAATCCGATCTATCATGCCAAAGAAGAAGGCGAAGAAGATTGTGATCTGCTGGAATTAGCCAGGTTGTTGAAACAAGAGGAGAAGGTGATTCAACTGCACGAGGAGCGAGTTGGGATTGTTAATCCAGGCACCGCCGAGGTCGGAGAGGAAGTGAAAGTTGGTTCCGCCTTGGAGGCGAGTGTCAAGAGTGGAGGCGATGCCAATCGGTCTCAAGAACGCCGGTGCCTGCCAAAGGGCTATGGTGACTTTGTTTCATGATATGATTCATCATGAAATTGAATGCTATGTTGATGACATGATAGCAAAGTCCCAAACAGAAGAGGGGCATCTGGTGGATCTGGCCAAGTTGGTCGATCGGGTGAGACAATTCAAACTGAGGTTGAATTCAAATAAGTGCACTTTCAGAGTGCGGTCCGGTAAGCTGTTGGGGTTCATTGTAAGAGAGGAATCGAGGTTGATCCTGCTTAAAAAAAAAAAAAAGCCATACAAGAAAATGCCTGAACCGAAAACAGAAAAAGAGGTTCGTGGTCTCTTAGGTAAATCGAACTACATTTCATGGTTCACATCTCATCTAACAGCCACGTAGGAACCTACTCAAGCTGTTGAAAAAAAAAAAGATCAAACGGTCAGGTGAAATAATGATTGCCAAGGGGCATTGAAAAATAAAAGAATAAGTTGTAGGAACCTCTGATTCAAGGAGCAACTGTTAATCTGGTACTTGACAGCCCTCGAGGAATCTATGAGGTGTGTACTGGGGCAGCATGACGAGTCTGGTCGAAAAGAGCATGCAATTTACCTTAGCAAAGAGTTTACCGATTGTGAAACAATACATTCACTGCTCGAGAAAACTTGCTGTACTTTGGCATAGGCTGTGAAGGTGAGAAAAACAAGAAAGGGGGGTTTGAATTGTTTTGGAAAATAAGCGCTTTTTCAAAATAAAGACCACACAAGGAATTTATACTGGTTCGCTTATAACACAAAGCTACTCCAGTCCACCCGGCCAAGGTGATTTCGCCTTCAACAAGGACTTAGTCCACTAATCTTGAAAGATAATTTACAACCAACGTCTAAGAGAGTGATCTCTTAGTCCTCTCAAGTATACAGATTGCGCAGAGTCACTTGAGGAAATAAAACAACTTTAGATAAAACAAAGTTTGTAATCTAGAGTGCTTCTAGGATAAAGCAAATATTACAATGATGATAGCAAATAGAATGTTTCACGTATGAGCAAAAACTCGTGAAAGATTGAGAGAGAGAGAGAGAATGTTTCCGTGTGATCTTGCGCGCCTCTCAATGTTGTTTGCTGTCCTTTTTATAGGAGTGAAAGGACCGTTGAAACTGATGGCAGATAATTTGTCTTGAATAGGAATTAATGCCATAATTTCTGTTGTTTCTTGCCAAAACAACTTTGTCTCCCTGAATAACTTCTTTCCAAGAATAGATTCTTTCCATTTAATTTGAAGTAGACGTTACTCTTTCTGAATTTGGAAATCCATTATCAGTCTACGTGACTCTGGGAATCTTGGAATCTTGCTATGTTGTTTCAGAGCTTCTGATGTTGATCTTTTAGAGTTCTGATGATGTCTTCAGATGACGCTGAGAGCTTCTGGAATTGATATCCCGTTGTTCAGAGTCAGAACTACTAGAGTGTACTCCTTCTTCAGATGCTTCTGATATTCTGGTAATTTGTTTCTGATATGATTCTGTATCTGATAACGCAATCAGATTCCTTTCTTTTGTTTAGAGTCCTGCACACTTAGAAACTTTTTGTTAGAGTGCCATTTTTGGTTTCATCCTTTGTTATCATCAAAATCTTGGAATCTGTTGTAGAACAATTTTTGTTCTTACAATCTCCCCCTTTTTGATGATGACAAAATAAACTCAAATAGCAGATGAAACATAGAAAATATCAGATCAGATCAGATAGAAAAGGGCTCCCCCTGAGATAGGTTAGGGAGTTTAGAAGTTCTTACCAGAGCTTCCAAGCAATGATGTTTCTCGATACCTTCTGCAATTTCTTAAGTCCAGTGTTAGATGAATTTATTTTTAAGAAATCGTATGTTGCAGAGTGCTTAAGGTATTAGGCAATATTTCATCAGAGCTATATTCGATTTCTCCCCCTTTTTGTCAGAATCAAAAAGACTTAAACAAAAATTAAAAAACATTATATTCAGATAATGGAACAGCAGAGACAATGGCAAGAAAGCAAACAAGGAAACATCAGAACAAGGAAAACAAGGCAACAAATAAAAAATCCTAAGTGCCTAAGGGTTGGGAGGAGGAGGCATTCTCTGAAGCAGTTGAGCCAGCATGTTCTGAATGTTGTCGTTGACGGTGTCCTGTTTGTCCATTCTGGCTCTGAGTTCCTTCTGGTCTTTCTGAAGTTCTTCAAGTGTCTTGAGAACCATGGGAATGACAGAAGAGGACTCCCCCTGAGTCAGCACACTATGTTCTTCAGCAGCTCTGGCTTCAGCTTCTGCAGCTGCCTTTGCTTCAGCTTCAGCAGCAGCAGCAACATCAGCTAGAGCTTTAGCCTTAGCTTCCTTGGCCCTTTGGATTTCTGCTTGTCTAGCTCGTTCTTCTTCTTGCCTCCTGGCTTCTTCTTCAGCTTCTCTGGCAAGTCTCTCCTGTAGTCTTGCCTCAGCATCTCTGATGAAGTCGTTTCTGACTTGCTCAGAGATGTGCTTCAACTTGAAAGCCTCAGAAGTCATCCAGCCAATGACTCTGTTCCAGTGTGTCCTTACAGAGTCAGGATCATCACTGATGCCAGAGTTAATGGTCAGAGACTTGACCTTTTGTACTGAGGCCCCTGCGAACAACATTATGGCTTCCTCAAGGGTAGGCAGGGAATGTTCAGGTTCAGATGTTTGGGGTGGAGAGTTTGGAGGGCTTAAGTTTAGTGTTTGAGGCTCAGGTTCAGGTTCAGGTTCAGGTTCAGCGGAAGTGTTCGGAGGGATAATTTCAGAGGTATGAAGGTCAGAGGGTTGGAGTTCAGATGGAATGAGGGTTGGTTGTTCTGTGGATGGTGAGGTTACTTCAGGTGGAGGTTGTGTTGGTTGTTGAGTGTTTTGGTTTAGAGAATAGAGGTGGGCTAGAGTGGGAGAAGCGGGGTCAGAAGGTTCTGGGTCAGAGGAGAGGATAAGGTAGGGGGGTGATTCTGGGGTTGAAGATGAAGAGGTGGTTTGATTGAGTTCTTCAGCTTCGGATAGAGGTAGTGATGTATGGGCAAGATTAAATTTGGGTAAAGGTTGTGAGGTTCTGGTTGTAGAAGGTGGGGTTTCAGAGGAGGTGTAGATAGGTGCTGGGAGAGGAATAGAGGAAACCAAAGGAGGTTCAGAGGGAATAGCAGGGGCAGACATACCAGAAGTTTCTTGCAGAGGCGCTGAAGGTCTTGATTCAGATGTTTCTCCTAGCCTTGCTTTCTTTGCTTTTGAAGACTTCTTTTCGGAGGGACCTCTTTTGAACTTGACGAAGTCTGATTCTGAATCTAGCATATCGTCTAGTCTGAAGTCAGAGATGTCTACTCCTTCATCCTTCAGACGCTGCATATAGTGGAGGATTGCTTCTCTGGGTTCATTCTTGTAAAACCTTGCAAGACCATGTGGTAGCTTCCTCTGATATTTTAAAGCGTCCCAGGAGGTGTCCAGCGTAGGTTTGACTTGAATCTTCTTCAGAATGCCCATGCTCTTCAGATTTCTGGAGTTCAGAGGTCTTCCAGTATCTATTGCCAGATCTTCCATGAGTTTGTTCTTCTCCAGATGATCTACAAGCCCATTTTCGATCAGAACATCAGACAGAAGTCTTCCCAGAGGGATGTAGGTTTTGGGTTTCATGTTGTTTCTGGTCTCCCGTACAGAATCTCTGAGATACTTGAAGAGTAGTGCAGGGAGGCAGAGCTTCAAACCCTTGTGAATGCAATACAGAATACACTTCTGATCTGTATTGATGTAGTCAGAGGAGTTTGATGCTGGGCGGTGATGAATTGTTCCCAGAATGATCTTGAGCCACACCCTGAGGTTCTGATGAAGTTCTTTGTTCTTTGATGGATTGCCTTCAGTGTTGAGTTTGAAGATGGTGGGATTGATTCCCTGAGCAATGTATTTTGCCCTAGGATTGATGTTGTAAATCCTTCTTCCTCCAGCTTTCTCCATGTTCAGCAGTGAGGCAATTGACTTCTCAGTAATCACTATCTTGACTCCCAATACATATGAGACTATGAAATGGTCGTCAGCGTCAGCAAATCTCTAGAATTCTTTGATGAGGTTTGGGTAAACAGGGCCATAGAGCCGTTGAAAGTAGTTTTCCCAACCTTGTTGACGAAGTTCTTCAGTAAGATCTACTCCATTCCTCTTCATGTTGTTGAAATCCACCAGAGATTCACACAAAACTTCCAGTTTATCAAAAGGAGTTGCAAGATTTATGTGAGGCTCACGATCAAGAACATGGGGTTCCTTGTAAACTGGGGTAATAGTTACGCCTGTAACTGTTGGAGTGGGAATGCTTGTGCTTTGGACTGTGTTGTTGGATTCCATTTGTTGAGAATAGTTGAAAACTGATTGTTGTTGAGCATCCATTGTTGATGAAGAATGAGAAGAAGATGAACTGCTTGCAGAAATGCTTCAGAGAACTGGTTGAGAAAGTGAGTGAGAGTGAAGTGTGTGTGAAGTGTGAGAAGAGTGTTTAAATACCCTAAACAAAACGCATGCAAAACGACACACAATTCAGCGTTAGCACAAAAACCAAGTTAGCACGCTTAGAGGGAGAAATGATTAAGGCTCATAAATGAATGTCTAATCCCAACAACATGCACACTGCTCGAGGAGATCTCAAACGTCTGCCCTTTGAATTTCTTCTGGACAGCTGTCTAGAAGTTCCAAGGTTAGACCCTAAGTGCTCCACGTGGTTTGATGTATCTGATCTTCAGGAATACCAAAGGATTGGTTCCTGGAGATTTCTAACTCAAATATCTTCTTAAGTTGGTAGAAGTATCAGAGT
Organism: Lathyrus oleraceus; assembly: GCF_024323335.1. Taxonomy (NCBI): domain Eukaryota; kingdom Viridiplantae; phylum Streptophyta; class Magnoliopsida; order Fabales; family Fabaceae; genus Lathyrus; species Lathyrus oleraceus. Next base: position 251,645,382 of record NC_066585.1, on the reverse strand, counting down.
CAGAGACAGAAGCTCATTTGTTTATGTCAGAGTCTCATTTTACATCTTCAGAGGCACAATTTATTCAGGGCAATTTTGAATGTTCAAATTTTCTAAGATAAAAAGAAATCTATCTTCAGCTAAAGGCTTAGTAAATATATCTGCCCATTGATGATCTGTATCAATGAACTTCAATGTTACTATCCCTTTCTGAACATAGTCTCTGATAAAATGATGTTTTATTTCAATGTGCTTAGCTCTGGAGTGTAGAATAGGATTCTTACTTAGACAAATGGTAGCAGTATTATCACAGAAGATAGGAATGTTACTCTCGAAGATTTGCAGATCTTCTAACTGATTCTTCATCCAGAGCATCTGAGTTGTGCACAGTGATGCTGAGATGTATTCTGCTTCTGCAGTTGATAGAGCGATAGTTGACTGTCTTTTGCTGGCCCAGGATATCAGATTATTTCCTAGGAGCTGGCAGTTTCCAGACGTGCTTTTTCGTTCCAGTCTATCTCCTGCATAATCTGCATCACAGTAACCCGAAAGTCTATACTCTGATGTTTTCTCATACATCAGGCCCAGGTTAGGAGTTCCTTTCAGATATTTGAGAATTCTCTTAACTGCTGTTAAGTGAGTTTCTCTAGGATCTGATTGGAATCTGGCACAGAGACAGACACTAAAGAGAATATCAGGTCGAGTAGCAGTCAGATAGAGAAGAGAGCCTATCATACCTCGATAGAGCTTCTGACAAACCTTTTTGCTTACTTCTTCCTTTTCAAGAATGCATGTTGGATGCATGGGAGTTTTTGCAGAGTTGTAGTCAGCCATGTCAAATTTCTTCAGAACATCTTTAATGTATTTGCTTTGATGAACGTACGTGACTTCTGAAGTTTGGTTAATTTGAATTCCCAGAAAGAACTTTAGTTCTTGCATTAAGCTCATTTCAAATTCTACCTGCATTAACTCAGAGAATTCTTGACAAACAGAGGCGTTAGCTGAACCAAAAATAATATCATCAACGTATATCTGGCATATCATGAGATCATTGTTAAGGTTCTTACAGAAGAGTGTGGAGTCAACTTTCCCTCTGATAAAATTGTGTTCCAGAAGAAAATTGCTTAAACGTTCATACCAAGCTCTGGGAGCTTGTTTAAGTCCATATAAAGATTTTTTAAGTTTAAAGACATGTTCTGGAAATTTTGGATTTTCAAAACCTGGAGGTTGGTTGACATACACTTCTTCTGATATATAACCATTAAGGAATGCGCTCTTGACATCCATTTGATATAATTTGATAGAGTGGTTTATAGCAAAAGATACAAGAAGACGAATAGATTCTAACCTTGCGACTGGAGCAAAGGTTTCATTGTAGTCAATACCTTCTTGTTGACTGTAACCTTGAGCTACCAGTCGAGCTTTGTTTCTGACGACTTCTCCTTTCTCATTCAACTTGTTTCTGAATACCCATCTGGTTCCAATAACGTGAGTGCCTCTGGGCTTGGGAACAAGATCCCAGACATCATTCTTTGTGAATTGATCTAATTCTTCTTGCATGGCTGAAACCCAGTCGTTATCTTGAAGTGCTTCATCACAGGACGTAGGCTCGATCAGAGACACTAGTCCCAGAGGAGTATCTTCAGAGGTCCTGAAGGTAGATCTGGTTCTGACAGGTTCGTCCTTGTTGCCCAGAATCAAATCTTCAGATACGTTGATACGACTTTTAACTTTCTTTGGGATTACTGGGGAATTAATTTCCTCAGAGTTCTGAGTGGCAGTTGCTTCTGGAGCTTTATCAGATCCTGCAAGAGTGATTTCTAAATCTGCAAAATTTTCAACTAGCTTTGACTTCTCAGGGTCAAGCTTATCGTCAAATCTGACATGAATTGATTCTTCCACAATTTTGGTTTCTGTGTTGTATACTCTGTAGCCTTTAGAGCGTTCTGAGTATCCTAACATAATACCTTTCTGTGCTTTGGAATCAAACTTGTTCAGATGTTCTTTAGTGTTTAAAATAAAGCATGAACATCCAAAAGGATGAAAATATGAGATGTTTGGTTTTCTTCCTTTACACAGTTCATAGGGAGTCTTTTCCAGAATAGGTCTTATTGAGATTCTATTCTGAATGTAACACGCTGTATTTACAGCTTCTGCCCAAAAGTGCTTTCCCACATTAGTTTCATTGATCATAGTTCTGGCCATCTCTTGGAGTGTCCTATTCTTCCTCTCTACAACTCCATTTTGTTGTGGAGTTCTAGGGCAGGAGAAATCATGGGATATTCCATTAGAGTCAAATAATTCCTCAAAGGATTTATTTTCAAATTCCTCACCATGATCACTTCTGACTCTGATAATCTTAGAGTCAAATTCTTTTTTTGCACTTTGGAGCAGAAACTAGTGAATACAGAGTGAGACTCACTCTTGTGCTTTAGGAATTTCACCCATGTCCAGCGGCTGTAATCATTAACAATGACTAGTCCATACTTCTTTCCATTGACTGATGCTGTTTTCACAGGACCAAATAAGTCAATGTGGAGAAGTTCCAGAGGCTTAGAGGTAGTAACAATAGTTTTCTTTTTGAAAGATGTTTTTGAAAATTTTCCTTTCTGACATGCTTCACATAGAGCATCTGAAGAAAACTTCAGTTTAGGTAGGCCTCTGACTAACTCGAGTTTATTTAGCTGAGATAGTTTTCTCATGCTAATGTGGCCCAAGCGTCTATGCCATACCCATTGCTCTTCGTGAACAAACATCAGACATTTAACATTTTGTTCTTTTAAATCAGAAAGATTAATTTTATAAATATTGTTTTTCCTCTTGCCTGTGAATAGGACTGAACCATTGTTTTGATTTATGGCTTTACATGTTTTTTGATTAAAGATCACGTCATAACCGTTATCACTTAATTGACTTATGGATAACAAATTATGCATTAATCCTTCTACGTAAAGAACATCAGATATAGAGGGAAGAGTACCATTACCAATAGTTCCGGAGCCTCTGATCCTTTCTTTCTGATCTCCTCCGAAGCCTACAAATCCAGCGTCTTTAAGTTCCAGGCTTTGGAACATAGACTTTCTTCCCGTCATGTGTCGCGAGCATCCAGAGTCCAGGTACCATGACTGGTGTTTGAACTTTGCTGCATAGGATATCTGCAACATAAACCATCTTATCTTTTGGTACCCAGAGTCTCTTGGGTCCTTTCTGATTAGTTTTCCCAGAGTTTCTTATAACTTTGGGTTTTCTAGCATTTTCAAATTTTTGTTCTTGTGTGTGCGTATAGTGATATGAAAACGGAGATTTAAGTTGGTCACCAGTAGAAGTTTTATCTTCCTTAGGATCATACCCAATTCCCTTTTTATTGTTCTGACTGACTCCATAAATCATGGATGCCATGACACTCCTTCCTATCCCATTTTTCAGAAATTCTTGAAAGCTTCTTCGTATTTATAAATTATTGTATTTGAAGTATGTGGAGCTTGAGATAACACTTCTTCCAATTCTAAACGATTTTTATTCGCTGCATCTCTTTGTAATGTTAAGGATCTGATTTCATCCTCTCGTTTTAGAATTGTCATCCCAAGTTTGCCACATTCTTCAAATTTTGCTTCAAGACAGCCTTTTATATTTTTAAACTTTTGTTTTAATTTCTGATATGAGCTAAGAGTTTCTGACAAGCATGATTCTAGATCAGATCGAGAGAGTTCAGAAAATACCTCTTCAGATTCTTCATCTGAGCTGCTCCTGGATGTGGTAGCCATAAATGCCACATTGGCCTGTTCATCAGAGTCAGATCCTGATGAGCCAGATTCACTATCATCCCAGGTAGCCATTAGTCCTTTCTTTGTCCTGAAGGTATTTTTCTTGAAACTTTCTTTTCTGGGATTGTCTTTCTTTAGCTTGGGGCATTCATTCCTGTAGTGACCTGTTTCTTTACATTCATAACAAGTAATGTCTTTGTTAGCTTTACCTTTTGAGGTTGATTCTGATCGATCCCCTCTGGGTCTTGGTCTTCTGAAGTTGTTGTTCCTCTTTTTCCAGAGTTGTTTAACTCTTCTGGTCAGGAGGGACAATTCTTCTTCATCATCAGAATCTTCTGGTTCAGAGTCATCAGCATCTTCAGTTTCTGCCTGGAAAGCTTTGGTTTTGTCAGATTTGCGTCTTTCAGATCTGGACTTTAATGCTACAGACTTGTTCTTTTTCTGAGGCTCATCTTCCTCTAGTTCTATCTCATGACTTCTGAGGGAACTGACAAGTTCTTCAAGACTGATATTGTTCAGATCCTTTGACAGCTTCAGGGCAGTAACCATGGGTCTCCACTTCTTTGGCAAACTTCTGACTATCTTTTTGACGTGGTCTGCAGTTGTGTATCCTTTGTCTAGAACTTTGACACCTGCAATTAGAGTTTGGAATCTAGAGAACATTACCTCTATGGCTTCACCATCTTCCATTTTGAAAGCTTCATATTTCTGGATAAGCGCCAGAGCCTTTGTCTCTTTGACCTGAGAGTTTCCTTCATGAGTCATCCTCAGTGAGTCAAGGATGTCTTTTGCTGTTTCTCTGTTGGTGATCTTTTCATACTCGTTGTAAGATATAGCATTGAGAAGTATGGTTCTGGCCTTGTGATGATTTTTGAAGACACGCTTCTGATCTTCTGACATCTTACTTCTGGGAACTTCAACTCCATTTTCTGAGACGGGAGGTGTGTATCCATCTGTGACAATGTCCCAGAGGTCAGCATCATAACCCAGAAAGAAACTTTCAATTCTATCTTTCCAGTAGTCGAATTTCTCTCCATCAAAGACAGGAGGCTTAGCATTGTAACTATCTCTTTCATTTGTGTGGGCCATAGTTTTTCTCGTTCTGGATCTCTCTACACTATTAAGTGTTTGATTAGGAAATCAATAACAGAGCCGAAGCTCTGATACCAATTGAAGGTGAGAAAAACAAGAAAGGGGGGTTTGAATTGTTTTGGAAAATAAGCGCTTTTTCAAAATAAAGACCACACAAGGAATTTATACTGGTTCGCTTATAACACAAAGCTACTCCAGTCCACCCGGCCAAGGTGATTTCGCCTTCAACAAGGACTTAGTCCACTAATCTTGAAAGATAATTTACAACCAACGTCTAAGAGAGTGATCTCTTAGTCCTATCAAGTATACAGACTGCGCAGAGTCACTTGAGGAAATAAAACAACTTTAGATAAAACAAAGTTTGTAATCTAGAGTGCTTCTAGGATAAAGCAAATATTACAATGATGATAGCAAATAGAATGTTTCACGTATGAGCAAAAACTCGTGAAAGATTGAGAGAGAGAGAGAGAATGTTTCCGTGTGATCTTGCACGCCTCTCAATGTTGTTTGCTGTCCTTTTTATAGGAGTGAAAGGACCGTTGAAACTGATGGCAGATAATTTGTCTTGAATAGGAATTAATGCCATAATTTCTGTTGTTTCTTGCCAAAACAACTTTGTCTCCCTGAATAACTTCTTTCCAAGAATAGATTCTTTCCATTTAATTTGAAGTAGACGTTACTCTTTCTGAATTTGGAAATCCATTATCAGTCTACGTGACTCTGGGAATCTTGGAATCTTGCTATGTTGTTTCGGAGCTTCTGATGTTGATCTTTTAGAGTTCTGATGATGTCTTCAGATGACGCTGAGAGCTTCTGGAATTGATATCCCGTTGTTCAGAGTCAGAACTACTAGAGTGTACTCCTTCTTCAGATGCTTCTGATATTCTGGTAATTTGTTTCTGATATGATTCTGTATCTGATAACGCAATCAGATTCCTTTCTTTTGTTTAGAGTCCTGCACACTTAGAAACTTTTCGTTAGAGTGCCATTTTTGGTTTCATCCTTTGTTATCATCAAAATCTTGGAATCTGTTGTAGAACAATTTTTGTTCTTACAGGCTGCTCGCCGACTGAGACAGTGTATGCTGGTTCATACCACTTTGTGGATTTCCGAGATGGATCCGATCAAGTAGATTTTTGAAGAGTCAGCATTGACCGGACGGGTTGCGAGAGGGAAAATGATTTTGATTGAATACGATATTCAGTATACCTCTCAGAAAGCAATCGAGGAAGTTTGAGTTCCCTGATGAGGACATCTCGAGGTGCTCAAATCGAAAGATTGTGAGGAACCGATCCCGGAGGAGGGGCCTGACCCTGAATCCGAACGGATTCTGATGTCTGATGGGGCTGTTAACGTGAATGGTAGGAGTTGGTGTTGCTTTGGTTACGCCAAAAAGATCCCCTATTCCTTTTGTTGCCCGGATAACATTTGATTGCACCAACAATGGTGGCTGAGTGCGAAGCTAGTATCCTGGGCATCGATCTTCGGTGAGTATGTCTATTGGGGCAACACCTTTCTCGCTAGTATATGGAATGGAAGCCGTGCTACCGGTTGAGGTTCAGATTCCCTCTTTGAGAGTCCTGATGGATGTGAAATTGCAAGAGGCTGAATGGGTAAGGACCCGGTATGAAGAGTTGAGCCTGATTGAGGAAAAGAGGCTGGCGGCCATCTGTCATGGGCAGTTGTACCAGCAGAGGATGAAACGTGCTTTTGACCAAAAGGTGCGACCTCGGGTATATCACGTAGGCGATATGGTGCTGAAAAGGATCCTTCCTCCTCAAGGCGATCGTAGGGGCAAGTGGACACCCTACTATGAAGGTCCATTCGTGGTCAAGAAGGTTTTCTCTGGCGGAGCCTTGTTGTTAACGACCATGGATGGCGAATATTTTCCATCCCCTGTGAATGCGGACGCAGTTAGAAAATACTTCGTATAAAGAGACCCGCTGGACGAAAAGAACAAAATAGTCCAGGAAAAAATGGGCATCCCGGCGAACCGAAAAAAAACAAAAAAAAAACGAAGAAAGGTTCGGGCAAAAATTAGGGATAAAAAGAGAAACTGTACACCCGGCAAGTCGAAAACCCCACAAGGGCGGCTTGGGCAAAAAAGGGTATCCCGGTGGACTGAAAACCCGAAAGGGCGGTACAGGCAAAAGAGGGATTGAAACGAACAACTGCGTCTAGCATGATCGTTTACTTTGGATATGACATGGATAATCCCCGGTAGGGATCAGTCGGAAACGTCTTGTTCAGAAGGCTGAAAGCACGGAGAGTCTGAGGACATATGGGGTGTAACCGAGTTGGAACTCGATGAGATCACGGGTTCACATTGCCATTAGGATAGATTTTTCCTTTTGTGCGCAATTACCTCTTTTCAGGAATTGCTTCCTTTGTATTGCTCAATTTGAGCCACACTTTGTCAATCAATAAAATGCATATTCAGTCAAATAATTTTATTTTTGTTTTCATAACCGCTTTGATTGCAAAAACATCCGTTTATTTTGATAAAGAATCTTTGCATTTCGAAACATGGAGATCCCTTCCAATGCATGTTTATAAGATTGAAAGCTTGAAATCTTATTCGGAAGGTTGAGTGACCTAGGTGTTGAATCTCGACACGCCTGGGGCACGTTTTTATCTAACGATCTCTTTTGCAGGTGCTGTTAGGTATTTTCACTAACTTGCAGGTTGTGAGGTGAAGCTTTTGACAAAAGATCCCCGTGGAATCCAATCAGGGACCGAGGAATGGTGGAAAGACGTCGAAAAACGTACGACGATCCTTGAGAAATAATCAAGAAGACTCTTCAAAGTCTGAGATCGGAAAGTCTGTATGAATCCCAGGAGTTCGATCTCTGTGGAGTACGGAGAAGGCGAGAATACAAGGTGATGAATCAGAAAAGTCCAGACGAGTCTGGGAGCTCTCAAAAGTGGAAAGATGACACTAAATTTGGATGTTGAAAACCAAGGGTCGACGAGTCGACGGGTGTTCTGCGCCAGACTTTCTTTGTTTCCCCAAGCAGAGTTGGGATTGTTACCTCCCCAGCAGGTTCAAGGTCTGAGTCTTCCCTAGCAGGGTCGGGATGGTTATCTCCCCAACAGGTTTTAGATCGGTGTTTCTTCAGCAGCCAGGCCTGAAGGTTGCTATTTCCCAGCGGAGGTGTCTGTGGGTAGTGGTTTCCTCTAGCATGGCGGAGCTTGTTATTTCCCCAGCGAGTCGGAAATTGCTGTTTTTCCCCACAGAGTGCGTTGGTGGTTCTTTCCCCAGCGAAGTCCCCAAGCGGGTCGGGTGCAGAGGAGGTTATCCCTGGTAAGGGTGGTCCTTTCCCCAGCAGCGGTAGTGCTATTCCCCAGCAGGGTGGAGATTGGAGTGTTGTCGAGTTCCTCAGCAGAGTGCCTCGAGCTCCCCAGGAGAGTCCCTTGAGGGGGATACTTTTTTATGCATTCATCATATAGATAAGCATAGCATATTGCATAATAAATTGCGTAGCATTTCCATGATTATGGAGCATTATGCAGAAAAAAAAAATCATGCATCATCATTGCAAGCATCAGCTAGTCTCAAGCTGTGGTTACCGTTTGAGATTTAGTTTCTCCAGTGGGTGAAGGTGCTACTCGAGCCGTGGTTACCGTTTGAGAAGTGGTTTCGCTGGTTGGAAGATCAGCCTCAGCATTGCAAGCATAAGTTAACCCCAAGCCGTGGTTACCATCCGAGAAGGGGTTTTGCCGGTCAGTGAAGATGATACTCCGAGGAGTTCAGCATCGTGACGTTGGGTCAACGGTATTCCCCAGTAGCGCGATACTGGAGGAAGATTTCTGTCGTGCGAGACGGAAGTTTGAAGATGTTACTCTGAGGAGTTTAGCATGGTGACGTTGGGTCAATGGTATTCCCCCCCGGTAGTGCGATATTGGAGGAAGATTTCTGTCGGGCGAGATGGAAGTTGGAATGTGTTACTCTGAGGGGTTCAGCATCGTGATTTTGGAGCAACAATATTTCCCAGTTATTCCCCGGCAAGCGTCTGCCTGGTTTTGACATATGTGGATGTCATCCTTGCGATACCAGTAAGTGTCGTGTCGATCCCCGTAGTATTTTCTTTGGTGTCAGTAAACATCATTGTTCGATGTCAGTAAACGTCGAGTTTCTTCCCAGTCATCAGCAAATGTCTGTTCGAATTTTCTTTGGTGTCAGTAAACATCATTGTTCGATGTCAGTAAACGTCGAGTTTCTTCCCAGTCATCAGCAAATGTCTGGTCGAGTATTTTCTTTGGTGTCAGTAAACATCATTGTTCGATGTCAGTAAACGTCGAGTTTCTTCCCAGTCATCAGCAAATGTCTGGTCGAGTATTTTCTTTGGTGTCAGTAAACATCATTCTTCGATGTCAGTAAATGTCGAGTTTCTTCCCAGTCATCAGCAAATGTCTGGTCGAGAATTTTCTTTGGTGTCAGTAAACATCATTGTTCGATGTCAGTAAATGTCGAGTTCCCTCCCAGTCATTGGTCAATGTCTGGTCGAGTTTTCTTTGGTGTCAGTAAACATCATTGTTCGATGTCAGTAAATGTCGAGTTCCCTCCCAGTCATTGGTCAATGTCTGGTCGAGTTTTCTTAGGTGTCAGTAAACATCATTGTTCGATGTCAGTAAATGTCGAGTTCCCTCCCAGTCATGAGCAAATGTCTGGTCGAGTATTTTCTTTGGTGTCAGTAAACATCATTGTTTGATGTCAGTAAATGTCGAGTTTCTTCCCAGTCATCAGCAAATGTCTGGTCGAGTATTTTCTTTGGTGTCAGTAAACATCATTGTTCGATGTCAGTAAATGTCGAGTTTCTTCCCAGTCATCAGCAAATGTCTGGTCGAGAATTTTCTTTGTAGTCAGTAAACATCATTGTTCGATGTCAGTAAATGTTGAGTTCCCTCCCAGTCATTGGTCAATGTCTGGTCGAGTTTTCTTTGGTGTCAGTAAACATCATTGTTCGATGTCAGTAAATGTCGAGTTCCCTCCCAGTTATTGGTCAATGTCTGGTCGAGTTTTCTTTGGTGTCAGTAAACATCATTGTTCGATGTCAGTAAATGTCGAGTTCCCTCCCAGTCATTGGTCAATGTCTGGTCGAGTTTTCTTTGGTGTCAGTAAACATCATTGTTCGATGTCAGTAAATGTCGAGTTCCCTCCCAGTCATTGGTCAATGTCTGATCGAATTTTCTTTGGTGTCAGTAAACATCATTGTTCGATGTCAGTAAACGTCGAGTTCGCTCCCAGTCATTGGTCAATGTCTGGTCGAGTTTTCTTTGGTTTCAGTAAACATCCTTGTTCGATGTCAGTAAATGTCGAGTTCCTTCCCAGTCATTGGTAAATGTCTGGTTGAGTACCCTCTGATGTGTCGCCATCAGAGTGGTGTTTTGGTGCTATTTCCGGCATTGCCAACAGAATTATCACAAGAAAGCGGAGAATGGGGTTCAAATGGAGAGAAGGAGATGCGGGGCATTTTCTGGCGACTGGGGTCCAAATGGAGAAAGGGAGACACAAGGTGTTTTCTGGAGAACGGGGTTCACAATGGCGATCACAAGTTATCGTCAGGCGACTGGGGTTCAATTGGAGAGCGGGGCTCATTGTTTGGCAAACAAGATTACTATGAGTATGTCGGGGTTCAACTGCGGTGATCCGGGATCATTCGCTCGAAAGAAAATATTTGTTCGGGGTTCAAGAAAACGAAAAAGATTATCAATCAGAAAGTTCCGGGGTTCAAGAAAAAGTAAAAGAAATAATAATAATCCCCAGCGGATGCGGTGTTCAGGCCATGGTTATTCCTGTGTTACCATTTATTTTGGTATCCGGGTCCACATTTCTTTTCGGTATTCAGGCCGACTTTCTCCGTACCAGACGGATTCTTCTTTGAGATTGCTTCTTCGCCGATTCTGACAAGCATTGTTAAATTATTTTCCCATCAGAGCGCAAATTGTTCGTCTGTTCTTGGTATTCAATCACTTTTCACCCTGATCATCTGAAAGCCGAGGCTGTTCATATCGACAGGTTCACAGTGGATTGAATAGGGGCAGCTGTAACACCTCAAAATTTTCCCTCCTCTCTTGGGACTAGCTTAGCATATTAAATTTCATCTTTTAGGACATTAGGCATTACATCTTTGCATATCATGTGGAAACAATGAGCAAGTCATCCTCCTAAGTCCTTCTCAGAAGATGGAGAGGTTAAGAGATGCAAGCCTGAGGGTTTCATGAATTGATCACTGGCCATATGAGGGTTTGTGCTTCAATTAGGGTTTCTTGGTTCCTCAAGTAGATTGGGTATTATCTTGGTTGAAGTGGTACATCACCATCATCATGGCCTTATCATCACCAAGAAGTTCATTGTGCCTGATCAGGTTCCTTGGGATTCGGGTTTTGACCTCTGGTCAACCCTAATCAGTTGCCTTATACCAGTCAGGGTTCTTCAAGGAGATGAGGTCTTCATTGAGATGGGGATCATATGATTTTGTTGAGCTTGTACAAGCTAGGGTTTCATTTTGGATCCATTTCATCAAGAGATTGAGGCTCAAGTTCATCTGTGTATGACCAAGTCATCTATCAACTGCAAAAGTCAACTACATGGTCAACTGTTGGATTTGGAGGTGGGAAGTGAGTAGAAATACTTCATTCATGTTCAAACAAGTCTCATTTGACATTTCAAACATCAACATTGAAGAAAATAAAGTCAGGACAAAATTTCCAAAAATAGTAAGTGACTTGTAATTCAAAATTGCCAAAAATGGAAAGGTTTTCAACTCAAGATTACGTCATCAAGAAAGCTTCAAATGAAATTTTGTTGAACTTGAAAGTTGTAGATCTTTCTCTCCCATTTCCAAAAAGTCCAAGATCATCAACTTCTCATGTGTGTTTAAGGAGATATGATCAAAACTTGGCCAAGTGAACATTGAACTTCAAAGAAGCATAACTTTCAAACCATAAGTCCAATTCAAGTGGTTCTTTTTGCTAAATTCTCCTTATGACCTCTACTTGCCAAAACATGCATTACATGCCATGCATTCTCATCACATGATCATTTGCATTTTCAATTGACTTTTGGAGGGAAAATTAAAATTTAAAAATAAGGCATTGTTTACACATGTGACCATCACCATTGGCCCCAAAACATCATTTGAAGTGAAAATAAGTGCAAATTCGTACTGTTCATCCATGCATTTTCATGCATAGGGTGAAATCCCAATTTTGCCAAAACACCTCATAATTGCTAATTACATTTACCATTTGGCTTAAGCTTAATTAATCATGTTTAGCATAGCATATAAATAGAAAACCTCTAACTGTTTTTCACAATTCCCAATCTTAGATCTAGAATTCTCAAAGTCTCTCAAAATTCTCTCTCATTTTTTCTCCAAATTTCTTCACATCTCTTGCATTTTTCTTGATCAATTCATCATCTGGAATCATCATGGAGTAAGATTGAAGCTAGAATCACAGCAATTCGTGCAGTTTGAAGCATATTCAAAGCTTGAAGCTCAACAATGGTGAAATTAAAATTCTGTTGAATCAAGCGCAATCAAGCCTCAATCTCCATTCCAATCAACTCTACAAGCTTGCTAGAAGACATTTGAAGCATTGCCAGGCCTGGATTCATCGAATTTCAAAACTGCTCTTCAAGAGGTCACTTTTTCGACTTCCTTAATTCTCTAAATCGTTGATATGTTCTTGTAGATCTCTTAATGGTGATGATTCTGCACTTTGAATCGAGTGATTTCGTGCATAATTGAGTGAGATCCATGCGTTTAAAGTTTTGGTGATGAAACTTGATTGATTCGATTCATGCATGTTTTGTTGTTTCTTGTTAAATTGATTGTGGATTCTTGTTATGTGATGAAGGATCTTCATGTACATGTGCTTAATTTTAAGTTTTGGGAAATTTGTTCATCATGTTCTTGGTGATGTTACTGTTCCTGCGCGTGTTGTTTTGAAGATGATGATGATAGGTTTAGGCAACGGTTTTTACTTTCCATAGGCCACGCTAAACCGTTCCCTTAGGTTACGCTAGGGCTGCGCTGTGATTGGTTGCATGCCATTCCCATGCAGCGCGCGCCAAGCCTTGTTTGAAATTAGGCCGGGTTCGAATCCTGGCTGTGTTCCTTCTTCCAAAATGCTTCTTTGATTTTCCTTTATTCCATGCCATGTTCATATATGCTCCACATGCTTTTTTTTATTTTTTGTTCATCTTTAAAAAATCAAAACAAATTAAATAATCATCCAAAAATTGTATGGTTTTTTGCATTATGTCACATTTTTTGTCTAGTTTTTTATGAATATTATTTTGCAAATTGTGCATGGCTGGTTTACTTTTTGCCCTAGGGTTTGTGAATACATGTCCTTTCTTGACATTGCCTTGATTCTTCATTTGTGAAATGTTCAATTCTAATCCAATGCTCATGAAATTTTACATGATGAAACTAGACATCTTGCTGGACATTTTGGTGTTGAGTTTGCATTTTTATCAATTGCCATTGCTGAGTTATAATTTTTCTAAGTTAGGTGTGACAATTTGTGTCACACCTTTGCTTGTCCAATTTGATTGATGCATTTACCATGCCAAATGAATTCCAAATGTTCTGATTTTTTGTATGGTGCTTGATATGAATGTTGTGAATGCTTATGAGTTTTTTTGGAATTTTTGGAATCATTTCTGGTTTGATTGAGATTTTTCATTCTGGATGATCATTTGTGAACTTTTGAATGGTATTGATTTTCATTTGTTTGTGAAATGCTTGTGCTTTATTCTATGAATGTGAAATTTTGAACACTAATTCTAGACATGTTGAATGGTGTTTTGGATTTGGTTTGAGGTTTTTACCATTTACCAATTCTGTTTTAGGCCTGTGATAAGTTGGTGTACCAAGTTGTATCACATATGTGCTTGCCTTGATTTATGCAATTTGATTACCATGCCAAATGTTGTCCAAATGCTCTAATTTTTTGTGTGATGATCATGTTGTATGTTCTGTTTACCCATGAATTTTGTCAAAATTAATTGAATCATTTTTGAATTAATGTGCATTTGTTCATTCTGATGTCACAATGTGGTTACAATGTGCATACCTTGCCATATTTGGTTCATGAAATGAAATTGGTGAATGATATTGATTTGAGACTTTTTGGATGATGTTCTTAATTGATTGAAGTTGATTCATGTCAATTTTCATGTTCTGTTTTGAATTTTTTCTCCCTCTTTGACCCTAGGCCTTGACCTAGTGGTTGGTTGCTCATGTTTGAGTTTTGATTTCAGGTTGAGCACTCAAGTTCCATAATTGTTGGTGCTCTATCACTTGAGCCTTGGATGTTTACTTTTGACTACTAACTTTGAGTGTTTTGTAGGGTTGTTAACTCATTTGAGTTTGACTTGTTGGCTTATGCCTTTGCTCATTGGGTTTGACTGTGTGATATTCATGATTGTCTGTTTGTCTGTACAGTTGAACTGACTTGTGTGATGTTTCAACAGGTACATAAGTTGCTTAAGTTCATTTTGAACTTGCTTTTGCTTGGTTGCTTAACCACATAGGTATAACTCTCTGACTTCATGTAGTCTGGAAGACCTGTCCTGTTACTTGGGCAGGCACCTGTCTGAAGCCCTCCTTAAGAGGCAATGCTTGTGATTGTTTATTTTTGTGCCAAGCAGGAAAAGTCCTTTGATAAGGAAATTGGCAGATAAAAGAGATGTGTAGTCCATCTCCTGCTACTCAGTGTGTCATCCACTTTGCTCACACCTTGTGTTGATGCATTGTGGATATTAACCCAAGATCTTTGTTGAGTCAGTCTTGCGGAGAAGAGTTCCAACTTTCTGAACTCCCGCACTTTCATTTGTCTGAAGCTCTCCCAGGCCAGGGATAAGAGCCATGAGGTCTTACCCTCACTTCCCATTTCATCTGCTTCACCCTAACTCTCAATGTTAGGGTTAAGAGCTAACATCACCCTGTTACAGTGGCTTGTTTGTCGAGGTTGACATGACCCCTCGACTAAAGCTTAACCTTGTGTGAGCCCATCTGTTTGTATATAGTGTGTGTGCTTGCTCTTGTGCTTGTGTGATTTTGCTTATGCTGTTTAGGATAGCTTGCTGCCTGTGCAAGTTTGATAGAAACCTCAACCTTGGACCATTGTGGATTGCATGATAACTATTAGGCTCGAGTCAGTCTCCCTTCTAGTTTGTCATTTCCCAGTCTCTGGTTAGGAGAAAGTTTCTCCCCTGTTAAGGGGAACTACGTTGCCCTGATCCTCATACCAGATAAGGTACGTAGGCAGGAGATCATACGAGATCTCTCCGGGCACCCTTTTCCTTTTTTGCGTGTGTTTTGCTTGACAGCTATTAGGTCCGAGTTCCCGACTCCCTTCTAGTCTGTGTGTTCACCCTTTTCCTTTTTTGTGTGTGTTTGCTTGACAGTTAGCAGGCTCGAGTACCAGACTCCCTGCTAGCTTGTTTGCTCAACTTTGTTGTTGCTTTTGACGATTCAGCGTCCGGTTAAACCCTTTGTGTGTGTAGGAGTCTGACGTAAGTCCAGCGATTGGCAGTCGGTTTCCTGTTTGTGTTTTGTTTGGCGTGCGTGAGCCGAACTACGGTAGCTCTGATTCTCATTCCAGATGAGATACGTAGGCATAGGATGTGATATCCTAGCGAGCCCTTTCCCCTCTTCTCCCACCTGTATTGTTTCCAGTGTGTGTGCATTCTTTCGAGCAGTGTTTAGCAACCTTTCTTCTATTCTTTTGAGCGTGGATCCCGTCGAGTACGACGGATGCGTTGGGGTGCTAATACCTTCCCTTCGCATAACCGACTCCCGATCCCATCTCTCTTTGGTCGCGAGACCATGTCTTTTCCAGGTTTACTTCGAGCGTTTCCTTTCCCTCTTTGGGATAAATAACGCACGGTGGCGGCTCTGTTTGTTTTGCTTTTTCCCGCCGGTTGTTTTTCGCGGATGCGACACCATGCCTAAACCATACAAGTGGCATGACACTTCAAACAATACAAGCTAATGAGTAAAAGTAAGAGGAACTTGAATGGTGGTGGGATCTCTTGTTCACATGTCACCACAAAAAAAAACCAACATGGTTAGTATGCATTAACAAAGGGAATTAAAACACTAATTCAAATGGCTGAGATAATATGATGAAATGATGGTGTGACATGATGATCATGATGGACAAACGTATATAAAACTAAAATGGAGTGGGATTTTCAAATTAATCATTAACCACAATCAAATGTAACTCAAAAATCAAAGTAAAGCTAATCATGTACATGACAGTTAACATGGAAAATCAAACGAAATTCTAAACATAACATGGTTAATCACATGAAGATTAACTATGGAAAATTAAGAGATTAGTCTAACATATGCAAATGATTAAACCTAATTTTTAACTAATTTTCCTAATCCTAATTAACCTAATTAAACATGAATTAAGCTATTTACGACTAAAATTATGCGAATCCTAAGTGTCGAAAAAGCAGGAATTAACATCTATTTCATACAAAATACTGCATCATGATTAATAACAAAAACAGAATTAAAACTGGAATTGAATAAGTCAATTATGAGATTATCATGATTAAGATGAACAATGTTAGGCCGGGGGTATGAAAACAGATCAGGAAGGACTATTGCTTGGCCCAAGGCCCAATCAGCACACAAATAAATCAACATGATTACATCACAATAATGAAGAAAAAAGAGAATAACTATTAGCATGCATGTTAACACTACATGACAGTGAATGACATGGAGTGAACAGTCCAAGCATGAAGGCAAAGCAGAGATACCATCGGAACTCCGACACCACCGTGTCGGAATCCAGAAAAGTATCAATTTCTTACTCCTCTCAAACTCTTCTACCCTAATCCCTCATCTATCCTAATGACAACTCAACGACCTCTGGAAATTAATCAATAAATGTCAAGAATTAGAAATTGAACGGAAACAACGATTAAGGAAAATCGAACCGCCAAATAAATTGGGGTTTTCGATTCCCCACTACATAAGCTACATGGTGATATCAACAGTTTGACAAGAGTAAAGATTCACCGACCTGCAAGATGGAGGATTGTCTTGGAACTTGTTGAAATTCAGAAGTGATGAAGATGAAGAGGAGAAAGACAGAGGCATGCTATGTTGAACCTTGAATCTTCCGCTTCTATTGTGAGCTCCTATCCTTCAAGAATCAATTCCGACAAAATTCTGAACCGGATCGTTGTCGTTGATGTTGATTCGGTGAATACAGAGATGGTTATTGAGTGCAAGAGGTTTAGCTCAATTGGTGACAAACTTCAATGTGAAGCTTGCTCTAATGGTGATTTGAGATTTGGTGTGGGGAGAGGAATTAGAGAAGATGAAGTGAGAAGAAGCTGAATTTGCAATGAGAAATTTGAGAGTGAATTGAGAATGAATCAAAAAGTCCTTTGCTTTTGCTTCCCCTTGTGGTTATATAGGTTGCAAGTTTGTGTCCAAGGGAGGTTCGGAGTTTGTTATAGTTAGGTTAGGAGTTAGTTGAAGTGAACTCAATGAGTTTGGTCGGTTAACTCACTGGGTTAGAAGTTAGTTAATTGGTATTGAATGATTCCACTAGTAACTGGTGGTAGCAGGTCACCTTCAAGTGGTTTTAGCTTTGAAGCTTTGTTCATGACTTGTTAATCAATTGGCTTAGGTGCAAGGTATAGCAAGTGAGCTTAAGGGTGACTTGCAATTGCATGTTAGAGAAACGTATGTGGATCCTTGTGCTTGTGTTAGCTTGACAAGAGTTTTGTGCTTGGAAGTGCTTCAGCAACTAGTAGTTGTTAAATCTGCTACAAGGATCTAGTTGAGTCAACTCAAGTTGGGAAGGAGTCGACTCAAACAGAGAATTCTCTAGGGTTGAGTCGACCTTCGGGTCGACCGGTTCAGACCCGCAACGAATTGGTTCACAAAAAAATGAGGAATGAGTCGACACAAAGACTGGATGAGTCGACGCAAACAGGATTCCCTAGAAATGAGTCGACCGGTGAGTCGACCTGTTCGGACCCGGGGCAGAATGGTTCAAGGGAAAACGGACGATGAGTCAACGCAAGGGTTGGATGAGTCGACTCAACCAGGTTCCCCAGATCTAGGTCGACCTATGAGTCGGCGTGTTTGGACACGTGAGTTTTGCATCGACTGAACGTGTCGACTCACAGAGAAAAACCTCCAAAAATGAGTTTTGTAATGTGTGATGCCCTTTTCGCACCCTTTTTTGAATCTAAATGACTATTTTTTATGGATGAACATGAATGAAAGTGGCCAGTTGAGTGAATTGACTTAAGAAATGACCAGGTTACTTGAAATGGAGTGAATCAAGACATATAATGGAATAGAATCCATACAAAAACCTATGAACAAACCATGAACGTAGGCGATCAGAGGTAAGCATGAAGCAAGAGCAACAAAGGAAATGACCAATGACCAGATGACCGGGTACGGGCAATCACAAGATGCACATTGAAAAAAATAACTATGGGATCAGACCTAAGAAACCAACATGCATGACCCCTGACCAGGAGGTTGTTGGGTGGAGCTTGATCAAGTAATAAAGACACACATAACGGGATGATGATGGGCCTATTAGATAGGGTTTAGGAGGCCACACGAAGGGTATCAGACGTGGTTTTGTGGTAACCCAGATCAAGTGAGGAACCCAAGATTAGGGCATCGTTTCACCATTTAGCCAAAGTTGAGTCATCAATGTTGGGCACAAAGAACGAGCTTCAAGAGCTGCCTCCACTTATGGTTTGATTGATTGAGCCAAATTTATCTGCAGAGAAACCTTAGCTTTCACTAGGTTCAAGTGCCAAGCTTGGAATCTAAGATGCTCGTCCTCTTGCATGCAGATGGATTGAAATGTATGTAAGGCTATGCATATGATTACAGTTAGTGACTTATATGAACTTTGTGAAAGGTAGGGTGAATTTTTGAGGTATGACAGTTTCCCCTATTTAATCTTCTCAAACCTGAATGTACGGATAATAACCGCTTCTGGACATTCAAGGTAGGAGAGGATAAAATACTATAATATCGAAAAATTTGCCCACCAAGAACAAATGAAATATGAAGATAGGTCACGAAGAAATTCTCCACCAAGATATGGGGTGAACAAGATAGCTTTTGCGTAAGGCAACTGTTGGGGATTTAAGTGTTATCTGGTTAGTGGGTATTTATGAAAGGTTAGAGATGCATGACACGAGCATGATGCTGATACGATTAAACTCCTCTTCTTTTTTTTTTCTATTTTTTCACAAGCTCTCTGTATTTTGATGAACAACTTTTTTCATTTTTTATTTTTATTTTCATTTTTCAAAACTCTCTGGAAAGAACCGAGAACATTTTTCTATCAAGAAGGAATGGGTGAAGGATTTTTTTGAAAAATGGTTTGCCAAGTGGAACTTGGACTTTATTTTTTGGTTTATGCGTGACCGGGAAGAAAGAAAGGGAGGGGACCGAACACAATTTGTCCTTGATGAGGGATGGGATCCGAAGTTGACCTTATCGGAGAGAGAAGAAAAGGGTAAAGGGCAGGGCCCCGAAGTCGATACTCATCGGAAAGAGAAGAGAAGGGTCCTGAAGTTAACCTTATCAAGAAGGGAAGAAAAGGGTAAAAGGGGGGTTCCGAAGTTAACCTTATCGAAAAAAGAAGAACGGGGTCCTGAAGTTAACCTTATCAGGGAGGGAAGAGATGAAAACGGGTTTCCAAAGTTAACCTTATCGGAGAGAGAAGGAATGGATCCTGAAGTTAACCTTACCAGGAAGAGAAGAAATGGAATCATCACTGGGGAAACATTCCAAAGTTAACCTTATTGAAAATGGAGAAGAAACATAGGGGGGTCCCAGTGTTAACCTTATCGGGAAGAGAAGAAATGAACCATGAAGTTGACCTTATTAGGAAGAGAAGAAATGAATGCTGAAGTTGACCTTATCAGGAAGAGGAGAAATGAATCCTGAAGTTAACCTTATCAAGAAGAGAAGAAATGGATCATTTCTGAAGTTAACCTTATCAGAAAGAGAAGAGAGGTATCATGAAGTTACCCTTATCAGGAAGAAAAGAAACGGAAGATGGTTTTAAAGTTAACCTTATTGAAAAGAGAAGAAATGAATCCTGAAGTTGACCTTATCAGGAAGAGAAGAGATGAACCCTGATGTTGACCTTATCAGGAAGAAAAGAAACCTATCCTGAAGTTGACCTTATTAGGAAGAGAAGAAGGTTTCCGAAGTCAACCTTATCGGAATCGGTAGAGAAGGGATATAGCCATATGACTCACTCTAAAGTGAAGGCTTGGTCAAACATATTCAATTTACACAGACTCACATGAAGGTATAATTTTATGTATGTTTGACACGGATGGGGAAAGAGGAGGGGGGCCAACACAAAGTTTGGGCTTGATGAGTAGATGGGCCAAATATGAAGACTTGGGCTTGAGGAGTAGAAAGGACAAATGCAAAGACTTGGGCTTGTGGATAGGGAGGCAGGGTCAAACATATTCAATTTGAAAAGACTTACAGGAAGGTCTAATATTGTGTATGTTTGACAGTGCCAGGGAAAGGGTTTGCCCAAAGGGTCGGACTTAAGGAAGGTGCCAATGAAAGTGGGCTAATGGGTAGTGCCAAGAGAGTTTTGGGCTTGTTTATTTCTTGTCATAGAGCTTCACGATCGTATAAGATTATATGCATGGAATGATGTGCATGACGGGCTTATACAATGGTATGAGGGTCTATGGATGCTCCAAATTTAGGCATGGTGTGCCCTGAACAGAGGTACATCTGCTTGAGTTATAAGGCTTCTGATTCGTAAGATGTAGGATGCGTCTCGTATGACTTCCCAATGTCTTTCCTTCCCACTGCTGTTGGAAGGAAGAATCTGCCATGAATCTTCTTATACCCGGACTGGCATGTAGATACACTGGGGGGATTACCAAGGCGAATGTTGATTCTCGTAATCTCTCAGGCCATAGTCCCACAAGTCTCAGGACCTTCAGGATCTTATGTCTTTGTGCGTTGTATGCAACAAATTGGGCATCGTGGTTACCCTTAGACACTCTGTGATCAACGTAAATCAAGTTTTCATTTCAGTGCTATTGTTGTCATCCCCGAAGTATTCAATGCATTGTTTATATAGAAATAACAATTATATTTTGCACACAAGCAGAAAAAGTAAAACGAGGAGATTCTGAATGAAAATCTTATTGATTGAAAACGAGCCCGTAAATGGGCGTTTACAATAAGGAAGCAATTCCTAAATGAGGTAATTGCACAAAAACAAATTGGCGAGGAGAAAGTCTCGGATTTCCATTAAGGTCCAATCATGCTATAGCTGTTATACTTTCTGAATCTTCTCACTTTGCCCCAATTGATGGTGGTTGGATTGATCCATTCGCTTGGGTTTCCAGTGCTTTGGAGGGTGTATTTACAGACCCCAAACAGTATGGAGTCTTTTCCGGTCAGTCCCTAACTCTTGCCTAGACCGCCCTTTCGGGTTTTCGATCTAGCGGGATATCCCTTTTTGCCTAAGTTGCCCTTTGGGGGGAATCAACTTAGCGGGTTTTCAATTTATTTTTTGTTTTATACCCCTAATTTTTGCTTGGACCTTTTCTTTTTGTGGTCAACCGAGATGCCCATTTTTACCTAAGTTGCCCCTTGGGGCATCAACTTAGCGGGTCACATATTAGGCATAATATTTTTTGATTGCGTCTGCATTTATGGATAATTCCAGATCATCCACATCCATCGTCGAGAGAATCAAGGCTCCTCTTGAGAAAACCTTTCTCACGATGTATGACCCTTCATAATTGGGGGTCCACTTTCCCCGAGGGTCTGTGTGGATAGGCAGGATCTTTTTGAGTACCAGGTCGCCGACTTGGATGTTCCTAGGACACACTTTCTTGTCAAAGTCCCTCTTCAATCGCTTTTGATAAAGTTGGCCATGGCACAAAGCTGTCATGCGTTTCGCTTCGATGAGGTTCAACTGATCGAGTCTGGCTTGGATCCATTCTGCTTCGTCCAGTTTGACATCTTCTAGGATTCTCAGAGAGTGGATCTCTACTTCGATTGGGAGCACTGCTTCCGTACCGTACACCATAGAGAAAGGGGTTGTCCCGGTCGAGGTTCGTACCAAAGTACGATAGACATGTGTAGCACCTCAAATTTGCACCCCCCATTTGTACATTCATTTCATTTTTAGGTCATTAACATTGCATAGTGCATTGCATTTCATCAGTCAAGACTAGTATCAGGAGAATTCATATGTGCAAGGAGCCAAGCATTTTCATGAGGAAAAAGGCCCTATGGTTGTTCTAGAGAGCTTATGTGAATCAAGGATCATTTTGAGGCAACTTGACCAAAGGCTAGAGGCTCAAAAGTCATCAGTACATGTCCAAGTCATCTGAGGCCCATAAAAGTCAACTGAAAGTCAACTGAGGGCTAGGAGGTGGAGAAATGGTTTGAGACACTTCATTCATGTCCAAGAGAGGTTTATTCATCATGTCAAACATCTACCTTGAAGATTTTGAAGCCAGATCAAAAGTTTCTAAAAATGGAAAGTGACCTATAATTTCAACTTTCCAAAAATGGAAAGTTTTTGGTCCAACTTCAACTCAACTTTCCAACACCAAAGAATCTTCAAATGAATTTTTGTCCAACATGAAAGTTGAATATCTCTCTCTCCCATTTCCAAAAAGTCCAAGATCATGAGCATCTGATGAATGGTTGAGGAGATATGGTCCAATCATTGCCAAGTGTGATTGGAACTTCAAATGGCCATAACTTTTGATTCATAACTCCAAATTGAGTGGCTCTTCTTGCATTTTTCTTCTCATGACATGAAGTTTTCAAACCATTCATCACATTTCATGAATTTCCATCATATGATCATTTGTGCATTCAAGTCAATTTTGGAGGGAAAATTGAAAATTCAAAAATGGTGCATCATGAGAACTTTCTACCATTGCCAATGTGTTTAAAAAATGATTTTGAGTGACTTTGATCAAGCACATGACACTGTTCACGTGGGTTTACTACATGCACCATGCATGTTTGAAATTTTGCCAAACACCTTATTTTGCCTAATTTCAATTAAGTGTGGATTAGCAATGTGATTAAGAGAGCATATAAATACTAAAACCTAACAGAATTTCAGGAGGTTAATCATTTTTCACCATTTCTAGATCCAAATTTTCTCTCCCTCCAAAATTTTCTTCCAATCATAATTCAAATTTTCTTCAAATAACATTGCAATTTTATTTCATTTTCTTGTTCTCTGGCTTTGATATAGTGCAGATCAAGCTTTGAATTGTTGAATTCGTGTGGAAATTGTGCATAGCAAGTTCATGAAGGTGAAAATGGAAGTTGTTTGGTGAGCTAGATCTACACGTTTTCAAGCTTCCTTTTCTTCATCAAATATCATTACAAGTATTCTGGATTGGATTTGGATCATTCAAGGCTTTGGATCGTGTATTTTCAAGAATATGCTCTTCAAGAGGTCAAGTTTCGAATCTCATAATTTTGCAATTCATTAGCATGTTCTTGTAGATCTCCCTTTGCTGATAATCCTGAGCTAAATTTCATGTGAAATGATGCATTATTGACTGAGATATGTGTGATTCATGTTTTGTGCACCAATCTTCTTTTCATCGATTCTCATTGATCTTGTTGAATTAAGCTTAGTTATTACTTGATCTGTGATCTCCATGGAAAGATCTTTGAAATGATGTATGATTTTGGAATTTCTGGAAAATTTTGTTTGAACTTGTTCCTGTTCATCTTCGTCTTCGTGAGGAAGACGAAGTAGCGTCCGCTTTGTGACGGTATTGCGTCCGCCTGGTTCTTGCTGACGCCGGCCTTAGGGCTTTTGTCTTATTCGTCCACATGCGCGCTCTGCTAGCAATTTGATTGGTCCACTTTGTTTTGACCTACGCCACATAAGCGCTGACCTCCACGTCGTTTAATGAAATGACTGCGTTTCATTGTGAAGCGCGCGCTTCATTTCAAATTCATGCACGATTCGATTCCCAGCGTGCATCACATATTCAAATGTTTTCATCATTTATGCCTTTCCCTCCATTTCCATATGCTATGATCATTTTTGTTTCAAATTTTTTATGTCAACTTTAAAAAACCATATCAATTTGAAAAATGCTCCAAATAATTCCTGGTTTTTTGCTAATTGATCCTCGGAATGTCCTCTATTTTATGATGTTAAATTCTGAAGTTGTGCATGGCTGGATTTTGAATTATGTTAGGATGATTGAACATGTGTGCATATGTGACCTTGCTCCATTCTTTCTATTGTGAAATGCTTGATTTTAATCCAATGTACATGAAATTTTGCATGATGATTCTTGACATGTTGATTGACATTTTAGGCTTGGTTTGGTATTTTTCTCATTTACCATTTCTGTTTTACACACATGTTTGTATGGTGTGACAATTTGTGTCACATATTTGGTTGTTCAACTTGTGAAATTTAATTTCCATTCCAATTTACCCTCACTTCCCATTTCATCTGCTTCACCCTAACTCTCAATGTTAGGGTTAAGAGCTAACAACACCCTTTTCCAGTTGGCTTGTTTGTCGAGGTTGATATGACCCCTTGACTAAAGCCTAGCCTTGTATGAGCCACTTGTTTGCATATAATGTGTGTGCTTGCTCTCTTGTGCTTGTGTTTGCTGATGTGCTGTTTAGGCTAGCTTGCTCCCTATGCAAGTTAGGATTAGAGACCTCAACATAGGGATCGTATGCATGACAACTTCTAGGCTCGAGTCGTAGTCTCCCAAGTAGCTTGTTATCTCCCTAGTCTCTGGTCAGGATAGAAATTTCTTTCCCTATTAAGGGGAACTACGTCGCCCTGATCCTCATACCAGATGAGGTACGTAGGCAGGAGATGAGCTGATCTCTCCGGGCGCCCTTTTTCTTTTTCAACCCTTTTGTTTGCTTGTTGGAGTCTGACGTAAGTCCAGCGATTGGCAGTCGGTTTCCCGTGTTGGGTGTGTGTTTGGAGTCTGATGTAAGTCCAGCAATTGGCATTCGGTTTCCATGTTTGCCTGGAGTTGGATGCAAGACCAGCGATTGGCATTCCATTTCCAGTTTGAGTGTTTTGTTTGGCGTGCGTTAGCCGAGCTACGAGTGCTCTGATTCTTCTCTGGTTAGAGAAGATACGTATGCATAGGATGCGATATCCTAGCGAGCACATTTCCCCTGTCCCCGAACTACGTTAACTCTGATGTTTGTCCATGACAAGCTATGTAGGCCCATGATGCGACATCCTGCCGAGTCACCTTCTTCCGTCTTTCATCTGTGTTTCAGTCCAGTTTTGTGCATTCTTTGAGCAGTTATTTAGCAACCTTTCTTCTATTCTTTCTGAGCGTGGATCCCGTCGAGTACGACAGATGCGTAAGGGTGCTAATACCTTCCCTTAGCATAACCGACTCCCGATCCTATCGATCTCTGGTCGTAAGACCATGTCCTTTCCAGGTTTACTTCGAGCGTTTCCTTTCCCTCCTTTGGGATAAATAACGCACGGTGGCGGCTCTGTTTCTTTTTCCCGCCGGTTTTTCGCGTAATGCGACAGCTGGCGACTCTGCTGGGGATATTTAGAGAAGTTGACCTCTTGCTGGTCCATCTTCCCTAAGCGAGTCAGTCCTAGCACTCTTTAGGATGGTTGTGGTTGCTTTTATTGCTTATTTATTGCATTCATTTTTATTATGCTGTGATTGTATGTACTTGCATAGATACTTGCATGCATCATACTGTCATCATATTGGATTCTGTACAGGTGGGTTCCTCTGATTTGGGGTGGGTGTTCTGAGTGGGGCCCAATACCCAGGCCCGAGTGTACACCTAGGACTAGCGTGGTCTCATGTCTCTTCACATGTTGTACAACATGATGCGGAGATGTGACATACCACAGCCGGACGAGGTTCATTTGAGAGAGTCCTTCCGTTTGGAGTATTCCACTCAGGATGGGTTATCTCATCTGAGCTATTGACTTCGGTGGCCGTTCTTCCTTTCCCGGATCTTTGGGTTAGACGATCTTAAGAGAGCTGCAACGGCACACCCGAAAGGGCAAACCCGTTAAGTATCTTTGCCCGATTGTCGAGACCATTATCTGCCTTAGGATAACCTTATTAGAATTCACCTGTGAGGGGAGGGTTGATTCTTGCAGTACAGGTTCCGTCAGTGATTCTGTGATGGTGATCATGGTTCAGATGGATTTATGGGTCTTTATTTCTGGACGCCGGAGGTTTGACCTTGGTATTGATCAGAGGGTTCCGTTTATTTCGGATCCCTGGGCTGAATTCGAGGGTACTTGCTCAGATGGTGACTTGGTTCTGAAGTATGGGTTCCAGATGACCTTGGATTCCAGATGATTTTGATCTATGGTTTCCGGTGCCGAATTCATGCCGAAGTGTTGATCCTGTGCCATGAGATACTCAGCCAACCTGCCATGGCTTCATAATTTGCATCATAGCATGTTTATTTTCAAAAAAATAAATATAATAATGCATAGAAAAAGAAAAGTTAACCTGCATACGCATCACACACATCATACACATATCATTCTTGCATTGTAGGTATCTTTGAAGAAGACTTCTCATTCTGGTTCCTGTTTTAGGCAGGATTGCTGATCGTCGTCCGCACCGCTACGCAACCAGGTTGAATCAACAAAATCAACAGAGGGACATGGATCAAGTTCAAGCTGAGTTGGCAGAGATGAGGGTTAACATGGCCCAGTTTATGAATATGATGCAAGGGGTTGCGCAAGGTCAAGAGGAACTTCGAGCCCTGGTTCAGAGACAAGAAGCTGCAATTCCACCCGTCAACCATACTTTGCCAGAGGGAGGCCCAATCAATGACACCGTTACTGCTGCTGTTCCCATCAACAACTATGATGTGGATGATGAGTTGAGGGGTATCAGAATCAATGGACATCCTCTTGCTGTAGAGACTGTCAATGTTAGAGCAACCCGTGCTCTAGTTCGTCATCCTGCTCCGTTGGTTGACAGACAGGAAGACATGTTTACTCTCCTCAGTGATGATGATGAGGTTGGAAGGATTGAAGAGAGGGACAAAAAGGTGGATGCCCTAGCTGAGAAGATCAGAGTCATGGAGTGTCAAAACTCTTTGGGTTTCGATGTAACCAATATGGGATTGGTTGATGGGCTGAGAATTCCTTATAAGTTCAAGGCGCCATCTTTTGACAAATATAATGGCACTTCTTGTCCTCGCACCCATGTGCAGGCATATTATAGAAAAATCTCCACATACACTGACGACGAGAAGATGTGGATGTACTTTTTCCAGGATAGCTTGTCTGGAGCTTCCTTGGACTGGTACATGGAGTTGAAGAGGGAGTCTGTGAGAAGATGGAAGGATTTGGGGGAAGCCTTCTTGAGGAAATATAAGCATAATATGGATATGGCTCCGAGAAGAACCCAACTGCAGAGTCTGTTCCAGAAGTCTGGTGAAAGTTTTAAGGAGTACGCCCAGAGATGGCGTGAGTTAGCGGCAAGGGTGCAACCTCCTATGTTGGAGAGAGAGCTGACTGACATGTTCATCGGGACCCTACAGGGGGTGTTCATGGACCGGATGGGAAGCTGCCCGTTCGGTAGTTTCTCTGATGTGGTTATTTGTGGAGAGAGGACCGAGAGTCTCATTAAAGCAGGGAAGATTCAGGATTCTAGTTCCTCGTCTTCCAGTTCAAAAAAGCCATTTTCTGGGGCACCCCGAAGGAGAGAGGGTGAGACTAATATTGTGCACCATCGGAGGAATGTGAACAGAAGGCAGTATCGTCAGGTTGCCGCTGTGATTATCCCAGCACCCCAAACTCAACCTCAGCAACAACAACAAAGAGCTCCATAACAGCAACAACAACAACGTCCATTTCAACCAAGGCAGAGAATTCCCAAGCGTCATTTTGATCCATTGCCCATGACGTATGCTGAATTGCTTCCTGAACTGCTCAGGTTGAAATTTGTTGAACTTCGCACCATGGCGTCATTGACAAGAATTCCTGCTGGGTACGATGCCAATATTCGTTGTGACTTTCATTCCGGTGCTCCGGGGCATCATATTGAGAACTGTCGGGCTTTCCACCATAAGGTCCAGGATTTGATTGACGCCAAGACAATCAACTTTGCTCCTGTTCCGAATGTTGTGAATAACCCTATGCCTCAACATGGTGGGCCCAGGGTGAATAATGTGGAAGAAGGGGACGCTGTGGATTTGATAGTCAGTGTTAATGAGGTTTAGACGTCGTTGCTAGTGGTAAAAGAGCGTCTGTTGAAAGGGGGAGTGTTCCCAGGCTGTGATGAGGGCTGTTTAGACTGTGAGGATTCAGAGAATCGTTGTGAAAAGCTGAGAAGTGGTATCCAGGGTCTGATTGATGAGGGTTTTTTTGCAGTTTGCTCGGGCTGTGAAAGATCATGGGGTGGTGTCAACTGTCACCATTTACTTCAAACCGTCTGAGGGTCCTGGACGTGCACCGAGGAATGTTAATGCACCCACAACCGTTGGTACTCCTGTTACCATATCTGCTCCAGTAACTGTTGGTGCTCCCACTACTATTGTTGCTTTTGATAGAAGACCTATTGAGAATAGTAGGGGTGTTCCGTGGAAGTATGATAATGCTTACCGTAAAAACAGAAGGGCAGAAAGTCAGGCAAGGCCAGTGAATCAGGCTCCAGTGACCATTGGTTTGCCAAATAGAGCTCCAGTAACTGTCAGTCCGGCTGTGGACAATGTGGGAAGACCTGGGGGTTTTACTAGGAGTGGGCGTCTATTTGCACCGCAGACTCTGAGAGATAACAATGCTGAGGCTCTTGCCAAAGAAAAGGGTAAGCAAGTTGTTGTTGAGGAAGAAGGACCTGTGCAGAAGGATGTGCCTGAGGGTTCTTTTGAAAAGGATGTGGAGGAGTTCATGAAGATCATTAAGAAGAGTGATTATAAGATTGTGGATCAACTGAACCAAACTCCGTCCAAAATTTCTATCTGTAGCGGTGTATTCGTCGCTTTATGATTTATTGATTAAACCAAAAGCAAAGCATACAAAGAAATCGAGTCGCCACCGCACTTTTATTTATCCCAAGGATTGGCTAAAAAGCGAACAAAAGCCTAAGAAGTTTTACACATAGAAAACTAATAAAAAGATCAGAGAATCTGGGTAAGGGGTTAATTACGCAATGGGAAGGTGTTAGGCACCCAAAACGTCCTAGGTACTCCTAGGGAGCCCTTTTCACACTTGTTGTATAAAAAAGTTTATTTGTTTATGACATATTGTGCAAACATGATTGGGAAGATGAGAAAAGAATATACAATTTTTATTGTTTTTGTGTTTGAACGGATGAACCCGTTGCCTACGTACCTTCCATGAAAGGTAAGGATCAAAACGCCGTAGTTCGGCTAAAAGATTTCCAAAATATGAGTGGGTTCATTTTAAAACAAAAGCCCTAAGGTCTTTCGTTATCCACGGGAGAAAACTCAACCTTATACAAACAACAAGTCCACCATGTGAGAAAAGCTTCGACGTACTAGAGGGGTTAGCCCTGTTTTCAGTACGGAAGTCTTACAGTTCGATCACTAAGGACAAAAGGTGAGATTAACATCAACCAACTAGGATAAATCAAACCTATGGCTAATGCATGAAAACTTATCAAGAATGGACAAAGCCACAAAACAATTGAATGAGTTGGATTAACCAATTAGGATTTATTTACAAAAGATGGTCAAAGTATGATTAAGATTCAATTCAAAGAAGTATTATGAAATGGAGTTTGAAAAGTCAAAGGCTTAATGCCTAGGTTTCTAATTTGAAAAGAAGTGAAAATGTTTGTACAATATTTGTCAAAGTTTGGATTAACATGTGAAAAGGGAGTTTTGAAAACACACACAAAAATGGAAGGGTGAGGAAGTAAAACTTCTTAGATGTTCACCTCTTGAAATCATATGGAAGATGATTCAAGTGTGTCCTTTGGAATGAGGCAACAATGCAAATAAGCAAATGAACAAAGCAAGGTGATACCGGATGCCAATCAATGGACTTACACCAATCTCACAAACAAAGGCGGATACCGGATACCAATCAATGGATTTACACCAATCTCCTAAAACAAAACAATGATACCAGATGCCAATCAATGGACTTATACTAGTCTCACAAACAAAAGGTGGATACCGGATACCAATCAATGGATTTACACCAACCTCCTAAAACAAAACAATGATACCAGATGCCAATCAATGGACTTACACTAGTCTCACACCATATCATAGGAATAACTGCCAAGTAATGGACTTATGCTTGTCTCCTCCATGGACAAAGCAAAAATGCTATAAAGCAAAGCTTATGAAATGATATACAAATGATGATGATAAATGCACTAAGGCACACTCAAGGAAATATACACAGATGAATCAAACAATCAGACAAACAAGTCAGATAGCACACACTATATACAAGCAATTAGGCTCAAACAAGGTTAGACTTTAAAGTCAACTGGAATAGGGTATGTTGTGCTCTTAACCTTAACATTGAGAGTTAAGGTGAAGCAGATGAAATGGAGATGAGGGGTGTGCCTCATAGCTCTTATCCATGGCCTGGGAGAGCTTTGAATAATATAAGGTGTGGGAGTTCAGAAAGTTGGAACTCTCTCCACAAGTGAATGACTCTATAGATCTTGGATTAATATCCACAATGCATCAACATGTAATGTGAGCAAAGGGATGACACACTGAATAGTAGGAGATGGACTACACATCTCTTTTATCTACCAATTGCCTCATATGAGGACTTTTCCTGCTTGGCACAAAGAGTAAACAATCACAAGCATTGCCTCTTAAGGAGGACTTCAGACAGGCGCCTGCCCAAGTAACAGGACAGGTCTTCCAGACTACATGAATAAGAAAGGTTATACCTAAGTGGTTAAGCAACCAAGCAAAAGCAAGTTCAAAGTGAACTTAAGCAACTTATGTACCTGTTGAAACATCAAACAAATCAGTATACTATACAGACAAACAACCAACAGTTAATGCAACAGACAACCAATATACAAAGGCATAAGCCACAAGTCAAGCTCAATTGAATCAACATCAACCTACAAAACACACATTAGTAATCAAAAGCAAATATCAAATGCTCTCAAGATGAGGCATCATCAATTGTGTAACTTGAATGTGTAACCTGAAACAAAGCTTCAAACATGAGAGGCAAACCACTAGGTCAAAGCCTAGGGTCAAAGATGGAGAAAAAATTTAAAACAGAAGATGAAATTTGACATGATGAAACTTCAAACAATTATTGACACATAGCAGAAAGTCTCACATCAATATCATTTACCAAGTGCATTTCATGATCATTCTAAGTTCAAGACAATTTTAAAGTCCAAATGTGACCAACCAGAATGAAAAATCTCAATTAAATAAGAAATGATTCACAAAAATCTGGAAAAAATCATACATGGTCAAGACATCTCATATGATCAGCATGCAAAAAATCAGAACAATTGAGCATCATTTGATAGGGTAAACACATAACATAAGATGAACATGCAAGGGTGTGACACAAATTGTCACACCTACTTAGAAAATTCACAAACCAGAAACCACAAATGATAAAAATGCAAACTCAACACCAAAATGTCAAGGAATGAATCTAGTTTCATCATGAAAATTTCCAGAAGCATTGGATCAACAACCATTATTTCACAAAGGAAAAGGCAAGCAAGGTTCAAAATGCATACACATACAAAATCCCTAAGCAAAAATAAATCCAGGCCAGGCACAACTTTGGTTATCATGCTGATAAAAAAGTAAAGAGAAAAAGGAAACCATAGCAAAAATTCCCATGTCAATTGGATGATTATTTGATTTTATATGATTTTTCAAAGATGCAATCAAAATTGAAATAAAAATTGAAGTGATTAAATGGATTAATGAATATTATTTGAATTAAAATTTGAAATGTGGAATTGGCGCTCAGCAAAACGCGCGCGTCACTAAAACCTGGCCAATCAGCGCTCAGCATGGAGCGCTTCATGCAAACCCTAAAACAGACCAAAGGCAACGGTTTTCACATGAACTATGGGAACAGAAAAGTGTTGCGAATCAAACAGCAAAACCGTGGCCTAAGGCTCTGGTTCATCTTCTTCATATTTTTCCAGAAAAAAACAGCAAGCATCAAGAACATGGAGGAACAAATTTCCTAGAATCAACAATTAAGCACATGTACATGTAGATCTAACATCATACAACACGAATCAACATGTATTTCATCCAAAAACATCACAACATGCATGAATCGAATGGAAGAACAAATCATCATGAAACTTTAAATCTTCGATTCTCTCTCAATATAGCATGGAATTAAGTGAAACAAAGCTCAAAATCATCACACAAACGAGATCTATAACAATCACATAACAAAATTAAGAAAAGAGAGGATCGGTTTCAACACCTCTTGAAGAGCAGCTTTCAAATTCGTGTGTTCCCGGCCTTGTAGTGCTTAGATCTTCCTCTAGCAAGCTTATGGAGCGGATTGGAGGAGTTCTTGATGTCCAATTGAGCACGATTCAACAAATTGAAGAATCCACCATTGTTGATGTTCTTGCTTGGAGCAGCTTGAATATGCACGAATCCACTTGAACCTTGCTTGGATAATGATCAGTGATGATGCTAGATGATGAATGAAGCAAGAATTTGTGAATTGCTTTGAAGAATTGAGAGAAAAATTTGAGAGAGATTTTGATGAAAATTTTTGGATCTGAAATTTGTGAATTGTGGTTACAGAATTCTGTTAGGTTTTGGTTTAAATACTCTCTACTAATCACCCTCTAAACATGATTAATTAATTGGTTAAGTGAATTAGCAAAATGAGGTGTTTTGGCCAAAATTGCATTTCACCCTTATACATGAGCATGGTGCATGAACAGTGCACGAATTTATGCCAATTTCACTCAAAATGAATTTTTAAAATCAATTGAAATGGTAAAATATTCAAATGATTTACCAAATTTAAATTGTGAAATTTCCCTCCAAAATTCAAGTGAAAATGCAAAAGTTCATGAAATGGGAATTAATGCAATGTTATGCAAGATTATGAAATTATAGGTCATGACAAGAATTTAGCAAAAAGAGCCACATGATTTGGAGCATTGGTTTGAAAGTTATGCACTTTTGAAGTTCAATCCACACTTGGCCATGTTTTGATCATATCTCTTCAACCACACATGAGAAATTGATGATCTTGGACTTTTTGGAAATGGGAGAGAAAGATCTACAACTTTCATGTTCAACAAAATTTCATTTGAAGCCTTCTTGGTGATGTAATCTTGAGGAGAAAACCTTTCCATTTTTGGCAATTCCAAATTACAGTTCACTTACTATTTTTGGAAAGTTTTGACCTGACTTTATTTTCTTCAATGTTGATGTTTGAAATGTCAAATGAAACTTGTTTGAACATGAATGAAGTATTTCTAATCACTTCCCACCTCCAAAATCCACAGTTGACTGGGCAGTTGACTGACTAGGGTTTCAGTTGACTTGGCTATGCTCAGATGAAATTCAAGCTTCTACCACTTGAGATTCTGATTCAAAATGATGTCATAGCTCCTATGAACTCTTGATAATGATTATGGTGCCCAAATTCTCAAGAATGGCCACCATCTACTGCTCAATGGCTGCCTTTGACTGTCTTGACCTAAGATTGCTTCATCTGCAAGACAAAAGTTAGATGACATATTTTTGTACTTTTGGTTAGTGAACAAATGAAAAGCAATGATATACATATGCCAAACATGCTTGGTGATCAAGAAACCACTCTCAAAAAGGTAACCCACCCACAAGGAGGCAAGCAAGGTGCACAATGATCCTTGAGGCAATGATATGGTATGATATGATGCCATGAGGGATCTTAGGGACAAAATTGGGGTCTTACAGATGCCCTTATTTAAGGTCATTCTAGCCGGAGAAGTGAAGTTTAGAAATCTTCATCTCAACGCGGTAGAATGGGCTTAAAATAACAGTAATGAGACAAATTTTGGTCCCTAAGAGACCTCATGATGCAAATGTATGCATGCAAAAGAAACAACTTTGTGGGGAATATGGGTCCACAAAGAAGAAAAGACGATCCACCGGGGCAATACACTCACCAGGAACAGAGATTCTAATAAGACTCTCATGGGGATAAGAAGAAAAAAAGAAAAAGGAATGCGTGAGCAAGACACGACTCTGAATTAGGGAACAAACTGACACTGCGTGAACAAAGCACGCGACTGGACTGGAGACCTCACTAGGGAGTGAAGGACTCACGTTGGGGAAAGAAAGAATTCCAAAGGAAGACACATCCATTGGAAGGACTCAAGCTGACTCAAACTATCCACAAAGGATACTTCGGATAAAAATACGGACTCGGACCAAGGAAAAGATTCACAAAGAACCTCCCTGCCGGGAAAAAATGCATATATTGGGGAAAACGCCAATACAGCAAAAGGGCAAAAATCACCACAGAAAACTCCATTGGAGAAGCAACAAGGAAATGAGGCGTTACCGGTATAAGGGTAACAAACTCAAGAAGAATGAATATCTAAGACCGGTATAAGGGTGAGAGATATCAATCAACCAAACATCTGAGAAAGACCTGAAAAAAGGTACATCAACTCAGGAAAATCTGACTCCACAGGGGACCAAGGTCATAATAGGGAGCAGAAAGGAAGGAACACCAGGGATACCGGTTACTGGGTGTATAATAGGTGACGGACCAAAATGTGAATTGGTATATATGCCAAAACACTCATCATCCTGAAGAAAGCTAGAAAAGCAGACTTGTTTATAGGATGGATATTCGATTCTGTAAAGAATGCAAATCTTACTCAGCGGAGAAAACAATCAAAAGATTGACCCAAGAGTGCATGAGACATATTATTCATTACCGTCAGAACGTGAATAATATACTCGAAAAGGAAGAGACACCAGAGATACCGGTTACTGGGTATATAATAGGTGACCTACCAAAGTGTGAATTGGTATATATGCCAAAACACTCATCATCCGAAAGGAGGGCTTGAAAAAGCAAATCGACTTACAGGATGGACATTCGAATCCACAACGGGAAAACGAGTCTTACTCAACTGGGGACACAAACCCAAAGAGTGCATGAGATATAATATCCATTACCATCAGAACGTGGATAGAATGCTCGCATGAGATATATTATTCATTACCGTCAGAACGTGAATAATATACTCGCATGGAAGGAAACACCAGGGATACCGGTTACTGGGTATATAATAGGTGACCTACCGAAAACGTGAATTGGTATATATGCCAAAACACTCATCATCCAAAACACAAACTTGTTAAAGGATGGATATTCGATTCTACAAAGAATACGAATCTTACTCCGTTGGGGGAAAATCAACAAAGGACTCCAACCAAAGAGTGAAAGAGATATATTATTCATTACCGTCAGAACGTGAATAATACACTCGAAAAGGAAGAGACACCAGAGATACCGGTTACTGGGTATATAATAGGTGACCAGCCAAAAAGAGAGACAATCGTTACCAACAACAACAGGGTAAACGAAAGACAACTCACAAGGGATAAATTGCAAGCATCCGGCAATTATCCAAGAAACAACAAATATTCGATTCCGCAAAGGAAAAACGAATCTTACTCGACTGGGGAAACACAACAGGCTTCGACTGAAGAGTGCATGAGATATATTATCCATTACCGTCAGAACGTGGATAACATACTCGCATGGAAGATTATCCACAACCGGTTACTGGGTTAATAAAGGATAAATCAATCGAAAAGAAAGGCATCGGGATACCACAACTAGGTATATAATGATGACCAATCAAAGGGAGCAACAAACATTACCAACAAACAGGTAAATGAAAGAAGACCCGCTGGGGATGAATTGCATAAACAACAATTATCCACAAGGACCTGCTGACGACTTCAAAGGGGATAACATTGCAAGCATACGACAATGATCCAGAAGAAGATTTACTGGGGATACAATTGCTAGCAAAAGGCAATTATCCAGAAGCAAGGGAGGAATATCAACACCGAATAACGGATGAAGATAACCACAAAGAGTAACCGTCATCGGTTAGGATGAACAACAAAGTTAACTCTGCAAAGGGGAGAAATTAGGGTTTACAACTACCGAATACGGGGTAGAAGACCAAAACTCTGGCTGGGGATAGGGTTGCTAGCATCCGGCAACTATCCACAAAAAGCACAGACTCCGTTGGGAATAAAACCACAACGACAAATCCACCATCAACCAGAACGAACCACAAAGGTTACCTCTGCTAGGGGAAAAGAGATAGGACTTACGACTACCGAATACGGGGTAGTGGCCATCAACTCTGATGAGGATAAAAAGATAGGGTTTACATCTACCGAATACTGGGTAGAAAACCACAACTCCACGTGAGAATGAAAGAATCACAATTCCGCACGGGAAACGGAATAGGGTTTATAACAAACCACAAACTGCTGAAGAGCAGAAAAAACTAGGATTTACGACTACCGAATATTGGGTAGAAAACCAACCAACTCTTGCTGAGGAATAAAAGGTATATAACCACAAATTCCGCCAAGAAGAGGGAACGTAGGACTTACAACTACCGGTATGGGGGTAGAGGCCCAAAAGATTCCTGCTGGGGATAAGATGAACTATTGCCGGTTATTGGGCAATTCATTCATTTATTCCACAGGGAAGCACAAGAAACAGCTGACAAATAGCCAATTCAGGATCAAACTGAAAAGACAGACTGAATCAAAACTCGTCCTATGAGGATATAACTCAATAGGAACATCCATCCCAATATATATGTTGGGAGGAAACGGAAACAACCGTCATCCACGAGGATGTATCTCAGTGGGGAATGGCAGGAAAGGATAGACACTTTCTGCTTATGAGCTGACTCTAATTTGAGAGATTAAACACCCGACATCTGCTTGGGGAGATCTACTGGGGAGATCTGTATCACCATTAGCAGGAAACGACAAACAAGAGATATATGGCGAAAAATGCAACATGAATATCTGAATGTTTTATGATTATGCATGAATATGCGTAATTTATGTTTGATGAATGCTGACAAAACAGACATATCTAACACAAACAGGCCCAGGAATCAAACGCCCGGTACTACACTTCCAGATGAAAAACCAAATGGAAAGCCAATCTGCTGAAGATCCAAAATGCTGAAAAGCAAAGATCTGCGGGAAGGCAAAAGATCAGAGATATCACGAAATCTCTGAGTGATGGATCAATAATCAACCCAACTGGCGAACAGAAAGTCACAATAGGCAACAACGGCCACAAAGACAAATCTGTTGGGGAATGGGAGAAATCCCAAGATATCTGCAGGGGAACAAGAGTTCACTATACAGGCGAGAATTGCCACGAAAGCAACTCCAAATAACTCCGATGGGGAACAACCCACAAAGGGAGAACAAATCATCCATGTAGAATCTAACTGCACAAGCAACTCTACTGGGAATAATGTCAGCTACTCCATTGGGGATAAACCCACTGAGGAAGGATAGATCACACAAGTAGATTCTGCAACAAGCCACTCTACTAGGGATCAAAAGCATCAGGGAATCAACCAAATCTCTGGATGATAGATCACCAACCGACCCTACTAGGTAAACAACTCATGCGGGGATCTTGATTATGTTGGGGATACCAACTCTGGCGGGGACTCTGGGGAAATCACACAGATATAATCCACCAAACCACAAATCTATTGGCAGATCAACTAGGGAATTCACTGGAAGAAATCCACTGGGGATGAGGAGGAGAGCTGGGAATCAACCACCAAATGCTGAACCTTCCAAGAATAAACCCACAACTGCCGAGGAGGAAAATAATCACTGCTCTGCTTGAAGGGATAAGAGGTGAAAACCTCAACAAGCACTCCGATGGGGAGATATAGCATCAAAATGCAATATATCATATCAACAACTCTGCAGGCGACTGCGCTGAGGAAAGTGGTAAAGTACCGGGATATCACTCCACTAACCACTGAATCTTCAAAGGGAAAGCACCCATGCTGGGGAGAGAAGCAACGACTCCGCTGGCGACTGCACTAGGGAGAGTGACGGGGTACCGGGGTTTCAAACCACCAACTACCGAATCTTCCAAAGGAACGCACCCATGCTGGGGAGATAATATTGCTGGAGAAGAAAACGAAGTCTTCGACAAGCACTTTGCTTAGGGAACAACCCCAACAAAAGCTCTGCTTGGGGAACAACCCCAATAACAATTCTGGAGAAAGAGGATACAGCCAAGCCAGGAATATGAACAAATGTCTTACCTGTTGGAAATCATGCCACCCTTGGGAGAGCACTGAGAAATTCTTAAGTATCCTTTCATCATGTGAATGTTCACTTTGTTTAAAACAATAGTTTGAAAAATTTATTTGTTTAAAACAATGACATTTTATCAATTAAATCATGCAAAACATTTGTTGAATGGAAACAAATAAGATTGCAAATAATTGGATAAAAGCTCAAATTGATTTGATGGAATGGTAGCCTGCGAATGGCAAGACTCCATAGATCTGTACAAATTTGAAATCAGTGATATATATTGGAAGAGGGCTACATTGAACATAATGATCCTTTCTCTACCAATTTGAATCTCGATGTATTCGAAGCTTCAGTTGACGACGAATCGAGAACCTCTGACAAAAAGACAGTTGTGGAACAGAAAGTCTTGTCAGGATGCAGTTCTTTGCCAAATCCCTAATTTTTGCCTAGATTGCCCCAGGGTGAGGTACTCAATCTAGCGGGATGCAAATATTCTTTTTTTCAAGTCTCTAACATTTGCCTGGATCACCCTTTCGGGTTCTCCACCGAGACGCTCATTTTTGCCTCAGCCGCCCTTTCGGGTTTTCAACTTAGCGAGTTATTCTGTTTTTCATTTGCATATACTTTTTTTTAGGCAAAGTATTTCTTGACTGCATCTGAATTCACAGGACGAGTGAAATCCTCCCCATCCATTGTTGTAAGCATCAAAGCTCCGCCTGAAAAGGCTCTCTTAATAACATATGGACCCTCGTAGTTTGGAGTCCACTTGCCCCTGGAATCGGGCGCGAAAGACAAGACTTTCTTGAGCACGAGGTCACCTTCTCGGAACACACGAGGCTTGACCTTCTTATCGAATGCTTTCTTCATTCTCTGCTGATATAACTGACCATGGCACATGGCAGTCAATCGCTTCTCTTCAATCAAATTCAGCTGGTCATAACGACTCTGAATCCATTCAGCATCAGTCAACTTGGGCTTCGAGGGTATACTTTTTCTTTTATTTTTCTAAATTTTTTTTTTTGATTTTTGATTTTTTCTTTTATTATTTTTCACCCTCTCTTTTTTTTTTTTTTTT
The DNA here is from genome assembly GCF_024323335.1 of Lathyrus oleraceus. Lineage (NCBI taxonomy): Eukaryota > Viridiplantae > Streptophyta > Magnoliopsida > Fabales > Fabaceae > Lathyrus > Lathyrus oleraceus. The sequence continues at coordinate 251,606,113 of NC_066585.1, read as the reverse complement.
TGATTACATTTGTAATGCCCCAGTTTGACTGTTTTGCTGATTCTCATGATACAGCTGAATGATCTTCTTTTCATATTCAAGAAGACGGGTAATCTCGTCAGGAATCCCCTTCAACATCATCTTCCTCTGCCTCAAATACAAGGAATTCAAGATTGGGAGATGGCGTTGGATCATTATGTTCAATGGGTTTAGAAATCAACATGCATAATGATTCTGGATAATGAAAAACTTTAGAATTTAAACAAGCAAACCATTATGCAGATGAAAAAGATTGCTTTTATTCTTGTTTTTCAGGGTTTTTTGTGATCACTGATTTCATGCAAAAAGCAAAAAGTGAAAACAAATGGAAAAACAAATGTTTAACAATGCATTAATTGAATGAAAACATCATTGTATAAATGCTGCCAACAATGTCATCACTTCTCCTTTTGGCATGGGAGAAGGGTTTTGAACAAAGTGAACAAATTACGCTGACTTATGAATGACCGTAGGAACATTCACAGTGACCCAATTATGGCAGACACCACCAGGTATGATGAAGTTGCTCAAATCCTCTGCATCCTCTTCCAAGATAGCAGCAACTTCTTCAGCTTGATCAGCATGGATGAAACCTCCACTCTTGAACAAACCTTGCTCGTTAAATGCCCCAGAAGAATAGCCAATGCCAGCCCGGGATTTATTGTCTTCAAGCTCAATCATCTTCCCTAAACCAGCGACCGCACCACATTCAATGGCCAGTTTCGCATCACGATAGGAAGCAAATGAAGGAGACTTCTTCTCAATCGGCTCAGCAATAGATAAAGCTTGGAAAGAGTTCCAACTTCATCCTCAGCATCAATATATGAGAAAGAAGACAGGTGGCTAACCAGGAATAAATCCATCAAAAGCACCTAGTCTGGAAAATTCCTCCTTGAATTCACAGCTCTCTTGCTCAACATGATCCATCAACCTTGCAGAGATGGCTCTGGTGTAGTACCGGCGAAGTGCGTCTTCAAAATAAATGAAGAGCAACAGGGATCAGACCACAAGACGGGAGACCAGAACAAAACACCTGCTTATGCATATGATGCATGAAGTGTTTGTGCATATGCTTTGTTTTTATTTCAAAGGAACTCGAGGGTTTTATTTGCAAATTTTGAAAATATTAAGCACTTATCGCATCTGGAAATATCTCATTGAATAATTCTTTGTCTTTCCATATCTGAATTTTTTTTGCAAAGAAACCCCTTAAGTTCCTTGAAAAAAATTTCTCATTTTTTGATGATATGGATGCAGATGACTGCATGAATGCATGAATGCAACAATCACACTCAAGGATCAAGCAAAGCACACCAGACAAAGGTCATGGGAAAGCTCATAGTATCCCTAATATCAATCATCCATTTTGGTGGATTATGGTTTTCACCTTATCGACACCCAAGTTCCATTGATATTAACGGTACATGAACCGGCTCAATCATCCTTAATATCAATCATCCATTTTGGTGGATAATGGTTTACACCTTATCAACACCCAAGTTCCATTGATATTAAGGATGTCTGAACGACTCAACCATGAATCACAGGTTTGTTGAGAGTCACGAGCATGGAGTCTTGGTTAAGAACCACCCAAAGGGAGTGTACTAGGGTTTAAACCTGCCGAACATGTTCTACCAGAGGTTCCCATAATCATCGTCCCATCTTTCGAATATTATCGGAGGAACGAATACTCGTATTCCAAAAATATTCTCAAGAGAGACTCTTATGAGTGTAGTATTGCGTAACAATCGCATCAGAACTGACATCTGAACGACCTCCGCACTACGTCCTAAAAATAGGCCAAGATGGGCTTGGTAAACTAAGGTCCTTGGCTTCTAAGGCACATGATTGAAAGAATAATGCCTAACCACAAATAACTTGTGTGACATTATTAATCCAACATGACCTCCACCAAGTGAATGGACTCGCAAGTCAACTGGCTAAGGAATACTCCACACCAGTCAACAAGACTACGCCATTCTCCTATCCTAAGGTGCACTCGAGTTCGGGTATAGAACTCATCTCACAGAGATCACCAAAGCAAACAGCAATTATATATCAAGCAATTCAAACATTACAATCAATACAGTTATCCTAAATTGTACAAAAATATGTCAAATAACACATAACAATATATCACACAACAAGGGTGAAAAGTAGGTAAAACCACCGAGGAAGGTCTAATGTCATCCCCAGCAGAGTCGCCACTTTTCTGTAGCGGTGTATTCGTCGCTTTATGATTTATTGATTAAACCAAAAGCAAAACATACAAAGAAATCGAGTCGCCACCGCACTTTTATTTATCCCAAGGATTGGCTAAAAAGCGAACAAAAGCCTAAGAAGTTTTACACATAGAAAACTAATAAAAAGATCAGAGAATCTGGGTAAGGGGTTAATTACGCAATAGGAAGGTGTTAGGCACCCAAAACGTCCTAGGTACTCCTAGGGAGCCCTTTTCACACTTGTTGTATAAAAAAGTTTATTTGTTTATGACATATTGTGCAAACATGATTGGGAAGATGAGAAAAGAATATACAATTTTTATTGTTTTTGTGTTTGAACGGATGAACCCGTTGCCTACGTACCTTCCATAAAAGGTAAGGATCAAAACGCCGTAGTTCGGATAAAAGATTTCCAAAATATGAGTGGGTTCATTTTAAAACAAAGGCCCTAAGGTCTTTCGTTATCCACGGGAGAAAACTCAACCTTATACAAACAACAAGTCCACCATGTGAGAAAAGCTTCGACGTACTAGAGGGGTTAGCCCTGTTTTCAGTACGGAAGTCTTACAGTTCGATCACTAAGGACAAAAGGTGAGATTAACATCAACCAACTAGGATAAATCAAACCTATGGCTAAGGCATGAAAACTTATCAAGAATGGACAAAGCCACAAAACAATTGAATGAGTTGGATTAACCAATTAGGATTTATTCACAAAAGATGGTCAAAGTATGATTAAGATTCAATTCAAAGAAGTATTATGAAATGGAGTTTGAAAAGTCAAAGGCTTAATGCCTAGGTTTCTAATTTGAAAAGAAGTGAAAATGTTTGCACAATATTTGTCAAAGTTTGGATTAACATGTGAAAAGGGAGTTTTGAAAACACACACAAAAATGGAAGGGTGAGGAAGTAAAACTTCTTAGATGGTCACCTCTTGAAATCATATGGAAGATGATTCAAGTGTGTCCTTTGGAATGAGGCAACAATGCAAATAAGCAAATGAACAAAGCAAGGTGATACCGGATGCCAATCAATGGACTTACACCAATCTCACAAACAAAGGCGGATACCGGATACCAATCAATGGATTTACACCAATCTCCTAAAATAAAACAATGATACCAGATGCCAATCAATGGACTTATACTAGTCTCACAAACAAAAGGTGGATACCGGATACCAATCAATGGATTTACACCAACCTCCTAAAACAAAACAATGATACCAGATGCCAATCAATGGACTTACACTAGTCTCACACCATATCATAGGAACAACTGCCAAGTAATGGACTTATGCTTGTCTCCTCCATGGACAAAGCAAAAATGCTATAAAGCAAAGCTTATGAAATGATATACAAATGATGATGATAAATGCACTAAGGCACACTCAAGGAAATATACACAGATGAATCAAACAATCAGACAAACAAGTCAGATAGCACACACTATATACAAGCAATTAGGCTCAAACAAGGTTAGACTTTAAAGTCAACTGGAATAGGGTATGTTGTACTCTTAACCTTAACATTAAGAGTTAAGGTGAAGCAGATGAAATGGAGATGAGGGGTGTGCCTCATAGCTCTTATCCCTGGCCTGGGAGAGCTTTGAATAATATAAGGTGTGGGAGTTCAGAAAGTTGGAACTCTCTCCACAAGTGAATGACTCTATAGATCTTGGGTTAATATCCACAATGCATCAACATGTAATGTGAGCAAAGGGATGACACACTGAATAGTAGGAGATGGACTACACATCTCTTTTATCTACCAATTGCCTCATATGAGGACTTTTCCTGCTTGGCACAAAGAGTAAACAATCACAAGCATTGCCTCTTAAGGAGGACTTTAGACAGGTGCCTACCCAAGTAACAGGACAGGTCTTCCAGACTACATGAAGAAGAAAGGTTATACCTAAGTGGTTAAGCAACCAAGCAAAAGCAAGTTCAAAGTGAACTTAAGCAACTTATGTACCTGTTGAAACATCAAACAAATCAGTATACTATACAGACAAACAACCAACAATTAATGCAACAGACAACCAATATACAAAGGCATAAGCCACAAGTCAAGCTCAATTGAATCAACATCAACCTACAAAACACACATTAGTAATCAAAAGCAAATATCAAATGCTCTCAAGATGAGGCATCATCAATTGTGTAACTTGAATGTGTAACCTGAAACAAAGCTTCAAACATGAGAGGCAAACCACTAGGTCAAAGCCTAGGGTCAAAGATGGAGAAAAAATTTAAAACAGAAGATGAAATTTGACATGATGAAACTTCAAACAATTATTGACACATAGCAGAAAGTCTCACATCAATATCATTTACCAAGTGCATTTCATGATCATTCTAAGTTCAAGACAATTTTAAAGTCCAAATGTGACCAACCAGAATGAAAAATCTCAATTAAATAAGAAATGATTCACAAAAATCTGGAAAAAATCATACATGGTCAAGACATCTCATATGATCAGCATGCAAAAAATCAGAACAATTGAGCATCATTTGATAGGGTAAACACATAACATAAGATGAACATGCAAGGGTGTGACACAAATTGTCACACCTACTTAGAAAATTCACAAACCAGAAACCACAAATGATAAAAATGCAAACTCAACACCAAAATGTCAAGGAATGAATCTAGTTTCATCATGGAAATTTCCAGAAGCATTGGATCAACAACCATTATTTCACAAAGGAAAAGGCAAGCAAGGTTCAAAATGCATACACATACAAAATCCCTAAGCAAAAATAAATCCAGGCCAGGCACAACTTTGGTTATCATGCTGATAAAAAAGTAAAGAGAAAAAGGAAACCATAGCAAAAATTCCCATGTCAATTGGATGATTATTTGATTTTATATGATTTTTCAAAGATGCAATCAAAATTGAAATAAAAATTGAAGTGATTAAATGGATTAATGAATATTATTTGAATTAAAATTTGAAATGTGGAATTGGCGCTCAGCAAAACGCGCGCGTCACTAAAACCTGGCCAATCAGCGCTCAGCATGGAGCGCTTCATGCAAACCCTAAAACAGACCAAAGGCAACGGTTTTCACATGAACTATGGGAACAGAAAAGTGTTGCGAATCAAACAGCAAAACCGTGGCCTAAGGCTCTGGTTCATCTTCTTCATATTTTTCCAGAAAAAAACAGCAAGCATCAAGAACATGGAGGAACAAATTTCCTAGAATCAACAATTAAGCACATGTACATGTAGATCTAACATCATACAACACGAATCAACATGTATTTCATCCAAAAACATCACAACATGCATGAATCGAATGGAAGAACAAATCATCATGAAACTTTAAATCTTCGATTCTCTCTCAATATAGCATGGAATTAAGTGAAACAAAGCTCAAAATCATCACACAAATGAGATCTATAACAATCACATAACAAAATTAAGAAAAGAGAGGATCGGTTTCAACACCTCTTGAAGAGCAGCTTTCAAATTCGTGTATTCCCGGCCTTGTAGTGCTTAGATCTTCCTCTAGCAAGCTTATGGAGCGGATTGGAGGAGTTCTTGATGTCCAATTGAGCACGATTCAACAAATTGAAGAATCCACCATTGTTGATGTTCTTGCTTGGAGCAGCTTGAATATGTACGAATCCACTTGAACCTTGCTTGGATAATGATCAGTGATGATGCTAGATGATGAATGAAGCAAGAATTTGTGAATTGCTTTGAAGAATTGAGAGAAAAATTTGAGAGAGATTTTGATGAAAATTTTTGGATCTGAAATTTGTGAATTGTGGTTACAGAATTCTGTTAGGTTTTGGTTTAAATACTCTCTACTAATCACCCTCTAAACATGATTAATTAATTGGTTAAGTGAATTAGCAAAATGAGGTGTTTTGGCCAAAATTGCATTTCACCCTTATACATGAGCATGGTGCATGAACAGTGCACGAATTTATGCCAATTTCACTCAAAATGAATTTTTAAAATCAATTGAAATGGTAAAATATTCAAATGATTTACCAAATTTAAATTGTGAAATTTCCCTCCAAAATTCAAGTGAAAATGCAAAAGTTCATGAAATGGGAATTGATGCAATGTTATGCAAGATTATGAAATTATAGGTCATGACAAGAATTTAGCAAAAAGAGCCACATGATTTGGAGCATTGGTTTGAAAGTTATGCACTTTTGAAGTTCAATCCACACTTGGCCATGTTTTGATCATATCTCTTCAACCACACATGAGAAATTGATGATCTTGGACTTTTTGGAAATGGGAGAGAAAGATCTACAACTTTCATGTTCAACAAAATTTCATTTGAAGCCTTCTTGGTGATGTAATATTGAGGAGAAAACCTTTCCATTTTTGGCAATTCCAAATTACAGTTCACTTACTATTTTTGGAAAGTTTTGACCTGACTTTATTTTCTTCAATGTTGATGTTTGAAATGTCAAATGAAACTTGTTTGAACATGAATGAAGTATTTCTAATCACTTCCCACCTCCAAAATCCACAGTTGACTGGGTAGTTGACTGGCTAGGGTTTCAGTTGACTTGGCTATGCTCAGATGAAATTCAAGCTTCTACCACTTGAGATTTTGATTCAAAATGATGTCATAGCTCCTATGAACTCTTGATAATGATTATGGTGCCCAAATTCTCAAGAATGGCCACCATCTACTGCTCAATGGTTGCCTTTGACTGTCTTGACCTAAGATTGCTTCATCTGCAAGACAAAAGTTAGATGACATATTTTTGTACTTTTGGTTAGTGAACAAATGAAAAGCAATGATATACATATGCCAAACATGCTTGGTGATCAAGAAACCACTCTAAAAAAGGTAACCCACCCACAAGGAGGCAAGCAAGGTGCACAATGATCCTTGAGGCAATGATATGGTATGATATGATGCCATGAGGTATCTTAGGGACAAAATTGGGGTCTTACACTATCCTTTCTCTGTTCTTGTGCTCTGAGGCACACCGTAACGCCTTGCTGAAAATGTTGAATCTGGCTTACGTGCCTCAGTAGATTTCTGTCAATCAACTTGAGGGTGTTATTACGAATGTCAGCACAAGTCATGGTTTGGGGTTTACATATCTGGATCTGACACCTGAAGGTCGTAATCACAACAAAGCTCTGCACATCACCATAGAGTGCAAAGGCGCAGTATTGTCGCATGTGTTGGTGGATACTGGCTCCTCGTTGAACGTGTTGCCCAAGAAGATTCTGAGCAAGATTGATGTTGAAGGGGTTGTCCTCACTCCGAGTGATCTCATTGTCCGTGCTTTCGATGGGTCCAAACGATCAGTATTTGGTGAAGTCACCTTGCCCGTGAAGATTGGTCCAGAAGTATTTGACATTGTCTTCTATGTGATGGACATTCAACCAGCATATAGTTGCTTATTGGGGCGTCCCTAGATACATGGGGCTGGGGCAGTTTCGTCAACTCTCCATCAGAAGCTGAAGTATGTATGGAATGGTCAGGTTGTGACTGTGTGTGGCGAGGAGGACATTCTGGTGAGTCATCTATCTTCCTTCAAGTATGTAAAGATGGATGACGAGATCCATGAAACTCTGTGCCAGGCTTTTGAAACCATTGCTATTGAGAAGGTGGCTTTTGCTGAGCAGAAGAAGCCAGGTGCCTCAATTGCGTCCTACAAGCAAGCTGTGGAGGTTGTTAAGTCCGGCAATGCAGAAGGCTGGGGCAAGATGGTGGATCTGCCCGTCAAAGAAGACAAATTTGGTATCGGTTATCAGCCTCTTCAGGCAGAGCAGGGTGTTCTGAAAGGGCCGAGTACCTTCACCAGCGCTGGGTTGATGAACCATGGTGACGTCTTTGCAGCCAGTAGTGAAGATGGTGATAGTGACTGTGATGTGGACAACTGGGTGCGCCCGTGTGCTCCCGGGGAGATGGTGAATAATTGGACAGTCGAAGAAATGGTCCAAGTTACTCTTCAGACAGAGTAATTTTCTTTTGTTTATTCATTCTGCATAAAAGCCCTACGCTCTGTCCAAGGTGTAGTGGTTCATTGTAGGGCCACATCATGTTTTCAATGATTATCATTAATAAAGGACGTTTTGCAAACAATTTTGTGCTCACTGTCTTTCTGTTTTTATTTTTCACTTTCAAAACAATAAAAATGGCAATGTTTTTTTGTTTTTTGTGACTTTCTTGAACTCCTTTTCTAAAATAAAGCATTAAGCATGCATAATTGATCTTGCGGACTCCACTAAAAACAGTTCTGTTATGGCTCAGTATGATTTCAATAATCCCATCTACCAAGCTGAAGAAGAGAGTGAGGAAGATTGTGAACTCCCAAAAGAATTGGTCAGATTATTGAAGCAGGAGGAAAGGGTCATCCAACCTCATCAGGAAGAGTTGGAAATTATTAACGTTGGTACTGAGGACGCCAGGAGAGAGATCAAAATTGGGGCTGCTCTGAAGGAAGATGTCAAGAGAGGGTTGATTGAAATGCTGAGAGAATATGTGGAGATATTCGCCTGGTCGTATCAAGATATGCCTGGGTTGGATACAGATATTGTGGTGCATAGGCTACCTCTCAGAGAAGATTGTCCTTCAGTCAAGTAGAAGCTTCGCATAACTAGTCCTGATATGGCGGTCAAGATCAAGGAAGAGGTTCAGAAGCAGTTGGATGCGGGTTTTCTGGCAGTCACCAGTTATCCCCCTTGGGTGGCCAACATCGTTCCCGTGCCGAAGAAGGATGGTAAAGTCAGGATGTGTGTCGATTACCGGGATTTAAACAGAGCCAGTCCAAAAGATGACTTCCCATTACCTCACATTGATGTATTGGTTGATAACACTGCTCAATCCTCGGTTTTCTCTTTCATGGATGGATTCTCTGGCTATAATCAGATTATGATGGCGCCAGAAGACATGGAAAAGACGACATTCATTACTCCTTGGGGCACGTTCTGCTATAAGGTGATGCCATTTGGGCTGAAGAATGCCGGTGCTACCTATCAGAGGGCTATGACGACTCTCTTTCATGACATGATGCACAAAGAAATTGAAGTGTACGTGGATGATATGATTGTGAAGTCTCAGACAGAAGAGGAACACTTGGTAAACTTGCAGAAGTTGTTTGAAAGACTGAGAAAATTCAAACTGAGGCTGAATCCGAACAAGTGTACGTTTGGGGTGAGATCCGGTAAGCTGTTGGGTTTCATTGTCAGTGAGAAAGGGATTGGGGTTGATCCAGCGAAAGTGAAAGCTATTCAAGAAATGCCTGAACCAAGAACGGAAAAGCAGGTTCGTGGGTGTTTAGGGAGATTGAACTACATTGCACGGTTCGTATCTCACCTAACTGCCACGTGTGAACCAATTTTCAAATTACTAAGAAAAGATCAAGCAATCAGGTGGAATGATGATTGTCAGAAAGCTTTTGATAAGATAAAAGAGTATTTGCAGAAACCTCCAATCCTTATACCTCCAGTTCCTGGGAGGCCTCTGATAATGTACCTTTCAGTGACTGAGAATTCGATGGGGTGTGTATTGGGACAGCATGACGAGTCTGGTCGAAAAGAGCATGCTATATACTACCTTAGCAAAAAGTTTACCGACTGTGAAGTAAGATATTCGCAGCTCGAGAAAACTTGCTGTGCTTTGGCATGGGCTGCTCGCCGACTGAGGTAGTATATGTTGAACCATACTACCTTGTTAATTTCTAAGATGGATCCAGTGAAGTACATCTTTGAGAAGCTGGCTCTCACCGGGCGTGTGGCTCGTTGGCAGATGATTTTAACTGAGTATGATATCCAGTACACGTCGCAGAAGGCCATCAAAGGTAGTATTCTGTCAGACTACCTCGCCGAGCAACCAATTGATGATTATCAGTCGATGATGTTTGAATTCCCTGATGAAGACATCATGTATCTAAAGATGAAAGATTGTGAAGAGCCTCTTGTCGAGGAAGGACCGGATCCTGATGACAAGTGGACATTGATGTTTGATGGGGCTGTGAATGTGAATGGTAACGGTGTTGGGGCAGTGCTTATCAATCCTAAAGGTGCACACATACCTTTTTCTGCCAGATTGACTTTTGACGTAACTAACAACGAGGCTGAGTATGAGGCTTGTATCATGGGGATTGAAGAAGCCATTGATCTAAGGATCAAAACTCTGGACATCTATGGAGATTCCGCTCTAGTGATTAACCAAGTCAATGGAGACTGGAATACTCATCAGCCACATTTGATTCCTTATAGAGATTACACCAGAAGGATCCTGACTTTCTTCAAGATAGTGAAGTTGTATCATGTACCCCGTGATGAAAATCAGATGGCTGATGCCTTGGCTACTTTGTCTTCTATGATCAAGGTTCATTGGCATAATCATGTGCCACATGTCGCTGTGAATCGAATCGAGAGGCCTGCATATGTGTTTGCAGCCGAGTCTGGCGTTGATGAGAAGCCATGGTACTATGACATCAAGATCTTCCTCAAGAGCCAGGAGTATCCTGAAGGAGCGTCAAAGAATGACAAGAAGACCCTGAGAAGGCTAGCTGGAAGCTTTTATTTGAATCAGGATGATGTGCTGTACAAGAGGAACTTTGACATGGTTCTGCTCAGATGCGTGGATAGACACGAAGCAGACATGTTAATGCAAGAGGTGCACGAGGGTTCGTTCGGTACCCATGCAGGTGGTCATGCAATGTCAAAAAAGTTGTTGAGAGCCGGTTATTACTGGATGACTATGGAATCCGATTGTTTCAAATACGCTCGGAAGTGCCATAAATGTCAGATCTATGCTGATAAGGTGCATGTACCACCAAGCCCTCTGAATGTCATGAATTCGCCTTGGCCATTCGCGATGTGGGGCATCGATATGATTGGGAAGATTGAGCCTACTACTTCCAATGGACATCGCTTCATCCTGGTTGCGATTGATTACTTCACCAAGTGGGTGGAACAGCTTCCTATGCTAACGTTACCAAGCAAGTGGTTGCCCGGTTCATTAAGAAGGAGATTATCTGTCGTTATGGGGTTCCCAAGAGAATCATTACTAATAATGGTTCGAATCTCAATAACAAGATGATGAAGGAGCTTTGTAAAGATTTCAAGATTGAACATCACAATTCTTCTCCTTACAGACCGAAGATGAATGGTGTTGTAGAGGCGGCAAACAAAAATATTAAGAAGATTGTGCAGAAGATGGTCGTGACGTACAAGGATTGGCATGAGATGCTGCCTCTCGCTTTGCATGGGTATCGTACCTCAGTACGTACGTCGACCGGGGCAACCCCTTACTCCCTTGTATATGGTATGGAAGCAGTCCTACCTGTTGAAGTGGAGATCCCTTCTCTGAGAGTCTTGCTGGATGTTAAGTTGGACGAAGCTGAGTGGATTCGGACAAGGTTTAATGAGTTGAGCCTTATCGAAGAAAGGCGGTTAGCAGCTGTGTGCCATGGGCAGTTGTATCAGAGAAGGATGAAGAAAGCCTTTGATCAGAAAGTGCGTCCTCGAAGCTGTCAACCAGGTGATCTAGTTTTGAAGAGGATCCTTCCTCCCGGTACAGATAACAGGGGCAAGTGGACTCCGAATTATGAAGGTCCATATGTTGTTAAGAAGGTTTTCTCTGGTGGAGCCTTGATGCTTACAACTATGGATGGTGAAGATTTTCCGTCCCCTGTTAACTCAGATGTAGTCAAAAAATACTTCACATAAATTGACCCGCTGGACGAAAAGAATAAAAGAGTCCATGCAAAAAAGGGCATCCCGGCGAACCAAAAAAAAAAAGAATAAAAAGGTTCGGGCAAAAGTTAGGGATAAAGAATAAAAAGAATATGTACACCCGTTAGTCGAAAACCCGCAAGGGCGGCTTAGGCAAAAATGGGTATCCCGGTGGATTGAAAACCCGAAAGGGCGATCCAAGCAAAAGAGGGATTAAAGCGAAGACTACAGTCTGAGTTATCTGTACTTCATCGCGCTTCATCGTCTACCATCTCGAAGGATGTGATCGGTCCAGTCATTCTTCTCAGAAAGCAAGGAATTTGGGGGAAGATTGAGGATCTGTGAGTCATAACAGAATTGGGAAATAGTGGATGCCATGTTCACATTGCCAATAGGATAGTTTATTTCCTTTTGTGCGCAATTACCTCTTTCTAGGAATTGCTTCCTGATGTATTTGCCTTTTCAGGCCTATTTTCAATCAATAAAAGTCGTTATTCAGATAAATTGCTCTCTTGTTTTTTATTTTACTGTTTTGTTTGCAAAAACGTCCGAATTTTTGATAAACATTGCATACAAAAAACATGAAGGCTAGACAATAACGTGCAGAAAGATAAAACATTTGAAAATCATTGTGAATGTTGAGTACACTTGGGTGTATCTTGTCCATACAATCCCCTGGGGCATGTTTGCCTCGCTGTTTTGCAGGTTATTACCTTTGATTCATGGCTGAAGCAGATAAGCCACAGTTTGTTCAACGATGTTTCAACACTGCCCGGTGGTGTGAGATCAGGGATTCCCCAGCAAGTTGAGGACGTTTCCCCGGCAAGTCTGAAAACTATTAGAACTGTTCTTCCCCGGCAGAGGCGTCAGTGGGTAGTGTGTCCCTCAGCAGCAGGTTCAAAGGCTACCCTATCCCCAGCTAGTCTGAAGACTGTTAGTCCCCACTGAGTCTGAAGGTTGCCATATCCCCAGCAGAGGTATCTGTGAGTAGTCTGTTCCTCAACAGTCGGGTATGAAGTACTGTAATCCCCAGCAGGGTCGTGAACGCCTTTCCCCAGCAGGGTTGTGAATGTTTTCCCCAGCAAGTCTGAAGTGGGCAGTCTTCCCAACAGAGGTTTGTGTTGGTGTTTTCCCCAGCGAAATCCCCAAGCGGATCAGGTTCGGTGAAAATTATCCCCAGTAGGGTTGTTCGTGCCCGTGGATTGGCAGTTATCCTCAGTGGAGGTGAACATTGTTTGTTTCCCCTAGCGGAGTATCCAAGTGGATTGGATTCAGTGAAAGTGGTCCCCGGTGGGGATTTTTCCTTTCTCCAGCAGCAATGTTATTCCCCAGCACATTTGAGAGGTTGGTGTGTTCCCCAGACAGAGACTCCCCAGTTAAGTTGGTTTCTTTGATGTCCCCAGAGTGTCTGATCAACAAGTGTCCGCAACAGAGTTATTGTGTCTCCCCACAGAGTTGGAGGATCAAATCAGAATTGAGTGTTCAGCAGAGCAACCAGTTCTTCCCCAGCAGGAGTTTTCTTCATTTGCATCTTGCATGTAGTAACCATTGCATCCTCAAAATCGCGTAGCATTTCCATTCAATATGGAGCATTACGCCACAGAAAAATTCAAACATATGCATACATGTTTTAAACCTAATTGAACCATATCGCCAGCGGAGGCGGATCATTGTTCAACATCTGAATAACATATTTGCAGTAGTTGCTCCTGACAGCATTCAGGATTGGTAATCCCCAGAGAGGTTCATTTCCTCACTCGCAGGTGAGAGGAAAGCTTGACTCCCCAGCGTAGTCCTCGACAAGTGTGTACCCTTGTCCTGACATATGTAGATGTCATCCTTGCAGCACCAGTAAGTGTCATGTTGATCCCCGTGTGGGTCATGTCTTTTGGTGTCAGTAGACATCATCTTTCGATGTCCGTAACATCGAGTTTTTCTCCCATTCATCCGTTGATTCCTGGTTGAGTCTTTCCTATTCGTCCGTTGACGTCTAGTCGTGTTTTCTTTATTCCTATTCATCGTCTTTCGATGTCTAGTCGTGGTTTCTCTTCCTATTCGTCCGTTGACGTCTAGTCGTGTTTTCTTTATTCCTATTCATCGTCTTTCGATGTCTAGTCGTGGTTCCTTTCTCTCATTCATCCGTTGATGTCTGGTTGAGTCTTTTCCTATTCGTCCGTTGGCGTCTAGTCGTGGCTTCTTTATTCCTATTCATCGTCTTTCGATGTCTAGTCGTGGTTTCTCTTCCTATTCGTCTGTTGACCTCTAGCCGTGTTTTCTTTATTCCTATTCATCGTCTTTCGATGTCTAGTCGTGGTTCCTTTCTCCCATTCATCCGTTGATGTCTGGTTGAGTCCTTTCCTATTCATCGTCTTTCGATGTCTAGTCGTGGTTTCTCTTCCTATTCATCGACTTTCGATGTCTAGTCGTGGTTTCTCTTCCTATTCATCGTCTTTCGATGTCTAGTCGTGGTTCCTTTCTCCCATTCATCCGTTGATGCCTGGTTGAGCTTTTCCTATTCGTCCTTTGACGTCTAGTCGTGGTTTCTTTTCCCATTCATCATCTTTCGATGTCTGGTCGTGGCTTCTTTATTCCCACTCATCGTCTTTCGATGTCTGGTCGTGGTTCCTTTTTCCGATAAAAATCAAAATCCCCAGTAGAGTCGTCGGTAAACGTCTTGTCTGGTCTAGTGATACATATCAAATCCCAGTGGAAGCTGCCATTGGTGAACCTTCTTTTCTTTGATCATCCATCGCAGAGTGCAAATTTCTGCGGTTCTTTGGTATTCAATCCCTGTTTACCTTGAAGGTCTGACAGTCATTGCTCTCATTCGTTCAGGTTCCCAGTGGATTGAATAGGGACAGCTGTAGCACCTCAAATTTGCACCCCCCATTTGTACATTCATTTCATTTTTAGGTCATTAACATTGCATAGTGCATTGCATTTCATCAGTCAAGACTGGTATCAGGAGAATTCATATGTGCAAGGAGCCAAGCATTTTCATGAGGAAAAAGGCCATATGGTTGTTCTAGAGAGCTTATGTGAATCAAGGATCATTTTGAGGCAACTTGACCAAAGGCTAGAGGCTCAAAAGTCATCAGTACATGTCCAAGTCATCTGAGGCCCATAAAAGTCAACTGAGGGCTAGGAGGTGGAGAAATGGTTTGAGACACTTCATTCATGTCCAAGAGAGGTTTATTCATCATGTCAAACATCTACCTTGAAGATTTTGAAGCCAGATCAAAAGTTTCTAAAAATGGAAAGTGACCTATAATTTCAACTTTCCAAAAATGGAAAGTTTTTGGTCCAACTTCAACTCAACTTTCCAACATCAAAGAAGCTTCAAATGAATTTCTGTACAACATGAAAGTTGAATATCTCTCTCTCCCATTTCCAAAAAGTCCAAGATCATGAGCATATGGTAAATGGTTGAGGAGATATGGTCCAATCATTGCCAAGTGTGCTTGGAACTTCAAATGGCCATAACTTTTGATTCATAACTCCAAATTGAGTGGCTCTTCTTGCATTTTTCTTCTCATGACATGAAGTTTCCAAACCATTCATCACATTGCATGAATTTCCATCATATGATCATTTGTGCATTCAAGTCAATTTTGGAGGGAAAATTGAAAATTCAAAAATGGTGCATCATGAGAACTTTCTACCATTGCCAATGTGTTTAAAAAATGATTTTGAGTGACTTTGATCAAGCACATGACACTGTTCACGTGGGTTTACTACATGCACCATGCATTTTTGAAATTTTGCCAAACACCTTATTTTGCCTAATTTCAATTAAGTGTGGATTATCAATGTGATTAAGAGAGCATATAAATACTAAAACCTAAAAGAATTTCAGGAGGTTAATCATTTTTCACCATTTCTAGATCCAAATTCTCTCTCCCTCCAAAATTTTCTTCCAATAATAATTCAAATTTTCTTAAAATAACATTGCAATTTTATTTCATTTTCTTGTTCTCTGGCTTTGATATAGTGCAGATCAAGCTTTGAATTGTTGAATTCGTGTGGAAATTGTGCATAGCAAGTTCATGAAGGTATAAATGGAAGTTGTTTGGTGAGCTAGATCTACACGTTTTCAAGCTTCCTTTTCTTCATCAAACATCATTACAAGTATTCTGGATTGGATTTGGATCATTCAAGGCTTTAGATCGTGCATGATCAAGAATCTACTCTTCAAGAGGTCAAGTTTCGAATCTCATAATTTTGCAATTCATTAGCATGTTCTTGTAGATCTCCCTTTGTTGATAATCCTGAGCTAAATTTCATGTGAAATGATGCATTATTGACTGAGATATGTGTGATTCAAGTTTTGTGCACCAATATTCTTTTCATCGATTCTCATTGATCTTGTTGAATTAAGCTTAGTTATTACTTGATCTGTGATCTCCATGGAAAGATCTTTGAAATGATGTATGATTTTGGAATTTCTGGAAAATTTTGTTTGAACTTGTTCCTGTTCATCTTCGTCTTCGTGAGGAAGACGAAGTAGCGTCCGCTTTGTGACGGTATTGCGTCCGCCTGGTTCTTGCTGACGCCGGCCTTAGGGCTTTTGTCTTATTCGTCCACATGCGCGCTCTACTAGTAATTTGATTGGTCCACTTTGTTTTGACCTACGCCACATAAGCGCTGACCTCCACGTCATTTAATGAAACGACTGCGTTTCATTGTGAATCGCGCGCTTCATTTAAAATTCATGCACGGTTCGATTCCCAGCGTGCATCACATATTCAAATGTTTTCATCATTTATGCCTTTCCCTCCATTTCCATATGCTATGATCATTTTTGTTTCAAATTTTTTATGTCAACTTTAAAAAACCATATCAATTTGAAAAATGCTCCAAAGAATTCCTGGTTTTTTGCTAATTGATCCTTGGAATGTCCTCTATTTTATGATGTTAAATTCTGAAGTTGTGCATGGCTGGATTTTGAATTATGTTAGGATGATTGAACATGTGTGCATATGTGACCTTGCTCCATTATTTCTATTGTGAAATGCTTGATTTTAATCCAATGGACATGAAATTTTGCATGATGATTCTTGACATGTTAATTGACATTTTAGGCTTGGTTTGGTATTTTTCTCATTTACCATTTCTGTTTTACACACATGTTTGTATGGTGTGACAATTTGTGTCACACATTTGGTTGTTCAACTTGTGCAATTTAATTTCCATGCCAATTGATCTTTGATGCTTCTGATTTTTTGTATGATGATCATGTTGGATGTGTTGAATGCTTATCAATTTTTCCAGAATTATTTGAATCATTTCTAGTTTGATTGGGAATTTTCATTCTCAATGTCCAAATGTGAGCTTTGAAATTGTCTTTGACTTCTCTTGCTTATTACATGGCCTTGCTTGATGATTTTGACTTGATCCTTTTAAGGACATGTTAATATGTGTTTGAAGTTGCATTGTGTTGAATATTAGCTCCTGTTTTGTATTTTTTCTTCACCTTTGACCCTAGGCTTTGACCTAGTGGTTTGTACTTACATGTGAGCTTTGAATTTCAGGACCAAGCACTCAATTTCCATGGTTGATGTTGCTTCATCATTTGAATGTTGATATTTGCTATTGATTGCTAACATTTGGTTGTTTTGTAGGTTGATGATAATTCACTTGAGTTTGCCTTATGGCTTATATGTTGTACATTGGGATTGTCTATTTGTTGTTGACTGTTGTCTGTTTGTCTGAACACTGTACTGATTTGTTTAGTTGTTTACACATGTACCTAAGTTGCTTTAAGTTCATTTGAACTTTGCTTTGCTTTGCTTGTGGTTGGCATACCACTTAGGTATAATCCCTATTCTCCATGTAGTCTGGAAGACCTGTCATGTTATTTTGGCAGGCACATGTCTGAAGCCCTCCTTAAGAGGCAATGTTTGTGTTTGTTTATCTTTGTTCCTTGTGGATATAAAGACCTCCTAAGTGAAGAGGCATTGGCAGATAGAAGGGATGTGCAATCCATCCCCTGCTATTCAGTTATGTCATTCATCCTGCTCACACCATGTGTTGATGCACTTTGAATAAGAACCCAAAATCTTGTTGTGTCAGTCATGTGGAGTAGAGTCCCACATTTTGGACTCCCACACTTTCATTGGTTGAAGCTCTCCCAGGCCAGGGATAAGAGCTGTGAGGTCTTACCCTCACTTCCCATTTCATCTGCTTCACCCTAACTCTCAATGTTAGGGTTAAGAGCTAACAACACCCTTTTCCAGTTGGCTTGTTTGTCGAGGTTGATATGACCCCTTGACTAAAGCCTAGCCTTGTATGAGCCACTTGTTTGCATATAGTGTGTGTGCTTGCTCTCTTGTGCTTGTGTTTGCTGATGTGCTATTTAGGCTAGCTTGCTCCCTGTGCAAGTTAGGATTAGAGACCTCAACATAGGGATCGTATGAATGACAACTTCTAGGCTCGAGTCGTAGTCTCCCTGGTAGCTTGTTATCTCCCTAGTCTCTGGTCAGGATAGAAATTTCTTTCCCTGTTAAGGGGAACTACGTCGCCCTGATCCTCATACCAGATGAGGTACGTAGGCAGGAGATGAGCTGATCTCTCCGGGCGCCCTTTTTCTTTTTCAACCCTTTTGTTTACTTGTTGGAGTCTGACGTAAGTCCAGCGATTGGCTGTCGGTTTCCCGTGTTGGGTGTGTGTTTGGAGTCTGATGTAAGTCCAGTAATTGGCATTCGGTTTCCATGTTTGCCTGTGTGTCTGGAGTTGGATGCAAGACCAGCGATTGGCATTCCATTTCTAGTTTGAGTGTTTTGTTTGGCGTGCGTTAGCCGAGCTACGAGTGCTCTGATTCTTCTCTGGTTAGAGAAGATACGTATGCATAGGATGTGATATCCTAGCGAGCACATTTCCCCTTTCCCCGAACTACGTTAACTCTGATGTTTGTCCATGACAAGCTACGTAGGCCCAGGATGCGACATCCTGCCGAGTCACCTTCTTCCGTCTTTCATCTGTGTTTTAGTCCAGTTTTGTGCATTCTTTGAGCAGTTATTTAGCAACCTTTCTTATATTCTTTCTGAGCGTGGATCCCGTCGAGTACGACGGATGCGTAGGGGTGCTAATACCTTCCCTTCGCATAACCGACTCCCGATCCTATCGATCTCTGGTCGTAAGACCATGTCCTTTCCAGGTTTACTTCGAGCGTTTCCTTTCCCTCCTTTGGGATAAATAACGCACGGTGGCGGCTCTATTTCTTTTTCCCGCCGGTTTTTCGCGTAATGCGATAACATGCAGCGCAAAGGGCATCATCTCGTGCCAGTCTTTATATGTCTTCACCATTTTCTGAACAATCTTCTTTATGTTCTTATTGGTTGCTTCTATTGCACCGTTCATCTTTGTCTGATAAGGTGAAGAATTGTGGTATTCAATCTTGAAACTCTTGCAAAATTCCTTCATCATTTTGTTGTTAAGATTTGAACCATTATCTGTGATAATTTTGTTGGAAATCCCATAACGGCAGATGATGTCACGTTTTAGAAAGCGAGCTACCACTTGTTTGGTGACATTTGCGTATGATGCACCTTCCACCCATTTGGTAAAATAGTCGATGGCGACCAGAACAGACATATGCCCATTCGAAGTAGTTGGTTCAATATGCCCGATCACATAAATGCCCCACATAGCAAAGGGCCACAACGATGAAATGGCATTAAGAGGTACTGGAGGTACGTGTATCTTGTCAGCATAGATGTGACATTTGTGACAAGTCTGCACGTGACGGAAGCAATCTGTTTCCATGGTCAACCAGTAATATCCTGCTCTGAGGATCTTTTTAGCCATTGAATACCCTCTAGAGTGCATTCCAAACGAACCTTCATGCACATCAGTTATAATTTGTTCGACTTCGCGTCTGTCCACGCATCTGAGCAACACTGAATCATAACTTCGCTTATACAATACATCTCCACTCAAGAAAAACTTAGAGGAGAGCTTCCTCAAAGCTTTCTTGTCTGTGATTGATGCGTTGTTTGGGTACACCTGTTTTTCGAGGTACATCTTAATGTCATGGTACCAAGGTTTGCCATATGACTCTTCCTCGGTCGCCAGACAATATGCCGGCTCGTCCAGGAGATCAATGCTGATGGCAAGAGCCTCACTATTCTAAGTGATCTTGAACATGGATGCTAAGGTAGCGAGGGCATCTGCTAATTGATTTTCTTCCCTTGGGATGTGGTGAAAAGAGATTTCATCGAAGTAAGGGATCAATTTCAGGACATGTTCTTTGTCTGGAATCAACTACTGATCATGGGTTTCCCAATCTCCCCATACTTGACTGATGACGAGAGTTGAGTCTCCATAAACCTCGAGTATTTTGATTCTCAAGTTGATTTCCACTTTGATAACAAAGATACATGCTTCATACTCTACCATATTGTCGGTGCAGCCGAAGCATAATCTTGCAGTAAATGGAAGATGAAATCCTTTCGGTGAAGTAACTATGGCACCTACTCCATGGCCTTGTGAATTAGAAGCACCATAGAACGCGAGCTTCCATCACGATCCTGGTTCGGGGCCTTCCTCAGGGCCTGGAATATTGCAACCCCTTATGAACAAAATTTCTTCTTCAGGGAAATCAAATTTCATCGGTTGATAGTCTTCTACTGGTTGGTGGGCCAAGTAATCGGACAATATGCTTCCCTTGATGGATTTTTGGGTGACGTGTTGAATGTCGAATTCTATCAATGCCATCTACCAACGGGCAACTCTTCCGGTTAAAGCAGGTTTCTCAAATATGTATGTAATTGGGTCCATTTTGGAGATCAACAGGGTGGTGTGTGTCACCATGTACTGCCTTAATCGTTTGGCAGCCAAGGCGAGGGTGTAACAAGTCCTTTCCAACAAAGAATACCTTGATTTGCAATCAGTGAACTTCTTGCTAAGGTAGTAGATGGCATGTTCATTTCTACCTGATTCATCATGTTGGCCCAACATGCAACCCATAAAATCCTCTAGGACTATCAAGTACATGATAAGCGGCCTTCCTGGTACCGGAGATATCAAGATGGGTGGCTCCTGGGGATACTTCTTTATCCTCTCAATGGCTCTTTGACAGTTCTCGTTCCACTCGACGGCTTGGTCCTTTCGCAGTAGTTCGAAGATGGGTTCACATGTGGCGGTCAGGTGCGATGTGAACCTGGCTATATAGTTCAATCGTCCTAAAAAGCCACGAACTTCCTTTTCTGTTCTCGATGCAGGTATAACTTGTATGGCTTTAACTTTGTCGGGATCCACTTCAATGCCACAGTGGCTCACGATAAAACTTAACAGCGTGTCAGATCTTACCCCGAATGTGCATTTGTTTGGATTAAGTCTCAATATGAACTTTCTCATCCTCTCAAACAACTTATGCAGATGGGTGAGGTGTTCCTCTTCTATTTGGAACTTAGCAATCATATCATCAACGTATACTTCAATCTCTTTATGGATCATGTCATGGAAGAGATTGACCATAGCCCTTTGATATGTTGCCCCAACGTTCTTTAGACTAAACGACATGACTTTGTAGCAGAATGTCCCCCACGGGGTGATAAATGTCATCTTCTCCATGTCTTCTGGATCCATTTTGATTTGATTATATCCAGAAAAACTGTCCATGAAGGAGAATACAAAGAATTGGGCCGTTTTGTCCACTAACACATCAATGTGAGGTAGTGGGAAGTCATATTTTGGGCTAGCCCTATTTAGGTATCTGTAATCCATGCACATGCGCACCTTGCCATCTTTCTTAGGAACGAGCATGATGTTGGCAACCCATTGGGGGTAGTTTGATACTGTTAGGAAATCGGCATCCAGCTGCTTGTGAACCTCTTCCTTGATTTTGATGGCCATATCAGGTCGAGTTCTTCTTAGTTTCTGCTTCACTGGAGGATAGTCCTATTTGAGCGGCAGATGGTGCATCATAATATCTGTGTCTAACCCGGGCATATCTTGATATGACCAAGCAAACACATCGACATATTCGTGCAACAACTCAATCAACCTCTTCTTGACATCAGTCTGTAGATCGGCGCCATTTCTGATTTCTTTCTTGCAATCTTCGGATCCAAGGTTGACGATCTCCAACGACTCTTGATACGGTTGAATCAATTTGGATTCCTGCTGTAGCAGCTTGGCCAACTCCTCTGCGAGTTCACAATCTTCGTCACAATCTTCCTCGGCTCGGTAGATCGGATTCTCGAAATTATAATCAACCATAGCATTTTTGTTGTTAATGGAATCCGAGTTGGTTCTACATGAGTGATTCATGCTTTATTTTAGAATATGAACTAGCAATTTTTTTTTTAGAAAAATGAAAAGAGAAAGACAGAGAGCGAAGTTGTATGCGAAACACTCATTTTATTTTGTTTTAAAACAATGATGAAAACAACGGGGCCCCTACAAGCTCCACTATGCCTTGGGCACGGGCGTAGGGATCCGAAATGAAAACAGAAAATTACGGTTGACAGAAAGTAACTTCAGGTATGTCCACATCTGTCCAATTGTTGAGTTGTTGGCCTGCTGCCTTCTTGAGCACAAAGTAGTCAACTTCTGATATACTGAGGTCTTCGCCCACCATAGTGACCTGCTCTTGAAAGACATGTCCATCGCTCACGAACTTCCTTGGGATGGAGAGGGCCATTTTGTCACCCATTATAGGTGTTCCTTGCTAGGTCATCCACACTGGATGGTACCCTAAGCCAAACCTGTTTTTGTTGATAGGTAGCTCTAAGATTCTCCCCCATCCTTCTGGACGGTCTGCTTTGATTATTGTCTGAGTGTCTTTTAGGGACGACATCGGGAGTTCATATTTTCCGAATGTTCTTCCGTTGAGAGGATTCATCAACACGTTGGCAATCTCGAATGCCTGAAAGGGTGTCTCGTGAATCTCTCCATCCACTTTAACATATCGGCAGGAGGATAGCTGGCTTACTAAGATGTCTTCTTCTCCATCAATAGTGACCATCTTGTCATTGATAATAAACTTCAATTTTTGATGGAGGGTAGAGATCACTGCCCCTGCAGCATGTATCCATGGGCGACCCAAAAGGCAGTTATACGCTGGGTGAATATCCATCACATATAAGGTTACGAAGAAGGTGTACGAACCTATCTTGTTAGGAAGGTCCACCTCTCTGACGACGGACCGGCGTGAACCATCGAATGCAAGAACTATCAGTTCCCTGAGTTTCATCAGTAGGCCCTCTATTGTGAGTTTAGTAAGGGAATTCTTTGGAAGCACGTTCAAAGAAGACCCTGTGTCCACCAGCACTCGGGACATTATCGTGTCAGCACATTCTATGGATATGTGCAGGGCTTTGTTGTGATTTTTGCCCTCGAGAGGAAACTCGTCGCTGCAAAATCCTAGGCATCCTCTTAAAGCTATGTTAGCCACTACCCCTTTGAATTGGTTGACGGTGATCTCTTGGGGAACATGGGCGGCACTGAGAAACTTGATTAGAGCATCTCGGTGGGTTTCAGAGCACAAAAGCAGCGAGAGTATAGAGATCTTGGATGGTGTTTGGTTGAGCTGGTCAACCACTTTGTAGTCGCTTTTTTTTATGATGTGGAGGAATTCTTCCATATTATCCGACACGACTTTTCCTTGAGTCTGGGTTGGCCATTGCTCCAGGTCGGTAGGTTGCTTACCCGTATTCTTGGCATTAGCTCCAAGATTCTCTTTTTTAGGTGGCGGTGATGGTGCTGCGAATATGCGGCCACTTCGGGTCATGCCACTAGATCCTGTAATGTTCACCACTGGCTCTTGAGCCTCCACTAGTTTATGTAATTCAGCAGGCTTTTGTACTTCCACAAACTTTTGAGTCCCTACATGTTTGGGAACCTCAGAGGGTACATGGATTACTAGAGTCTTTTTAGAAGACCTTTCTTCGAGTCTTTGCCCATACGGATAGGCTGTGGAGTCATAGTTTCGGGGGACGACTTTAGTGCTTTCGTATGGGAAAGGAGTCAGCACAGTAATCACCAGGGGTGTTGTGGGAGCACTCTCAACAGGTATCTGTACTGGATAGTAGGGTATCTCCAAAGTACACACCTCATCGGCTGTTGAAGAATGTTCTACCAGGAAAATGCCCTGGTCTATCAACAATTAAATACCTTTTTTAAGCTTTCCACAACCTCTTGGGGTGTCTTCACGTCATATACATTCGGAAGTGCATCCAGGGAACACGTTCCTTAGGAGAAAATGTTCCTTTATTTCCAATAGCGGAGTCTTTATCATGTCGACCTTCGAGATACGATCGACCACAACAGACTCTTGTATCATGTTCACAGGATGTCCGACATGAGGAGGCATCAGATTATTATTAACGTTGGGCCCTTCGGGCGCGAACGATATGGATTTTGAGTCAATGAGGTCTTGAACTTTATCCCAAAACGCCTTACAATTATCAATAGTGTGGCCGGGTGCCCTAGTGTGGAACTCACAACACGCATTTGCGTCATAGCCTGGCGGGAGTGAGGACGGCGGCGGCCTGACTTCCCTCAGTTTAATAAGAGAACCATTTAACAGATGGTTCAATAGTTGACTGCAGCTCATGGGCAGAGGGTCGAGTCTCCTGTCTTGTATTCTGGGATGTTGTTGGCCCAAAGGATATTGTTGATAATTGTTCGGCCTGGGTGTGTACGGCTGCTGGTACTTGACAGGCGGTTGATACGGTACTTGCCTTTCCCCTTAGAGGTTGATGCGGTACATATCGACATATGTCAGCGGTTGATAGTTGTTGGGAGTCACTTCTGCAACTTGATAGTGTGGGGTCCGGTAAGCTTTACCTTTCCCCTTAGAGGTTGATGCAACATTGGTTTCTCCCTCCTTTTCTTGGGAAAACCACCATAGGGCTTCTTTGTCCCATTAGAAGCAACATCAAGACCTTGGATTTTTCCAGTCTTCAGACGATTCTCGATCCGTTCTCCAACGACAACGAGATCATAGAAGCTGGTAGAAGTACTTACTATCAGTCGGTCCAGGTATGGGCCTTTGAGTGTACCCATGAACATATTAACCAGTTCCTTCTCAAGCATGAGAGGCTGGACCCTGTCGCAACGCGAAAAACAACCGGCGGGAAAAACACAAACAAACAGAGCCGCCACCGTGCGTTATTTATCCCAAAGGAGGGAAAGGAAACGCTCGAAGTAAACCTGGAAAGGAAATGGTCTTACGACCGGAGATTGCAAGGATCGGGAGTCGGTTACGCAAGGGGAAGGTATTAGCACCCCTCACGTCCGTCGTACTCGACGGGATCCACGCTCAAAAGAATAGAATAAGGTTGCTGAATAACTGCTCAAAGAATGCACACACACTGGAATAAACAGGTGAAAGAAGGCGGAGGAAGGTGACTCGGCAGGATGTCGCATCCTGGGCCTACGTAGTTTGTCAAAAACAAACATCAGAGTCGACGTAGTTCGGGGAAATGGGAACGGGCTTGCTAGGACATCGCATCCTATGCCTACGTATCTCATCTGGAATGAGAATCAGAGCTACCGTAGTTCGGCTAACGCACGCCGAAACAAAACACAACACAAAGACGCTGAGACGTCAAAAGAAACACACAAAAGGAAACGGAATGCCAATCAATGGGCTTACATCCAACTCCAGACAAACAAACCCGAACAGGAAACCAAATGCCAATCGCTGGACTTACATCAGACTCCAAACGCATACACAACATCGGGAAACCGAATGCCAATCGCTGGAATTACATCAGACTCCAAATACACAACAAATAGGAAACGGAGTGCCAATCGCTGGTCTTACATCCAACTCCTAACACACAAAATGGTTATCAAACAGACAAGCTAATAAGGAGTCTGGAACTCGAGCTTAATAGCTGTCACACAAACACCAAGCAGACGCTGAGACGTCAAAAGAAACAAACAGACTAAAAGGGAGTCGGGAACTCGGACCTGATAGCTGTCAAGCAAAACACACGCAAAAAAGAAAAGGGTGCCCGGAGAGATCTCACACGATCTCCTGCCTACGTACCTCATCTGGTATGAGGATCAGGGCGACGTAGTTCCCCTTAACAGGGGAGAAACTCTCTCCTAACCAGAGACCGGGAAATAACAAACTAAAAGGGAGACTGACTCGAGCCTAATAGTTGTCATGCAATCCACAATAGTCCTAGGTTGAGGTATCTGAATCAAAACCTAACTCGCACAGGCAGCAAGTCAATCACACAGCAAGTAAGCAACACAGGTGAACAGGTATCACACGCTATATGCAAACAAGTGGCTCATACAAGGCTGGGCTTTAGTCAAGGGGTCATATCAACCTTGACAAACAAGCCAACTGGAAGGGTATGATGAAGCTCTTAATCACTGACATTGACTGTCAGGGTGAGCAGATGAAAGGTAATGAGGGTTGGACCTCATAGCTCTTAACCCGGGCCTGGGTGAGCTTCAATCAATGAAAACGTGGGGGTCCAGAATGTGGGACCCTACTCCACTTGACTGACTCTATATACAAGATCTTGGGTGTTTATTCAAAAGCCTCAGCACATAGTGCGAGCATAATGAAAGACTCAACTGAATAGCAGGGGATTGATTGCAAATCGCTTCTATCTGCCAATTGCCTCTTCACTTAGGAGGACTTGAAGTACACGGCACAAATATAAACAATCACAGACATTGCCTCTTAAGGAGGACTTCAGCCAAATGCCTGCCAAAAGAAACGACATGGCCTCCAGACTGCATGGAGTTAGAAGATGATTACCTAGGTGGTATGCCAACCACAAGCAAAGCAACTCAAGCAATGAGCTAAAGCAACTAAAGTACCTGTAAGAAAGTCAAACAAGTCAATATTCACATTCAGACAAATCAACCAGACAGTCAACAGTGTTACAACCAATATGCACAATATAAGCCAATCAACTCAACAACTCAAGTGAGTTCATCTCCAAAGAACCTACAATACAACAAATGTTGGTGGACAAAGCAAATTTGCATCTCAAGTCATGAGATCAACATCAAACCACTAGTGCAAAGACTAGGGTCAAAGGCAAAGCAAAAAGTCAAAACAGCAACCAATATTCCACATGAAGCTCATTTAATCAAGTAAGAACATGTCCTAAAAAGGACCAAACCTAAATCAAATGGCAAAGTCATCAATTGCACAAGATAAGGCAAAAGGTACACAAGGTGATCATAATTGGTCATGGAGAATCAAAATTCCATATTAAAACAGAAATGAATCAAACAATCATGGAAATTTTTATGTGCACACAACATGTCAAACACAAGCATCATGTAAACAATCAGAATCAACAGAGCTCAATTGACCTAAAAATAAAAATGCACAAGTATGATATCAAATTGTGTGACACACATTGTCACACCATGCATTCATGTGTCTAAAACAGAGATGGAAAATGATAAAAATGCACAACCAAGCCTCAAAAATCATGCAACATGTTGGGAATCAGCATACCAAATTTCAAATCAATTGGCCAATGTATGAGCATTTCACAATAGAATTGGTACAACATGTCACATTTGCATACATATTCAAAGAAGCCAACACAATTAAAATTCCAGAAATGATAAAATCATGAAATTAGCATCACAAAATAATAAACATCCATATGAACATGCAACAAAAAATTGGAAGTGATTTGGATTAATTTTCAATTTATTATGAATTTTTCAATTGAATGAAAATAATGGAAATATTAAAGGAAATATGCATGGCAATTTGGAGGGAAATGAAATGTTATGTTGAAATTTGAAAAAGCGCTGGCAGAAGGAATCGAACCATGTATCACAAAAATAGAGGCGCATTAAAATAGTATTCAGGAAATGTCGTGGCCAGGAATCGAAGGGAGGTTGGAGGCGCTCAAAAAATGAAAAATAAATGGAAAAATGCCATGAAGAGGATTCGAACAAGGGAGGTTAAGGTCACATGAGCGCTGAGCCACCCGCTCGGCCAAACTGCCTTGCCACAACATGAAACACGGCGTTTTGCTGCATAACTCTAGCCGCCACACCAGACGCCGGAACAGTAGTTCCGGTCGTCTTCTCCGACCGTGTACACGGCGGAGCTGCAACTTTTTTTTTCTTCAGAATTTTACAAACTATATACCGTTGGAAAGGCCTTTCAGTGTAGAATTCAAATATCATATTATCTAAGCCTAATTCCTCCTATATTTTCTGGATCGAAGCAAAGAAGTTTCTAGATCTAAACTTTAAATCAACATAACTTCTTCATTTTTCATCCAAATTCAAAGATATTTATATCAGAATTCTCACCACAACAAGATCTACAAGATTATGTATATATAATAGCAAATAATGAAGGTAAAAAATCCACCTACTTGGAATGGCAGTACTTCAAATCACGTGTTTCAAGCCTCCATAAGCTCCAATTCTTCTCTCTAACACCTCTTTTGAAGCTTTGAATAGGAAACAACACTTGAATCCTCCTAGATCTTGCTTAATTTGAACCTTCCATTGATGTGTTCATGTGCTTGAATGTCTTCAAAAGCATCTCAAATTCTATGAAAAATAGATGAATCATGCTCCAAATTCCATGAGGATGAAGGATCTATGAAGAAATTGTGTGTTTATGTGAAGAATTTTTGAATTTCAATGAGAGAGAATTTTGGAGAGAAAAATGGATTCTAGATCTAGAAATGTGATTATGAACAATTCTGTTATGATTTACCTTATATATGCTCTACTAATCACATCCAAATCACAATTAGTCATGAGTTAATTAGGATTAGGCAAAAATAAGGTGTATGACAAATTTTGGAAAATTGATGGTGCCATGCAAATGTACACGTGAACAGTAGCAAATGGATGATCAAATTCACTTAAAATCTTCCAATGAACACAATGGCAATGGTATTTTGTTCCCATGATGTACCAAATTCAAATTTGCAATTTTCCCTCCAAAGTGGTCATGAATAAGCAAATGATTATATGATGAAATTTCATGCAATGCCATGAATGATTTGGAAAATATAGGTCAAGACAAGAAATTTGCAAAAAGAGTGGCTTCATTTGGAGTTTTGAGTTAAAAGTTATGGCTTTTTGAAGTTTCAAGCACACTTGGCAATGATTTGATCATATCTCCTCAACCATTCATCAGATGCTCATGATCTTGGACTTTTTGGAAATGGGAGAGAAAGATCTTCAACTTTCATGTTGGACAAAATTTCATTTGAAGCTTCTTTGATGATGTCAGATCAAGTTGAATTTGGACCAAAATCTTTCCATTTTTGGAAGCTTTCAATTACCAGTCCCTTTCCATTTTTGGAAACTTTTGATCTGACCTCAAATTCTTCAAGATATGTATTTGACATGAAAAATGAACCTATTTTGGACATGAATGAAGTGTCTCAAACCATTTCTCCCCCTCCTAGCCCTCAGTTGACTTTCTGTTGACTTTTATGGGGCCCAAATGACTTGGCAATGCACTGATGACTTTGAGCCTCTAACACGTGGCCAACTTGCTTCAAAATGAACCTTGGCTCATATAAGCTCAATAGAATGATCATGTGATCCCCATCTCAATAGAATACCTCATCTCCTTGAAAATTCCTGACAGGAACAGAAGTCATTGATTAGGGTTGACCTAAGGTCAAAACCCTAATCCAGAGGAACTGAACATGAATCAGGAGACCCTTGATGGTGATAGAACCATGATGATGGCAATATATCCTTGCAACCAAGATAATGCTCAACCTCTGAAGGACCAGGAAACCCTAATGCACTACAAACCCTCAGATGGTTGATGATCAACTTATGGAGACCCTCAGGCTTGAATCTCTTAACCTCTCTATCTTTTGAGAAAGACTTAGGAGGACTACCTTCTTATTATCACATGATATGCAATATGAAAATGCCTAATGTCCTAAAACATGAAATGCAATATGCTAAACTAGTCCCAAGAGAGGAGGGCAAATTTTGAGGTGTTACAGCTGCCCCTATTCAATCCACTGTGAACCTGTCGATATGAACAACCTCGACTTTCAAATGATCAGGGTGAAGAGTGATTGAATACCAAGAAGAGACGAACAATTTGCGCTCCGCTGGGGATATAATCAACAATGCCTGTCAGAATCGGCAACGAGGGGATCTTGAAAAACCCGTCTGGTACGGAGAAAGTCGGCCTGAATACCGAAAAGGAACATTGACCTGGATAAATGGTAACACAGGAACCACCATGGCCTGAACGCCGCTCATCAGTCTGAATACTGAGCATCGGAATCTGGGAGTATCGACATCGGTCTGAACACCGAGAGATTGGCCTGAATGCCGCTTCGGTCTGAATACCACTTCAGTCTAAATACCGGAAAACTGGCCTGAGTGCCACATCGGTCTGAATACCGGTTCGGTCTGAATACCGGAAACTGGCCTGAGTGCCACAAGTACTTCGATCTGATCGTCGAAACCTTCTTCGATCTGAAAATCGGAAAAACTGGCCTGAGTGCCACAAGTACTTCGACCTGATCGTCGGAACCTTCTTCGATCTGAAAATCGGAAAACTGGCCTGAGTGCCACAAGTACTTCGACCTGATCGTCGGAAACTTCTTCGATCTGAATATCGGAAAAATGGCCTGAGTGCCACAACTACTTCGACCTGATCGTCGGAAACTTCTTCGATCCGAACATCGGAAACTTCTTCGATCTGAATATCGGAAAACTGGCCTGAGTGCCACAAGTACTTCGACCTGATCGTCGGAAACTTCTTCGATCTGAACATCGGAAACTTCATGCCCTACGGCATCGGCAGTAATAAGGTAAAGTGATGAATGAGATGGCACGCGGGTCAACAATTCATGCTGGGGATAATAAGCCATGAGCATGCCATCCCTACTTAATCCACGGTGAACGAACAATTTGCGCTCAACTGGGGATTATTCTCTTTCTCTTTTTTTTGCTTTTCTTGAACCCCAAAACTTCTCTTGATTTTTTTTTTTATTCTTGGACCCTGCACAATTATTTTCGCGCGTATGATCCCTGATCACCGCATTTGAACCCCGACAACTTCATAACACTCTTGTTTGCCAAACAATGAACTCCGATCTCCATTTGAACCCCAGTCGCCTGACGATAACTCACGATCGCCATTGTGAACCCCATTCTCCAGAAAACACCCCGTGCCTCCTTTTCTCCATCTGAACCCCGCTCTCCAGAAAATGCCTAGCACTTCCTTCTATCCACTTGAACCCCGTTCTCCATTTTCTTGTGATAATGCCGCTGGCAACATCGGAAATAACACCAAACACCACTCTGATGGCGACATATCAGAGGGTACACCCTCGCAACAGGAAGGTAATCATGTGCATTTCTTCCTCCGAAGATACCCATATCGACTTCTGTTGGCCTCGCCAAAGTCTAAGGTGACACATGATCAGAAGACAATCCTGAGGACCTCATCCTAGATATAATCTTCACCTCCAATCTCCACTTGAACCCCATTCCCCAGAAAATGCCGCAACACTTCCTTTTCTCCATTCTTCGATTTTCACGCTGATCGCGTAACGTTCTCTGATTTTCATTTCCATCTCCGCCCGACGGAAAATTTTCCTCCAATATCGCACTACTGGGGAACATTGTTGCTCCAACGTCATGATGCTAAACTCCTCAGAGTAACATCTTCCAACTTCCAGCGAAACCAATCCTCAAACGGGAACCATGGCTTGAGACTAGTTTATGCTCGCAATGCCGATGCATGATTTTTTTACAGCGTAATGCTCCGTGACCATGGAAATGCTACGCAATTAGATATGCAATATGCTATGCTTATCTAAATGATGAATGCATAAAAAGTATCCCCTCAAGGGACTCTTCTGGGGAGTTCGAGGCACTCCGCTGAGGAACTCGCTAACGCCCCAATCTCCACCCTGCTGGGGAATAGCACTGCTGCTGGGGAAAGGACCACCCTCAACAGGGATGAACTCCACTGAACCCGACCCATTTGGGGACTTCGCTGGGAAACAGCTACCGACGCACTCTGCGGGGAAAAGAACAATCTTCGACTTGCTGGGGAAATAACAACCTCTACCCTGCTAGGGGAAACAACAACCCTCAGACCTGAATACCAAGGAAACACCGATCTTGAACCCGCTGGGGAGATAACAATCCCGACTCTGCTTGGGGAAATAAGGAAAGTCTGGCACAGAACACCCGTCGACTTGTCGAACCCTGGTATTCACTATCTAACCACAGTGTCAGCTTTCCACTTTTGAGAGCTCCTAGACTCGTCTGGACTTTTCTGATTCATCACCTTGTATTCTCGACTTCTCCGTACTCTACGGAGATCAAACCCCTCAAATTGGTATCAACTTTCCAACTCTTCAGACTTTGAAGAGTCTTCTTGGTTAATCCTCCAGGATCGTCGTACGTCTTTCACCGTCTTTTCACCATTCTTCTATTCCTCGTCCCTGATTGGACCCCACGGGGATCTTTTGTCAAAAGCTTCACATCACAATCTGCAAGTGAGTGAAAATATCTAACAGCACCTGCAAAAGAGATCGTTAGATAAAAACGTGCCCCAGGCGTACCAAAGTTTCAACACCTGAGTCACTCAACCTTCCGAATAAGATTTCAGGTTTTCAACCTTATAAACATGCATTGGAAGGGACCTCCCTGTCTCATAATGCAAAGATTCTTTATCAAAATAAATGGATGTTTTTGCAATCAAAACGGTAATGAAAACAAAAACAAAATTATTTGACTGAATATGCATTTTATTGATTGAAAAAGGTGGCTCATGACTGAGCGATACACCGGAAGCAATCCCTGAAAAGAGGTAATTGCGCACAAAAGGAAAAATGTATCCTAATGGCAATGTGGAACCGTGATCTCATCGAGTTCCAACTCGGTTACACCCCATATATCCTCAAGACTCTCCGCGCTTTCCGCCTTCTGAACAAGACGCTTCCGACTGATCCCTGCCGGGAATTATCCACGTGTCATATCCAAAGTACAAACGATCATGCTGGACGCAGTTGTTCGTTTCAATCCCTCTTTTGCCTGGACCGCCCTTTCGGGTTTTCAGTCCACCGGGATACCCTTTTTTGCCCAAGCAGCCCTTGTGGGGTTTTCGACTTGCCGGGTGTACAGTTTTTTCTTTTTATCCCTAATTTTTGCCCGAACATTTTCATTTTTTTCGATTCGCCGGGATGCCCATTTTTGCCTGGACTATTTTATTCTTTTCGTCCAGCGGGTCTCTTTATACGAAGTATTTTTTAACCGCGTCCGCATTCACAGGGGATGGAAAATCTTCGCCATCCATGGTCGTCAGCAACAAGGCTCCGCCAGAGAAAACCTTCTTGACCACGAATGGACCTTCATAGTTGGGTGTCCACTTGCCCCTACGATCGTTTTGAGGAGGAAGGATCCTTTTCAGCACCATATCTCCCACTTGATATACACGAGGTCGCACCTTTCGGTCAAAAGCTCGCTTCATCCGCTGCTGATACAACTGCCCATGACAAATAACTGCCAGCCTCTTTTCTGCAATCAGGCTCAACTCTTTATATCGAGTCCTTACCCGCTCCGTCTCTTTCAATTTCACGTCCATCAGGACTCTCCATGACGGAATCTGGACCTCGACTGGTAACACGGCTTCCATCTCATACACGAGTGAGAAAGGCGTTGCCCCAGTAGATGAACGCTTCTAGGTTCGATACCCAGGATACAAGCTTCGTACTTGCCACATTGTTGGTGCATTCAAATGTTAGCTGGGAAACAAAAGGAACGTGGGATCCCTTCGGCGTAACCAAAACAGCACCAACTCCACCACCATCCACGTTAATGACCCTATCAGACATCAGAATCCATTCGGATTTAGGGTCAGGCCCCTCCTCCGGGATCGATTCCTCACAATCCTTCGATTTGAGAACCTCGATGTCCTCATCCGGGAACTCAAACGTCATCGGTTGATAATCCTCAATGGGTTGCTGGGCGAGGTAATCAGACAGTACACTCCCCTTGATTGCCTTTCTGAGAGGTATATTGAACATCGTATTCAATCAAAATCATCTGCCATCTCGCAACCCGTCCGGTCAATGCGGGCTTCTCCAAGATATACTTGATCAGATCCACCTCGGAAATCCACAAAGTGGTATGAACCAGCATATACTGTCTCAGTCGGCGAGCAACCTATGCCAAAGTACAACAAGTTTTCTCGAGCAGTGAATATATTGTTTCACAGTCGGTAAACTTTTTGCTAAGGTAAATTGCATGCTCTTTTCGACCAGACTCGTCATGCTGCCCTAGTACACACCCCATAGACCCCTCGAGGGTTGTCAAGTACAGAATTAACGGTTGTCTCTCCTCAGGGAGGCGTCAGAATCGGAGGTTCTTGCAAATTATTTTATTTTTTAAATGCCGCCTGGCAATCATCATTCCACCTGACCGTTTGATCTTTTCTTAATAGCTTGAATATGGGTTCACACGTGGCGATTAGATAAGATATGAACCGTGAAATGCAGTTCAATCTACCTAGGAAACCACGAACCTCCTTTTTTGTTCTCGGTGCAGGCATTTCTTGTATTGCTTTTTTCTTTTTTTCTCTCTCTTTTTTTTAGCAGGATCAACCTTGATTCCTCTTTCGCCTACAATAAGCCTCAACAACTTACCGGACCGCACTCCGAAAGTGCACTTATTCGGATTCAACCTCAGTTTGAATTGTCTCAACTAGTCAAACGACTCGACCAAGTCTACCGAACGCCCCTCTTCTGTTTGAGACTTTGCTATCATGTTATCAACATAGCATTCGATTTCATGATGAATCATATCATGAAACAAAGTCACCATGACTCTTTGATACGTGGCACTGGCGTTCTTGAGACTGAATGGCATCACCTCCACTCTTGTCACTCGCCTCCAAGGCGGCCCTGATCAGTGCATTTTGATGCACGTTCTTCCATGTTTGTACTTAAGCATTTCTTCGGTTTGCTTTACTTATTTTTATGTTTTAATGTGTTTTTACAATTTATTTTATTTTTGCACTTATTTGTTTTTCGCATTATATTTTCAGCATTAGCAGCTTTCACGAGAAAAATTATATCTTGAGCTACGAGTATCAGATTGAGGCTTATGAGTATGTGTTGGAAAGCTAAGAAAAAGATCTACAACTTTTGTTCAGAAGTCGAGAGCTTAATCAGACTGTAGTAGGGCCAGAAAGTCTGTTGAAGTTGCAGAATTATAATTGTATTTTTGTTGGGTCATTTGTAGTGGGTTGGGTCGACCCAGTTGAGTTGTAAAACGGGTATTTGTTTTCCCCTAGGTCTAGC
Organism: Lathyrus oleraceus; assembly: GCF_024323335.1. Lineage (NCBI taxonomy): Eukaryota > Viridiplantae > Streptophyta > Magnoliopsida > Fabales > Fabaceae > Lathyrus > Lathyrus oleraceus. Next base: position 251,570,931 of record NC_066585.1, on the reverse strand, counting down.
AGCCGCACACCATTTGAAATTGAACGGGGAAAATCACTATTCACGAAATACTTGAAAGCTTTGGCAAGAATTCTCATGAAGAACTAATCGATCCAAACAATTTGCTATATTCGGGTTCCGATACCTTGAGATTTTAGTAATTCTTATTCAGGTTTTTTTATTCCTTTCAATATTAATATATGTATTTTGTTTGCTTAATCCGATTTACATATGCTATATTGATTTAATCTGATTGATTGTGTGATCCTAACTATAGTCACGATTTCGTTTGCTTAATTCGTTATCGAGTCCGTTTAATTCATGTTTGCTTAATTCATGAAACTTAATCCCGTTTGCTTAATTCGGATAATAGGAACATACAACTTATACTATCAATTGCGCTTGTCAGTTGATATTATAATCGAATAGGAATAGTTAATCTGCGGTTGGAATTACGATAGTCGATGATAGGCAAAGACCGAATCAGTAAATTGTTGCTACAACTTATTTCAATAATCACTTTTTTTAATCTATTTTTTTAATTGAATCTTAAACCAACTAAAACCCCATTAATCGTTACTATCATTGGTTAATTCATTCAAGAATCCTTGTGAGAACGATAATCCGAGTCAATTTGTCGCTAACTATGTTTTTTGAAAAACTACTCGTTTTGATCCGCGTGCGACAGCGGATCAAATTGGCGCCGTTACCGAGGATTCTTGATTATATTAATCGTCTTTATAGTCATAGGTGTTGTTTTTTTTAGCATTTTTTGCCTTAACTTCCTTGCGTTCGAGTCTCTTTGCGGTTTAGGGAAAAAATTTGTTTTTAAACAAATTGTCTTAGATTATTCCGATTTTTTGTCGATTCATTAGGAAAAAATCAGTAATCAAAAGTCTCTATTTATGGAATGAATAGTGGATGCCGCCCTAAAAAACCGAAATTCCTTATTTTTCTATTTTTTATGATTTATTTTCGGTTTTGGTAGTTTTAAAAAAATCTGAAAAAATTCTCAAAATTCTTAATTGACGTCATTAAATTAATTTCGAGGTTAGTTTATTTTTCTAAATTTATTTTAATCGTTTTCCTTCATTGTGTTTGTTTTTTTACTATGGCTGACCAAAGAACTTTAAGGCAGTTAGTTGTCCCTGATGTGAATTATAATGGCATGTGTATTGAATATCCTGAAGCTGACACTCCTTTTGAATTGAAATCTGGTTTAATAAACTTGTTTCCAAGGTTTAGTGGTCTTGCAGGTGAGGTTCCGCATGAGCATCTGAAGGAATTTGAGGTTGTGTGCTCTGCACCTTCTGGACCTTCACTAGAAGATATTGTCAAACAAATGGCTGCAAATAATCTCCAGTTTCAACAACAAGTAGATTCTACTTTAAAGACTTTGCAAACACAGATTGGGCAGCTTGCCACTTTGGTGAATGCCATGCAGCAAGCTCAAGGATCAAACCAACAACCCTTGGAAGAACATTCTGTTTTTCAAATAGATTTGATTTCTGAAATTGTTGATGATACTGGTAGTGATTTGTTTGCATCTGATTTTCCATCATTGTCTGGTTTTGATGATGTTTATTCTTGTGATATTTGTACTGAAACTAAAATTTGCTCTGTTTGTGCTTAAATTGAGGCTGTCTTGCAAGTTGATATTCTTACTGCAGATGAGGTTGCAAATAAAGTTGTTCATGTAGATAAAGCTCTTGACATCCCGGCTGCCCCAAACACTCCTTCTATTGAGCAGCCACCTTCCCTCGAGCTGAAGCAACTTCCTGAAAATATGAAATATGCTTATTTAGAGATGAATGAAAAACTACCGGCTATAATTTCTTCTAACCTTGATTTCGATCAAGAAAATAAGCTTTTGCAGGTTTTAAGGAAGCATAAAAAGGCATTTGGTTGGACATTGGCTGACATTCCAGATCAGATCACCTTCACGTGTCCATTTGACACTTTTACTTTTACAAGATTCTTTGATCCTGGAATAAAAGGCGAAGATACTAATAAAAATTTCAAGTTCAATGGACATTACCCAAAGCTATCCCATGACAGCCCCACTTTGGAAGAAGAAAATGTAGAATATATCTCTTTGGGAAAGGCTGCTTATGTGATCACCTATCCTCCTTGACTACTCGGGTGTGTTCTTTCCTCTCTCTTCTCTCTCTTATTTTATGTTTGTTTCTTTCATTAAGGACAATGCATATTTTAAGTGTGGGGGAGGGAATACTTTATTTTCTTTGTTTTTGTTCTTTGTTTTGTTTTGTTTTTGTTTTCTTTCTAAAAAAAATTGCATTTTTGTTGAAAGTTTTAGGCTATATATTACTTTGAGTCGAGTTTGCGGAGACTTGAGAAAAATTCACAAGATCGGTATTGTTTTAACACCGTAAGTCTCCTGCATATGGAAATTGAGTTGAATTTTTATTATGTTTTAGCCGTACATTCGCATTCTCTGACAGCTCTTGAGTAGTTTATTTTAGCAGTCAGCACCGTCTCACACACACTCTACGCAGGGAAGCCGGTGAATATAAGTGAGTGTTCCGAAAAAGAAAAAAAAAGAGAAAGAAAAGGGGATGCACCTTCTAAGTTTGGTGACCCTCACCCAGTCACTTAACCCAATGGATGTAGAACCTTCAAAAAAATAATTGAAAATAAGACTAGTTGTCAGTTGGTTCAGCGGTTTCTGGTACTGAACTTGGTAGGGCAGATTACGGTCTGATCCCCCGCAACTACAACTGAATAAACAAAGGGTTATGCCACGTAAGTACTAGAATCCCGTGTAAAAAGGATCAGAGCCACTAACCGGTCGCCTTGCTATGAGTGTGTGGAGATAACGGGCTTAATGTGATTGCGCCTGAATGAAAAAGAGCAAAAGAAGGATGAGTAAGTTAGGCTTTAGTATAATAATATGATTCGAGTTGATTTGTGTATTCAGGAGGTTTATGTCTGCATAACTGTGGATTAGTGTTCTTACAATATCCTTAGTGTGCAAGATTAGTACCTATCAATGCAAAGTTAACCGAAGATGACTTGTAGCCTAGGATGAGTAACTGATGATGTATTTGTGCTTTCTTTGTTTTGTTTTTCGTTTTGCTCGGAGTGCAAAAGTTCAAGTGTGGGAGAATTTGATCAGTGCATTTTGATGCACGTTCTTCCATGTTTGTACTTAAGCATTTCTTCGGTTTGCTTTACTTATTTTTATGTTTTAATGTGTTTTAAAAATTTATTTTATTTTTGCACTTATTTGTTTTTCGCATTATATTTTCAGCATTAGCAGCTTTCACGAGAAAAATTATATCTTGAGCTACGAGTATCATATTGAGGCTTGTGAGTATGTGTTGGAAAGCTAAGAAAAAGATCTACAACTTTTGTTCAGAAGTCGAGAGCTGAATCGGACTGTAGTAGGGCCAGAAAGTCTGTTGAAGTTGCAGAATTATATTTGTATTTTTGTTGGGTCATTTGTAGTGGGTTGGGTCGACCCAGTTGAGTTGTAAAACGGGTCTTTGTTTTCCCCTAGGTCTAGCAGCCGCACACCATTTGAAATTGAACGGGGAAAATCACTATTCACGAAATACTTGAAAGCTTTGGCAAGAATTCTCATGAAGAACTAATCGATCCAAACAATTTGCTGTATTCGGGTTCCGATACCTTGAGATTTTAGTAATTCTTATTCAGGTTTTTTTATTCCTTTCAATATTAATATATGTATTTTGTTTGCTTAATCCGATTTACATATGCTATATTGATTTAATCTGATTGATTGTGTGATCCTAACTATAGTCACGATTTCGTTTGCTTAATTCGTTATCGAGTCCGTTTAATTCATGTTTGCTTAATTCATGAAACTTAATCCCGTTTGCTTAATTCGGATAATAGGAACATACAACTTATACTATCAATTGCGCTTGTCAGTTGATATTATAATCGAATAGGAATAGTTAATCTGTGTTTGGAATTACGATAGTCGATGATAGGCAAAGACCGAATCAGTAAATTGTTGCTACGACTTATTTCAATAATCACTTTTTTTAATCTATTTTTTTAATTGAATCTTAAACCAACTAAAACCCCATTAATCGTTACTATCATTGGTTAATTCATTCAAGAATCCTTGTGAGAACGATAATCCGAGTCAATTTGTCGCTAACTACGTTTTTTGAAAAACTACTCGTTTTGATCCGCGTGCGACAGCGGATCAAATTGGCGCCGTTGCCGAGGATTCTTGATTATATTAATCGTCTTTACTTCCTTTCAGACCTCCTCGGTACATAGGTTAACAAGCTCAACTCGCTCCTCATGCAGCTGAATCACCTTCTCCCCTGGATTCAACTACCTGGCTAATCTTCCAGCAGATCACAATCTTCTTTGCCTTCTTCTTCGGCATGATAGATCGGATTGTCGAAGTCATACAAAGGTGTAACCGAATTGTTATCAACGAGATCAGGAGAATATTGATTGCATCTACATGAATAGTGATTCATGCATTGCTTTTGGGGTCGGAACGAGACAAATCAAAAGGAAGGAAAAATGAAAATAAACATTGCCATTTTTTATTTTTGTTTTAAACTGCAAAAATGAATGAAAAACAGGGAACACCACTTTTATTGTGAAAAACATCCATTTATTAATGATGCAAAATGTTGCAAAATGAAACACATGAGGTGGCCCTTACAATGGACCATTACGTTTCGGGAAAAACGTATGGCTTTCATGCAAACAGAATTGAAAAACAGGAAATATTACTCTTCACGTAGAGTGACAGTGATGATCTTTTCAGGCTTCCAGTTCTGGACTTCCATCCCTGGTACGCACGGTTTTATCCAACCATCGAGCTCGCAGTCACTGTCAGTCTCTTCACCCACCGCACAAATGCGATCTGGATCTTCAGCAATTACACCCACCATCACCTGACCATGCGCCGGCATGGGATTAGCATTAACATTCGGAGATGGTGCAAAATTGATGGCCTTGGAGTCTACCAAGTCTTGGACAACATGCTTGAAGGCTCTACAACCCTCAATGTTATGCCCGGGTGTACCAGAATCGAATTCACACTTGGCGTTCTCATCCTACTTAGGAGGCCTCTGATCTGGTCTTACCGGAGCCATCGTCCTCGGCTGAACCAACCCAAGATCCATCAACTTCTTAAACAGAGAAGCATATGTCATGGGTGGCCTATCAAACTGACGATCAATCCCCTTTCCTCTCACTTGGTACCCTGCTCTCTGTGCTCTCTGCTGAGGTGGCTGATGTTGCTGTTGTACCGATTGATTACCAGCAGGAATTGTTACCACAGCGGTGTGCTGGTAGTAACGATCCCTACCGTGTCCTCTCTGGGCATACACAACACTCGATTCACCCTCATTCTTCCGCTGACCATTACCAAAGGGCTTCTTTACTCCAGACGAAGGAGCATTTCCCGGTATTTTCCCCATTCTCAGCCAGCTTTCAATCCTCTCACCAGCCACTACTATGTCTACAAAACCAGTGACGGGACAACCCACCATCCTTTCAGCAAAAATCCCCTGCAGGGTACCCATGAACAGATCAGACATCTCCCGATCCACCATCGGAGGTTGAACTCTGGCAGCCAACTCCCTCCATCTCTGCGCGTATTCTTTAAACCCTTCACTAGGCTTCTGGGACATACCCTACAACTGGGTACGGCTAGGAGCCATGTCAGCATTAAATTGGTACTGTTTAAAGAACGCATCTCCGAGATTCTGCCAGCTCTTGACATCTGATGATCTCAGCTTGGTGTACCACTCAAGAGATCCACATGATAAGCTATCCTGGAAGAAGTACATCCATAGCTTCTGATCCATAGTGTAGGCAGATATTTTTCAGACAAAGGCCTGGAGATGAGTTTCCGGGCAAGAACTCCCATTGTACTTATCAAACGTGGGCACTTTAAACTTTTGTGGGATCACAATCCCCTCAACCAGCCTCATGTTTGACATGTTGACAACCCCGGGAGTAGCATAGCTTTCCAAAGCCCTAATCTTCTCTGCTAGCACCTGAATCTCTTTGTTTGGCGGTTGGACACCGTACTGACCAAACTGCTCATTCAGCACAGAGAACTGATCTTCTTCTTTATCCTCCATAGCCCCAAAGAAGGGAGGAAACTGATCATCCTTCAGATTATTGCCCATAGGACCTGGTCCCCCACCTACAGTGAAACCAAAACCTCCCCCACCGTTATTGATCACTACACCAACAGTAGTCTTCCTTCCGGGATCACCACCACCGTCCCTAAAACCACCAAGACCATTATTGGAGACACCCTACAGATTATTACCATTGTTGGCAGCAGAAGCCCGCTCAAGCTTCTCTACTTTCTCAACCAATGCCTTCTTCCCCAAGGCGAGCCCTTGCATGACATTGATCAACTCTCTCATTTTCTCTTTCAGCTCGAGAATGTCTGCGTTGGATGTATCCATCAGTTTGGGTCTGTTGCGCCTGGTAGGGTATCTGTGCGGACGAGCTACGTGCAAAGGAATGATTCGGCGTGCGCGAGCAATGATTCCTGAGTCAATCAAACACGTTAGAAACTGACACCTGCAAAATAGAAGACAGGTTAATATGACTCACGCATGAATGCAATGTCTATCCGTATGAGGAACACTCTGTCTTTTGATTCTGGCTTCATCGAGACACAAAATAATTTGACAATAACATTCTGACATCAGGATGTCTCTCAACCAAAATCTCAATCGAGAATGTACCCTGAGTATGGATAGACATGAGTTAGATGTTGATGAATGGAAAATGGGAATGATGCAGATGCATGAATGCAAGTCACTATGTCATCCCCCAAGTCATCTGAACATCCACTGCACTGAGTTACGGCCTCTGAACTGATCACAACCATCTGAGGTACTGAGTAACCATAAATCTGACTTAGGGTTCCGAAATAAACGGAACCTGAGGATATATCACCATCATCATTGGAGAACCACTGATCTGATATCAACAAAATCATCTGTACCAACCCAGGGAATCCTGAAATAAACGGATCCCCATTGATAAATACCACAGACAGAACTCCCGCGTCTCAGAAATAAATATCCATCAAATCGACTGAACCAAAGTCATCATCAGAGAGTCACCAACAGAATCTGCATCTTTAAGAATCAAACCCTCCCCTCACAGGTGAATTCTAACAAGGTCATCCTAAGGCGGATAATGGTCTCGACAATCGGGCAAGATACTCAACGGGTTTGCCCTTTTGGGTGTGCCGCTGCAGCTCTCATAAGATCATCTAAACCAAAGATCTGGGAAAGAACGGTCACCGAAGTCAACAGCTCAGATGAGGTGACTCAACCAAAGTGGATACTCCACAAAGGAAGAGCTCTCTCAAAAGAACCTCGTTCGGCTTATGGTATGTCACGTCGCAACAACCATGTTGACCTAACATGTGAGGAGACGTGAGACCACGCTAATCCTAGGTGTATACTCGGGCCTGGGTTTTAGCCCCACTCAGAACACCCACCCCAAATTAGAGGAACCAACCTGTACAGAATCCAGCACAGTGATAACATGATGCATGCAAACATTTATGCAAATATATACACAACATAATGATCATAAATGCAATAAATAGAGCAATAAAAGCAACCAAAACTATCCTAGAGAGCTCTAGGATTGACTCGCTTAGGGAAGATGGACCAGCAAGAGGTCGACTTCCAGTTAGTCCCCAGTAGATTCGCCAGCTGTCGCAATGCGAAAAACAACCGGCGGGAAAAACACAAACAAACAGAGTCGCCACAGTGCGTTATTTATCCCAAAGGAGGGAAAGGAAACGCTCGAAGTAAACCTGGAAAGGAAATGGTCTTACGACCGGAGATTGCAAGGATCGGGAGTCGGTTACGCAAGGGGAAGGTATTAGCACCCCTCACGTCCGTCGTACTCGACGGGATCCACGCTCAAAAGAATAGAATACGGTTGCTGAATAACTGCTCAAAGAATGCAGACACACTGGAATAAACAGGTGAAAGAAGGCGGAGGAAGGTGACTCAGCAGGATGTCGCATCCTGGGCCTACGTAGTTTGTCAGAAACAAACATCAGAGTCGACATAGTTCGGGGAAATGGGAACGGGCTCGCTAGGACATCGCATCCTATGCCTACGTATCTCATCTGGAATGAGAATCAGAGCTACCGTAGTTCGGCTAACGCACGCCGAAACAAAACACAACACAAAGACGCTGAGACGTCAAAAGAAACACACAAAAGGAAACGGAATGCCAATCAATGGGCTTACATCCATCTCCAGATAAACAAACCCAAACAGGAAACCAAATGCCAATCGCTGGACTTACATCAGACTCCAAACGCACACACAACATCGGGAAACCGAATGCCAATCGCTGGACTTACATCAGACTCCAAACACACAACAAATAGGAAACGGAATGCCAATCGCTGGTCTTACATCCAACTCCTAACACACAAAATGGTTATCAAACAGACAAGCTAATAAGGAGTCTGGAACTCGAGCTTAATAGCTGTCACACAAACACCAAGCAGACGCTGAGACGTCAAAAGAAACAAACAGACTAAAAGGGAGTCGGGAACTCGGACCTGATAGCTGTCAAGCAAAACACACGCAAAAAAGAAAAGGGTGCCCGGAGAGATCTCGCACGATCTCCTGCCTACGTACCTCATCTGGTATGAGGATCAGGGCGACGTAGTTCCCCTTAACAGGGGAGAAACTCTCTCCTAACCAAAGACCGGGAAATAACAAACTAAAAGGGAGACTGACTCGAGCCTAATAGTTGTAATGCAATCCACAATAGTCCTAGGTTGAGGTATCTGAATCAAAACCTAACTCGCACAGGCAGCAAGTCAATCGCACAGCAAGTAAGCAACACAAGTGAACAGGTATCACACGCTATATGCAAACAAGTGGCTCATACAAGGCTGGGCTTTAGTCAAGGGGTCATATCAACCTCGACAAACAAGCCAACTGGAAGGGTATGATGAAGCTCTTAACCACTAACATTGACTGTCAAGGTGAGCAGATGAAAGGTAATGAGGGTTGGACCTCATAGCTCTTAACCCGGGCCTGGGTGAGCTTCAATCAATGAAAACGTAGGGGTCCAGAATATGGGACCCTACTCCACTTGACTGACTCTATATACAAGATCTTGGGTGTTTATTCAAAAGCCTTAGCACATAGTGCGAGCATAATGAAAGACTCAACTGAATAGCAGGGGATTGATTGCAAATCCCTTCTATCTGCCAATTGCCTCTTCACTTAGGAGGACTTGAAGTACACGGCACAAATATAAACAATCACAGACATTGCCTCTTAAGGAGGACTTCAGCCAAATGCCTGCCAAAAGAAACGACATGGCTTCTAGACTACATGGAGTTAGAAGATGATTACCTAGGTGGTATGCCAACCACAAGCAAAGCAACTCAAGCAATGAGCTAAAGCAACTAAAGTACCTGTAAGAAATTCAAACAAGTCAATATTGACATCCAGACAAATCAACCAGACAGTTGTAAGACCCCAATTTTGTCCCTAAGATCCCTCATGGCATCATATCATATCATATCATTGCCTCAAGGATCATTGTGCACCTTGCCTCCCTCTTTGTGGGTGGGTTGTCTTTTGAGTGTGGTTCTTGATCACCAAGCATGTTTTGCATTTGTATATCATTGCTTTTCATTTGTTTACTAACCCAAAAGTACAAAAATATTGTCATCTAACCTTGTTACTTGCAGATGAAGCAATTAGGTCAAGACAGTCAAAGTCAGTCATTGAGCAATAGATGGTGGCCATTCTTGAGAATTTGGGCACCATGATCATTCATCAAGAGTTCATATGAGTTGTGATATCATTTGGAATCAAGATCTCAAGTGGTAGAGGCTTGAAATTCATCAAGGCATTCTTCAGTCAACCAAAACCCTAGCAAAGTCAACTGTGGTCAACTGTGCATAGAATTAGGGATTTGATGGTGGGAGATGGTTAGAAAGGTCTTATTCATGTCCATACAAGTCTCATTTGACATGTCAAACATCATCATTGGAGAATTTGAGGTCAGATGAAAAGTTTCCAAAAATAGTAAGTGACTTGAAATTTCAAACTGCCAAAAATGGAAAGGTCTTCTCCTCAATTTTACATCATCAAGCAAGCTTCAAATAAAATTTTGTCCAACATGAAAGCTGAAGATCTTGCTCTCACCTTTCCAAAAAGTCCAAGAACACCCATTTCTCATTTGTGGTTGGCAAGTTATGATCAAATCATTGCCAATGGATTTTGAACTTCAACAAGGCATACCTTTTGAACCAAAAGGCCAATTCATGTGGTTCTTTTTGGAGCAATTTTCTCTTGATGTGCACTATCATAATCATGCATCACATTCCATCAAATTTCATCACAAAAATATTTCATTTTTTCACTTGAATTAATTTGAATTTTGGAGGGAAAAAGTGAATTTGAAAATTATGCATTTTATTCATTTCCAATCAATTCCATTTGCCTCCAAACAATATTTGAAGTTTATTCAAAGTAAAATTCGTGCACTATTCATGCCATGCACATGCATAAGGGTGGTTTTGGCAATTTGCTCAAACATATGGTTTTCACTAATTTTCCATTACCAATTGATTAATCATGATTTAACTTGGTTAATTAGAGGTATATAAGTGAAATCCTAACAGAAAAACCCTAAACAACAACTTCACAATTTCAGATCCAAACACTTTTCATCTCAAATTCTCTCAAATTTTCTCAACTTTGTTCATCGAATTTCAGCATTTCTTTTGCTTGTTTCTTGTGCTAATCATTATCTGCAGGGATTATTGAAGTGAATTGAAGCCAAATCTTGAAAAATTCTTGAAGAATTGTGGTTGTTGAAGCTTGAATATTCACATGGCAGTTGGAGATTTCATCGTGTTCAAGCACTGTTGAGCTAAAGCCTTGCATTCATTCATCTTCCTCATCATCATTGAGCATCTGTTTTGCATTTCCAAGCCCTGAAACTCACGAATCCAGCTCTGCATCTTCATAGAGGTAAAAATTCGATCACTCTAATTCTTGCAATTATCATGTGGATCTTGTAGATCTTAGAATGTAGGTCATGCTGAACTTTAGATCTAGTGATTTCATGCAAAATTGAGGAAGTTATCTTGATTTGAATATTGGATGTTAAAACTTATTGTGATCGATTCTTTTGATATGCGTAAAATTAGAGCAAATCAATGCTGGATTAGTGATGTGTGTTGAATGATGAATCGATTGATATAATTTTCATGCATTTCTGTGCAATTTGGATCATGATGATTATGAGCATGATGAAGATGATGATGAACATTAGGTTTTCGTGTCCAGAATTCTTTTGATCTGCCTGGCCTATGTTTTGCATGTGTTTCGTGGTTTTTGTCCCATGCACCTATCATAGCACGCCACCTCACTTAATGAAACAGTGCGTTTCATTAAGTGAGCACCAATTTTAAACTCATACGCAGTTCGAATCCGGCTTCCAGCATCCACATATTTTGCTTTTTGCATTTTCTCACATATGCTTATCACATTCACATACTTCCATTCATATTTTTTTTAATTTTCTTTCACATTGAAAAATCCATAACTCATAAAATAATAATCCAAATCATATGAAATTTTTTGTGAAATGTTCATCATCATGTCTACTTTTTTTTGGATATTTTTTCCAGATTTGTGCACGGTTGAATTTTTAAATTGCCTAGGGTTTGTTCTTGTATACCATTCCTTGCACCTTGCTTTCCATTTCATTTATGAAATCATGATGCTTGATCCAATGAACATGAAAATTTACATGCATAATCTAGACACTTTGATGAGCATTTTGGCTTTGAGTTTGCTATTTTTTCATTTCTGGATTGTGAGATATGATATGATCATTGGAGGTGTGACAATGTATGTCACACCATTTCTTGTCCAATTTGCTGATTTTATTTACCATGCCATATGAACTTCAATTAATCTAATTTTTTGCATGTTGTTGCTTCTGGATGTCTAGTTTGAGCATGATTTTTTGTTGAATTTTTAGATTCATTTCCAATTTGTTTGATATTTTCTTTGCTGGCTTGTCATGATTGGACTTTTGTTGAGTGTTCAACTTCCATGATTTGTGAAATTCTCATGCTTTATCATATGAGCCTGAAATTTTGTACATTGATTCTTAACATGTTGAAGTTCATTGTGGTTTTGGTTTGGATCATTTATCTTATGTCATTGCTGTTTTAGGATTGCCTTAAGTTGATGCACCATTTGTGGCCTTGTTTGAGCTTGTTTTTGTATACCTTGACTTGTTGATTTTAATTGACATGCTTCCACTTATCCAAATGCCATGATTTTTGGTGTGTTGCTCATTCAATGTGTTCTGTTTAGGCATCATTTTTCTTGGAATTTATTGAGCCATGTTTGATTTGATTTGAAGTCGACCATTCTGTTTGCTCCAATGTGATTCCAACTTGCCTGTTTGACATGATTTGCTTATGAAATGGATTTGGTGCATAGTTTTGACATGAGACCAATTGGACTTTGTTCTTAATTGTTTAATCTTGATTTTGGTCAATTTTCATGTTCTGTTTTCAATTTTTTCCTTATCTTGGACCCTAGGCTTTGGCCTAAGGGTTTACCTCTCATGTTTGAAGCTTTGTTTCAGGTTGCACATGCAAGTTACACAATTGATGATGCCTCATCTTGAGAGCATTTGATATTTGTGTCGCATTACGCGAAAAACCGGCGGGAAACAAGAACAACAGAGCCGCCACCGTGCGTTATTTATCCCAAAAGAGGGAAAGGAAACGCTCAGAGTAAACCTGGAAAGAGCATGGTCTCGCGACCAAAGAGAATGGGATCGGCAGTCGGTTATGCGGAGGGAAGGTATTAGAACCCCTACGCATCCGTCGTACTCGACGGGATCCATGCACTATAGGAAGGAAAATGGTTGCTAAAACACTGCTCAAACAATCATCTACACAGGCTGGAAGAGACACAAGAAAACAAACAAGACTGACTCGGCAGGATATCGCATCCTGGGCCTACTTAGTCTATCAGGCATAGACATCAGAGTCGAAGTAGTTCGGACTGGGGAAACGACACATGCTCGCTAGGATATCGCATCCTATGCATACGTATCTCCTCGGACAAAGGAGAATCAGAGTATTCGTAGCTCGGCTGACACGCACACAAACAAACACTGGCAAAGGCAAACGTGGAGCCTGAATGCCAATCACTGGACTTACATCAGCATCCGAACCAACAAACACACACAGGAAACCAACTGCCAATCGCTGGACTTACGTCGGACTCCAACCAGAAAAGGAGAAACAAACTCACACAAATAAAGCAAAAGGGCGCCCGGAGAGATCAGCTCATCTCCTGCATACGTACCTCATCTGGTATGAGGATTAGGGCGACGTAGTTCCCCTACGGAGGGAAAAAGGACTAGCCTAACCAGATAACAGAGGGAGACACAACTAGGGAGACTACGACTCGAGCCTAGATGTTATCATGCAAAATCATCCCTAAGTTAAGGTTTCTAGCTAACTTGCACAGGAAGCAAGCCTATCCTAAACATGACTTGCACATGAAGCAAGCCACACCTAACCTAACTTGCACAGGAAGCAAGCTAAACTAAACCTAACTTGCACAGGAAGCAAGTCAAACAAACACACAAGCACAGGTAGCACACACTATATGCAAACAATGGGCTCAATCAAGGTTAGGTTTTAGTCGAGGGGTCATATCAACCTCAACAAACAAACCACTGGAACTCGGTAGTGTTAGCTCTTAACCTTGCCATTGAGGGGCTAAGGTGAAGCTGATGAAAGGTGAGTGAAGATGAGACTTCACAGCTCTTATCCCTAGTCTGGGAGAGCTCAAGACAAGAATGTGTGGGTTCAGAAAGTGGGAACCCTTCTACACATTTGAAACTGACTCAACTGTACAATTGTACAAGATCTTGGGTTTGTATCTGCAATGCATCAACACAGTGGTGTGAGCAAAGCAGATGACACACAGAATAGGAGGGGATAGATTGCATATCCCTTGGGTTCTGTCAATTGCCTCTTCACTTAGGAGGTCTTTGACTCTATACAAGGACAAATGTAAACAGTCACAAACATTGCCTCTTAAGGAGGACTTCAGACAGTTGCCTGGTCAAGTAACAGGCCAGGTCTTCCAGACTACATGAAGATAAGGAATTATACCTCAATGCAAATTGCTATTAAGCAAAGCAAAGCAAGTTCTTAAAGAACTAAGCAACTAAGGGTACCTGAAACCAGTCAGACAACATCAGTATACAATTCAAAGTTAAATCAAAATGAGATAGAGATCAGCAGTCAACACAATCAGTTAAATGTGCAATGCACAAGGCTTAAAGCATATGAGCTAAGCAACCTACAAAACAAACAAGTTAGTCATGATAATCAAATTAAACTCATTCAACTTGTATAAGTTTCTTTGGGCATTTGTTGCTTAACCTGAAACAACAAACTTAAACATGAGCAACATGACCACTAGGACAAGCCTAGGGTCAAAAAGAGATAAGAAAGTCAAAACAGCAAGTGACAAGTGTCCAAAATCAAGTTCAAACAATCAAGAAACAAACCCAATTGGTTTCATGCTCATATCAATCATTATCATCATTTCATAAGCAAATTAGGTCAAAGCATGGCATATGGAAGCTCATAGAAGTCAACAGCAAGACTCAACTCAAAACCAATCATAAATAATTCAATAAATTCTGAAATAATTCATGATCAAACATCATCCATAACATGATAAGCACACCAAATTTCAGCTCATTTGGATCATGGGAAGTAGGGAAATGAAAATCATAAAGGCAGGGCAAGTTCAAACATGCTCAAAGAAGTTAACCAAACATGCACCAACTTCAATAAATCATAAATCAGTGACAACATATGAGAAATGAATGGTATTAAAACCATGATAAACCTTAAGATATCTACTAATCACATGTCAAATTTCATGTCCATCCAATAATGTATGAGAATTTCACAAACCATATGGCATCATGTGTCACAAAAGTCAACATTTTGGTCAAACAGGGGAGAAATTATTAATCAAATAGAAAATGTATTCCAAAATTCCAGAAAAATACATACACATTCTCAACATTCATAATCATGCTCATGCAAAAAATCAGACCAATTTGAGTTCATTAGGAAAGGTAATTAAAATCATGAAGTTGGACATCAATGGTGTGACACAAATTGTCACACCCTAATTCAAAAAATTATAACTCACAAACCAGCAATGATAAATTCACAAACTCTACACCAAAATCACCATGAATGTGTCTAGTTTAAGCAAAAAACGTTTGGAAGCCATTGGATAAAGCATCATCATTTCACAATTGATTTGGCAAAGTGTACAAAAAATGGACACATGAACAAAACCCTAGCACAATTAAAAATCCATCCATGCCAAAAATCTGGAAAAATCATGAAAAATAACTAGAGATCAAGACGAGTATTTTGCAAAAAGTCCCATGAATTTTGGGTCAAAATTGGTTGACTTATGAATTTTGTAATTTTGGTGCATAAAATGGAATAAAAATTGAAATGAAATTATTCAAATGAATTAAAATGAGGGACCGGTGGCATTATTGTAAATATTGGAGTCACTAAGTGAAACTCTGCGTTTCACTTAGTGACGTGTTGGGCGCTGAGTGGTGCATGGCAATAGAATAGTACATTCATGCAAGGCAAAAGAAATTCACACGGCCAAACGCGTTTTACAGAAATCTGGGCAAATGCTACTTAGGGTTTGTGAAGCTACAGTAACATTCATCTTGTTCAACAAATCGTGATTTTTTTTTTGTCACAGTTTTGGACAACAAGCATGCCATTAGAACCATCAAACATCACACAATCCAAATCCAACAATCATTTACACTAACTCGAGCTAATATGGAAGAATCATGCAAAAACATTTTCACACATCAAGTTTCAATTCAACATATCTTTCAGAATACTCAACCATTTTCAGTGATTTAAAGCTCAATAGAATCAGCATGAAAGGATCTTGCTAAAACACACAATAATTTTGAAAATGGTCATGGTCAAAAACTCACCAAATCTGATGAACAATTGTGATTCAGATGTTGTTTGGTTGCAAATGGCCGAAACAGGTGCTCCTTCCAGTTCTAGATGATGAATGAATGAAGGCTTTTGGCTCAGCAATGTTGGAAATAGCTCAAAACACGATCTGCCATGGATGGAGCTTCTTCAAAACAGTCCATGAATAGCTTTACAGTGGTTGTTTCAAGCTTGCAAAGGCTTAACAAATGTTGGTAGATCATGAAATAACCAAACCCAGTTCGTGTGCTTTGGAGTTTTTTTCAGCAGAATTTTCAAAGATGAAGAAATGAGAATTTGAGAGCAAGAGAGTTTTGGTCTGTTTGTGAGAGTTGTGGCTAGGGCTTTTCAGCAGAAAATGCAGCATATATACTCTGTTTAGTGTTGGTTAATCATGGTTAATGAAATGTTAATTGGAAAATTGGTTAATGAGTGTTTTTGCTAATTTGTGAATTTCCACTCAAATGACATGGTGCATAAGCTACAACTGCGAAAATGGGCCTTGGACACATTCTAAATGTGATTTCTGATCAAATGCAAGTGGTAAAATGTGTTGGAATTGGTTAATTTGGAAACTCATTTTTTCACCTCACTTGAATTAATTCAAACCACTTCAAAAATGCCATTTTGACTGGTGAGTTTTTGGTGAATTGTGATGGAAGATTTGGAAAGAGGGCATCAAATATGACTTGTAGCAAAAAACCCCACCCAATTTGGCCAAATGGTTTGGGAGATATGCCACTTTGAAGTTCAAAAATTTCTGAAAATGATTTGATCATAACTTGCCAACCATACATGGGAATTGAGTGTTCTTGGACTTTTTGGAAATGGGAGAACAATATCTTCAACTTTCATGTTGGGCAAAAATTCATTTGAAGCTTGTATCATGATGTAAGTTTGAGGAGCAAGACTTTCCATTTTTGGCAAATTCCAATTACCGGTCAACTTTCTATTTTTGGAAATTTCTTGTTTGACTTCAAATTCTTCCATGATGATGTTTGACATGTTATATGAGGCCTATATGGACATGAATGAACCCTCTCAAACCAATTCCCACCATCCAATCACTGATTAAATGCACAGTTGACCAACAGTTGACTTTCTAGGGTTTCTGGTGGACTGCACACTGACTGATGACTTCTGAGCAATCAAACCTTGAACAAATCACTTCAAAAGGACCCCTAGGTCATGTGAACATGTTGGACCAACCCTAGGGCCTTGTCTCAATGAAAATTGTACTTGCTTGCTTGATGGACTGATCTCCTGACCAGTTTGACCTAATCTTGTCAGCTGAGCTTGCACTTGGGCAAAGGGACAATGCAATGTTATGCAGTGGACTATGTTATGTTAATGAACTAATATGAAAATGTATGTATAAAAGGTAGGTGCAAATTTGAAGTGCTACAATTTGCTTTTGATTACTAATGTGTGTTTTGTAGGTTGAAGTTGATTCAATTGGGATTGACTTGTGGCTTTTGCCTTTGCCTATATTGGTTGTCTGTTGCATTAACTGTTGGTTGATTGTCTGTATGGTATACTGATTTGTTTGATGTTTCCACAGGTACCTTAGTTGCTATAGTTCATTGTGAACTTGCTTTTGCTTTGCTTGATAGCTTAAGCATTAAGGTATAACATCTCTTTTTCATGTAGTCTGGAAGACCTGGCCTGTTACTTGGCCAGGCACCTGTCTGAAGTCCTCCTTAAGAGGCAATGTTTGTGATTGTTTATTTTTGTCCCCAAGCAGGAAAAGTCCTTTTGATAAGGCAATTGGTAGATAGAAGAGATGTGTAGTCCATCTCCTACTATTTTGTGTGTCTTCCCTTTGCTCACATTACATGTTGTAGCATTGTGGATCTTAACCCAAGATCTATAGAGTCATTAACTTGTGGAGAGAGTTCCAACTTTCTGAACTCCCACACCTTCTGATATTCAAAGCTCTCCCTGACCAGGGATAAGAGCAATGAGGCACACCCCTCATATCCTTTCATCTGTTTCACCTTAACTCTCAATGTTAAGGTTAAGAGCACCACTTACCCCATTCCAGTTGACTTTAAAGTCTAACCCTTTCTTGAGCCTAATTGCTTGGATATAGTGTGTGCTAAATGACTTTGTTTGATTGATTGCTTGGTTCATCTGTACATGTTTGCTAGCTTGCCTTTGTGCATTTATCATCATTAATTGTTCATTATTGCATGATCATCATTTCATATCTTTGTGATCTATCTTTGGTTTACCCATTGAGGACAACTGTAAGTCCATTCATTGGCCATTTGTTCCTATGATTTGGAAGGGATAGAGTGTAAGACCATTTCATTTGGCTACTTATGTCCATTGCTTACAGGATCGGCCAAGAAACAGTCTTGAAACAATGATCCGTCTGAAACGGAGAAAGTCGGCCTGATCACCGAAACAGAAACATATGGGTAACTGGTGACACTAAGAACCACGGCCTGAGCGTCGTCCGTCAGTCTGAATACTGAACACCGGACCATGAGAATATTGAGGTCAGTCTGAAAATCGGAAATTGGCCTGAACGCCACTTCGGTCTGAACACCAGAAAAATTGGCCTGAATGCCATAAGTACATCGACCTGATCGTCGGAAACTTCTTCGATCTGAAAATCGGAAATTGGCCTGAACGCCACTTCGGTCTGAACACCGGAAAAATTGGCCTGAATGCCATAAGTACATCGACCTGATCGTCGGAAACTTCTTCGATCTGAAAATCGGAAATTGGCCTAAACGCCACTTCGGTCGGAATACCGCCTCGGTCTGAACACCGAGGATACCGGGTTATAGGTATGAAATGGGTGACTGGCCAAAGCGTGAATTGGTTTGTGTTCCAAAACACTCAACATCCTGAAGAGGGCTTAGAAAAGCAGTCTTGTTAGAGGATGGACATTCGATTCCACAAGGAACACGAACCTTACTCGACTGGGGAGGACGACCTCGACCCAAGAGCGCATGAGACATATTATCTATAGCCGTCAAAACGTAGATAATACACTCGCATGGCAGATTATCCATAACCGGGTTGCAGGTTGTTAAATGAATAATCGACCGACATCATCCTGAAGAGAGCGAAAGCAAACTTGTTAAAGGATGGACATTCGATTCCACAAGGAATACGAATCTTACTCTGCTGGAGATAACAATCGAAAGATTGACCAAAGAGTGCATGAGATATATTATCTATAGCCGTCAAAACGTAGATAATACACTCGCATGGCAGATTATCCATAACCGGGTTGCAGGTTGTTAAATGAATAATCGACCGACATCATCCTGAAGAGAGCGAAAGCAAACTTGTTAAAGGATGGACATTCGATTCCACAAGGAATACGAATCTTACTCTGCTGGAGATAACAATCGAAAGATTGACCAAAGAGTGCATGAGATATATTATCTATAGCCGTCAAAACGTAGATAATACACTCACATGGAAGATTATCCATAACCGGGTTGCAGGTTGTTAAATGGATAAACGACCGAAAAGAAAGGCATCAGGGTACCAGGACTAGGTATGCAAAAGATGACCAATCAAAAGAGGATAAAGTTGCTAACTCGGAGCAAATACCCAAAAGGAAGGGGAAGACCCACTGGGGACAATACTGCTTGATTAGGGCAAGTATCCAGAGGGGAAAGAATATCAATACCGCAAGCCGGATACTGATAACTGCAAAAAGGGGATTACATCTACCGGTTTGTAGGTAGAAAACCACGGAAAAGTAACCAGTCATCGACCAGGATGAGCATAAAGGGTTAACTCTGCTAGGGGATGAAAGTGGGATTTTACAGCTACCAGTTAGTAGGTAGAAAACCACAAAGATAGGACTTACAACTACCGGTTTGTAGGTAGAGGCCAACACAATCTGCTGAGGATAAGATGAATGAGTTCTGGTTAGTGAGTCACTATTCATTTATGCCCCAGGGAGACACAAGAGACAGTTACAAGGAAGCCAGTTTAGGATCGATCCAAAAAGGCAAACTGAATCAAGACTCATCCTAATGAGGAAAGAACTCAATAGAGAAAACCCATCCCGTTATATGTAGGGAGGGAACGGAAACAATCGTCATCCACGAGGATGTATCTCAGTGGGGAAATGGCAGAAAAGGATAGACACTTTCTGCTTAAGGGGTTGGCTCTACATGGAGAGATCAGACACACCCATATCTGCTAGGGAGGATCTACTGGAGCGATCTGTATCAACAAATAGCAGGAGACAACCATCAATAGATACACGGCAACAACTGCATCATGAGTATCCGAATGCTATGATTATGCATGTATGCCTTATGCATGATGAATGTATGATGAATGCTGACAAACAGACATGTAAACACACAGGTCCAGGAATCAACCACCCGGTACTACTCTTCTTCCATAGGGAAGGCCAAAAACACCAGAGAGCAAACGCGATCTGCTGGAAACTGGGATATCAGGGAACAACACCATCCTGCAGGGAGAGGAGAAGACTGCTCTCCTGGAGAGACGAACGCTAACGTCTTCAGAAAACACTCTGCTTGGGGAGCTGCCCCACAAAAGTATTTCAACAGCAACCTTGCTGGGAATACCCCACAGTAGGGCTCAATCAAACCTATACTGGAGATGCCCCACAATAGGGCTAACAGGGACTTGGAGGAAGAAAGTAGTACTGCCGGGAACATGAAGATAAACAACTTCAACCAACACTGCACTGAGCAACCTCGCTGAGGAGAAACCATGAAAATGTTCTGCAGGAAAAAGATACAGTCATGCTCGAGATACGAACAATTGTCTTACCTGTTGGTAATCATACCACCCTTGGGAGAGCACTGTGGGTCTCCTAAGTATCCTTCCATCATTGTGAATGTTCACTTTGTTTAAGAATAATTTTTGAAAAATTTGTTTATTTTGAAAACAATGATACTTTATCAATTAAAAACATGCAAAACATTTGTTGAGTCGAAACAAATAAGAGTGCAAATAATTGGATAAAAGCTCAAATTGATGTGATGGAATGGTAGTCCGCAAAGGGCGAGGGCTACATTGAACATAATGACCTTTTCTCTCCCATTCCGAATTTTCGATGTATTCGGAGCTTCAGTCGGCGACGAATCGAGAATCCCTGACGGATGACAGATATAGAGCACAGTCTTGTCAAGATGCAGTTACTTGCCAAATCCCTAATTTTTGCCTAGGTTGCCCCAGTGTGAGGTGATCAATCTAGCGGGATGCAAATTCTTTTTTCAATGTCTCTAACTTTTGCCTGGATCGCCCTTTCGGGTTTTCAATCCATCGAGACGCTCCTTTTTGCCTAAGTCGCCCTTTGGGGTGTTCGACTTAGCGAGCTGTTCTTGCCTTTTATTTTTTTTTTTTTTGTTTTAGGCGAAGTATTTCTTGACTGCATCTGGAATTCACAGGACGAGTGAACTTCTCCATCCATTGTTGTAAGTGTCAAAACATTGCCTGAAAAGGCTTTCTTGACCACATATGGACATTCATAGCTTGGAGTCCACTTGCCCCTGGAATCGGGCACGAAAGACAAGACTTTCTTAAGCACATGGTCATTTTCTCAAAACTCGAGACTTGACCTTCTTGTCGAATGCCTTCATCGCTCTCTGCTGATATAACTGACCATGACACCTGGCAGTTGATCTCTTCTTTTTTTGGTCGAATTCATCATCAGTCAACTTGGGACTTTGAGGGTGCTATTTTTCTTTTGTTTCTTTCTTTCTTTTTCTTTCTTTTGATTTTAATTTCTTTTGATCTTTTTTTTGATTTTGCACCCTCCTCTTTCTTTTTTTCTTCTTCTTTTTTTGTTTTATTGTTTGTTTTTTTGTTTTTGTTATGCCCCAGTTGGCTGTTCTGCTGATTCTCGAGATGCAGCTGAGTGATTTTCTTTTCTTGCTCAAGAGGTCGGGAAATACCGTCAGGAATTCCTTCAACATCATCTTCGTCCGCTTCGAATACAGGGAATTCAAAATTGGGAGATGACGTCGGATCACTATGTTCAATGGGTTTAAGAAACAACCTGCATAATGATTTGGATATGAAAAGCTTTTTTGAAAATCAAACAAGACAATCGTTATGCAGATGAAAAGATTGCTTTTATTCTTGTTTTTAGGGTTTTTTGTGATCACCAATTTCATGCAAAAAGCGAAAAGGGAAAACAAATGGAAAAACAAATGTTTAACATGAATTTATTTGAATGAAAATATCATTGCACAAAATGTTGCCAACAATGTCATCACTTCTCCTTTTGGCATGGGAGAAGGGTTTTTAAACAAAGTGATTATTACTCTGACTTATGAACAACTGTAGGAACGCCCACAGCGACCCAATTGTGATAGATCCCACCAGGGATGACAACTGTCGGTATCCTTTGCATCAGTAACTTCTGCTTTTGAACAAACCTCTTTGTTGAAAACTCAGAAAAACAACCATCGCCAGCCCGGAACTTGCCGTCTTCAAGCTTGATTGACACGGGGACCCAAGTCTTCAAAGTTCAGAATACCTGACTTCACGAGGTCTTGAACCTTCATCTTCAACTGAAAGCAGCTATCCACATCATGACCAGGAGCACCCGAGTGATACACACAATGCTGTTCAGGCCTATACCACCACCGAGGGTTGACGGGTATAGCCGGCGGGTCTCTGGGAGTAATCAAGTTCCGCTCTATCAAAGAGGGATACAGCTCTGCGTATGACATAGGGATCGGGTCAAAAATGATCCTCTTCCTCTCATTATCCATATTGGCTTGATTATCATAAGGAGGCTGGTAAGCCTGCTGTTGAGGACGATGTTGCTGATGTTGATACTGCTGAGTTGGTCTTCTCTGTTGCTGTGGAGTTTGAGTTGCTGGGATAGTCACAGCAGCGACCCGACGATATGGTCCTCTGTTCGCACCCCTTCGACGGTGCACAGCATTTGTTTCATTCTCTCCCCTTCTGGGTGCCCCAGAGAATGGCTTCTTAGAACTTGAAGAGTTTGAAGAGTCAGGATCTTGAATCTTTCCTGCTTTGATAAGGCTCTCAGTCCTTTCCCCACAGACGACAACATCAGAAAAACTACTGAACGGGCAGCTTCCCATGCGATCCATGAACACTCCTTGCAAGGTTCCAATGAACATGTCCGTCAGCTCTCTCTCCAGCATAGGAGGTTGTACTCTAGCGGCTAGCTCACGCCATCTCTGGGCATACTCTTTGAAGCTTTCCTTGGATTTTTGACACAGACTCTGCAATTGGGTTCGGCTCGGCGCCATGTCCATGTTGTGCTTGTACTGCCTCAGAAAGGCTTCACCCAGATCTTTCCAGCTTCTGACTGATTCTTGTTTCAGGTCCATGTACCAGTCCAAAGATGCCCCAGATAGACTATCTTGGAAAAAGTACATCCACATCTTCTCGTCGTCAGTGTAAGCAGAGATTTTTCGATAGTATGCCTGCACGTGAGTGCGAGGGCAGGAAGTGCCGTTGTATTTTTCAAATGAGGGTGCTTTGAACTTGTACGGGATTCTCAGACCCTCTACCAGCCCCATATTTGTAACATCAAATCCGAGGGAGTTCTGGCATTCCATCGCACGGATCTTCTCAGCCAGGGCATCAACCTTACGATCCCTATCCTCATTCTGACCACTTCATCATCCTCACTCAGCAACGTGAACATGTCCTCTTGTCGGTCGACAATCGGAGCTGGATGACGAATCGAAGCCCGGGTAGCTCTGACATTGACCTCTGCAGCAAGAGGTTGTCCATTGATTCTTATTCCTCTCAACTCTTCCCCGACGGCGTAGTCGTTAGTGGGAGCAGCAACATTGATAGTCTCATGAGCGGGTGCAGCAACAGGCGAAGCACGGTTGGAAGTCTGAAGTACAGTCTCTTGTCTCTGAACCAGGGCTCGGAGCTCTTCCTGACCCTGCGTAACCCCTTGCATCATAGTCATGAACTGGGCCATGTTCGCCCTCATCTCAGCCAACTCGGTCTGAACTTGATCCATGCTTCTTTGTTGATTAAGTCTGGTAGAATACCAGTGCGGTCTTTGATCAGCTACCCTGCCTGACACAGGAACCAGAATGAGAAGTCTTGTCCCCAAACATGTCTGTAATGCAAGGATCACATGTGCATGATATGCGTATGATGCGGATGCTATTTTATCATGAATGATCCTGAAAAGGATATGCATATGCGAGTTAACTTTTTTCTTTTTCCTGCACTATTATTATTTTTTTGGAAAATAAACATGCTATGATGCAAATGATGGAGCCAAGACTGGCAGGCTGTGCATCTCAGAACACCGGATCGAAGCTTCGGCTTGAACTCGGAGTCGCAATCCAATTTGAAAACCCAAGGTCAACTGAAACACCGTCGTCTGAACCCAAAGTCACCAACAGAACCACAAGTCACCATCGGTACCTGTAATGAAGATCAACCCTTCCCCACTCACGGGTGTCGTCTAGGCCAGGGTAAGGTCGAGAGAAACGCAACATAAATAACCTTTTGCAGAATACCATCATATACACACCCGAAGTATGTAACGACAATATCCCACCAGGGTCTGAACTGCTCGTGATATCAATGTTCCGCTAAGTGGCGCAATACCACCCGCTTCCCATGAATCACTTTATTCCTAATCATCCTAGATTTCACTCATGGTCTGGGTATTGGACCTTTTACCTCAAGTGACTCCCACCCCAACAAAGAAAAACAGACAACCAGCCAGGCAGATGAATAATGAATGTGAATGAATGCAAACATAATTGCAAACATAAATGCAAACAATAAATGAAATGAACAAATAATGAATGCAATAAATAAACACAGCACAAAGCAACCAAAACCCTAACCTAGAGAGCGCTAGGAGAGACTCGCCTAGGGAAGATGGACCAGTAGAGGTCAACTTCTCTTATGTCCCCAGCAGAGTCGCCAGCTGTCGCATTACACGAAAAACCGGCGGGAAACAAGAACAACAGAGCCGCCACCGTGCGTTATTTATCCCAAAAGAGGGAAAGGAAACGCTCAGAGTAAACCTGGAAAGAGCATGGTCTCGCGACCAAAGAGAATGGGATCGGGAGTCGGTTATGCGGAGGGAAGGTATTAGCACCCCTACGCATCCGTCGTACTCGACGGGATCCACGCACTATAGGAAGGAAAATGGTTGCTAAAACACTGCTCAAACAATCATCTACACAGGCTGGAAGAGACACAAGAAAACAAATAAGACTGACTCGGCAGGATATCGCATCCTGGGCCTACTTAGTCTATCAGGCATAGACATCAGAGTCGAAGTAGTTCGGACTGGGGAAACGACACATGCTCGCTAGGATATCGCATCCTATGCATACGTATCTCCTCGGACGAAGGAGAATCAGAGCATTCGTAGCTCGGCTGACACGCACACAAACAAACACTGGCAAAGGCAAACGTGGAGCCTGAATGCCAATCACTGGACTTACATCAGCATCCGAACCAACAAACACACACAGGAAACCAACTGCCAATCGCTGGAATTACGTCGGACTCCAACCAGAAAAGGAGAAACAAACTCACACAAATAAAGCAAAAGGGCGCCCGGAGAGATCAGCTCATCTCCTGCCTACGTACCTCATCTGGTATGAGGATCAGGGCGACGTAGTTCCCCTACGGAGGGAAAAAGGACTAGCCTAACCAGATAACAGAGGGAGACACAACTAGGGAGACTACGACTCGAGCCTAGATGTTATCATGCAAAATCATCCCTAAGTTAAGGTTTCTAGCTAACTTGCACAGGAAGCAAGCCTATCCTAAACATGACTTGCACATGAAGCAAGCCACACCTAACCTAACTTGCACAGGAAGCAAGCTAAACTAAACCTAACTTGCACAGGAAGCAAGTCAAACAAACACACAAGCACAGGTAGCACACACTATATGCAAACAATGGGCTCAATCAAGGTTAGGTTTTAGTCGAGGGGTCATATCAACCTCAACAAACAAACCACTGGAACTCGGTAGTGTTAGCTCTTAACCTTGCCATTGAGGGGCTAAGGTGAAGCTGATGAAAGGTGAGTGAAGATGAGACTTCACAGCTCTTATCCCTAGCCTGGGAGAGCTCAAGACAAGAATGTGTGGGTTCAGAAAGTGGGAACCCTTCTACACATTTGAAACTGACTCAACTGTACAATTGTACAAGATCTTGGGTTTGTATCTGCAATGCATCAACACAGTAGTGTGAGCAAAGCAGATGACACACAGAATAGCAGGGGATAGATTACATATCCCTTGGGTTCTGCCAATTGCCTCTTCACTTAGGAGGTCTTTGACTCTATACAAGGACAAATGTAAACAGTCACAAACATTGCCTCTTAAGGAGGACTTCAGACAGTTGCCTGGCCAAGTAACAGGCCAGGTCTTCCAGACTACATGAAGATAAGGAATTATACCTCAATGCAAATTACTATTAAGCAAAGCAAAGCAAGTTCTTAAAGAACTAAGCAACTAAGGGTACCTGAAACCAGTCAGACAACATCAGTATACAATTCAAAGTTAAATCAAAATGAGATAGAGATCAGCAGTCAACACAATCAGTTAAATGTGCAATGCACAAGGCTCAAAGCATATGAGCTAAGCAACCTACAAAACAAACAAGTTAGTCATGATAATCAAATTAAACTCATTCAACTTGTATAAGTTTCTTTGGGCATTTGTTGCTTAACCTGAAACAACAAACTTAAACATGAGCAACATGACCACTAGGACAAGCCTAGGGTCAAAAAGAGATAAGAAAGTCAAAACAGCAAGTGACAAGCGTCCAAAATCAAGTTCAAACAATCAAGAAACAAACCCAATTGGTTTCATGCTCATATCAATCATTATCATCATTTCATAAGCAAATTAGGTCAAAGCATGGCATATGGAAGCTCATAGAAGTCAACAGCAAGACTCAACTCAAAACCAATCATAAACAATTCAATAAATTCTCAAATAATTCATGATCAAACATCATCCATAACATGATAAGCACACCAAATTTCAGCTCATTTGGATCATGGGAAGTAGGGAAATGAAAATCATAAAGGCAGGGCAAGTTCAAACATGCTCAAAGAAGTTAACCAAACATGCACCAACTTCAATAAATCATAAATCAGTGACAACATATGAGAAATGAATGGTATTAAAACCATGATAAACCTTAAGATATCTACTAATCACATGTCAAATTTCATGTCCATCCAATAATGTATGAGAATTTCACAAACCATATGGCATCATGCGTCACAAAAGTCAACATTTTGGTCAAACAGGGGAGAAATTATTAATCAAATAGAAAATGTATTCCAAAATTCCAGAAAAATACATACACATTCTCAACATTCATAATCATGCTCATGCAAAAAATCAGACCAATTTGAGTTCATTAGGAAAGGTAATTAAAATCATGAAGTTGGACATCAATGGTGTGACACAAATTGTCACACCCTAATTCAAAAAATCATAACTCACAAACCAGCGATGATAAATTCACAAACTCTACACCAAAATCACCATGAATGTGTCTAGTTTAAGCACAAAACGTTTGGAAGACATTGGATAAAGCATCATCATTTCACAATTGATTTGGCAAAGTGTACAAAAAATGGACACATGAACAAAACCCTAGCACAATTAAAAATCCATCCATGCCAAAAATCTGGAAAAATGATGAAAAATAACTAGAGATCAAGAGGAGTATTTTGCAAAAATTCCCATGAATTTTGGGTCAAAATTGGTTGACTTATGAATTTTGTAATTTTGGTGCATAAAATGGAATAAAAATTGAAATGAAATTATTCAAATGAATTAAAATGAGGGACCGGTGGCATTATTGTAAATATTGGAGTCACTAAGTGAAACTCTGCGTTTCACTTAGTGACGTGTTGGGCACTGAGTGGTGCATGGCAATAGAATAGTACATTCATGCAAGGCAAAAGAAATTCACACGGCCAAACGCGTTTTACAGAAATCTGGGCAAATGCTACTTAGGGTTTGTGAAGCTACAGTAACATTCATCTTGTTCAACAAATCGTGAAATTTTTTTTTTGTCACAGTTTTGGACAACAAGCATGCCATTAGAACCATCAAACATCACACAATCCAAATCCAACAATCATTTACACTAACTCGAGCTAATATGGAAGAATCATGCAAAAACATTTTCACACATCAAGTTTCAATTCAACATATCTTTCAGAATACTCAACCATTTTCAGTGATTTAAAGCTCAATAGAATCAGCATGAAAGGATCTTGCTAAAACACACAATAATTTTGAAAATGGTCATGGTCGAAAACTCACCAAATCTGATGAACAGTTGTGATTCAGATGTTGTTTGGTTGCAAATGGCCGAAACAGGTGCTCCTTCCAGCTCTAGATGATGAATGAATGAAGGCTTTTGGCTCAGCAATGTTGGAAATAGCTCAAAACACGATCTGCCATGGATGGAGCTTCTTCAAAACAGTCCATGAATAGCTTTAAAGTGGTTGTTTCAAGCTTGCAAAGGCTTAACAAATGTTGGTAGATCATGAAATAACCAAACCCAGTTCGTGTGCTTTGGAGTTTTTTTCAGCAGAATTTTCAAAGATGAAGAAATGAGAATTTGAGAGCAAGAGAGTTTTGGTCTGTTTGTGAGAGTTGTGGCTAGGGCTTTTCAGCAGAAAATGCAGCATATATACTCTGTTTAGTGTTGGTTAATCATGGTTAATGAAATGTTAATTGGAAAATTGGTTAATGAGTGTTTTTGCTAATTTGTGAATTTCCACTCAAATGACATGGTGCATAAGCTACAACTGCGAAAATGGGCCTTGGACACATTCTAAATGTGATTTCTGATCAAATGCAAGTGGTAAAATGTGTTGGAATTGGTTAATTTGAAAACTCATTTTTTCACCTCACTTGAATTAATTCAAACCACTTCAAAAATGCCATTTTGACTGGTGAGTTTTTGGTGAATTGTGATGGAAGATTTGGAAAGAGGGCATCAAATATGACTTGTAGCAAAAAACCCCACCCAATTTGGCCAAATGGTTTGGGAGATATGCCACTTTGAAGTTCAAAAATTTCTGAAAATGATTTGATCATAACTTGCCAACCATACATGGGAATTGAGAATTTAGTGTTCTTGGACTTTTTGGAAATGGGAGAACAAAATATTCAACTTTCATGTTGGGCAAAAATTCATTTGAAGCTTGTATCATGATGTAAGTTTGAGGAGCAAGAATTTCCATTTTTGGCAAATTCCAATTACCGGTCAACTTTCTATTTTTGGAAATTTCTTGTTTGACTTCAAATTCTTCCATGATGATGTTTGACATGTTATATGAGGCCTATATGGACATGAATGAACCCTCTCAAACCAATTCCCACCATCCAATCACTGATTAAATGCACAGTTGACCAACAGTTGACTTTCTAGGGTTTCTGGTGGACTGCACACTGACTGATGACTTCTGAGCAATCAAACCTTGACAAAATCACTTCAAAAGGACCCCTAGGTCATGTGAACATGTTGGACCAACCCTAGGGCCTTGTCTCAATGAAAATTGTACTTGCTTGCTTGATGGACTGATCTCCTGACTAGTTTGACCTAATCTTGTCAGCTGAGCTTGCACTTGGGCAAAGGGACAATGCAATGTTATGCAGTGGACTATGTTATGTTAATGAACTAATATGAAAATGTATGTACAAAAGGTAGGTGCAAATTTGAGGTGCTACAATTTGCTTTTGATTACTAATGTGTGTTTTGTAGGTTGAAGTTGATTCAATTGGGATTGACTTGTGGCTTTTGCCTTTGCCTATATTGGTTGTCTGTTGCATTAACTGTTGGTTGATTGTCTGTATGGTATACTGATTTGTTTGATGTTTCCACAGGTACCTTAGTTGCTATAGTTCATTGTGAACTTGCTTTTGCTTTGCTTGATAGCTTAAGCATTGAGGTATAACATCTCTTCTTCATGTAGTCTGGAAGACCTGGCCTGTTACTTGGCCAGGCACCTGTCTGAAGTCCTCCTTAAGAGGCAATGTTTGTGATTGTTTATTTTTGTCCCCAAGCAGGAAAAGCCCTTTTGATAAGGCAATTGGTAGATAGAAGAGATGTGTAGTCCATCTCCTACTATTCTGTGTGTCTTCCCTTTGCTCACATTACATGTTGTAGCATTGTGGATCTTAACCCAAGATCTATAGAGTCATTAACTTGTGGAGAGAGTTCCAACTTTCTGAACTCCCACACCTTCTGATATTCAAAGCTCTCCCTGACCAGGGATAAGAGCAATGAGGCACACCCCTCATATCCTTTCATCTGCTTCACCTTAACTCTCAATGTTAAGGTTAAGAGCACCACTTACCCCATTCCAGTTGACTTTAAAGTCTAACCCTTGCTTGAGCCTAATTGCTTGGATATAGTGTGTGCTAAATGACTTTGTTTGATTGATTGCTTGGTTCATCTGTACATGTTTGCTAGCTTGCCTTTGTGCATTTATCATCATTAATTGTTCATTATTGCATGATCATCATTTCATATCTTTGTGATCTATCTTTGGTTTACCCATTGAGGACAACTGTAAGTCCATTCATTGGCCATTTGTTCCTATGATTTGGAAGGGATAGAGTGTAAGACCATTTCATTTGGCTACTTATGTCCATTGCTTAGTGCTTGTTTGTTTGTGGTATGTGAGGATGCAAATTGTAAGACCATGTTGTTGGCTCTTGTATTCCTATGATCATCCTTTGGAGATTAGAGTAAGCCCAGATAGATTGGCATCTGACATCCAAGTTTTATTTTACTTTGAGGAGATTAGAGTAAGCCCATTTATTGGCATCTGATATCCAGGTTTTGTTTTGCTTTAGGAGGTTGGAATAAGTCCATTTATTGGCATCTGACATCCCTGTTTATTTTAGGAGACTGGTGTAAATCCATTTATTGGTATCCGATATCCACCTTTGTTGTGAGATTGGTATAAGCCCAGCAATTGGCATCCGGTATCATTTGTTTTGCTTATTTGTTATTGCTCATTTTCCTATTCCTAAGGACACACTTGAATCATCTTCTATATGATCTCAAGAGGTGAACCTTTCTGAGAAGTTTTACACTCCGTTATCCATTTACCCTCTTTGTCCTAAACCTTTTCACATGTTGCTTTCAAAACTTTGATACTATTGTGCAAACATATTCATGTCTTGTCAAATTAGAAACCTGGACCCTAAGTCCTTGACTTTTCAAACTCCATTTCATAACACTTCTTTGAATCAATCCTAATCATACCTTGACCATATTTTATGAATACTCATAATCAATTCACTTCACACATTCAATTGTTTTGATGGATTTGTCCATTCTTGTTAAGTTTTCATACATTAGCCATAGGTTTCAATTACCATAGTGGTTGATGTAAACCTTACCTTATCCTTAGTGAGTTGATTGTAAGTCTTCCATACTTATTATAGGGTTAACCCCTCACTAGTATGTTGAAGCCGTCCTCGCATGGTGGATTGTTGATTCAGGTTGAGTTTTCTCCCATTGGTAATGAAAAGCCTTAGTGCTCTTGTTTTAAAATGAACTCACTAATTTTTGGAAATCTTTTAGCCGAACTACGGCGTTTTGATCCTTACCTTTCATGGAAGGTACGTAGGCAACGGGTTCATCCGTTCAAACACAAAAATAATAAAATTGTACATTCTTTTCTCATCTTCCCATTCATGTTTGCACAATATGTCATAAACAAATAAACATTTTCATTCAACAAGTGTGAAAAGGGCTCCCTAGGAGTACCTAGGACGTTTTGGGTGCCTAACACCTTCCCATTGCGTAATTTACCCCTTACCCAGACTCTCTGATCTTTTTATTAGTTTTCTATGTGTAAAACTTCTTAGGCTTTTGTTCGCTTTTTAGCCATTCCTTAGGATAAATAAAAGTGCGATGGCGACTCGATTTCTTTGTATGCTTTGCTTATGGTTTAATCAATAAATCATATAGCGACGAATACACCGCTACAACAGTCAACAGTGTTACAACCAATATGCACAATATAAGCCAATCAACTCAACAACTCAAGTGAGTTCATCTCCAAAGAACCTACAATACAACAAATGTTAGTGGACAAAGCAAATTTGCATCTCAAGTCATGAGATCAACATCAATCATTAGGACTAATAGCTTGGACCTGAAATACAAAGCTCAAATTGTGAGTTCAAACCACTAGTGCAAAGACTAGGGTCAAAGGCAAAGCAAAAAGTCAAAACAGCAACCAATATTCCATATGAAGCTCATTTAATCAAGTAAGAACATGTCCTAAAAAGGACCAAACCTAAATCAAATGGCAAAGTCATCAATTGCACAAGATAAGGCAAAAGGTACACAAGGTGATCATAATTGGTCATGGAGAATCAAAATTCCATATTAAAACAGAAATGAATCAAACAATCATGGAAATTTTTATGTGCACACAACATGTCAAACACAAGCATCATGTAAACAATCAGAATCAACAGAGCTCAATTGACCTAAAAATAAAAATGCACAAGTATGATATCAAATTGTGTGACACACATTGTCACACCATGCATTCATGTGTCTAAAACAGAGATGGAAAATGATAAAAATGCACAACCAAGCCTCAAAAATCATGCAACATGTTGGGAATCAGCATACCAAATTTCAAATCAATTGGCCAATGTATGAGCATTTCACAATAGAATTGGTACAACATGTCACATTTGCATACATATTCAAAGAAGCCAACACAATTAAAATTCTAGAAATGATAAAATCATGAAATCAGCATCACAAAATAATAGACATTCATATGAACATGCAGCAAAAAATTGGAAGTGATTTGGATTAATTTTCAATTTATTATGAATTTTTCAATTGAATGAAAATAATGGAAATATTAAAGGAAATATGCATGGCAATTTGGAGGGAAATGAAATGTTATGTTGAAATTTGAAAAAGCGCTGGCAGAAGGAATCGAACCATGTATCACAAAAATAGAGGCGCATTAAAATAGTATTCAGGAAATGTCGTGGCCAGGAATCGAAGGGAGGTTGGAGGCGCTCAAAAAATGAAAAATAAATGGAAAAATGCCATGAGGAGGATTCGAACAAGGGAGGTTAAGGTCACATGAGCGTTGAGCCACCCGCTCGGCCAAACTGCCTTGCCACAGCATGAAACACGGCGTTTTGCTGCATAACTCTAGCCGCCACACCAGACGCCGGAACAGTAGTTCCGGTCGTCTTCTCCGACCGTGTACACGGCGGAGCTGCAACTTTTTTTTTCTTCAGAATTTTACAAACTATATACCGTTGGAAAGGCCTTTCAGTGTAGAATTCAAATATCATATTATCTAAGCCTAATTCCTCCTATATTTTCTGGATCGAAGCAAAGAAGTTTCTAGATCTAAACTTTAAATCAACATAACTTCTTCATTTTTCATCCAAATTCAAAGATATTTATATCAGAATTCTCACCACAACAAGATCTACAAGATTATGTATATAATAGCAAATAATGAAGGTAAAAAATCCACCTACTTGGAATGGCAGTACTTCAAATCACGTGTTTCAAGCTTCCACAAGCTCCAATTCTTCTCTCTAACACCTCTTTTGAAGCTTTGAATAGGAAACAACACTTGAATCCTCCTAGATCTTGCTTAATTTGAACCTTCCATTGATGTGTTCATGTGCTTGAATGTCTTCAAAAGCATCTCAAATTCTACGAAAAATAGATGAATCATGCTCCAAATTCCATGAGGATGAAGGATCTATAAAGAAATTGTGTGTT
The DNA here is from genome assembly GCF_024323335.1 of Lathyrus oleraceus. Classification (NCBI taxonomy): domain Eukaryota; kingdom Viridiplantae; phylum Streptophyta; class Magnoliopsida; order Fabales; family Fabaceae; genus Lathyrus; species Lathyrus oleraceus. Next base: position 251,537,083 of record NC_066585.1, on the reverse strand, counting down.
TATGTGAAGAATTTTTGAATTTCAATGAGAGAGAATTTTGGAGGGAAAAATGGATTCTAGATCTAGAAATGTGATTATGAACAATTCTGTTATGATTTACCTTATATATGCTCGACTAATCACATCCAAATCACAATTAGTCATGAGTTAATTAGGATTAGGCAAAAATAAGGTGTATGACAAATTTTGGAAAATTGGTGGTGCCATGCAAATGTACACGTGAACAGTAGAAAATGGATGATCAAATTCACTTAAAATCTTCCAATGAACACAATGGCAATGGTATTTTGTTCCCATGATGTACCAAATTCAAATTTGCAATTTTCCCTCCAAAATGGTCATGAATAAGCAAATGATTATATGATGAAATTTCATGCAATGCCATGAATGATTTGGAAAATATAGGTCAAGACAAGAAATTTGCAAAAAGAGTGGCTTCATTTGGAGTTTTGAGTTAAAAGTTATGGCTTTTTGAAGTTTCAAGCACACTTGGCAATGATTTGATCATATCTCCTCAACCATTCATCAGATGCTCATGATCTTGGACTTTTTGGAAATGGGAGAGAAATATCTTCAACTTTCATGTTCGACAAAATTTCATTTGAAGCTTCTTTGATGATGTAAGATCAAGTTGAATTTGGACCAAAATCTTTCCATTTTTGGAAACTTTCAATTACCGGTCCCTTTCCATTTTTGGAAACTTTTGATCTGACCTCAAATTCTTCAAGATATGTATTTGACATGAAAAATGAACCTCTTTTGGACATGAATGAAGTGTCTCAAACCATTTCTCCCCCTCCTAGCCCTCAGTTGACTTTCTGTTGACTTTTATGGGCCCCAGATGACTTGGCAATGCACTGATGACTTTGAGCCTCTAACACTTGGCCAACTTGCTTCAAAATGAACCTTGGCTCATATAAGCTCAATAGAATGATCATGTGATCCCCATCTCAATAGAATACCTCAACTCCTTGAAAATCCCTGGCAGGAACAGAAGTCATTGATTAGGGTTGACCTGAGGTCAAAACCCTAATCCAGAGGAACTGAACATGAATCAGGAGACCCTTGATGGTGATAGAACCATGATGATGGCAATATATCCTTGCAACCAAGATAATGCTTAACCACTGAAGGACCAGGAAACCCTAATGCACTGCAAACCCTCAGATGGTTGATGATCAACTTATGGAGACCCTCAGGCTTGAATCTCTTAACCTCTCTATCTTCTGAGAAAGACTTAGGAGGACTACCTTCTTAGTATCACATGATATGCAATATGCAAATGCCTAATTTCCTAAAACATGAAATGCAATATGCTAAACTAGTCCCAAGAGAGGGGGGCAAATTTTGAGGTGTTACAGACCCTAGCAGCTAGGTCTCTCCAACGTTGTGCGTATTCTTTGAAGGATTCTTTAGCTTTCTGGGTCGAACTCTGAAGTTGTTCCCTATTAGGCGCCATGTCGGTGTTATACTGATAGTGCTTCAAGAAAGCTTCAGCTAACTCTCTCCAATAACGCACATACGAGCGTTCGAGATGCATGTACCATTCCAGGGATGCTCCACTGAGACTATCTTGGAAGAAGTGTATCAGCAGCATTTCGTCGCCTGAATAAGTTGCCATTTTCCTACAGTAAGACCTGATGTGGGTCTTAGGGAGAGTAGTCCCCAGATACTTCTCAAAGGTGGGTACTTTGAACTTAGCTGGGATCTTGACCCCTGGGACTAAGCACATATCAGCAGCTTCCAGCCCGAAGGTGTTAGGACCTTCAATGGCTCAGACTCTTTCGTCCGTCATTTTGAGTTTCCTTTCGAGTTCGGTTTGTGGCGGTCCAAAAGGCTCGTACGCCGATTCATTCCTGGGTACAAAGAAGTCTCCATCGTGGTCCTCTGTACCAGCTTGGGAACCCCCAAGGATAGGGACATGGTAAGTGTGTGCAGCATTCAGATTGGTAGGCATCCCCTCAGCATGGGCCTGAGTGGCAATCGAAACCCCATTCACCGTGATGGGATTGGTAGCGTTCACATTGACATTGGCTCCTGGGTTAGCCTAGCGATTATCTTCTTATCGATGAATGACATTCTGCATGATGTCCATGAGTTTCCCCAGTTGGGCCCTCACTTGAGCCATCTCCTCTTGCATGGAAATCTAGTTTTGCTCAATCCTTTCTATAGCTATCTTTTACTTAGCTCGGGTGTTGTAGAAGTGGGAAGTCATCTTGATGGCGAGAAATACTGGATAGAAAGCCAAAGTACTGTGAGACCAACTGGATATATTATGAAATACATGAATAAATGATTGATGCATGATGCATGTTTTTTTTTATTCTCGGGGAAACCTATACGATTCATGATGCGGCAGTAAAGCATTATAGAATAGGCATATAAAGTAGGAACACCGACTTCACACAAATCAAGCAATTTTATTCATGAATTTGATATTACAGTTACAAAGATATCTAGTAAAGTAATTCAAACATGAAAAATAAAACGGGAAGATATGGTCAAATGAAGCGCTTTGCTTTCCGCTCTTTCATCTCCTTTAACTCAACTTTGAACCTTTTTATCATTTGGTCGCAGAGGTAGAGGAATCGGAGTATAGAGTGGGGAGTGGCCTTCTCATCAGCGTCCTCTAGCTTCCAAGGAACTTCTTGGGTTAACTCATTTCAGAACCTTGCTAAGCAATCATACTTAGCTCGATACAAAGCGGTTGCGGGTTGTAGAAAGTTGATAGATCCAACATAAGTATCAAGAAGACTATTCATCTGAGCCTTCTCTTTGAGCCAACCCAAACTCTCATTCTTCAAAGCAGAAAAATGACCTTTCCAATGTTCGGCACTCGAGATGGAAATCTCAACTTTGTGACATTTCTCTCTCCAGATTTGAGGGGTAACATAGGAAATCCTGATTGCTTCCTCTTTGAGACGACGTTCCACCTCTATCTTGGCATTGGCCTCACAGAGGAAGAGCTTGAGATCATGAATCTCCAGGTCAGATTCATCTCTCAATGCCTTCTTCTCTTTGACAGTCAACTCGAACCAATGGTGGTTGTCCCCTCGTTCTTTTTCCGCCTGTTTCAACTGTTTTCGGAGAGAACTCATCCCCATATCTGCTTGAGCTAAACCATCTTGGTATTTCTATTTGAGGTCTTCCTCAAGCTTTGCCTTCTTTATGCTTTTTGACAAAATCTCGAGATCCTCTTCGCTCTTTCTTTTCAACTTAGCATGGTCTCTATCCAATGCGTGAAGCTTCGATCACAAGTCTTCGTTTTATTTGGTTAACTGTGCGATAGTTGCTTTCAGTGCATCTACTTCTTCCTTAGAAGCTGTAGCGGTGTATTCGTTACCATTGGAGATATTGACTAAATCCAAGGTAAATCATACAAAGTCGAGTCGCCACCGCACTTCTATTTATCCAAAGGAATGGTTAGAAAGCGAACAAAAACCTAAAAAGTTTTACAAACAAAACTAGTAAAAGAGATAGAGATCTGGGTAAGGGGGTTGGTTATGTAATGGGAAGGTGTTAGGCACCCAAAACATCCTAGGTACTCCTAGGGGGCTCTTTTCACGCTTGTTGCAAAAGGTTATTGTTTATGAAAATATTTTGTGCAAACATGATTGAAGAGATGAGAAAAGAATATACAAGTTTATTTACATTTTTGTGTTTGGATGGATAAACCCATTGCCTACGTACCCTCTTATGAAAAGATTAGGATCAAAACCTCGTAGTTCGGGTAAAAAATTTCAAAACAAATGAGTGGATTGATTGGTCCAAAAGCCTTAAGGTCTTTTGTTATCAAAGGGAGAAAACTCAACCTGAAAAACCACAAGTCCACCATGTGAGGATAGCTTCAATATGCTAGTGAGGGGTTAACCCTATAATAAGCATGGAAGACTCATTGTCCATCACTAAGGACAAAGGTGAGTATTATATCTACCACAAAGGTAACTCAAACCTAATAGCTAAAGGTTATGAAAAATTTGATTAAGAAGTGGACATATGGAACCACAAAAGGCATTTGAGTGGGTTACATTAACCAATTAGAAGTATGTACAAAATGGTCAAAGTTGACTTAAAGATTCAATTCAAAATGAGTATTATGAAAAGAAAGTTTGAAAATCAAAAGCATAAGGCTTAGGTTTCTAATGTTGAAAACAAGTCAAATGTTTGCACAAAAAAAGGGTTTTGGTTTTGGGTTAGGATGGAGAAATGAAGGAATCAACAAGGTGAGGGATAAACAATGAAAACACATTAGGAGTTCCTTTCTTGAGATCATAGAGATGATCCAAGTAAGTTCCTTTGGAATAAGCAAGCTCAAAGCAAAAGCAAGTCTCAATAAGAGAACCACAAATAAAAGGAAACATAATGCCAATATATGGACTTACATCCAACTCCAACCACAAACAGGAAACAGAATGCCAATATATGGACTTATATCCGACTCCTAACAACAAACAGGAAACAGAATGCCAATATATGGACTTATATCCAACTCCCAACAACAAACAGGAAACAAAATGCCAATATATGGACTTATATCCGACTCCTAACAACAAACATCAAAAGCAAACACATCAAAAGCACTCAAGCAACAATGCATCACACACTATATACAAACAAGAGGCTCAATCAAATAGGTGGGCTTTAGTCAAGAGGGGTCATATCAACCTCGACAAACAAGCCAAACTGAAATGGGTAATCTGTGAGCTCTTAACCAATAACATTGAGAGTTAGGGTGAAGCTGATCAAAATGGAAATGAGGATGAGACCTCATGCTCTTAACCCTGGCCTGGGTGAGCTTATGACAAAGAAAGCATGGGGATCCAGAAAGAGGGATCCTGTTCCACTTGACAGACACTGGACAAAGATCTTGGGTATTTGTTCTTAAGCTTCAGCACATAGTGCGAGCATAATGAACGACTCACTGAATAACGGGGGATTGATTGCTAATCCCTTTTATCCGTCAATTGCCTCTTCACTTAGGAGGACTTATCAAGTAACACATGCCTCATTTAGAGGTCTTTGGCACAATCTGTAAACAAACACAAACAGAGCCTCTTAAGGAGGACTTCCAGCCAAATGCCTGCCAAAAAGGTGACAGGACTTCCATACTACATGGAGTAAGAGAATAACTACCTAAGTGGTGTATCAACCACAATCCAAATCTCAAGCAATAGCTAAAAGCAAGCAACTAATGTACCTGTACAAAAGCTAAACAGTTAATATCTCAGACAACCAATCAGAAAACAAACACTGAAACCATCCAACTGTTGCACAATTCAATGAACAATGGTCAAGCAATCAAATGAAGCAATGAGCTCAACTCGTCAACTCAAATCCCTACAAAACATAAAGAAGTCAGAACACAATCCAATTTGCATCTCAAAAGGTGAGCAACTCAACCATTAATGCTAAGTGTCCAAACCTGAAACACAAGTCAAGGTTAGTTCATGCACAAAACACTAGTACAAAGACTAGGTTCAAAACCAAACCAAATGATCAAAACAGAAGTCAATCTTTTGCACAAAGCAAGTTCAAACATGCAATAAAATGTCCTCAAAAGGACCAACATCAATTCACAAGGCAAGTAGCTCAAATGATCAATGTAAAGCAAAGGCAAGCGAATGTGCACAGAATGGACATCCAAATTAGAAAATCCAAATCAAAACAAAAAAGCATGCAAAGGCTATGAAATTTTTATATGAGTTTCTCATGTCATGAACAAGCAATGTGCAAAATATCAAATCTAGAAGAGTTCAAATGATAGGTGAACAAAAATGCACAAATGCAATGTCCAAAATGTGACACAAATTGTCACATACATCTTCATGTGTCAAAAATAGTGATAGCATATGATAAAAAATTCCAAACCAATGCTCAAAAATCATATCATGAGTGTAGATCAAGCATGCAAAAAATCAGATCAATTGGATCAACACATAGCATTTCACAGGGTATTGAATTCAACATGGCAAATTAACACAAGGTTCAAACAAAAATTCCAAAATAAAAATCCAGAAACAAACAAATCATGCAATTAACTCTATAAAAAACTAGACATTAAAACAAAAATATGAAAAAAAATTGGACTTAATTTGGAGCATTTTACTATTTTTTATGATTTTTTCAAATGAGCAAAATAAAATGAAATATGCAAAATAAAATGGAGGGAAATAATATTTGAAATTAAATCCAGAATAAATCTCCACCACATGATCAGGCGCGCTAAACACATCAAACGGTCCAAATTTGAAAGCCAAAACGCACAACATCATTAAAACGCGTGGCAAGCATAGTCAGCAGGTCAATGGCACACAAGGCATGGTCAAACAAATGAGAACCAATCAATAACGCACGCAAGCAGCACAATCAGTGTCCAGCAAGGCCAAATGAAACGCAACGTTTCATTAATGATTCATCAGTACACCTCATCAAGTCAATGCACACGCAGCATAGTCAATCAATCCATGGCCAATGAAACAAACACGCAACATACAATCATCACACACATCAGCAAACACGTGGATTAAACCCTAAAAAGTTGCAGACGGCGGAGCTATTCTCCGACCGTCTTCTCCGGCCACATCCACGGCGGAGCTTCAACAATTTTTTTCCAGAAATGAGCAAATTGTACACCATTCGAAAGATCTTTCAACCAGGAGTCTAAATATCATACTCAAATCAACTAATTCGTGCTAGGTTTTATGGATCGAAAAAAAACATTTTCAACATCAAAACTTTAAGTTCAACATACATGCTCATTACTTAACCAAAATCAATTCTAAGCACATCATCACTCTCAGCTAAGCAAGATCTACACGATCATATCAAGAAAATAGCAAAAGGAAAGGATCAATTTCAACCTACTTGGAATTGCAGTGCACTATTCACGCGTCCTCAGGCTCTCTAAATCTCCAGATCTACTCCACTATCCTTGGCTTGAAGCTTTGTGCAATAATCAACAGCTGAAACCCCCTAGATCTAGCTCAATTTCAAGCTTCCATAATCATGAGATTGTACACGAACTGCTCCAATTCTTGCTCAAATGTCCAATCCAATGGTTGATTCTTACTTAATAATGCATGATGAACAAGATTATGCAAGAATTTTGAGGAATTGTGTAGAGAAATGCAAGAATCGAAGAGAGAGAAAAATGGAGGGAAACTTGAATTTTTGATCTGAATTTTCTGTTCTGAGCAAATACAGTTAGGGTTTTCTATTTATATGATTCACTAATCACACTGAAATCACAATTAAGCATTGGTCAAACATGATTAGAAAGAATTTAAGTGAAGTGCAAAAATGCAAATGGAGCTTATGTGGCCATGCTACACGTGAACAGTGATCATGCAAGCTTGGATTTCACTTAAAATCAACCAATAATCAACATGGAATGGTTGTTTTGCTTGTACCATAAGCCAATTTCAAATTATGAAATTTCCCTCCAAAATGAACATGAATGAAATGATGATCATAAAGCTTCTCTTATGCATGGCAATGATTATTTTGAAAAGTATTGGTCATGAGGAGCATTTTGCAAAAAGAATGGACCAATTTGGAGTTTTGTATCAAAAGTTATGCCACTTTGAACTTCCATGTATACTTTGTGATCATTTGGCCATAACTTCTCAACCAATCATCATATGATCATGAATTAGGACTTTTTGGAAAGGGGAGACAAAGATATTCAACTTTCATGTTCACCAAAAATCCATTTGAAACTTATTTGATGTTGAAAAGTCAAGTTGAATGTGGACCAGAAACTTGCCATTTTTGGAAACTTGAAATTACAGGTCACTTTCCATTTTTGGAAACTTTTGCCATGACTTTCAAATCTTCAAGATAGATGTTTAACATGATGAATAGGCTTTGTTTGAACATGATTGGGATGTTTCAAATCATTTCCCCACCTCAAAGCCCTCAGTTGACTGTATAGTTGAATATTGGTCCTCAAATGACCTTGACATGCTTTGATGAATTTGAGCCTTTACCACTTGGGGAATTTGCTCCAAAATGAAACCCTAGCTCATATAATCTCCATATAATGATCATGTGGTCCTCATCTCAAGAAAATACCATCATCTCTTGCACAAAGGAAATTTTTGAAGATCTTGACCTGATGATTGCTTAAACTGCAAAACAAATGTTAGTGACATATTTTTGTGCTTTTGGTTAGTGATCAAAACAAGAAAAGCAATGATATACAATTCAAGCATGCCTGGTGATCTCAAACCACTCACAAAATATCCCTACCCAAAGGGAAAGGAAGCCAAGATGCTCAAAGATCCTTGAGGCTATGCAATGCAATGCTATGATGCCATGAGGGATCTTAGGGACAAAATTGGGGTCTTACAGAAGCATATACTGGTTCTGGTTCTGGAGGAGGAATCGAGACATCCACACTGTATGGAAGATTGAATTCTTTGGCCCTTTGCACCACCCATTGGTGATACATCTCTTTAGCTCGACAATCACGTTTTCCTAGCTCTTTGCCTTGGTGATGAATCTAGGTTCAAGCTCTCTTGACCCTCTGCAACATAGTTGGGTTCTCTGTTCCCAAACCAGGCAAGATAAAGTCCTTCAGTAATTTATCCTTAGGTTTATTCTCCATCGGGTATCCCAACTGCCTCAGGGCCAACGAAGGGTTGTAATTGATGCAACCTCGTGGACCCATGAGTGGCACATTCGGGAAGTCTCCACAGTTCATGATAACTTGTTCTATGTCGGTGTTAGGAAGGTACCAAACCAAATCTTCGACAGTAAGGGGAGCAAACTTTTGGGACCACCTCAAATCTTTCATGAAGTCCACCCAAGGCCCCTTCTGAGGCATGTGAGATAAGATCCAAGTATATAACAATGAAGCACAACTCAACACCATGCCTTTTCTCTTCTCGTGCCTAGTGTTCAAGAAGTAGTACACATAAGACACTAATGCCGGGACAGGATTCCCAGACACGAACACACTGATGATGGAGTGTTTTATGTATTCGTCGTCATTTGGGAACAAGACGGCTCCATAAATCAGTAGAGCTAGAATGACACAAAAAGGAAGCCACTTCACCTCTTTCTCCAAGGACTATGCCTTGTCTTCCAAGAACTTTATAGCAAACCACCTATGTCCCAGACCAAGGGAGACCTCTTCAATAGGTAGGTGAAGTGCTTCAGCGACTGATTCAGGCATCAATGGTTTGCCTAACTTAGTGAAGGGAGGGTGGTATTTCACATACCAACCTAGAAGCTTCTTATACTTTTGGATCGTCGGATCCAACTAGAAGTCTTTGAATGTGAAACATCTGAGTGGTGGGTCATAATACTGGGATAAGGCCACCAGAGCTGAAACGTCTATCGGAGTAGTAAGGAGATCAAGGATCCGCCCGTATCTGCAGATGAAATTGGTCTTCTTACAAGGAGTGATCATGCTGCGGAGAGCTATCAGGGTATCCACTCTAGGAAGCTTTAACTTGAGTGGAAGGGTATTCCTTCTTTCTGAGCCCATCTCGGAATGTTCAATGCACAATCACAAACCTTTAGGGTTCTCCGAGAATAAGGCCCAAGTATGTATGCAAATGCAATATGTTATGAATGCATATGCTACAAGAGGACATGATCACTGTAGATTCAAGGTGTGTTGGAGGTTGAGTTTCCCTGCAAGAAACCCATGTACCCTCACGAGGTGAGTACTAATACTTTTGAAGATGCTTAGATTCACCGATCATGAGGCAAAAGTGTCGTCGTCGACATGAAATACTTGTGGGCCAAAAACACTTTCAGGATGATCTCCTCTAAGTGAAGTTTCCTTCAACCTCAACAGTGTGAACGTGACTCACGTGCCAGGAAAACTCTAAAAAGAATCTACTCCAAGTGGGATCTTTGTATCTCCCCTTCAAGACAACTACATCCGATGGGTCAATACGAACAACCCTCCTATCTTAGGTGAACTCTCTAAGTCTATTGGGCTTCTCACTCTATACTACCTATCCCCCAAGGTTGAAGTAAGATAATATATAACAGGAATATATAACAGGAATGGGTAAATAAAGCAAGTCATAACAAATATAAACATCCAAGGAAAAGGATACATGCAAGCTAGACTTGACTCGCTTATGGGAACTCCATACCCTCCCCAGCAGAGTCTCCAGCTGAAGCGCCACGAAAAATACAGAGTCGCCACCAGATTTTATTTATTCTAAAGGAAAGGGAAGATAGAGATAAAACCCCAAATGAGAGAAACGGTCTCGCAACCTGTAAGACCCCAATTTTGACCCCAAGATCCCTCATGCTATCTCATCATATGCATTAACATTGGGATCACAACTTGGCATCCTCCTTACCCCTCAATCATTGGGTTGCATTAGGAGAGATCATCAAGCATAATTTTATTGTATCATACTTTATTTTTCATTATTCACTAACCAAAATACCAAAAATATGTCAATGTATAGTTTGTTGCTTTTGTAGGTAGTGTGTATGCTCATCTATGCTCTATAAAGCTTATATCTAGGGATTGAGACCCTCAATGCAAGGAGCTCAATCAAGAAATGGTTCACATTGTCTCTAAGTATCATATATGCATCCCCATGTTCTTACATGTTATTTTGATCAAGAAATCACCAAGAGTTTGGAGTTGGTTTGCCTTGGAAACCCTAATTCATCTGGGTATCTTGTGTGACTTCTTCAACAAGTTTCTTCAACAATTGATTAAATATTTCAAGGTATATTTCATACTACATCATCTTATGTATATATGATCCTCCATGAGTCCCAAAAGTCAAGAGAATGTCAAGCTAGCAAGTTGGTTCATGGTGGTTGACCAATGAAAGACAACTGGTCAAAACTGGGGTTCCCTAGACCCTATCTCCTACAACTTTTGTCATATGAAAATGATTCCAAGAGAAACGTGACTCTAAATGACATTCCAAACGACTTTCATGTTTAAGTCTGTACCTATTTTTGCTTGGAAAGTCATTTTTTATGGTGAACGATTATAGGTCATTTTGTTGGAACCCTAGTTTGGGGATCAACTTCCCAATACCATAACTTGATCAATATTTATGAGATTAAATCCATTCAAATTCCATGATCAAATTCACGATGTCTTACTCAACTTTTAGGTTTAGAGTAAGTGCAAATTCAACTTGCAAATGCATGTTCCAAGAGGAAACATTATAGGTCATTTTGGGCCAATACCATTGAACAAGTGATTTTCCTCAACTTCTAAAATGCATAACTCCTTCATGCCAAATCCAAATGAGGCCAAATGTTTGACCTAATTAAATAGGTTTTAAAGAGTTACAACTTTTATGAAGGAACCTTTCTCATTTTAAGTCCATAGAAAAAGTTATTCAAGGTGGAAGAAGTGAACATTTGACTTGGGACTTAGAAAATTTTCAAATATGTTTGATTTGCCAAACTTCCACCTCAAAATTCATCTTGATACAAGATTCAAATGAAAATGTGTTCAACATGAAAGTTGTTCACCTTGATCTCACCTTTCCAAAAAGTCCAAAATCATCTCATTTGGCCAAAGTATGAGGGACTTGTGCATGGGTGTAAGTTAAAGGACCATTTGGATAATTTCAACTTCCATTTTTCATACACATTTGCATGGACTTCTAACATGATTTCAGCATGATGCACATTGAATTTTGGATCAGATCACATCGTCTCATGGGCCTAGAGCACGCCCATGCATCCATGTAAGGGAGAATTTCAAATTTTGCCAAAATTGGAAGTGTGTGAAAATCAATCTCATGGCCTATAAATAAGACCCTCATTGCTTAGAATTAAGGACCTCATGCCCAAGCTTTGAACCTGCAACCATAAACCCTCACCGTTGAAGGATAAACTTGAGGATTTCCTTTGAAAATTGAGTTTTAATTCTCCATCTGTTTTGAGATTGAAACTCAAAGAGTCCATCCCTCTCTTTGATCCATTTCACTTCCATCAAGCATCTGAAGCAAGGCCAAGCATAATTGAAAGCAAGATCGTGCCAATCTGAAGCTCCATTGAAGGTGTTTTTTTAGAATTTTTATCTCTTCGATTCTCCCTCAATTCTCCACCATTCTTGTTGATTTTTGGTTGTCTGAACTCCTATAAATGTAGGCAAGAAGATTTAGTTGCTTTAAGGTTAAATCAATGCAACTCAGTTCATGATCCTCAAAATTCAAATCCCTGTATCTTTTTATATACTTGGAATTGGACAAAATTGAGGCCAGATTCGAGCTCCTGAGCATTTTTTATTTAAATCCATGTCTTGCTTTTTCATTTTGGTGATGGTTGATGGTGGACCAGTCCGGTGAGATCCACCGGAGAAGAAGACCGGAGCCCTAGCTCCGGTGATGTGTTGTTATGCATCTCAGCCATAAGATCCAACTGAATTGTTTTAATCTCGTGCGTTGCTTTTGATTACCACGTGTGTGGTATAGTTGACTGAAGCGCATGTGGAACACGCGTTTCCATCCATCTGATCTGCCACCTCAATTAATGGGGGAGATCAGATGGCTCTCTTATTTTTAAATTTATGAATATTTCATTTAATTGCTTATTTTTAATTAATTCATATTAATTCCATTTTTAATCCAAAAAATATGGGACTTTCACCAAATTTTTTTTTATATTTTCCTCTTTCATTTTTTGAATTAAAATTATTTTTTGGATTATTTTTTATATTTTTAATGAATTAATTGTTTTTAAGCATATTTTTAATTGTTTAAAAATACTTTTGACTTTTCATAAATTATGAAATTTTTTGTCCAAGGTCCTTTGACCTTATTTGACCTATGATAAATCACTTGGCCATTTATTTGGTGTTTTGAAGAAGTTTTAGGTTTTTGATCAAACATAATTTAATTTAAATGTATTTTAATTTGATTTTTAATTGATTAATTATGGAGAAATTATGTTGAGCCATTTTTATTGACTTGTGAAGTTTGACTATGTGTTTGGGCTTTGGTCAAGGTTGATTTGACTTTTATTGGATTAAAATCATTGGATTTAGGGGATTGATAAAATGTACATTTCATCTCCCAAAATGAATGAATGATTTTAATTTGATAAAATTCCTCTCATGAAAATTTGTGTTTGTCTCATTTACCCTCCCTCTTTATCTTCAATCTCATTCTATCCCATTCCTCTCATTGACCAATGAAGTCTCAATATCCTAAGGCTAATTGGCTCATCAATAACTTGGTGTTAGATGAACCACTACAAGTATGAATAAGATTAGGTCCATCCTTTGATCATTTTCATTTTGTGTGTGGCATGTTTTAGGAGTATGGTTCATATACCATATCTCTAACATGCATTAACACCAAAAATTTTATTGCCCGACCTAAGATAGTTGTGACTTCTACATAAGATGGTTGACCCAAAGGCATAGCATTCTAGTAAGTGAGATTGTAAGTCTCCCCCCTTTCATGGTATTATGTGGAAACTTGGCCTATTTTCCTTCCTTTAGAAGATGACTTGGTTCAAGGATCCATGCTTGTGAATAGATGGTTGAGTGTTCTCCAAAGAATGACTTAAACAATTGAAAATCAAAACTCTACTAATTTCTAATCAACTAACATTTGACTAACTTTTATTATTATTGCCTTTAATTTCAAGTCATTTACTTTATGCCATTTAAATTCAAGCCATTTACCATTTCATTTGTCATTTTACATATCATTTAACTTGTTTATGTTTATGCCATTTTCACTTTGCTCGCTTGAGACATATATTGTGATTGTATATAATTGTTTGTGTATTTTGTTTATGTTTGTGGTCTTAGGACCTTAAAATACTTAATAAACAACAAAAAACCCCAAAAAATGTTTATGTGGACTGTTGAGTTAATCTGAGCTTTGGACTTAGAATTAGGCAACATTCCCTATGCAAAAAGACTTGGCCAATGCCAACATTTCTGAGACCAAGTGATTGTGATTTGAGCTTTCATCTGATACAAGTATTGGGATCCACTTGAGTTCATATGCTACATGGTCTTGATGCAAATGTTACTTTGAACCTGTGTCTAATGCCTTATTCTGAGCCATTCAAGGAGTATGTCATCTGATACATGGGAAGATTAAGAAGAAGACTATGAAGTTGCTAGCTTGGATGTGGATATATTTATTTGATGCCTTTCACTTCATATTGTTACTTGCTTATTGATATTGATTGATTTAAAGTCCAAAGGAAAAGTGGGTTTATATATGACATTCTTGTCTGTTGGATTGCATCCCATTGGTCTGATCTTTTCAACTCTTAACTTTTAATTTTATGCTTAGGATTAGTCTCTTCATCTCATCCCCTTCTTAAATTTCAAATATCTCCCCCTTTTTTAAAAACCTTCTTCACTTGTTTTTTCTAAACTTAGACTTTATTGCAAATTAGAAACTTTGGCCTTATGCCATTGCATTTTTAAACTCTTTTCTTAAATCAATTTTGTAAATGAACCTAATCATATTGACTTAAAATTTCAAAAAGACAAAAAGAACTAACACTAATTCAAATTCTTTTAGGCCCTTTGTGACTTTTTCAAACTTAAACTTTTACTAAAAGCAATTCACTCACTTTGAAATTCATACCACGAACTACGAGGTTTTGATTCCTCATTTTTATGTTGGTACGTAGGCACAAGTCCGAAGGTCTTGTCAAACACAGAAATATAATCAATGAATTCTTTTCTCATCCCCACACTCTATTTATTGCAAACATCATTTTATACCAAAACACATACGCACATAAAAAAGGGCTCCCTAGGAGTACCTAGGACACTTTGGGTGCTAACACCTTCCCTCTGTGTAACCAACCCCCTTACCTGTAATCTCTGGCATTTTATTAGTTTTGATTTGAAAACTTCTTATCTTTGGGTTTTGTTCGTACTTTTCCCTTTTCCCTTGGAAACAATAAAAGCGCGGTGGCGAATCTGGTTTTATTGACGTTAAGTTTATTCATAGCTTAATGATCATGAATTTACCACTACACAACCAAGAGCAGATTTAGAAGTCGGTTATGCAAGGGGAAGGTATTAGCACCCCTCACATCCATGGTACTCCATGGGAACCACTTGCTCGTATCAAATGCGTATGTATGTTTATTTAGCTGTAAGTTGCTTGCTATCGGGAATGAGATGAAAGGATAAGATGGGGAGAAAATAATTTTTAAGTTACTGTGCTCCCCAAGGATTTGAGCCCTTGTGCCTACGTATCTCCATACATGCAATAGGGAAGTCAGAGCTTCGTAGTTCGGCTTTAAAAAATAGTATTTGTTTCATTGTTTTTACTGAACAATATTAACGTTCGCGCGCTACTGTTCACTTTCTTATATACTCTGTCATGGAAGAGGGAAGTATTTTCTTGTTTGCGGTAAATTGGATACGCTTGTTTCGCACTCTAGCAGTTAAACATTACTTGCTCACATGGAGGCTTAAGCTTTGGTCACAGTAGAATGGAAGTAACACGTCGTTATTAAAAGGTTTTGAAGAGAAAGCCCTAAGGTAAAAGATGATTTAATTTGTTGGAGTCGATTTTATGCATGGAGACAAGCATCAGACCCTTGGCTAGATATAGTCAACGGTACAATAACTCAGGAGTTGAGGTGAAAATGTTGTCCTAACCACACTTTTTCATCCAAAAAAGAGATTTGAATTGTGAAAAGAGTTTGTCAAGTCTAATCATTGGAACTTAGAGGGTGACAAGTATCTGACCCTTGACTAAGTATAGTCAACAATCAGAGTACTTGGGAATCGAGAGGACCATAGAGTCCTAACTACTCTATTTCTCCCTCATAGCACCTAGATCTAACTTGTTTGAATCATTAGATGTTTTAAGGGGGAGAGTCAAGTTTCGGGTCCTCAGGCTAGGTACGACCAACAACCCAATTACTTGAATGTTGTGTACAAACACGTACACCCTATTTGGCATTCCAATTTGTTATGAAAATGGTTTTGAAAAAGGAACTTGATGTTGGATCAAGTGTTTTAAATTTATTATAAAAAGTGTGAGTGAAGAATGGAGGTGAGATATAGAATAAGGTTGAGAAGAGAATGGAGAAGAGATGTGAATAGCGGGTCATGGAACAGATGGGAAATGCTTGACGTAGGATCAAGCATTCACATTGCAATGGTGTGAGTTTTATTTGGAAAAACAACTTGACGTTGAATCAAGTACCTTTTGAATTTATCTTGGTTATTAACATGCATGGTGAACCAACTACAAAGCAATAAATCTAAGTTATTACATGACTAGGGGGTGGGGGAACATTTAACCCACAATGGGGGATCTACACAGTACAACATGAAGGCAAGAAAGGGAAATACAATTTACAACTCATGTGCCATGCCTAAACCATACAAGTGGCATGACACTTCAAATAATACAAGCTAATGAGTAAAAGTAAGAGGTACTTGGATGGTGGTGGGATCTCTTGTTCACATGTCACCACCCAAAAAAAACCAACATGGTTAGTATGCATTAACAAAGGGAATTAAAACACTAATTCAAATGGCTGAGATAATATGATGAAATGATGGTGTGACATGATGATCATGATGGACAAACGTATATCAAACTAAAATGGAGTGGAATTTTCAATTTAATCATTAACCACAACCAAAATGTAACTCAAAAATCAAAGTGAGGCTAATCATGTACATGGAAGTTAACATGGCAAATCGAACAAAATTCTAAACATAGCATGGTTAATCACATGAAGATTAATTCTGGAAAATTAAGAGATTAGTCTAACACATGCAAATGATTATGCCTAATTTAAAACTAATTTTCCTAATCCTAATTAACCTAATTAAACATGTATTAAGCTATTTACCACTAAAATTATGTGAATCCCAAGTATCGAAAAAGCAGGAATTAACATCTATTCCGTACAAAAAATTGCATCATGATTAATAACAAAAACATAATTAAAACTGGAATTGAATAAGTCAATTATGATATTATCATGATTAAAATGAACAATGTTAGGCCGGGGGTATGAAAACAGATAAGGAAGGACTATTGCTTGGCCCAAGGCCCAATCAACACACAAACAAATCAACATGATTACAGCATAACAATGAAGAAAAAAGAGAATTACTATCAGCATGCATGTTAACATTACGTGACAGTGAATGATATGGAGTGAACCGTCCAAGCATGAAGGCAAAGCAGAGCTATCGCCTGAGCTCCGGCACCACCGTGTCGGAATCCAGAAAAGTATCAATTTCTTGCTTCTCTCAAACTCTTTTAACCTAATCCCTCATCTATCCTAATGACAACTCAACGACCCTTAGAAATTAATCAATAAATGTCAAGAATCTGAAATTGAACAGAAACAGAGATTAAGGAAAATCAAACCGCCAAACATTGGGGTTTTCGATTCCCCATTACACAAGCTACATGGTGATATCAACAGTTCGACATGAGTAAAGATTCACCGACCTGCAAGACAAAGGATTGTCTTGGAACTTGTTGAAATTCGGAAGTGATGAAGATGAAGAGGAGAAAGACAGAGGTATGCTACATTGAACCTTAAATATTCCGCTTCTATTGTGAGCTCTTATCCTTCAAGGATCAATTCCGAAAAAATTATGAACCAGATCGTTGTCGTCGAGGTTGATTCGGTGAATGCAGAGATGGTTATTGAGTGCAAGAGGTTTAGCTTAATTGGTGACAAACTTCAATGTGAAGCTTGCTCCAATGGTGATTTGAGCTTTGGCGTGGGGAGAGGAATTGGAGAAGATGAAGTGAGAAGAAGCTGAATTTGCAATGAGAAATTTGAGAGTGAATTGATAATGAATCAAAAATTCCTTTGCTTTTGCTTCCCCTTGTGTTTATATAGGTTGCAGGTTTGGGTTCAAGGGACGTTCGGATTTAGTTATAATTAGGTTAGGAGTTAGTTGAAGTGAACTAAGTGAGTTTGGTCGGTTAACTCACCGGGTTGGAAGTTAGTTAATTGGTATTGAATGATTCCACTAGTGACTGGTGGTAGTAGGTCCCCTTCAAGTGGTTTTAGATTTGAAGCTTTGTTCATGACTTGTTAATCAATTGGCTTAGGTGCAAGGTATAACAAGTGAGCTTAAGGGTAACTTGCAATTGCAGGTTTGAGCAAAGTATGTGGATACTTGTGCTTGTGTTAGCTTGACAAGAGTTTTGTGCTTGGAAGTGCTTCAACAGCTAGTAACTGTTAAATCTGTTACAAGGAGTCGGTTGAGTCGACTCAAGCTAGGAAGGAGTCGAATCAAACAGAGCATTCTCCAGGGTTGAGTCGACCTCCGGGTCGACCAGTTCGGAACCGCGACGAATTGGTTCACAGAAAAATGAGGAATGAGTCGATGTAAAGACTGGTTGAGTCAACGCAAACATGATTCCCCAGAAATGAGTCGACCGGTGAGTCGACATGTTCGGATCCGGGGCAGAACGGTTCATGGTGTAAAACCCCAATTTTGACCCTAATATCCCTCATGCTATTCTCATCATATGCATTAGCATTGGGATCACACATTGGTATCCTCCTTACCCATCATTCATTAGGTTTCCATTGGGAGAGATCACCAAGCACATTTGATTGTATCATACTTCATTTTTCTCCTTTTACTAACCAAAAGCGAAAAATATGTCATTGTATAGTTTAACTCTTTTGTAGGTAGTGCACATGCTCACCCATGCTCTATCAAGCTCATATCTAGGGTTTGAGACCCTCAAGGCAAGGAGCTCAATCAAGAATTAGTCTACATTGGCTCTAAGTATCATATATGGATCCCCATGTCTTCACATTTTATTTTGATTAAGAAATCATCAAGAGTTTAGAGTTGGTTTGCCTTGGAAACCCTAATTCATCTGGGTATCTTATGTGACTTCTTCAACAGGTTTCTTCACCAATTGATCAAGCATTTCAAGGGATACTTCACATCACATCATCTTATGTATATATGATCCTCCATGATCCCCAAAAGTCAAGAGAATGTCAAGCTAGCAAGTTGGTTCATGGTGGTTGACCAGAGAAAGTCAACGAATCAAAACCGGGGTTCCCTAGACCATATCTCCTACAATTTGTGTCATATGAAAATTATTCCTAGAGAAACGTTACTCTAAATGACATTAAAAACAACTTTCTTGTTGAGTTCAAGAGCTAGTTTTGCTTAGAAAGTCATTTTTTATGGTGAAATATTATTGGTCAATTTGTCTAAACCCTAATTTGGAGGTCAACTTCCCAAGACCATAACTTGCTCAATTTTTATTAGATTAAAGTTATTCAAGTTGCATGATCAAATTTAAGATGTCTACTTCAACGTTAATGTTTGGATGAAGTGCAAATTCAACTTTTAAATGCATGTGATATGTGGAAACATTATAGGTAATTTTGGGCCAATACCATTGAACAAGTAATTTTTCTCAACTTCTAAAATGCACACCTCCTTCATTTTAAATCCAAATGAGGTCAAATTTATGACCAATTTGCATTAATTTGAGAGAGCTACAACTTTGGTGAAGGAATGTTTCTCATTTGATGACCATAGAAAAAGTTATCTAAGATGGAAGAAGTGAACATATGGCTTGATACTTTGATTTTTTTTTGACATGTTTGATTTTCCAAACTTCCACCTCAAAATTAATCATGGTCCAAGCTTAAAATGAAAAAATGTTCAACATGAAAGTGGTTCCTCTTGATCTAACCTTTCCAAAAAAGTCCAAATTAATCCCATTTGGACAAAGAATGAATGACTTGCGCATGGCTTAAAGTTGAAGGACCATTTGGAAGATTTGAAGTTCCATTTCTCACACACGAATGCATGGCCTTTCCACATGACTTCAACAATGCTTACACTCATTTTTGGACCTAAATGCATCATTACATGGGCCTATCACACGCCCATGCATCCATGCAAAGGATATTGCTATTTTTGGAATTTTGAATGAAGTGTGCAATTATCAATCACTTGGCCTATAAATAGAGCCCCTCTTGCTAAAAATTAAGGACCCTGGCGCACAAGCTTTGATTCAACAACCCTAAACTCTCACATTCAAAGGACAAGCTTGGTGATTTTCATTGAAAATCGAGTTTGAATCTCTCAACTGTTTTGAGATTGAAACTCCAAGAGTCCCCCTTCTTCCTTGATCCATTTCCACTCCATTAAGCATCTGAAGCAATGCCAAGTATAATTGAGAGGAAGATTGTGTCCATCTGAATCTGCAGTGAAGTCCTGCCAAAGTAGGCAACAAGATTGAGTTACTTAGAGGTCAAATCGAAGCAACTCAGATCATGATCCTCAAAATTCAACTCCTTGTATCTTTCAATATACTTAAAGTTAGGTAAAATTGAGGCCATATTAGAGCTCCTGAGAATTTTTACTTTAAATTCATGTCCTCCTTTTTTATTTTGGTGATGGTTGAAGGTGGACCAGTCCGGTGAGGTCCTCCGGAGAAGAAGATCGGAGCTATGGCTCCGGTGGCGTGTTGGCACGCTTCTGAACCACGTGATCCTTCTATTTTGTTTTAATTTGGGGCGTCCAAAGTGATTACCACGCGTGTGGGACATTTGACTTGGTGTATGGAGGAACACACGCTCAGATCCACTTGAACTGCCACCTCAATTAATGAGGGAGATCAAGTGGTCCACGTTTTTTTTGTAATTTCTGAATTTCATTTTAATTGACTTATTTTCATCAATTCATATTAATTTTAATATTGATTCAAAAAATATGGGACTTTCACAAAAAATTCTCAAATATTTTTCTCTTTCATTTTCTGAATTTAAATTATTTTTTGGATCAATATTAATATTTTTTATGATTTAATTGTTTTTGTGCATATTTTTAATTTTTTAAAATTACTTTTAAGTTTCCAAAAATTATGAAATTTTTTCTCCAAGGTCCTTTGACCTTGTTTGATCTATGATAAATATCTTGGCCATTTTTTTGGTGTTTTGAATAGGTTTTAGGTTTTTGATCAACCATATTTTAATTTAATGCATTTTTAATTGATTTTTCTTTGCTTAATTGTGAATAAATTGTGTTGAGCTATTTTTGTTGACTTGTTGAGTTTGACTTTTGTTGTTGGGCCTTGGTCAAGGTGGATTTGACTTTGTTGGATTAAAATTATTAGATTTAGGGGATTGATGAGATTAGGTCCAGCCTTTTGCCATTTTTTTAGAGTGTGGTATGTTTTAGGAGTATGGTTCATAATACCATATCTCTAACATGCATTAACACTAAAATTTCTATTGCCCGACCTTAAATAGTTGTGACTTCTACATAAGTCCAATTACGATTGCTTAACATAGCGCTAAATTTTGACCCAAAAGCATAACATTCTAGTAAGTGAGATTGTAAGTCTCCCCCCTTTCATTGTATTATGTGGAAACTTGGCCTTTTTTCCTTCCTTTGGAAGATATCTTGGTTCAAGGATCCATCTTTGTAAATAGAGGGTTGAGTGTTCTCCTAAGAATGACTTAAACAATTGAAAAGAAAAAGTAATACTTTAAATTCAATGTCAAGATCCCGATGAAGATTTGTTTGGTAAGAGTGTTGTGAAACTTTGTTTGGTTCCCAATGTCAAGATCCCGATGAAGTTCAAAGTCTCTGACTTTGAAAAGTATAAGGGGAGCAATTTCTCGCTCAGCCATCTTGTCATGTATGCCCGGAAAATGTCGACGCAAACTGATAATGATCAGTTACTAATTCATTACTTTCAAGATAGTTTAACTGGTGCCACTCTGAGGTGGTACATGGGTGTGGATAGTGCGAGTGTCCGCACGTTCAATGATTTGGGTGAAGCATTTGTGAAATAGTACAAATATAATGTGGATATGGCGCTAGATAGGGACCAGTTGAAGTCGATGTCTCAGAAGGATAATGAGACGATTAAAGAGTACGCCCAGAGATGGAGAGAGCTAGCCTCTCAGGTCATCCCTCCGTTGGAAGAAAAGGAGATGGCCAAGATCTTCCTCAAGACCCTGAGCTCGTTTTACTATGAGCGAATGATTGCTAGTGCCCCTAGTGACTTTACTGAAATGGTAAACATGGGGATGGGATAAGAATAAGGTGTCCGTGAGGGACGTTTATCTAAGGAAGAAGCATCATCAAGCAAGAGGTATGTTAACAATTTCGCTAAGAAGAAGAAAGGCGAGACCAATGCAGTATCAATTAGGAGGAAGAAGAGGACTCATGTCAGAAGAAGTCCACAACCGCGTCAACACCATCATCAAGTATCATCTGTTATTCTAATATTTTCCAATAATCAATCAGTACCAGTTCAACAACAACGTCAATAACAGCCACACCAAAGAATAAACAACAACAACAACAATAACAATAATCGACAACAACAAAATTTCGAGAGGAAGAAGGTCTATTTTGACCCTATTCCTATAACTTATGCCGAATTGTACCCGTCTTTGGTTCTCAAGAACCTTTTTCAACCAAGAAATTTGCCGCAAACTCCATAACCACTTCCTTGGTGGTATAAACCAGAGCTTCATTGTGCCTTTCATCAAGGGGCTCCTTTCATCAAGGAGCTTCATTGTGTCCTTCGAGGACCGCGTGCCTAATGTTAAAGCTAACCCATTGCCTGCTCATGGTAATTCCTCTATCAATATGGTAAATGGTTGTCAAGGAAGTTTCCGAGTATTTGATGTGCGACGAATTAGTCGATCTCTAGTTGAGATGCATAAGACCCTGTGCACTATTAGTGATTGTGAACACAACCATAATAGTTGTATGATCTACAGTGTGGACTCCCGTGGGTGTTCAGTTGTCAAGAGAGATATAGATGATGTCAACATGATAGTGCCAATATTCAAGACTCCTGAGAGGGTGGTAATTCAGTTTGACAGTAGTAGCAATAACAACAACATTAGATCGGTATCACCATTGGTAATACGGTTAGAGGGCCTAGTCCCATATGCATCCGATAGAGCTATTCCATATCAGTATAACACTATTATGATAGAGAATGGTCAAGAGGTTCCGTTGCCTACAACCAATTCCGTGGTGAGTATTGCTGATGTTACAAAGATGACCCATAATGGTCGTGTTTTTGGGTCTGTTTTCCCGAAGGATGTAGAGAATGTCAGTAAGAAGGTTGATGTTCCTGTAGCAAATCCGGTTAGTGCTCCAAAGTGTCAGCCTGGTGAATCCAGCGGTTTGAAGCCTAATTATGATGATGAGGTACTCTGCTTGATAAAGAAAAGTGAATTTAATATGGTGGAGCAGCTGCTTCAAACTCCTTCCAAGATTTCAGTGTTGTCTCTGCTAATGAATTCTGAAGCACACAAAGAAGCATTGCAACGGGTATTGGAGAAAGCTTATGTGGAACATGACGTAACGGTGGATCAGTTTGATCATATTGTGGCTAACATCACTTCCTGCAAAAACTTGAGCTTTTGTGATTAAGAACTTCCCGAGGAAGGTAGAAATCGCAACTTAGCGTTGCACATATCGATGAATTATAAGGAGGATACATTGTCAAATGTGTTGGTTGATACCGGTTCTTCGTTGAATGTACTCCCCAAATCCACACTTTCCAAATTATCCTACCAAGGAGCTCTGATGAGATACAGTGGCGTGATCGTCAAAGCTTTTGATGGTTCTCACAAGATCATTATTGGTGAGGTGGACCTTCCAGTGAAGATAGGTCCAAGCGATTTCCAAATTACTTTCCAGGTAATGGATATCCACCCGGCCTATAGCTGTTTGTTAGGAAAGCCATGGATACATGAGGCAGGAGCTATTACGTCAATTCTGCATCAAACGTTGAAATTTGGCTGACCATTTGGCTCACCAACCGATTGAAGATTACCAGTCAGTACAATATGACTTTCATGATGAAAAGATCCTGTAAATGAAAGATTGTGATGAACCATTGCTTGAAGTGTTGGTGTAAGCCCTAGAGGCCAATACTTTTGGTACTTGTATCGAATTATTTAAAGGCTTTTTCTTTATTATGGTTGATTAATAAAGTCCCTGGAATAGATAGTCCGTTTAATGTATTAAGTGTGACTTAATCATGAGAACACATTGAACATAAGGACACTATTCTTAAAGTATCCGTAGTCGAGCTTTAGTGTGAAGTGGGATAACATTAAAGCATTAAGACTATTATGTTTGTAGACTGATGATCACATCTCATGGATCATGGATAAAGAGTTATCAAGTCTTAAACATAGGTATGAATATTAGGAGTAATATTTATACCGGATTGACCCGCTATGAGAATACTATATAGAAAGTTATGCAAAGTGTCATAAGTTATTCTCATGGTGATAATAGTGTATACCACTCTTCGACCTGAAACCACTATGGATCCTAGATGTAGAGTCGAGTGCTTTATTGCTGATCCAACGTTGTCCGTAACTGGATAACCATAAAGACAGTTGATGGGTACTCCACGAAGCATGCTGAGGGACATGAGTGCCCTAGATGGAATTTGCCAATCCTGCGTAACAGGATAAATGTCTATGGGCCCAATATTGAACTGGACAAGGGTGACACGGTCTATACCTTGTGTTCAATATAGACATAAGGTCAAAGGGGTAATTATACACATAAATATTATCACAGGAAGTTTTGTCAGATCACATGACATTTTCGTGACTTGGGTAGCAGTGATGTGTTGCTAGATACCGCTTACTGTTTATTATGTTAAATGCGTGATTTAATATAATTGCCAATGATGCGAAAACCTATAGGGTCACACACAAAGGACGGATTGATGAGAGATAGAGTAACTAAGGAACACCGTAAGGTACGGTGCACTTAAGTGGGAGACGAAATATGGTAAGGTACCAAATACTTAAGTGATTTTGGGCATATTATAAGATATGGGCCAAAATACACTTAAGTGGGCTTTTTAGCTTGAAGCCCACACAAGTGGTTCTATAAATAGAACCCCTTGGGTAGAAGCATTGTCACTCCAATCCACTCAGACAGAAATTCAAGTAGAGACTTGGAATTTTGTTTCCCTCTTTCTCTCACTCAAAGCCTTCATTCATAACAACTAGCACTGCGATTGAAGGAATCCGTTCGTGTGGACTGAGTAGAGACGTTGTCATCGTTCAACGTTTGTGATCGCCCCGTGGATCTGTATCAAAGGTTTTGATCATTATCAGAGATCTGCACCAAAGGTTTGAATCGCCACAAGAGGTAACGATTCTATCACTGATCATGCCCGTTCGTAAGGATCACTAAATGGAGAAATTTTTAAATTCCGCTGCGCCTAGGATGGCAATTCTCCAACATGAAGAAGGGCCAAAACCTGGTTCCCGTTGGGGCATGGTATTTGATGGAGCTGTTAATCAATAAGGTAATGGCATTGGGGCAGGGATTATTACTCCTCAAGGCAGTCATTTTCCGTTTACAACTAGATTGACTTTCAAGTGTACAAATAATATGGATGAGTATGAAGCTTGCATTATGGGGCTTGAAGAGGTCATTGATCTCAGAATCAAGTATTTAGACGCCTATGGAGATTCAGCTTTGGTTGTGAATCAGATCAAAGGTGAATGGGAGACGAATCAACCTGGTTTGATACCATATAGATATTATGTGAGGAAGATTTCAACTTTCTTTACAAAGGTTGAATTCCATCATATCCCTCGAGATGAAAACCGAATGGTAGATGCTCTTGCAACGTTGGCTTCAATAATTATGGTGAAGTATTAGAATGAAGTTCCTAATTTGACTGTGATGCGCCTTGATAGGCCAACTCATGTGTTTGCTATTGAAGAGAACAAGGAAGAGAAGCCGTGGTATTTTGATATCAAGTGTTTCCTCCAAAGTCGGATTTACCCGCCTGGGGCATCTCTGAAAGATAAGAGGACTTTGAGGAGATTAACTGGCAGTTTCTACCTGAATGGTGATGTGCTTTATAAGAGAAACTTTGATATGGTTTTGCTCAGACGCATGGATAGACACGAAAAAGACCTATTGATGACTAAAGTCTGTGAAGGTTCCTTTGGTACTCATTCCAATGGACATGCTATGGCTACGAAGATGTTGAGAGCAGGTTACTATTGGCTGACAATGGAATCTGACTATTGCAAGTTTGTGAAGAAATTCCATAAGTATCAAATATATGCAGATAAAATTCACGTTCCTCCGACACTGTTGAATTTTATTTCCTCTCCGTGGCCCTTCTCCATGTGGGGAATTGATATGATTGAGCCCAAAGCTTCGAACAGGCATAGTTTCATTCTAGTGGCTATTGACTACTTCACAAAGTGGGTTTAAGCGGCATCGTATGCAAATGTGACCAAGCAAGTTATTATGAGGTTTATCAAGAATCAAATTATATGCTGGTATGGTGTGCCAAGTAAGATCATTACAGATAATAGGTCGAACTTGAGTAATAATATGATGGAAGCTCTTTGCAAAGACTTCAAGATTGCAAATCATAATTCTTCTCCCTACAGACCCAAGATGAATGTTGTTGAAGCTGCAAACAAGAACATCAAGAAGATCATTTAGAAAATGGTTATGCCATACAAGGATTGCCATGAGATGCTCCCATTTTCCTTGCATGGGTATTGTACATCCATCCGCACTTCAACAGGGGAAACCCCTTTCTCACTTGTCTATGGCATGGAAGTTGTGCTCCCGGTAGAAGTTGAGATCACATTATTGCGTGTGCTGTTGGAAACCAAGTTGACTGAGGCTGAATGGTGTCAAACCAGGCATGACCAACTGAATTTGATTGAAGAGAAGAGGTTGACTGCCATGTGTCATGGTCAGTTATATCAGCAAATAATGAAGAAAGCTTTTGACAAGAAGTTCGGACCTCGTGTATTCAGAGAAGGTGACCTTGTCCTCAAGAAAATTCTATCTTTCAAACCATATTCTAGGGCGAAATGGACTCCTAATTATGAAGGCCCATATGTTGTTAAGAGAGCCTTTTCAGGCGACGCTTTGATTCTTACAAATATGGATGGTGAAGAGTTCACTCGTCCTGTGAATGCTGATGCAGTCAAGAAATACTTCGCCTTAAAAAAGAAAAGAATAGCTCGCTAAGTTGAAAACCTGAAAGGGCGGCTTAGGCAAAAATGAGTGTCTCGGTAGATTGAAAACCTGAAAGGGTGATCTAGGCAAAAGTTAGAGACATAAAAAAATGAAAATTTATCCCTATAAATTAAGTATCCCACCTTAGGGCAATTTATGCAAAAATTAGGGATCATGGCAATAACTACAAGTTGTTGATCTTTAGTCTTGAAGAATTTCTTGAGCACAATGTTTGGTTCTGATTCACCTTCAACCAATGCCAAGAGCATAGTGGTCATCAAAGTTGGTAGAAGGATATATGATCATTGTATTCAATGTAGCCCTTTTCCATGTAAATTACCATTTTTCAACTTTTGTAAAGATCTATGGAGTCTTGTCATTTACAAACTACCATTTCATTAAATAAAGTTGAGTTTTTTATCCAATTCTTTCCACTCTTATTTATTCAACTAAATGGAATTAAAATTTATTGTGATCATTTTGAAATTAAAGTTTTAAAATAAAAATCATGTTTTCTTAAATAATAAAAGCAATTTTAAAAAAGCATTCGATTTCAGGAATATCCGCAACGGTCTGAGAACAAGTAAGCCTTAAAATGCGAAGCATTGTTGATTTTTCCTCAAGCAGTTGGTGTGATCTCTATTTCTTCCTCAGCAGCTTTCCAGCATCTCCAACCTAATTTTGTTGGTCTCCCTAGCTAAGTTTGTATTTGCCTCCCTTGAGTTGTAGGCGCGTCATCGCAACAGTTTACACGACTCGGCAGATTGTGTTTCCTTATAAATTGCCATCAGAGTTGTCCCCAACCTCTGTTAGCCCTGACTCTTGAGTAGTATTTTCGATCCTCTGCAAGGTTGTCTCCTATTTGATATGGTGTTGACCTAAAATTCCCCACAGAATTGATAATGCAGTTTCCTCAACAGATCCGCTCCTCTTTTCCCCAGCCAAGGTTGAGCCTTTGAGGTGGCCGATTATCTCCAGGAGTTGTTTCCCTCCTGTGAGGA
Source organism: Lathyrus oleraceus (assembly GCF_024323335.1). Classification (NCBI taxonomy): domain Eukaryota; kingdom Viridiplantae; phylum Streptophyta; class Magnoliopsida; order Fabales; family Fabaceae; genus Lathyrus; species Lathyrus oleraceus. The sequence continues at coordinate 251,509,114 of NC_066585.1, read as the reverse complement.
TTGGCAGAGTACTGTATTGAAGACGCCATCCAGTGACATTTGTATCCTTTGTGATCGTTTTGTCAGCATAATCATCATATATACATATACATATACATATACATTCATTTCATTATTGCATTAATAATACACTTTGAGATTCATTGTTTCTCCGATCCTCTGCTACGGTGGTCTACTTTTTACCCGCGCAAAATTGGTTTGTCTGTCCTCTTTCAATTATAGAGCGTCAGCCCATTAAGTAGAAAGAATTTAACCTTTCTCATCCAGTTGATTATCTGGATGGAACCACTCCCCTTGAGTTATGTCCTTATTGGATTGAGTCTTTGATTGACCATTCCTTTCTAGATCCTACCTAGATGGATGCTTTTAGTCCCCTACGAGTTTATTACCCAGTAGCTGGTAATTTTCTTCTCAATTGCAAGTATTTTGCTTCTGCCCTAGGACCCGATAAAAGTAACCCTTTTATCCCCAGCGGATTCGTTTTCACGTCTCGCATGTAGTTTATCCTCGATATGTTCATCCTAACCGATGACAGATCTTTTCTTCCCCTTCTTTGAGTCTATCCTTGATATGTTCATCCTAACCGATGACAGATATTCTCTTTTTGGTATTCTACCCAGTAAAAGGTAGTTGTAATCCCTATTTTCTTTCCCAGAGAGTTAATCCTTGATATGTTCATCCTAACCGATGACGGGGTTTCCTTCTCTTTGCGGTCTTTTGCCTAGTAACTGGTAGTTGTAAATCCTGCTTCCCCTCGAAGTTTATCCTTGATATGTTCATCCTAACCGGTGACGGATATTCTTTTTTTCGGTATTCTATCAAGTAACTGATAAATGTAATCCCTATTCCTCCCCGCAGAGTTAATCCTTGATATGTTCATCCTAACCGGTGACCGATATTATCTTTTTTTGATATTTTATCCAGTATCCGATAGATATAATTCCTAATTTTTCAGGAGGTTTATCCTTGATATGTTTACCCTAACCGTTAACGAATATTCTTCCTAATGTCCCCAGGTGAGTCTATTCTTGATATGTTCATCTTAACCGATGACATATATTCTTATCTTTGAGTCTATCCTTGATATGTTCACCTTAGCCGGTGACGGATATTCTCTTTCTTTGTGGTCTTTTGCCCCGTAGAAGATAGTTGTAAATCCTACTTGATTTGGTTCTTTCCCCAACGAGTCGTCCTTGAGATGTTTACCCTAACCGGTAATGGATGTCCTCTATGTCAGAATTTGTTATCCCCTAACCCAGTAACTGGTAGTGGATAATATACTTCTGTTGCTCCTGTATTGAAGATCATTTCCTCCCCAGTTGAGTCTGAGTGCGTATTTCCCAATGAGATCGTCGTTTCCTATTTGGTTCGAGTATTTCAGCTTTGATCTGATATACCCGTTTCCCCTGCATATGTTCCTTTTATTCCCAGGATGAGTCTTTCCATTGATTTATTTTCGTGGAATCCCTCATATCCCCCAGCAGTCTTAAGTCGTAGCCTGACCTATGCATAACTATTTTATCCCCCCAGAGTCTTTGTCTCCCCAGTGAGTTTTCCTTATGGAAATGCATTGCACTCCTGCAGACTTTCAGTCTCTTCAGATTCTTTTCCTTTGTTACAACATTTTCCCCACAGAGATTATTCTTGCATTCATATCATATGCATCATGAGGTCTCTTAGGGACCAAAATTTGTTTCTATATATTGTTATTTAATTCCATTCTACTGAGTCGATACGAAGATTTTAACCTTCATCTGCTCAGCTAGAACATCCTTAAATAGGGGCAGCTGTAAGACCCTAATTTTGACCATAAGATCCCTCATGTTATTCTCATCATATGCATTAGCATTCAGATCACAACTTGGTATCCTCCTTACCCCTCATTCATTGGGTTTGCATTAGGAGAGATCACCAAACACATTTGATTGTATCATACTCCATTTTTCTCTTTTTACTAACCAAAATGCCAAAAATATGTCATTGTATAGTTTAACTCTTTTGTAGGTAGTGCACATGCTCACCTATGCTCTATCAAGCTCATATATAGGGTTAGAGACCCTCAAGGCAAGGAGATCAATCACGAATTGGTCTACATTGGCTCTAAGTATCATATATTGATCCCCATGATCTTCACATGTTACTTTTATCAATAAATCATCAAGAGTTTGGAGTTGGTTTGCCTTGGAAACCCTAATTCATCTAGGTATCTTATGTGACTTCTTCAACAAGTTTCTTCACCAATTGATCAAAAATTTCAAGGGATACTTCACATTACATAATATTATGCATATATGATCCTCCATGAGCCCCAAAAGTCAAGAGAATATCAAGCTAGCAAGTTGGTTCATGGTGGTTGACCAGAGAAAGTCAACTGATCAAAACTGGGGTTCCCTAGACCCTATCTCCTACAATGTTTTTCATATGAAAATGATTCCAAGAGAAACTTTACTCCAAATGCCATTCCAAACAACTTTCATGTTAAGGTCAAGAGATAGTTTTTCTTGGAAAATCATTTTTTTCATGGCGAAAGATTATAGGTCATTTTGTCTAAACCCTAATTTGGAGGTCAACTTCCCAAGATCATAACTTGCTCAATTTTTATGATATGAAAGTTATTCAAGTTGAATGATAAAATTAAAGATGTATAATTCAACTTTTATGTTTGGAGGTAGTGCAAATTCAACTTTTAAATGCATGTGATATGAGGAAACATTATAGGTCATTTTGGGCCAATACCATTGAACAAGTGATTTTCCTCAACTTCTAAAATTCATAACTCCTTCATGTTAAATCCAAATGAGGTCAACTTTGCTACCAATTTTAAGGAATTTGGGATAGCTACAACTTTGGTGAAGGAACGTTTCTCATTTTAATCCCATAGAAAAAGTTATCCAAGGTGGAAGAAGTGAACATATGGCTTGATACTTAGAATGTTTTTTGACATGTTTGATTTTCCAAACTTCCACCTCAAAATTCATCATGATCCAAGCTTCAAATTAAAAAGTATTAAACATGAAAGTTGTTTCTCTTGATCTAATTTTTCTAAAAAGTCCAAATTCATCCCATTTGGACAAAGAATGAATGACTTGCGCATGGCTTAAAGTTGAAACACCATTTGGAAGATTTGAAGTTCCATTTCTAACACACGAGTGCATGGCCTTTCCACATGACTACGACATTGCTTACACTCATTTTTGGACCTAAATGCATCATTACATGGGCCTATCACATGTCCATGCATCCATGCAAAGGATATTGCTATTTTTGGAATTTTGAAAGAAGTGTGCAATTACCAATCACTTGGCCTATAAATAGAGCCCCTCTTGCTCAGAATTAAGGACCCTGGCGTGCCAGCTTTGATTTAGTAACCCTAAACCCTCACATTCAAAGGATAATCTTGGTGATTTTTATTGAAAATTGAGTTTGAATCTCTCAACTGTTTTGAGATTGAAACTCCAAGAGTCTTCATTCTCCCTTGATCCATTTCCACTCCATTAAGCATCTGAAGCAAGGCCAAGCACAATTGAGAGCAAGATCGGGTCCATCTGAACCTGCAGTGAAGTTCTCCCAATGTAGGCAACAAGATTGAGTTGCTTAGAGGTCAAATCAAAGCAACTCGGATCATGATCCTCAAAATTCAACTCCTTGTATCTTTCAATATACTTGGAGTTAGGTAAAATTGAGGTCAGATTCGAGCTCCTGAGCATTTTTAATTTAAATTCATGTCCTCCTTTTTTATTTTGGTGATAGTTGAAGGTGGACCAGTCCGGTGAGGTCTACCGGAGAAGAAGACCGGAGCTCTGGTTCCGGTGGCGTGTTGGCACGCTTCTGAACCACATGATCCTTCTATTTTGTTTTAATCTAGGGCGTCCCGAGTGATTACCACGCGTGTGGGGCATTTGACTTGGTGTATGGTGAAACGCGCATTCAGATCCACTTGATCTTCCACCTCAATTAATGAGGGAGATCAAGTGGTCCACATTTTTTTTTGTAATTTCTTATATTCATTTTAATTGACTTATTTTCATTAATTCATATTAACTTTAATATTTATCCAAAAAATATGGGACTTTCACCAAAAATTCTCAAATATTTTCTCTTTTATTTTCTGAATTAAAATTATTTTTTGGATCAATATTAATATTTATTATGATTTAATTGTTTTTGTGCATATTTTTAATTGTTTAAAAATACTTTTAATTTTCCAAAAAATATGAAATTTTTTCTCCAAGGTTCTTTGACCTTGTTTTACCTATGATAAATCTCTTGGCCATTTATTTGGGGTTTTGAAGTGGTTTTAGGTTTTTGATCAACCATATTTTAGTTTAATGCATTTTTTAATTAATTTTTATTTGCTTAATTGTGAATAAATTGTGTTGAGCTATTTTTGTTGACTTGTTGAGTTTGACTTTTGTTGTTGGGCCTTGGTCAAGGTTGATTTGACTTTGTTGGACTAAAATCATTTGATTTAGGGGAGTGATGAAATGTACATTTCATCTACCAAAATGAATGAATGATATTAATTTGATAAAAGTCCTCCCATGACCAATTTGAGTTTATTTCATTTCCCCTCCATCTTCATCTTCAATCCCTTTCTATCCCATCCATTCCATTAACCTATCATATCTCTATATCCTAAGGCTAATTGGTTCATAAACCAATACAGTATGGATGAGATTAGGTCCACCCTTTTGCCATTTTCTTTTAAGTCTGGTATGTTTTAGGAGTATGGTTCATAATACCATATCTCTAACATGCATTAACACTAAAATTTCTATTGCCCGACCTCAAATAGTTGTGACTTCTATATAAGTCCAATTACGATTGCTTAACATAACGCTAAATTTTGACTCAAAAGCATAGCATTCTAGTAAGTGAGATTGTAAGTCTCCCCCCTTTCATGGTATTGTGTGGAAACTTGGCCTTTTTTCCTTCCTTTAGAAGATGTCTTGGTTCAAGGATCCATGCTTGTGAATAGAGGGTTGAGTGTTCTCCAAAGAATGACTTAAACAATTGAAAAGCAAAAGTAATACTAACTTCTCATCAACTAACATTTGACTAACTTTTAATTTTAAGTCATTTACTTTATGCACTTTAAATTTAAGTCTTTATCATTTTCCATTATTCATACCATTTAACTTGTTTATTTTAATGCCATTTTCACTTTTCTCACTTGAGCCATATCTTGTGGTTATACTTGTTTGTGTTTGTGGTCTTTTGACCTTAATGTACATAATAAAAACAAAAACCCTTAAAAAGGATTTATGTGGACTGTTGGATATGATCTTAGACATTGGACTTAGAATTAGGCAACATTCCCTATGCAAAAAGGACTTGGCCAATGCTAACATTTATGAAACCAAGTGCTTGTGAAGTGAACTTTCATCTGATGCAGGTGTTGAGATCCCTTTGAGTTCATCTGCTACTTGGTCTTAATGAAGATGTTACTTTGAACCTGTGTCTAATGCCTTATTCTGAGCTATTCAAGGTTTATTTCATCTGATACATGGGGAAGATTATGAAGAAGACTATGGAGTTGCTTGTTTGGATGTGGCTATCTTTATTTGATGCCTTTCTCTTCTTGCTATTTGTGTGATGATATTGCTTGATCCTAAAGTCTAAGGGAAAATTGGGTTTCTATATGAAATTCTTGTCTATTGGATTGCATCCCATTGGTCAAGTCGTTTAAACTCTTAACTTTTGAATTTTTGCTTAGGATTAGTCTCTTCATCTCCTCCCACTTCTTAAATTTCAAATCTCCCCCCTTTTTAAAACCTTCTTTGCTTGTGATTTCTAAACTTAGACTTTGTTGCAAAGTAGAAACTTTGGCCTTATGCCATTGCTTTTTTTTAAACTCTTTTTCTTAATCAAATTTGTAAATGAATCTAACCATATTGACTTAAAATTTCAAAATACAAAAAGAACTAACACCCATTCAAACTCTTTTAGGCCTTTGGTGCCTCTTTTAAACTTAAAATTTTGTTAAAATCAATTCACTCAATTTGAAATTGATACCACGAACTATGAGGTTTTGATCCCTCATTTTATGTTGGTACGTAGGCACAAGTCTGAAGGTCTTGTCAAACAAAAAAAATATAATTAATGAATTCTTTTCTCATCCTCACACTCTATTTATTGCAAACATCATTTTATACCAAAACACATGTGTAGCGGGGTTTTCGTTACCTTTAGGGTTATTGACTAAACCAAAAGTAAACATACAATTCGAGTCGCCACCGCACTTTTATTTGTCCAAAGGAAAGGCTAAAAAGCGAACAAAAGCCAAGTAAGAAGTTTTATCAAATCAAAAACTAATAAAAATGTCAGAGATCTGGGTAAGGGGGTTGGTTATGAAATGGGAAGGTTTTACGCACCCAAAACATCCTTAGTACTCTAAGGGAACCCTTTTTGCAAATATGTGTTGTAGGTTGGTATTTGTGAAAATATGTGCAAAATATTGGGGGGGATGAGAAGAGAATAGGTTATATTTACAAATTTTTTGTTTGAATGGATGAACCCATTGCCTACGTACCATCACAAAGGGGGAGCAAAACCTCGTAGTTAGGGGTAAAAATCTCAAAGATTGGTGAATTGATTTGATCAAAAGCCTTAAGGTCTTTTGTTATCAAAGGGAGAAAACTCAACCTAAACAACAATCCACCATGTGAGGAAGGCTTCAACATACTAGTGAGGGGTTAACCCTATAATAAGTATGGAAGACTTATAATCGAAGCATTAAGGATAAGGTGAGATTCACATCAACCACTATAATAACTCAAACCTATGGCTAATGTTTATGAAAAGGTTTTAATAAGGTGGCCATTGGAACCACAAAAACAACTTTAAATGAGTTGTATTTACAAGTTAGATTTATTTACAAAATAAAGTCGAAGTTGGATTAAGATTTATTCACAATGAGTATTAAGGAAAAGATTTTGAGAAGTCAAAGGCATAAGGCCTAAGTTTCTAGTTTGAAAACAATGTCAAAGTTTGCAAGAAAAGATTTTTGGCTTGGGTTAGAGTGGAGAGAAGAAGAAAAGGGCTAGTCCTAAAACATACAAAGATACGAGAGAAGATAAAACCCTTGGAGTTCCTTTCCTTGAAATCATAGAGATGATTAAAGATGCTCCTTTTCTTTGGACTTAGCACACAAACAAGCAATCACACAATTTAGATTCGAGCTCCTAGGATCTCTATTTGGCTTGTCTAACTTAATTTAGCTACTCATGACAATGGTCCTCTTTACTATCTCAAGATGGAATCCCTATCACACAAGAGCAAACATCAAAAAGTTCAGAATACAATAAGAGGAATGGACAAAGAATAAGTTTAGATGAGAAGTCCTTTAAAGTCAACTTTGAAATTTAGCATTCTAAAGGCATGAGGCCTAGTTGCTCTTCAACAAATTTAGCATTCTAAAGGCATGAGGCCTAGTTGCTCTTGAACTCCTTTAAGCATAGGTAAGTCCTAATTCTAAGTCCTTTCTCCTTTTTGCATTAGGTTCACACAAAACAAAAGCAAAATCAACACAAGACAACAATATATTTATATACAATAATGAGCTCCAATGAGCAAAAGGAAAATGGCATAAACATAAAATATGTGCTTCAGTGAGCAAAATGAAAAGCAATATGAATAAATGAGCAAGAAATAAATGACATTAAAGTAAATTGCAAGAATTTAAATTCTCAAATTAAAGTTAGTAATTAGTATGGTTATGTTAGTTTGTCATAAGACAATGTAGCGCTATGTTAAGCAATCGTAAGTGGACTAATGTAGTAGTCACACCTATCTGAGGTCGGTCAATAAAACTATAAGTAAATAAACACAAGTTAGAGATCATGACTAGTAATCCAAGCTCCTAAAACTTGCCATGCCAAAACAAAAGGGGAAAGGCCTTGTACGGACTTTAGGTTTTTTGCTTGACCAAGAAGCAACCTATCTTGGACACAAAACAACTCACTTGATCTTGGATCAAGTTGAGTTTGGTTTGGATCAAAGAAGGTTAAACCTTTCATTTGTCAAGACCAACCATAAGACCTTAACTCATTGGCCAAAATATGAAAAGAAAGGGATAAAGATGAAATGGATGGAAAGAACATTCAAGCATCAAACACAAATGATCAAATGTGAATCAAATCATCACCAATCAATGCTAAACAGAAAAGAAATGAAGATTACAAGTCAACAAGTCAACCATATTGTTTTGGTAATTTTTGAATTAAATATAAATACAAAATAAAATGAATAAAATATGGTCAAACCTCAAATTTAATTCAAAACAACTTCAACAAGTCCAATTAAATTCTCATTGGTCTAACATGGTCAAACAAACTTTGACAAATTTTTTCAATAATTTTTGAAATCAGAAACTATTTAAAAACAAATAAAAACAATGGAAAATAACACAATATGAATTAAAATCTCAAATAAATCTCAAATCAAATAAGAAATTGATGAGACCATTTTTCATTGACTTATCATCACCCATAGGTGCTATGAAAATATTTTTGGATTTTTCAAATATCAGAAAGTAATTAAAAATGAATTAAAACTATTAAAAACCAAATAATTCACAAAAAATATTAAATGAAGTCACAAAAATAATTAAAAATCAAAATATGAAACTAGATTTTTCAAGAAAATTTTTGGCATTGGTCTGATATTTTTGTTACTTCAAATAAAATATTTATGAATTTTTGAAAATAAAAGGAATTAACTGAAATTAAAAGAAAATAAGAAAAATAGAAAAATCCAGCGCCATCAGATCATTTCATTAATTGACGTGGCAAGGCATCAAAGGCTCAAGGGCGCGGATACAAGGTATACCTGAGTCAAGCGCGCGGATACAAGGTATACCTGAGTCAAGCGCGCAACACATTGCATTAAAACAAGTCAACACATGTAATGGTCAAGATTAAAACGTTTAAACACGATCCAAGGGTTCAGAGGATGCACACGTGGTACAGGCGGTGTAAAACACCTTTTCTAGCGAAGTACCAGAATCCGGCCACCACATGCTGGAAAATAAATTGCAATGAGAATGAAAAATGAAGACATCAAAATGAAGCTGAGGTGGTGTACATCACCACAGTAACCATGGATCATCCTCAACATTCTTATTTAGAGAGAAATGTGAGCTTGAAAATCATGGTGTGTGAACTGAGATGGCACGATTTGAACAATTAAGACCACCATTGGTCTGCCTCAAGTGAGAGGACTTCAGAAAACAACACAAACCAAAGAAAATCACATTGTATTGCAAGATATAGATAAAAAAAGTTTGAGGTTCTACCTCTGAAATGAAGCTTCAAACAACACGAATCCTTCAAGATCTTGATCTGCTTTTGCTCTAGAAGTGTGATGGAGATGATGGGTTAAGGAATTGAGCTTTGAAAATCAACTAATGATGTTGAATTTCAAGCTTGAAAGAGAAAGAGAAAACTGAAAATTCCTTTAGTGAGGGTTGGGATTTCAATTCAGCAGCAATTCAGATCTCCACTTGGTTGCCAATTGAATGAGGATGAACACTTATTTATAGCTGAAATGGATTGCAAGGCATGGTTCCCTCGTGTGCATGAAATTTGAATCCTTTTTGCATGGGCCTGTACAGGCGCATGCAAGGCCCAATGATGGGTGATAATCCATGCTGAACTCAAATGGAATTGAATTGGACGTGCAATTGGAGTGGCATTAGCTTGCACATGAAGTTACAACATGAAATGCAAAAATGGACCTAAATAGAAAGCTCTTCGAAACTCCCACATGGAAAGTCCAAAAAAATAATGTTTGTAATGGTTGGAAAGCTCTTGAAACAAGAAACAAAAGTCATGTTGGGAAAAAATTCATTTGGCATTTTGAAATTAATGAAAATTGGCTGTGAAAGTTTGGTCACAAAACATGTCTAAGTCACGCTTTGAAAATTTCCACCAAAATCAAGCATCTTCAAGCCCCTCCGTTTCCATGATGCAAGCTTCAAATGGAAAAATCTCCAACATAAACGTTGTAGATATTTTCAAGAAGATAAATTTAGACTTAAATTTTGCATCATTTGGATTTTTCATGAGAAAGTTATGGGCACCTGAAGTTGGGCATTTTTCAAATTCAATGACTTAGGTCCAAAGTGACCTATAATATTTTGTATTATAACATGTATTTATTTTAGTATTATGAAGTTTTGCCCAACATAACATTTTAAGTAGACATATTAAGCTTTCCAATGCATTTGGTCTGACCTAAAAATCATAAAAATTAAGGAAGTTAGGTCCTTGGTAAGTTGACCTAAAATTAGGGTTTCAGTCAAAATGACCTATAATGTTTTGAAATGAATGATGACCTTCCCAGTTTCAAATGGATTTTTGATGAACATGAAAGTTGTTCATATGGTTCTTAAGAACAATTTTTTTCTTGGGTTTATCTTCATTTGACAAACACAGTCAAAGCACATTTGAAATTAGGGTTTCCTTGGGAAACAACCTTTAAGCCCTTTGGGTTATCTTGATCAAATTGTCAAATTGAGATACTTGGGAGACATATATGATGATTAGGAGATTTGTGGACCATTTTCATGCTTTTTATCATCTCCATCTAGCCACTTCATTGAGCTTAGGAGCCTCCTAGGAGCATGGGAGAACATGATCACTTGAGCTTTAAAACAAAAAGAGTCAGTGACATATTTTTGTGCTTTTGGTTAGTAATAAAAATAAGAAAAGAAATAATATATAATATAAGCATGCTTGGTGGTCTCAAACCACTCACACAAATCTCAACCCTAGGGTTAAGGAGCCAAACATGATATGATCCTTGAGGCAATGCACTGAGCAATGATATGATGTCATGAGGGATCTTAGGGTCAAAATTAGGGTCTTACAGATGCCCCTATTTAAAGTCATTCTAGCTGGAGATATGAAGGTTAAAATCTTCGTCTCGACGAGGTAGAATGGGCCTAAATAATAACAAAGAGACGAATTTTGGTCCCTAAGAGACCTCATGATGCAAATGTATGTATGTAAAATAAAATCTTCATGGTGAATGATTGCCACGAAGGAAAAGAAATCAGAAGAAAATGAAAACCCATAGGAGTAATACACTCACTAGGGATACAAAGACTCTGGGGAAAAATAAAAAGGCGTGAGCAGGCCATGACTTGAAAACTTGCTGGGAGACACAACTCTGGAGAAGAATTATGATGTGCAATCTTGAACTCGCTACACAACTCTTTCATCATCTTGTTGTTCAAGTTAGGTCCATTATCAGTAATGATCTTATTTGGCACACCATATCAGCATATGAGTTGGTTCTTGATAAACTTCACAACCACCTTCCTGGTCACATTTGCATACAATGCCGCTTCAACCCACTTGGTGAAATAATCAATAGCTACGAGAATAAAACGGTGACCGTTAGACGCCTTTGGCTCAATCATGCCAATCATGTCAATTCTCCACATGGAGAAAGGCCATGGTGAGGAAATAACATTCAGAAGTGTCGGGGGAATATGAATCTTATCCGCATAAATCTGACACTTGTGGCATTTTTTCACATATTTGCAGCAGTTAGACTCCATTGTCAGCCAATAGTAGTCTGCTCTCAACATCTTCTTTGCCATAACATGTCCATTGGAATAAGTACCAAATGAACCCTCATGGACTTCGGTCATCAACAGGTATGCTTCGTGTCTATCCACACATCTGAGCAGAAGCATGTCAAAATTCCTCTTGTAAAACACATCACCATTAAGGTAGAAACTGCCAAATAGTCTCCTCAAAGTCTTCTTATCTTTAATAGATGCCCCAGGCGGGTAAGTCCGACTCTGAAGAAAGCACTTGATATCATAATACCATGGCTTATCATCTTTTACTTCCTCAACTGCAAACACATGAGCTTGTCTATCCAAGCACATCACGATAATATTTGGAACTTCATTCCAATACTTCACCACAATCATTGAAGCAAGCGTAGCAAGAGCATCTGCCATCCGATTCTCATCTCGAGGGATATGATGGAAGTCAACCTCAGTAAAGAAAGTTGAAATCCTCCTCGCATAATCTCTATATGGGATGAGGTCAGGTTGATTCGTCTCCCATTCACCCTTAATCTGATTAACAACAAGGGCCGAATCACCATAAACATCAAGATGTTTGATCCTAAGATCAATACATTCCTCCAAACCCATAATACAAGCCTCATATTCCGCCATATTATTTTTTGCATTTGAAAGTTAGCCTTCTTTTAAAAGGAAAATGCGTGCCTTGAGGAGTAATAATCATTGCCCCAATACCATTTCCATACTGATTAACAACACCATCGAACACCATACTCCATGGGGAACTAGGCTCTGGCCATTCATCGAGCGTGGGCTCATCACAATCTTTCATCTTCAAATACAGAATCTCCTCATCAGGGAAGTCGTACTGCACAGACTGATAACCTTCAATTGGTTGATGTGCCAAATGGTCAGCCAAGATACTACCTTTAATAGCCTTTTGAGCTCGATACTCAATATCATACTCAGATAACAACATCTGCCAACAGACAATTCTCCCAGTTAAGGCAGGCTTCTGAAAGATATACTTGATTGGATCCATTTTGGATATCAACCAAGTCGTATGATTTAACATATACTGGCGTAAGCGCTTAGCAGCCCAAGCCAAAGCGCAACATGTCTTCTCAAGCATTGAGTACCGAGACTCACAATCAGTAAAAATTTTACTCAAGTAGTATATTGCATATTCTTTCTTTCCTGATTCATCTTGCTGACTGTAAGACCCCAATTTTGGCCCTAAGATCCCTCATGGCATCATATCATATCATATCATTGCCTCAAGGATCATTGTGCACCTTTGCTTGCCTCCTAGTGGGTGGGTATCTTGTGAGTGTGGTTCTTGATCACCAAGCATGTATTGAATTTGTATATCATTGCTTTTCATTTTGTTTACTAACCAAAAGTACAAAAATATTGTCATTTAACCTTGTTTCTTGCAGCTGAAGCAAACTAGGTCAAAATAGTCAAATCATTCATTGAGCAATGTATGGTGACCATTCTTGCAGAATTTGGGCACCATGATCATTCATAAGAAGTTCATTTGAGTTGTGATATCATTTTGAATCAAGATCTCAAGTGGTAGGGGCTTGGAATTCATCAGAGTATGGTTCAGTCAACCAAAACCCTAGCAAAGTCAATTGTGGTCAACTGTGCATTTAATCAGTGATTTGATGGTGGGAATTGGTTTGAGAGGTCTCATTCATGTCCATACAAGCCTCATATAACATGTCAAACATCCACAGTGAAGGATTTGAGGTCAGACAAAAAGTTTCCAAAAATAGTAAGTTGACCTGTAATTGGAAATTGCCAAAAATGGAAAGTTCTTCTCCTCAAAATTACCTCATCATACAAGCTTCAAATGAATTTTTGTCCAACATGAAACTTGAAGATCTTGTTCTCCCATTTCCAAAAAGTCCAAGAACACTCATTTCCCATATGTGGTTGGCAAGTTATGATCAAATCATTCTAAAGAATTTTTGAACTTCAACGTGGCATAACTCTTGAACCATTTGGCCAAATTGAGTGAGGTTTTTTGCTACAAGTCACATTTGACATGCTCTATCCAAATCCTTCATCACATTTCATCAAAAATCATCCAATCAAAATGGCCTTTTTCAAGTGACTTGAATTAAAAATGGGAGGTGTAAAAAGTGACTTTTCATTTTAAGCCTTTTCCACACATTCTACCAATTACACTTGATTAAAAATAGTATTTGGAGTTTGCTGAGCCCAATTTTCGCACTGTAGCATGCCATGCACATGCAACATGAGTGGTTTTACCAATTGTCCAAAACACCTCCATTTGAGCTAATTGCATTTACCATTTCATTAACCAAGTTTAGGCATTGTTAATTAGGAGTATATATAGCATGATTCTGACTGAAAACCCTGGCCACAATTTACAAAAACTCAGATCCAAACTTTTTTCTCTAAAAAAAAACTCTCAATTCTTCATCTTGATTTTTTCTGAAAAAATTGCCAAAGAGCTCGTGCTATTGTTCATTGATTCATCACTTGCCATCATTTTTGGAGCTTTTGCAAGCATAGTTTCCCAACTGTTGAAGCTAAAACCAGCACTGTTCCATTGAACCTCTTCCATGGCAGTTGAGCTTTTGAGTTGGAATCGAGGCAACTGAACCTTCAACACTCTTCCATTCATCATCTGGGACGCCATTGAACTTCTATTTTCACTTTGCAAGGCCAGAAAAACACTGTTTCAAATCTGCATCTTCATAGAGGTTGGATTTCGATTCTCTTTATTCTTGAAATCATGTTGTGCTTTGGATAGATCTTGCCATGCTGAGTTCACTGAATGTTGTAGTTTTGATTTTAGTTGAGTATTAAGAGAGAAATATTGATTTGAAGTTTGTTGGTCAAATGTTATCTTGCTCGATTCTCCCACTTTAGCATGAATTAGGATTATTGAATGTTGGATTGTGAATGTACATGCTGAGACGAACATGATGATATGTCATTTGTGAATTTTGGTGAATTTTTTTTCATGAGCTGGAAATCTGGAATAACACTTTGAATGTGTTCATGAACCCTAAATTTTTAAACCCAGAACCGTGTTTGATCGATGGGAAGCTCCTTCTGCATGTTTATCGCGTTTCCGTCCCATGAAACCAATTGTTGCTTGACACGCCCTTAAGTGAAACGCGGCGTTTCACTTAAGGGACCTCATGTTTACCAATTTGCCATTATCCGTTTAATATTTCATTTAAATCATTTTCATTTTCAATTTTTATTTCATTTCGCATGGTGATCTTAGAAAATCCATAACTCTTCCAATACTTGTCCAAACAATATGGGATTTTTTGTGAAATGCTCCTCATGATCTCTAGTTTATTATGGTGTTTTTTCCAGATTTTTTGCACGTGTGGATTTTTAAATGGGCTTGGGTTTGTTCATGTGTGTCCAATTTGTGTATGCCTTGCCATTTTGCTTGTGAAATGATGATACTTAATCCAATGCCTCTCAAATTTTTGTGCTTAAACTAGAGATGTTCATGGTCATTTTGGTGTAGAGTTTGTGATTTTATCATTGCTGGTTGTTGAGATATGATTTTTTGAATAGAGGTGTGACAATTTGTGTCACACCATTCATGTCCAACTTGTTGATTTTTGTTACCATGCTTATTAAACTCAAAATGGTCTGGATTTTTGCATGAGGATACCTGTGAATGTTGAGAATGCTTATGAATTTTCCTGGAATTTTTGTATGCATTTCCTATTTGTTTGATAATTTCTCCCCTGTTTGACCAATTGTTGACCTTCTTGGGATATATGCTTTTACATGACTTGTGAAATTCTCATGCCTTATCACATGAAGTTGAAAATTTGTGGATTGTTTATTAACATGTTTAACTTCATTTTGGCTTTGGTCTCATTCATTTATCAATTGTTTCCACTGTTTTATGATTGCTTGAAGTTGATACATGATTTGTGGCATTGTTTGAGCTTGTATTTGCATACCATGACTTGATGAATTTAATTTCCATACCTCCTCTTGTCCAAATGAGCTGAAATTTGGTATGCTTATCATGTTGTGGATGATGTTTGATCATGAATTATTTGAGGGTTTATTGAAATGTTTGTGATTGGATTTGAGGGGAGTCTTTCTGTTGACTTCTTTGAGGTTCTATATGACATGCTTTGACCTAATTTGTTTGTGAAATGATAATGATGAATGATATGAATGAAACCACTTGGGTTTGTTTCTTAATTGTTTGAACTTGATTTTGGATAGCTTTCACTTGCTGTTTTGAATTTTTTATCTCCTTTTGACCCTAGGCTTGTCCTAGTGGTCTTGTTGCTCATGTTTGAGTTTGGTTTTTTCAGGTTAAGAAGCAAATGCTTTAAGGAGATTAATGCAAGTTGATTGAGTTTGATTGATTGTCATGAACTAACTTGTTTGTTTTGTAGGATGCTTAGCTCATATGCTTTGAGCTTTGTGCATTGCACATTTGATTGATTGTGTTGACTGTTGATCCTTATCTTATATTGGTTTTGACTTTGAGTTGTATACTGATTATATTTGATTGATTTCAGGTACCATTAGTTGCTAATAGTTCTTTGAGAACTTGCATTGCTTTGCTTGATAGCATTTGCATTGAGGTATAGCACCTTCTTCTTCATGTAGTCTGGAAGACCTGGCCTGTTACTTGGCCAGGCAACTATCTGAAGTCCTCCTTAAGAGGCGATGTTTGTGCTTGTTTACTTTTGTCCCAAGCAGGAAAAGTCCTTTGAATAAGGCAATTGGTAGAACCCAAGAGATATGTAACCTATCTCCTACTATTCTGTGTGTCACTCACCTTGCTCACACCACATGTGTTGATGCATAGTGAGTAAAAGCCCAAGATCTATCGAGTCAATAATCTATGGATAGAGTTCCTATTTTCTGAACTCCCACACCTTCTATCATTTGAAGCTCTCCCTGACCAGGGATAAGAGCATGAGGCACACCCCTCATATCCTTTCATCTGCTTCACCTTGGCTCTCAATGTCAAGGTTAAGAGCACCGTTAACCCTATTCCAGTTGGCTTCAATGCCTAACCCTTTTGTATGAGCCTGATGCTTGGTTATAGAGTGTGCTAAATGACTTTGGTTGATTGACTACTTAGTTCATTTGTACATGTCTGCTTGCATGCTTTGTGCATTTATCATCATTAATTGCTCATTAGTGCATGATCATTTCATTTGTCTTTGTGACATATCTTTGTTGTTTGCCCATTGAGGACAATTGCAAGACCATTCATTGGCCATTGTTCCTATGATATGGAAGCGAGTATAAGACCATTTCATTGGCCACTCATCTTCTCTTTGCCTGATGCATTTGTTTGTTGTATGTGAGGATGCAATTGTAAGTCCGTGTAATTTGGCATTTGTTTTCCCATGATCATATGTTGGAGGTTAGAGTAAGCCCAGATAGATTGGCATCTGACATCCAAGTGTTTGCTTTGTTTTTGTTGGAGATTGGTATAAGTCCATATAGATTGGCATCCGGTATCCACTTTTTATTTCTTTGTTGAGGAGATTGGTATAAGTCCATAGAGTGGCCTCTGATATCCAGTTTTGTTTTAGGAGATTGGTATAAGTCCAGTGATTGGCATCCGATATCCGCTTTTGTTGACTTTCTTCTTTTGCTTTGCTTGTTTGTTATTACTCATTGCCTATTCCAAAGGACACATTTGAATCATCTTCTATATGATCTCAAGAGGTGAACCTTCTAGGAAGTTTTACACTCCATCTTCATCCATTCATCCATTTTGTCCTAAACCTTTTCACACATTGCTTTCAAAACTTGAGATAAATATTGTGCAAACATCTTCATGCTTTCAAATTAGAAACCTGGACCCTAAGTCCTTGACTTTTCAAACTCCATTTCATAATACTTCTTTTGAATCAATCTTAATCATACTTTGACCCTCCTTTTGTAAATACTCATAATCAATTAACTTCACCCATTCAATTGTTTTGTGGCTTTGTCCATTCTTGTTAAGTTTTCATACATTAGCCATAGATTTGATTTATCCTAGTTGGTTGATGTTAATCTCACCTATTTGTCCTTAGTTGATTGAATTGTAAGTCTTCCTTGCTTATTATAGGGTTAACCCCTCACTAGCAAGTTGAAGCTTTTCTCACATGGTGGACTTGTTGTTTCATAAGGTTGAGTTTTCTCCTGTGGATAACGTAAGACCTTAGGGCTTGTGTTTATAATTGATTCCACTAACTTTTGGAAATCTTTTAGCCGAACTACGGCGTTTTGATCCTTTACCTTTCATGGAAAGGTACGTAGGAAACGGGTTCATCCGTTCAAACACAAAAATAATTAACTTGTACATTCTTTTCTCATCTTCCCATTCATGTTTGCACAATATGTCAAAAACAATAAACATTTTTTTATATAACAAGTGTGAAAAGGGCTCCCTAGGAGTACCTAGGACGTAGTGGGTGCCTAACACCTTCCCATTGCGTAATTTACCCCTTACCCAGACTCTCTGATCTTTTCATTAGTTTTCTATGTGTAAAACTTCTTAGGCTTTTGTTCGCTTTTTAGCCAGTCCTTTGGATAAATAAAAGTGCGGTGGCGACTCGATTCATTGTATGCTTTGCTTTTGATTTAATCAATAAATCATATAGCGACGAATACACCGCTACAGAAAAGTGGCGACTCTGCTGGGGACAAACAATCCTTGGTGGTATTGCCTACTTTTCACCCTTGTTGTGTGCTATATTGTTATTTGTTATATGACATATTTTTGTACCATTTGGGATAACTGTATTGATTGTAATGTTTGAATTGCTTGATATACAATTGTTGTTTGCTTTGGTGATCTGTGAGATGAGTTTTATACCCGAACTCGAGTGCACTCTAGGATAGGAGAATGGCGTAGTCTTGTTG
Organism: Lathyrus oleraceus; assembly: GCF_024323335.1. NCBI lineage: Eukaryota > Viridiplantae > Streptophyta > Magnoliopsida > Fabales > Fabaceae > Lathyrus > Lathyrus oleraceus. The sequence goes on along the minus strand of NC_066585.1, from coordinate 251,490,666 downwards.
ACTGGTGTGGAGTATTCCTTAGCCAGTTGACTTGCGAGCCCATTCACTTGGTGGAGGTCATGTTGGATTAATAATGTCACACAAGTTATTTGTGGTTAGGCATTATTCGTTCAATCATGTGCCTTAGAAACCAAGGACCTTAGTTTACCAAGCCCATCTTGGCCTATTTTTAGGACGTAGTGCGGAGGTCGTTCAGATGTAAGATCTGATGCGATTGTTACGCGATACTACACTCATAAGAGTCTCTCTTGAGAATATTTTTGGAATACGAGTATTCGTTCCTCCGATAATATCCGAGAGATGGGACGATGATTATGGGAACCTCTGGTAGAACATGTCTAGCAGGTTTAAACCCTAGTACACTCCCTTTGGGTGGTCCTTAACCGAGACTCCATGCTCGTGACTCCCAGCAAACCCGTGATTCGTGGTTGAGTCGTTCAAATATCGTTAATATCAATGGAACTTGGGTATTGATAAGGTGTAAAACCTAAATCTACCAAAATGGATGATTGATATTAAGGATGTTAGAGCCGATTCATGTACCGTTAATATCAATTGAACTTGGGTGTCGATAAGGTGAAAACCATAATCCACCAAAATGGATGATTGATATTAGGGATACAATGAGCTTTGCCATGACCTTTGTCTGGTGTGCTTTGCTTGATCCTTGAGTGTGATTGTTGCATTCATGCATTCATGCATTCATCTGCATCCATATCATCAGAAAAAAAAGAAAATTTCAAGGAACTTAAAGGGTTTATTTGCAAAATTTTCAAACATGGAAAAAACCGGAAATTTTTTTCACCTGATATATCTGATAAGATATTCTCATATACGATCAAAATGCTTAAATATTTCAAAGTTTGCAAGTAAAACCCTTGAGTTCCTTTGAAATAAAAACAAGCATATGCACAAACACTTCATGCATCATTTGCATAAGCGGGCGTTTTGTTCCGGTCTCCCGTCCTGTGGTCTGACCCTGCGATCTTCATTTATTTTGAAGACGCACCTCGCCGGTACTACATTGGGTTATCTCTGCCAGATTGATGGATCATCCTGAGCAAGAGAGCTGCGAACTCGAGGAGGAATCTGCCAGACAGAGTGCTTTTGATGGATTTATTCCTGGTTAGCCACTTGTCTTCTTTCTCGTATATTGACACTGAGGATGAAGTTGGAACGCCGTTCCAAGCTTTATCTATTGATGAACCAATCGAGAAGAAGTCTCCTTCATTTGCTTCCTACCGTGATGCGAAGCTGGCCATTGAATGTGGTGCAGTTGCTGGTTTAGGGAAGGTGATCGAGCTTGAAGACGACAGATCCCGGGCTGGCATTGGCTATGATTCTGGGGCATTTAATGAGCAAGGTTTGTTCAAGAGTGGAGGTTTCATCCGTGCTGATCAACTTGAGGAAGAAGCTGCTGCTATCTTGGAAGAGGACGCAGAGTATCTGAACAACTTCGTCATCCCTGGTGGTGTCTGCCACAATTTGGTCGCTGTAGATGTTCCTACAGTCATCCATAGATCAGAGTAATTGTTCACTTTGTTCAAAACCCTTCTCCCATGCCAAAAGGAGAAGTGATGACATTGTTGGCAGCATTTAATACAATGATGTTTTCATTCAATTAATGCATTGTTAAACATTTGTTTTTCCATTTGTTTTCACTTTTTGCTTTTTGCATGAAATCAATGATCACAAAAAACCCTGAAAAACAAGAAAGCAATCTTTTCATCTGCATAATGATTTGCTTGTTTAAATTCAAAAGCTTTCCATTATCCAAAATCGTTATGCAGGGATTTCTAAACCCATTGAACATAATGATCCAACGCCATCTCCCAATCTTGAATTCTTTGTATTCGAAGCAGAAGAAGATGATGTTGAAAGGGTTCCTGATGAGATTACCTGATTTCTTGAACACTAAAGGAGCTCATTCAGCTGTGTCATGAGAATCAACAAAACAGTCAAACTGGGGCATTACAAATGTAATGTAAAAAGAAAAAAAAAGAGAAGAGGAAAAAAAAGATGAAAAATAAAAAATCAGGAAAATTTTTTCAAAATTTTTTCAAAAGAAAAAAGAAAAATTATACCCTCAAGTCCCTAGTTGACTGATGCTGAATGGATTCAAAGTCGTTACGACCAATTGAATTTGATTGAAGAGAAGCGGTTAACTGCCATGTGTCATGGTCAGTTATATCAGCAGAGAATGAAGAAAGCATTCGATAAGAAGGTCAAGCCTCGTGTGTTCCGAGAGGGTGACCTCGTGCTCAAGAAAGTTTTGTCTTTCGCGCCCGATTCCAGGGGCAAGTGGACTCCAAACTACGAGGGTCCATATGTTGTTAAGAGAGCCTTTTCAGGCGGTGCTTTGATGCTTACAACAATGGATGGGGAGGATTTCACTCGTCCTGTGAATTCAGATGCAGTCAAGAGATACTTTGCCTAAAAAAAGTGTATGCAAAAGAAAAAACAGAATAACTCGCTAAGTTGAAAACCCGAAAGGGCGGCTTAGGCAAAAATGAGCGTCTCGGTGGAGAACCTGCAAGGGTAATCCAGGCAAAAATTAGAGACTTGAAAAAAAAAGAATATTTGCATCCCGCTAGATTGAGTACCTCACCCTGGGGCAATCTAGGCAAAAATTAGGGATTTGGCAAGTAACTGCATCCTGACAAGACTTTCTGTTTCACCAGCTGTCATTTCGTCAGAGGATTCTCGATTCATCGTCAACTGAAGTTTCGAATACAGCGAGATTCAAATTGGTAGAGAAAGGATCATTATGTTCAATGTAGCCCTCTTCCAATATATATCACTGATTTCAAATTTGTACAGATCTATGGAGTCTTGCCATTTGCAGGCTACCATTCCATCAAATCAATTTGAGCTTTTTATCCAATTATTTGCACTCTTACTTGTTTCAATTCAACAAATGTTTTGCATGTTTTAATTGATAAAATGTCATTGTTTTAAACAAATAAATTTTTCAAAAATTGTGGTTTTAAACAAAGTGAATATTCACAAGGTTGAAAGGATACTCGAGAATATCTCAGTGCTCCCCCAAGGGTGGCATGATCTCCAACAGGTAAGACATTTGTTCATATTCCTGGTTTGGTTGTATCTTCTTTCTTCAGATCTTTGTTGGGGTTGTTCCTCAAGCAGAGTTGTTGGTGGGGTTGTTCCCCAAGCAGGGTGTTGTTGAAGGTTTCGCTTTCTCCAGCAGCAGTCTTCCCCAGCATGGGTGCTCTCCTTGTGGAAGATTCGGCGGTTGATGGTTTGTCATCCTGGTGCCCCGTCACTTTCTCCAGTGGGTCGACATCCCCAGACTTTATTTGTCTCCTCAGCACAGTCGCGAGCAGAGTTGTTGTCACTCTCCCCAACGCAGTTGCCAGTAGAGTTGTTGCTTTCTCTCTATCAGAGTGTTTGTTCTCCTCGGCAGAGCAGGATTTATTTTCCTACTCAGTGGTTGATTGGGTTGATATCCCAGTTTGTTCACCCATTCTTTCCCAGCGTAGTCTGCAGAGTGGTTGTTGGGGCAGATTTGCCTGTTGAATACTCCTTCAATCCCTAGTATGGTCGGATGATGGCTCCATCATCCAGAGATTGGATTGACTTCCTGATTGCTTTCGATCCTCAGTAGAGTGGCTTTTGTTGCAAAATCTACCGATGTGATCCGCCAAATGTGTGTTCTCCCCGAGTAGAGTGGTTTGTTGCCGCAGTTACTTGTGTGATCTGTCCTCCCTCAGTGGGTTGTTCCCCAAGAGAGTAGCTGACATTTTTTCCCCAGTAGATTTGCTTATGCAGTTAGATTCTACTTGGATGATGTTTTCCTTTAGTGGGTTGTTCCCCGGGTTTGTTTGGAGGTACAAAGCTCTTTGTTTCTCAGTTGATGCTGAGATCCCCTGCGGATCTTCGAGATTTTCTCTTGTTCCCCAACAGATTCGTCTTGGTGGCTGTTTTGCCCGTTGTGACTTTCTGTACCCTGGTTTGGTTGTTTGCTGATCCATCACTCAGAGATTTGGTGTTTCCTGATATCTCTGATCCTCTGCTTCCCCAGCAGTACCCGCAGATCTATGCTTTATGGCATATAGATCTCCGCAGATTGGCTTTCCAGTTGGTTCTCCCCTGGAAGTATAGTACCGGGCGTTTGATTCCTGGACCTGTTTGTGTTAGATATGTCTGTTTTGTCAGCATTCATCAAACATAAATCACGCATATTCGTGCATATTCATAAACATTCAGATATTCATGTTGCATTTCTCGCGTTATATCTTTTGTTGATTATTCCTTGCTATGGTGGTGCAGATCCCTAATAGATCTCCCCTAGCAGATGTCGGGGTTAAATCTCTCCATATAGAGTCAGCCCCGTAAGCAGAAAATGTCTGTTGTCTTTCCTTCTGCAGTTCCCCATTGAGATATATCCTCGTGGATGACGGTTTCTTCCGTTTCCTCCCAACATATATATTGGGATGGATTTTTCTATTTGAGTTACATCCTCATTAGGACGTGTCTTGATTCAGTCTGTCTTTTCGGAATATTCCCGATTTGGCGTTTGTCAACTGTTTCTTGTGCTTCCCTGTTGGAATTGTCTATTCCCCAGCGGAATCTTTTGGGCCTCTACCCTTATACCGGTAGTTGTAAGTCCTATTTTCTTTGCCCTTTCAGCGGAATTGGTGGTTATATACCTTTTATTCCTCGACAAGTTTGGTTTTTTACCCCGTATTCGGTAGATGTAAACCCTAATTGATAGTTATCCCCACCAGAGTTTGGCTATTACCCCGTATTCGGTAGTTGTAAGTCCTATCTCTTTTTCCCTAACAGAGGTAACCTTTGTGGTTCGTTCTGGTTGTTGGTGGATTGTGTGCTGTTCTAGCCCCATCCCCAGTTGAGTCTGTGGTCTTCTACCCCGTATTTGGTAGCTGTAAATCCTAGGTGTTGATTCTTTCTCCTCAGCGGAGTTTGTGCCTTGTGGTACAGTTGTGGATAATTGCCGGATGCTTGCAATTTATCCCCAGCGGGTCTCCTTTCATTTACCCTTGTGTTGGTAATGTTGTTGTTCCCTTTGATCGGTCATCATTATATACCTAGTTTAGTATCCTGATACCTTTCTTTTCGGTTGATTTATCCTTTATTAACCCAGTAACCGGTTTTGGATAATCTTCCATGCGAGTATGTTATTCACGGTCTGCCGGTAATGAATAATATATCTCATGCACTCTTCAGTCGAAGCCTTTTATGTTTCCCTGGTCGAGTAAGATTCGCTATTTCCTTTTGCGGAATCGAATGTTTTTTTGTTGTGTTGGATAATTGTCGGATGCTTGCAATTTATCCCTTTGAGTTGTCTTTCGTTTACTCGGATGCTTGGTATCGATTGTCTCTCTTTTTGGTTAGTCACCTATTATATACTTCGATATCTCTGGTGTCTTTCCCTTTCGAGTATATTATTCATGGTCTGCCGGTAATGAATAGTATATCTCATGCGCTCTTTGGTTGGAATCCTCTGTTGATCTTCCCCAGTCGAGTAAGATTCGTATTCTTTGTAGAATCGAATATCCATCCCTTAACCAGTTTGTGTTTTGGATGATGAGTGTTTTGGCATATATACCAATCCACATTTTCGGTAGATCACCTATTATATACCTCGGTATCTCTGGTGCTTCTTACCATGCGAGTTTATTATCTACGTTCTGACGGTAATAGATAATATATCTCATGCGAGTTTTCTTATCCACGGTCTGCCGGTAATGGATATTATATCTCATGCACTCTTTGGGTTTGTGTCCCCAGTTGAGTAAGATTCGTTTTCCCGTTGTGGACCTCATATTTACCAATTTGCCATTATCCGTTTAATATTTCATTTAAATCATTTTCATTTTCAATTTTTATTTCATTTGGCATGGTGATCTTAGAAAATCCATTACTCTTCCAATACTTGTCCAAATAATATGGGATTTTTTGTGAAATGCTCCTCATGATCTCTAGTTTATTATGGTGTTTTTTCCAGATTTTTTGCACGTGTGGATTTTTAAATGGGCTAGGGTTTGTTCATGTGTGTCCAATTTGTGTATGCCTTGCCATTTTGCTTGTGAAATGATGATACTTAATCCAATGCCTCTCAAATTTTTTGTGCTTAAACTAGAGATGTTCATGGTCATTTTGGTGTAGAGTTTGTGATTTTATCATTGCTGGTTGTTGAGATATGATTTTTTGAATAGAGGTGTGACAATTTGTGTCACACCATTCATGTCCAACTTGTTGATTTTTGTTACCATGCTTATTAAACTCAAAATGGTCTGGATTTTCGCATGAGGATACTTGGGAATGTTGAGAATGCTTGTGAATTTTCCTGGAATTTTTGTATGCATTTCCTATTTGTTTGATAATTTCTCCCCTGTTTGACCAATTGTTGACCTTCTTGTGATATATGCTTTTACATGACTATGCCTTATCACATGAAGTTGAAATTTTGTGGATTGTTTCTTAACATGTTTAACTTCATTTTGGCTTTGGTCTCATTCATTTATCAATTGTTTCCACTGTTTTATGATTGCTTGAAGTTGATACATGATTTGTGGCATTGTTTGAGCTTGTATTTGCATACCATGACTTGATGAATTTAATTTCCATACCTCCTCTTGTCCAAATGAGATGAAATTTGGTATGCTTATCAAGTTGTGGATGATGTTTGATCATGAATTATTTGAGGGGAGTCTTTTTGTTGACTTCTTTGAGGTTCTATATGACATGCTTTGACCTAATTTGTTTGTGAAATGATAATGATGAATGATATGAATGTGAAACCACTTGGGTTTGTTTCTTAATTGTTTGAACTTGATTTTGGATAGCTTTCACTTGCTGTTTTGGATTTTTTATCTCCTTTTGACCCTAGGCTTGTCCTAGTGGTCTTGTTGCTCATGTTTGAGTTTGGTTTTTTCAGGTTAAGAAGCGAATGCTTTAAGGAGATTAATGCAAGTTGATTGAGTTTGATTGATTGTCATGAACTAACTTGTTTGTTTTGTAGGATGCTTAGCTCATATGCTTTGAGCTTTGTGCATTGCACATTTAATTGATTGTGTTGACTGTTGATCCTTATCTTATATTGGTTTTGACTTTGAGTTGTATACTGATTATATTTGATTGATTTCAGGTACCATTAGTTGCTAATAGTGCTTTGAGAACTTGCATTGCTTTGCTTGATAGCATTTGCATTGAGGTATAGCACCTTCTTCTTCATGTAGTCTGGAAGACCTGGCCTGTTACTTGGCCAGGCAACTGTCTGAAGTCCTCCTTAAGAGGCGATGTTTGTGCTTGTTTACTTTTGTCCCAAGCAGGAAAAGTCCTTTGAATAAGGCAATTGGTAGAACCCAAGAGATATGTAACCTATCTCCTACTATTCTGTGTGTCACTCACCTTGCTCACACCACATGTGTTGATGCATAGTGAGTAAAAGCCCAAGATCTATCGAGTCAATAATCTATGGATAGAGTTCCTATTTTCTGAACTCCCACACCTTCTATCATTTGAAGCTCTCCCTGACCAGGGATAAGAGCATGAGGCACACCCCTCATATCCTTTCATCTGCTTCACCTTGGCTCTCAATGTCAAGGTTAAGAGCACCGTTAACCCTATTCCAGTTGGCTTCAATGCCTAACCCTTTTGTATGAGCCTGATGCTTGGTTATAGAGTGTGCTAAATGACTTTGGTTGATTGACTACTTAGTTCATTTGTACATGTCTGCTTGCATGCTTTGTGCATTTATCATCATTAATTGCTCATTAGTGCATGATCATTTCATTTGTCTTTGTGACATATCTTTGTTGTTTGCCCATTGAGGACAATTGCAAGACTATTCATTGGCCATTGTTCCTATGATATGGAAGCGAGTATAAGACCATTTCATTGGCCACTCATCTTCTCTTTGCCTGATGCATTTGTTTGTTGTATGTGAGGATGCAATTGTAAGTCCGTGTAATTTGGCATTTGTTTTCCCATGATCATATGTTGGAGGTTAGAGTAAGCCCAGATAGATTGGCATCTGACATCCAAGTGTTTGCTTTGTTTTTGTTGGAGATTGGTATAAGTCCATATAGATTGGCATCCGGTATCCACTTTTTATTTCTTTGTTGAGGAGATTGGTATAAGTCCATAGAGTGGCCTCTGATATCCAGTTTTGTTTTAGGAGATTGGTATAAGTCCAGTGATTGGCATCCGATATCCGCTTTTGTTGACTTTCTTCTTTTGCTTTGCTTGTTTGTTATTACTCATTGCCTATTCCAAAGGACACATTTGAATCATCTTCTATATGATCTCAAGAGGTGAACCTTCTAGGAAGTTTTACACTCCATCTTCATCCATTCATCCATTTTGTCCTAAACCTTTTCACACATTGCTTTCAAAACTTGAGATAAATATTGTGCAAACATCTTCATGCTTTCAAATTAGAAACCTGGACCCTAAGTCCTTGACTTTTCAAACTCCATTTCATAATACTTCTTTTGAATCAATCTTAATCATACTTTGACCCTCCTTTTGTAAATACTCATAATCAATTAACTTCACCCATTCAATTGTTTTGTGGCTTTGTCCATTCTTGTTAAGTTTTCATACATTAGCCATAGGTTTGATTTATCCTAGTTGGTTGATGTTAATCTCACCTATTTGTCCTTAGTTGATTGAATTGTAAGTCTTCCTTGCTTATTATAGGGTTAACCCCTCACTAGCAAGTTGAAGCTTTTCTCACATGGTGGACTTGTTGTTTCATAAGGTTGAGTTTTCTCCTGTGGATAACGTAAGACCTTAGGGCTTGTGTTTATAATTGATTCCACTAACTTTTGGAAATCTTTTAGCCGAACTACGGCATTTTGATCCTTTACCTTTCATGGAAAGGTACGTAGGCAACGGGTTCATCCGTTCAAACACAAAAATAATTAACTTGTACATTCTTTTCTCATCTTCCCATTCATGTTTGCACAATATGTCAAAAACAATAAACATTTTTTTATACAACAAGTGTGAAAAGGGCTCCCTAGGAGTACCTAGGACGTAGTGGGTGCCTAACACCTTCCCATTACGTAATTTACCCCTTACCCAGACTCTCTGATCTTTTTATTAGTTTTCTATGTGTAAAACTTCTTAGGCTTTTGTTCGCTTTTTAGCCAGTCCTTTGGATAAATAAAAGTGCGGTGGCGACTCGATTCATTGTATGCTTTGCTTTTGATTTAATCAATAAATCATATAGCGACGAATACACCGCTACAGAAAAATGGCGACTCTGCTGGGGACAAACAATCCTTGGTGGTATTGCCTACTTTTCACCCTTGTTGTGTGCTATATTGTTATTTGTTATATGACATATTTTTGTACCATTTGGGATAACTGTATTGATTGTAATGTTTGAATTGCTTGATATACAATTGCTGTTTGCTTTGGTGATCTGTGAGATGAGTTCTATACCCGAACTCGAGTGCACTCTAGGATAGGAGAATGGCGTAGTCTTGTTGACTGGTGTGGAGTATTCCTTAGCCAGTTGACTTGCGAGCCCATTCACTTTGTGGAGGTCATGTTGGATTAATAATGTCACACAAGTTATTTGTTGTTAGGCATTATTCGTTCAATCATGTGCCTTAGAAGCCAAGGACCTTAGTTTACCAAGCCCATCTTGGCCTATTTTTAGGACGTAGTGCGGAGGTCGTTCAGATGTAAGATCTGATGCGATTGTTACGCGATACTACACTCATAAGAGTCTCTCTTGAGAATATTTTTGGAATACGAGTATTCGTTCCTCCGATAATATCCGAGAGATGGGACGATGATTATGGGAACCTCTGGTAGAACATGTCTAGCAGGTTTAAACCCTAGTACACTCCCTTTGGGTGGTCCTTAACCGAGACTCCATGCTCGTGACTCCGAGCAAACCCGTGATTCGTGGTTGAGTCGTTCAAATATCGTTAATATCAATGGAACTTGGGTATTGATAAGGTGTAAAACCTAAATCTACCAAAATGGATGATTGATATTAAGGATGTTAGAGCCGATTCATGTACCGTTAATATCAATTGAACTTGGGTGTCGATAAGGTGAAAACCATAATCCACCAAAATGGATGATTGATATTAGGGATACAATGAGCTTTGCCATGACCTTTGTCTGGTGTGCTTTGCTTGATCCTTGAGTGTGATTGTTGCATTCATGCATTCATGCATTCATCTGCATCCATATCATCAGAAAAAAAAGAAAATTTTCAAGGAACTTAAAGGGTTTATTTGCAAAATTTTCAAACATGGAAAAAACCGGAAATTTTTTTCACCTGATATATCTGATAAGATATTCTCATATACGATCAAAATGCTTAAATATTTCAAAGTTTGCAAGTAAAACCCTTGAGTTCCTTTGAAATAAAAAACAAGCATATGCACAAACACTTCATGCATCATTTGCATAAGCGGGCGTTTTGTTCCGGTCTCCCGTCCTGTGGTCTGACCCTGCGATCTTCATTTATTTTGAAGACGCACCTCGCCGGTACTACATTGGGTTATCTCTGCCAGATTGATGGATCATCCTGAGCAAGAGAGCTGCGAACTCGAGGAGGAATCTGCCAGACAGAGTGCTTTTGATGGATTTATTCCTGGTTAGCCACTTGTCTTCTTTCTCGTATATTGACACTGAGGATGAAGTTGGAACGCCGTTCCAAGCTTTATCTATTGATGAACCAATCGAGAAGAAGTCTCCTTCATTTGCTTCCTACCGTGATGCGAAGCTGGCCATTGAATGTGGTGCAGTTGCTGGTTTAGGGAAGGTGATCGAGCTTGAAGACAACAGATCCCGGGCTGGCATTGGCTATGATTCTGGGGCATTTAATGAGCAAGGTTTGTTCAAGAGTGGAGGTTTCATCCGTGCTGATCAACTTGAGGAAGAAGCTGCTGCTATCTTGGAAGAGGACGCAGAGTATCTGAACAACTTCGTCATCCCTGGTGGTGTCTGCCACAATTTGGTCGCTGTAGATGTTCCTACAGTCATCCATAGATCAGAGTAATTGTTCACTTTGTGCAAAACCCTTCTCCCATGCCAAAAGGAGAAGTGATGACATTGTTGGCAGCATTTAATACAATGATGTTTTCATTCAATTAATGCATTGTTAAACATTTGTTTTTCCATTTGTTTTCACTTTTTGCTTTTTGCATGAAATCAATGATCACAAAAAACCCTGAAAAACAAGAAAGCAATCTTTTCATCTGCATAATGATTTGCTTGTTTAAATTCAAAAGCTTTCCATTATCCAAAATCGTTATGCAGGGATTTCTAAACCCATTGAACATAATGATCCAACGCCATCTCCCAATCTTGAATTCTTTGTATTCGAAGCAGAAGAAGATGATGTTGAAAGGGTTCCTGATGAGATTACCTGATTTCTTGAACACTAAAGGAGCTCATTCAGCTGTGTCATGAGAATCAACAAAACAGTCAAACTGGGGCATTACAAATGTAATGTAAAAAGAAAAAAAAAAGAGAAGAGGAAAAAAAAGATGAAAAATCAAAAATCAGGAAAAAAATTTCAAAAGAAAAAAGAAAAATTATACCCTCAAGTCCCTAGTTGATTGATGCTGAATGGATTCAAAGTCGTTACGACCAATTGAATTTGATTGAAGAGAAGCGGTTAACTGCCATGTGTCATGGTCAGTTATATCAGCAGAGAATGAAGAAAGCATTCGATAAGAAGGTCAAGCCTCGTGTGTTCCGAGAGGGTGACCTCGTGCTCAAGAAAGTTTTGTCTTTCGCGCCCGATTCCAGGGGCAAGTGGACTCCAAACTACGAGGGTCCATATGTTGTTAAGAGAGCCTTTTCAGGCGGTGCTTTGATGCTTACAACAATGGATGGGGAGGATTTCACTCGTCCTGTGAATTCAGATGCAGTCAAGAGATACTTTGCCTAAAAAAAAGTGTATGCAAAAGAAAAAACAGAATAACTCGCTAAGTCGAAAACCCGAAAGGGCGGCTTAGGCAAAAATGAGCGTCTCGGTGGAGAACCTGCAAGGGTAATCCAGGCAAAAATTAGAGACTTGAAAAAAAAAGAATATTTGCATCCCGCTAGATTGAGTACCTCACCCTGGGGCAATCTAGGCAAAAATTAGGGATTTGGCAAGTAACTGCATCCTGACAAGACTTTCTGTTTCACCAGCTGTCATTTCGTCAGAGGATTCTCGATTCATCGTCAATTGAAGTTTCGAATACAGCGAGATTCAAATTGGTAGAGAAAGGATCATTATGTTCAATGTAGCCCTCTTCCAATATATATCACTGATTTCAAATTTGTACAGATCTATGGAGTCTTGCCATTTGCAGGCTACCATTCCATCAAATCAATTTGAGCTTTTTATCCAATTATTTGCACTCTTACTTGTTTCAATTCAACAAATGTTTTGCATGTTTTAATTGATAAAATGTCATTGTTTTAAACAAATAAATTTTTCAAAAATTGTGGTTTTAAACAAAGTGAATATTCACAAGGTTGAAAGGATACTCGAGAATAACTCAGTGCTCCCCCAAGGGTGGCATGATCTCCAACAGGTAAGACATTTGTTCATATTCCTGGTTTGGTTGTATCTTCTTTCTTCAGATCTTTGTTGGGGTTGTTCCTCAAGCAGAGTTGTTGGTGGGGTTGTTCCCCAAGCAGGGTGTTGTTGAAGGTTTCGCTTTCTCCAGCAGCAGTCTTCCCCAGCATGGGTGCTCTCCTTGTGGAAGATTCGGCGGTTGATGGTTTGTCATCCTGGTGCCCCGTCACTTTCTCCAGTGGGTCGACATCCCCAGACTTTATTTGTCTCCTCAGCACAGTCGCGAGCAGAGTTGTTGTCACTCTCCCCAACGCAGTTGCCAGTAGAGTTGTTACTTTCTCTCTATCAGAGTGTTTGTTCTCCTCGGCAGAGCAGGATTTATTTTCCTACTCAGTGGTTGATTGGGTTGATATCCCAGTTTGTTCACCCATTCTTTCCCAGCGTAGTCTGCAGAGTGGTTGTTGGGGCAGATTTGCCTGTTGAATACTCCTTCAATCCCTAGTATGGTCGGATGATGGCTCCATCATCCAGAGATTGGATTGACTTCCTGATTGCTTTCGATCCTCAGTAGAGTGGCTTTTGTTGCAAAATCTACCGATGTGATCCGCCAAATGTGTGTTCTCCCCGAGTAGAGTGGTTTGTTGCCGCAGTTACTTATGTGATCTGTCCTCCCTCAGTGGGTTGTTCCCCAAGAGAGTAGCTGACATTTTTTCCCCAGTAGATTTGCTTATGCAGTTAGATTCTACTTGGATGATGTTTTCCTTTAGTGGGTTGTTCCCCGGGTTTGTTTGGAGGTACAAAGCTCTTTGTTTCTCAGTTGATGCTGAGATCCCCTGCGGATCTTCGAGATTTTCTCTTGTTCCCCAACAGATTCGTCTTGGTGGCTGTTTTGCCCGTTGTGACTTTCTGTACCCTGGTTTGGTTGTTTGCTGATCCATCACTCAGAGATTTGGTGTTTCCTGATATCTCTGATCCTCTGCTTCCCCAGCAGTACCCGCAGATCTATGCTTTATGGCATATAGATCTCCGCAGATTGGCTTTCCAGTTGGTTCTCCCCTGGAAGTATAGTACCGGGCGTTTGATTCCTGGACCTGTTTGTGTTAGATATGTCTGTTTTGTCAGCATTCATCAAACATAAATCACGCATATTCGTGCATATTCATAAACATTCAGATATTCATGTTGCATTTCTCGCCATATATCTTTTGTTGATTGTTCCTTGCTATGGTGGTGCAGATCCCTAATAGATCTCCCCTAGCAGATGTCGGGGTTAAATCTCTCCATATAGAGTCAGCCCCGTAAGCAGAAAATGTCTGTTGTCTTTCCTTCTGCAGTTCCCCATTGAGATATATCCTCGTGGATGACGGTTTCTTCCGTTTCCTCCCAAGATATATATTGGGATGGATTTTTCTATTTGAGTTACATCCTCATTAGGACGTGTCTTGATTCAGTCTGTCTTTTCGGAATATTCCCGATTTGGTGTTTGTCAACTGTTTCTTGTGCTTCCCTGTTGGAATTGTCTATTCCCCAGCGGAATCTTTTGGGCCTCTACCCTTATACCGGTAGTTGTAAGTCCTATTTTCTTTGCCCTTTCAGCGGAATTGGTGGTTATATACCTTTTATTCCTCGACAAGTTTGGTTTTTTACCCCGTATTCGGTAGATGTAAACCCTAATTGATAGTTATCCCCACCAGAGTATGGCTATTACCCCGTATTCGGTAGTTGTAAGTCCTATCTCTTTTTCCCTAACAGAGGTAACCTTTGTGGTTCGTTCTGGTTGTTGGTGGATTGTGTGCTGTTCTAGCCCCATCCCCAGTTGAGTCTGTGGTCTTCTACCCCGTATTTGGTAGCTGTAAATCCCAGGTGTTGATTCTTTCTCCTCAGCGGAGTTTGTGCCTTGTGGTACAGTTGTGGATAATTGTCGGATGCTTGCAATTTATCCCCAGCGGGTCTCCTTTCATTTACCCTTGTGTTGGTAATGTTGTTGTTCCCTTTGATCGGTCATCATTATATACCTAGTTTAGTATCCCGATACCTTTCTTTTCGGTTGATTTATCCTTTATTAACCCAGTAACCGGTTTTGGATAATCTTCCATGCGAGTATGTTATTCACGGTCTGCCGGTAATGAATAATATATCTCATGCACTCTTCAGTCGAAGCCTTTTATGTTTCCCTGGTCGAGTAAGATTCGCTATTTCCTTTTGCGGAATCGAATGTTTTTTTGTTGTGTTGGATAATTGTCGGATGCTTGCAATTTATCCCTTTGAGTTGTCTTTCGTTTACCCGGATGCTTGGTATCGATTGTCTCTCTTTTTGGTTAGTCACCTATTATATACTTCGATATCTCTGGTGTCTTTCCCTTTCGAGTATATTATTCACGGTCTGCCGGTAATGAATAGTATATCTCATGCGCTCTTTGGTTGGAATCCTCTGTTGATCTTCCCCAGTCGAGTAAGATTCGTATTCTTTGTAGAATCGAATATCCATCCCTTAACCAGTTTGTGTTTTGGATGATGAGTGTTTTGGCATATATACCAATCCACGTTTTCGGTAGATCACCTATTATATACCTAGGTATCTCTGGTGCTTCTTACCATGCGAGTTTATTATCTACGTTCTGACGGTAATAGATAATATATCTCATGCGAGTTTTCTTATCCGCGGTCTGCCGGTAATGGATATTATATCTCATGCACTCTTTGGGTTTGTGTCCCTAGTTGAGTAAGATTCGTTTTCCCGTTGTGGACCTCATATTTACCAATTTGCCATTATCCGTTTAATATTTCATTTAAATCATTTTCATTTTCAATTTTTATTTCATTTGGCATGGTGATCTTAGAAAATCCATTACTCTTCCAATACTTGTCCAAATAATATGGGATTTTTTGTGAAATGCTCCTCATGATCTCTAGTTTATTATGGTGTTTTTTCCAGATTTTTTGCACGTGTGGATTTTTAAATGGGCTAGGGTTTGTTCATGTGTGTCCAATTTGTGTATGCCTTTCCATTTTGCTTGTGAAATGATGATACTTAATCCAATGCCTCTCAAATGTTTTGTGCTTAAACTAGAGATGTTCATGGTCATTTTGGTGTAGAGTTTGTGATTTTATCATTGCTGGTTGTTGAGATATGATTTTTTGAATAGAGGTGTGACAATTTGTGTCACACCATTCATGTCCAACTTGTTGATTTTTGTTACCATGCTTATTAAACTCAAAATGGTCTAGATTTTTGCATGAGGATACTTGGGAATGTTGAGAATGCTTGTGAATTTTCCTGGAATTTTTGTATGCATTTCCTATTTGTTTGATAATTTCTCCCCTGTTTGACCAATTGTTGACCTTCTTGTGATATATGCTTTTACATGACTTGTGAAATTCTCATGCCTTATCACATGAAGTTGAAATTTTGTGGATTGTTTCTTAACATGTTTAACTTCATTTTGGCTTTGGTCTCATTCATTTATCAATTGTTTCCACTGTTTTATGATTGCTTGAAGTTGATACATGATTTGTGGCATTGTTTGAGCTTGTATTTGCATACCATGACTTGATGAATTTAATTTCCATACCTCCTCTTGTCCAAATGAGCTGAAATTTGGTATGCTTATCATGTTGTGGATGATGTTTGATCATGAATTATTTGAGGGGAGTCTTTCTGTTGACTTCTTTGAGGTTCTATATGACATGCTTTGACCTAATTTGTTTGTGAAATGATAATGATGAATGATATGAATGTGAAACCACTTGGGTTTGTTTCTTAATTGTTTGAACTTGATTTTGGATAGCTTTCACTTGCTGTTTTGGATTTTTTATCTCCTTTTGACCCTAGGCTTGTCCTAGTGGTCTTGTTGCTCATGTTTGAGTTTGGTTTTTTCAGGTTAAGAAGCGAATGCTTTAAGGAGATTAATGCAAGTTGATTGAGTTTGATTGATTGTCATGAACTAACTTGTTTGTTTTGTAGGATGCTTAGCTCATATGCTTTGAGCTTTGTGCATTGCACATTTGATTGATTGTGTTGACTGTTGATCCTTATCTTATATTGGTTTTGACTTTGAGTTGTATACTGATTATATTTGATTGATTTCAGGTACCATTAGTTGCTAATAGTTCTTTGAGAACTTGCATTGCTTTGCTTGATAGCATTTGCATTGAGGTATAGCACCTTCTTCTTCATGTAGTCTGGAAGACCTGGCCTGTTACTTGGCCAGGCAACTGTCTGAAGTCCTCCTTAAGAGGCGATGTTTGTGCTTGCTTACTTTTGTCCCAAGCAGGAAAAGTCCTTTGAATAAGGCAATTGGTAGAACCCAAGAGATATGTAACCTATCTCCTACTATTCTGTGTGTCACTCACCTTGCTCACACCACATGTGTTGATGCATAGTGAGTAAAAGCCCAAGATCTATCGAGTCAATAATCTATGGATAGAGTTCCTATTTTCTGAACTCCCACACCTTCTATCATTTGAAGCTCTCCCTGACCAGGGATAAGAGCATGAGGCACATCCCTCATATCCTTTCATCTGCTTCACCTTGGCTCTCAATGTCAAGGTTAAGAGCACCGTTAACCCTATTCCAGTTGGCTTCAATGCCTAACCCTTTTGTATGAGCCTGATGCTTGGTTATAGAGTGTGCTAAATGACTTTGGTTGATTGACTACTTAGTTCATTTGTACATGTCTGCTTGCATGCTTTGTGCATTTATCATCATTAATTGCTCATTAGTGCATGATCATTTCATTTGTCTTTGTGACATATCTTTGTTGTTTGCCCATTGAGGACAATTGTAAGACCATTCATTGGCCATTGTTCCTATGATATGGAAGCGAGTATAAGACCATTTCATTGGCCACTCATCTTCTCTTTGCCTGATGCATTTGTTTGTTGTATGTGAGGATGCAATTGTAAGTCCGTGTAATTTGGCATTTGTTTTCCCATGATCATATGTTGGAGGTTAGAGTAAGCCCAGATAGATTGGCATCTGACATCCAAGTGTTTGCTTTGTTTTTGTTGGAGATTGGTATAAGTCCATATAGATTGGCATCCGGTATCCACTTTTTATTTCTTTGTTGAGGAGATTGGTATAAGTCCATAGAGTGGCCTCTGATATCCAGTTTTGTTTTAGGAGATTGGTATAAGTCCAGTGATTGGCATCCGGTATCCGCTTTTGTTGACTTTCTTCTTTTGCTTTGCTTGTTTGTTATTACTCATTGCCTATTCCAAAGGACACATTTGAATCATCTTCTATATGATCTCAAGAGGTGAACCTTCTAGGAAGTTTTACACTCCATCTTCATCCATTCATCCATTTTGTCCTAAACCTTTTCACACATTGCTTTCAAAACTTGAGATAAATATTGTGCAAACATCTTCATGCTTTCAAATTAGAAACCTGGACCCTAAGTCCTTGACTTTTCAAACTCCATTTCATAATACTTCTTTTGAATCAATCTTAATCATACTTTGACCCTCCTTTTGTAAATACTCATAATCAATTAACTTCACCCATTCAATTGTTTTGTGGCTTTGTCCATTCTTGTTAAGTTTTCATACATTAGCCATAGGTTTGATTTATCCTAGTTGGTTGATGTTAATCTCACCTATTTGTCCTTAGTTGATTGAATTGTAAGTCTTCCTTGCTTATTATAGGGTTAACCCCTCACTAGCAAGTTGAAGCTTTTCTCACATGGTGGACTTGTTGTTTCATAAGGTTGAGTTTTCTCCTGTGGATAACGTAAGACCTTAGGGCTTGTGTTTATAATTGATTCCACTAACTTTTGGAAATCTTTTAGCCGAACTACGGCGTTTTGATCCTTTACCTTTCATGGAAAGGTACGTAGGCAACGGGTTCATCCGTTCAAACACAAAAATAATTAACTTGTACATTCTTTTCTCATCTTCCCATTCATGTTTGCACAATATGTCAAAAACAATAAACATTTTTTTTATACAACAAGTGTGAAAAGGGCTCCCTAGGAGTTCCTAGGACGTAGTGGGTGCCTAACACCTTCCCATTGCGTAATTTACCCCTTACCCAGACTCTCTGATCTTTTCATTAGTTTTCTATGTGTAAAACTTCTTAGGCTTTTGTTCGCTTTTTAGCCAGTCCTTTGGATAAATAAAAGTGCGGTGGCGACTCGATTCATTGTATGCTTTGCTTTTGATTTAATCAATAAATCATATAGCGACGAATACACCGCTACAGAAAAGTGGCGACTCTGCTGGGGACAAACAATCCTTGGTGGTATTGCCTACTTTTCACCCTTGTTGTGTGCTATATTGTTATTTGTTATATGACATATTTTTGTACCATTTGGGATAACTGTATTGATTGTAATGTTTGAATTGCTTGATATACAATTGCTGTTTGCTTTGGTGATCTGTGAGATGAGTTCTATACCCGAACTCGAGTGCACTCTAGGATAGGAGAATGGCGTAGTCTTGTTGACTGGTGTGGAGTATTCCTTAGCCAGTTGACTTGCGAGCCCATTCACTTGGTGGAGGTCATGTTGGATTAATAATGTCACACAAGTTATTTGTGGTTAGGCATTATTCGTTCAATCATGTGCCTTAGAAGCCAAGGACCTTAGTTTACCAAGCCCATCTTGGCCTATTTTTAGGACGTAGTGCGGAGGTCGTTCAGATGTAAGATCTGATGCGATTGTTACGCGATACTACACTCATAAGAGTCTCTCTTGAGAATATTTTTGGAATACGAGTATTCGTTCCTCCGATAATATCCGAGAGATGGGACGATGATTATGGGAACCTCTGGTAGAACATGTCTAGCAGGTTTAAACCCTAGTACACTCCCTTTGGGTGGTCCTTAACCGAGACTCCATGCTCGTGACTCCCAGCAAACCCGTGATTCGTGGTTGAGTCGTTCAAATATCGTTAATATCAATGGAACTTGGGTATTGATAAGGTGTAAAACCTAAATCTACCAAAATGGATGATTGATATTAAGGATGTTAGAGCCGATTCATGTACCGTTAATATCAATTGAACTTGGGTGTCGATAAGGTGAAAACCATAATCCACCAAAATGGATGATTGATATTAGGGATACAATGAGCTTTGCCATGACCTTTGTCTGGTGTGCTTTGCTTGATCCTTGAGTGTGATTGTTGCATTCATGCATTCATGCATTCATCTGCATCCATATCATCAGAAAAAAAAGAAAATTTTCAAGGAACTTAAAGGGTTTATTTGCAAAATTTTCAAACATGGAAAAAACCGGAAAATTTTTTCACCTGATATATCTGATGAGATATTCTCATATACGATCAAAATGCTTAAATATTTCAAGGTTTGCAAGTAAAACCCTTGAAAAAATTTTGTATACTTGTGGGATACAAATCTCAAAACATAATTCAAGTGGCCAAGAAAACCTCGGACTTGCTTCTCAGATTTGGGCGCAAGCATCTCTTGTATTGCTTTGATCTTGGCCGGGTCAACCTCAATACCTCTCTCGTTGACAATGAAGCCCAATAACTTACCGGAACGGACTCCAAATGTACACTTGTTCGGATTCAGGCGGAGTTTGTACTTCCTCAAACGCTGGAAAAGCTTCAACAAGTGTTCTACATGTTCAACTTCCGTTTTCGACTTCGAAATCATATCATCTACATATACCTTGATCTCTTTGTGCATCATATCATGAAACAAGGTAGTCAAAGCGCGTTGATACGTGGCTCCGGCATTCTTAAAACCGAAGGGAATCACTCGATAACAGAATGTTCCCAAAGGTGTGATGAATGTTATCTTATCCATATCCTCGGGTGCCATTTTAATCTGATTATAACCGGAAAATCCGTCCATAAATGAGAAGACATTGAATTTAGTTGTATTGTCTACCAACATATCAATGTGTGGTAGAGGAAAATCATCTTTTGTACTAGCTTTATTCAAGTCTCGATAGTCCACACACATTCGGATTTTTCCATTTTTCTTAGGCACAGACAGAATATTGGCCACCCATTGAGGATATGTAGAAGTCACCAGAAACCCTGCATCAATTTGCTTCTGAACATCTTCTTTAATCTTCACTGCCATATCATAATGAGTTCTTTTGAGCTTCTGCTTCACAGGCACATACTCAGGCTTCAACGGCAAGAAATGTTGCACGATATCAGTATCCAGACCAGACATGTCTTCGTACGACCAGGAAAAGACGTCGACGTATTCTCGTAGAAACTCAATCAACCCCTTCTTAACAGACTCTTCAAGGAGTGCCCCAATCTTTACTTCACGAATGCAGTCTTCATACCCCAAGTTGACTATTTTCAGATTCTCAAGATGCGGCTGAATGATCTTCTCCCCGTGCTCAAGCAGACGGGTAATCTCATCAGGAACTCTTCAACATCATCTTCTTCTGCCTCAAATATAGGGAACTCAAAGTTGGGAGATGGTGTTGGATCATTATGTTCAATGGGTTTGATTAACCTGCATAATGATTTCGAGTATAAAAGAGATTTCAGAATTCAAACAAGGCAAATCATTATGCAGATGAAAAGATTGATTTTATTCTCTTTTTTAGGGTTTTATGGTGATCACCAATTGCATGCAAAAAGCAAAAAGGAAAAATAATTTGAAGAAACAAACATTTAACATTTGATTATTGAATGAATATCATTGTATTAATCAAATTACGCCAACAATGTCTCCACTTCTCCTTTTCGCATGGGAGAAGGGTTTGTAAACAAAATGAACACATTACGTTGACTTATGGATAACTGTTGGAACATCAACAGCGACCCAATTATTGCAGATTCCTCCGGGTATGACAAAGCTGCCAAGGTCTTCCTCTTCATCATCTTCAATGATGGCATCAACTTCCTGATCTTCAACGGTGTGGATGAAACCTCCACTCTGAAACAGCCCACGATCATTGGAAACACCAGAAAAGTACCCTATGCTAGCTCGGGACTTGTTATCTTCCAACTTGATCATTTTCCCCAAACCAGTAGTTGCACCATGCTCAATGGCCAACTTTGCATCATTATAGGAGACAAATGAAGAAAGTCCTTTCCTTGAAGGCTCAACAATGGACAAGGCTTAGAACGGAGTCCCAACCTCATCCTTTGCATCAATATAGGAGAAGGAAGATAAATGTCTGACCAACTTTTTTTTCTTCACGAGCTTCAACTTTTGGTGTAGGGTGGATGTCACGGCGCCTGCCTCGTGAATCCATGGTGTGCCCAGTAAACAACTGTAAGACGGATGAATATCCATGACCTGGAAAGTGATATGAAAAAATCACTAGGTCCAATCTTGATCGGGAGTTCTAATTCGCCGATCACGGTTTTGCGCGATCTATCAAACGCCTTCACCATCACTCCACTCTGCCTCATGGGAGGCCCCTGATATGCAAGCTTAGCAAGAGTGGATTTTGGCAACACATTAAGTGATGATCCTGTGTCCACCAACACATTGGACAAGGCATTATCCTTACAGTTCATTGAGATGTGTAAAGCCAAATTGTGGTCTTTTCCCTCCTTGGGAGGCTCAGCATCACAGAAGCTCAAATTGTTGCAAGCGGTTATATTTGCAACAATGCTATCAAACTGCTCAATCATGGAATCTTGATCCACGTATGCCACGTCCAACACCCTCTACAAAGCTTCGCGGTGTGGCTCATAACTCATCAACAAAGATAACACAAATATCTTTGATGGAGTTTGTAACAGGTGATCAACAACACTATATTCACTCCTTTTGATGAGCCTCAACATCTCATTACCATCCCCTTTCAAAATGCCAGACTGGCCAACCAGGATAGGAGTATTATTATTCTTAACAACAACAGGGTCAACACCCTTCACAACAGGAACAAAAATATTTGAAGAAGAAGTCCCTATGGGACCATTAGGATTAACAACAGTTCTCTTCATGATATCTTCATAGGATTTTTGCTGAGCCGAGAAAACACGACCGCTACGGGTCACACCACTGACATCTGAAATGCTCACCACAGAAGTTGAAGGCAACGACACCTCCTTTCCATCCTTCAGCATAACTGTGTTATATCGGTAGGGAACAACTTTGTCTGATACATACGGGACAGGACCCGCTGGCTTTATCACAAGAGTGGGCGATACCTTCTTCTTGCTGCCATCATACTTGATGACAACAGGCTCAGGAATTTTAAACATTGGGGTGATAACATCAACTTCATCCTCATTACAATTTTGAAGTATCTCAATCATCCCTTGATCAATCATCTCTTGGATGTCCCTTCTTACTTGACGACATCCTCTCTCATTGATAGTGCACACTGGCACCTATCATGGTCATGCTCGTAATGGCTGTGTTCACACAAAAACTTATGCATCTCGACCAAAGACTGCCTTATGTCATTCACATAAAGGACTTTATATTTGCCAGGGAATCCCTGGACCATATTAACAGTTGCTTTCCCATGCTCGGGCAATGGGTTCTTCTTTACATTTGGATCTGCATCCTCAAAAAACAATATCCCACTTCTCACAAGGTCTTGCACCTTGGTCTTCAACGGGTAACAGTTTTCCACGTCATGTCCGGGAGCCCCGGAATGATATACACAATGAAGTTCGGGCTTATACCGCCACTGAGGATTGGCTGGTACAATGGGAGGATCTCGTCGAGTTATCAGCTTCCTATCAATCAAGGAAGGATAAAGCTCAGCATATGTCATCGGAATCGGGTCAAGAGTTACCCTTTTCCTCTCGTAGTTGCTGGTGCTAGTGTTATTATTGTTGCGAAGCTGGTAGGCCTGTTGTTGTTGACGATATTGTTGTAGTTGTTGATGTTGAACTTCTCTGAAAGCAGGTGCTATATGAGCCACCTGGTGTTGGTTGACGGCTGGACGCACATTCTTCCTCCTTACCGAAGGCCTTCTTTTAATGTGAGAGTACACAGCATGGGTGTCTCCCTCCTTCTTCCTAGCAAAGCCTTCATACTTCTTTGCTGAGGAACCATCATCTCTAGATAAACGTCCTTCACGGACCCCCTCTTCTAATCTCATCCCCATATTCACCATTTCGGTGAAGTCTGAGGGAGAACTGGAAATTATTCTTTCATAATATAAAGAGCTCAAAGTCTTCAAGAAGATCTTTGTCATCTCCTTCTCTTCCAGGGCTGGCACTATCTGAGCTGTCAGTTCTCGCCATCTCTGGGCGTACTCCTTGAAGGTCTCTTTGTCCTTCTGCGACATCGCCCTTAATTGGTCCCTGTCTGGAGCCATATCCATATTATATTTGTACTACTTAATTAAGGCCTCACATAGATCGTTAAAAGAGCGGATGCTTGCACTCTCCAGCCCCATATACCACCGGAGCACAGCACCTGTCAGGCTATCCTGAAAGTAGTAGATCAGCAGTTGGTCGTTGCCGGTCTGAGTTGACATCTTGTGAGCATACATCACAAGATGGATGAGTGGGCATGTATTTCCCTTATACTTCTCAAAGTCATGCACTTTGAATTTAACAGGTATCTTCACGTTGGGCATTAGGCACAACTCAGCAGCACTTTTCCCAAAGAGGTCCTTACCCCTCAAAGTCTTCAAGTCCTTGCGCAACTCAAGGAATTGATCTTTCATTTCATCCATCTTTTCATAAACATCTGGACCCTTAGACGGATCGGAATGATAGATGGTGTCTTCAACACGGGGAAGGGTGTGCACAACGTGAGGTGGCACAGATAGGACCGGGCTAGATGTCGGCATGGAGGCGAGAGTAGGAGCAAAATCCTCTAGCACGAAATGAGCAGGAATACCCCAAGGGAACCCCGCTGGCATAGTCAGAGCAAAGTGGGTTGTTGCAGCAGGCACGGTTGAAGTCGCTATCTCATATATGACAGTCCTCGTGGGAGGGGTTGAAGGAGTTGGTGAAGCTTGGCTTTGTGCGGCCAGGACTGACTCCATCATGGCAGTCAGCATAACAATCTCTTCCTTCAAGTCCCTGTTTTCTTGCTCTAGATGCTCCATTATCTTTGGATGATTGGCTCTGGTATTATACCGGTGCGTCAGCTTGTCTTCAAAATAAATGAAGAGCAAAGAGTTAGACCACTGATCAAGAGCTCAGAACAAAACATGCTTATGCATACGATGCATGCAATGTTTGTGCATATGGTTTGTTTTTAATCAGAGGAACTTTTTAGAGATCTATTTGCAAATATTTGAAAATATTTAACCTTTGAAGACATATATGGAATACTCATAGCAATAATATTTGGAAACTTTTTACACCAAAGAAGTAGTACAGTTTTGGTAACCAAATACAATACAAGAGAAAAGGAGAATAAACATCCTATGGATCCCTAGAAACAATCGTCCAAAGCCTTCGAGATTGGAAGATAAGCTGCACAAAGCCTCTTCACTTCTCTCTCATAAGCTGCTTCCATATCGCCCTTCTCCTTGGCGAGCTGATCATACTTCCTCTTCTAGAACCTAGATGAGTGAGGAAGAAGAGAAGTAACCACATCACCAGGCTCATCTATAACTTGATGCTCTAGAAACTCTATCACTACATCCTTATCTTTGAGCTGCTGAAAAAGTTCCTCACGTTCACGAACCCATGCACGCGACCGGTCTTCATCTCTCAACTCCTCTACTCCTTGGTTAGGGAGGGTTGAAGGCCCAACCATAACCATAGGGGTAGGTATCGGATAATTTTACGACATGCGGTACTCGAGAGCTCTTTTTCTCACCCAAGCGGTGTAGGGTTCCAAAGCAATGCAATTCTTCGGAGCCAGCTCATTCCTCCCTTTCTTATGAACTTTGCACCAGGCGCGGACCATCTTAGCCTTCAAGTTCTGGGGATCTTTACCCTCTTGAAAGAACACACCTTCCAACAAAATGTTGTTAGGTTTATCCTTTAAGGGGAACCCAAGCTGACGGCGAGCCAAATCAGGATTGTAGTTAATTCCACCACATGTACCAAGAAGAGGCACATTGGAGAACTCACCACAAGAGTCAATAATCTGAACGCCATCATAAATACGGTTATACCAAGAGATATCATCATTAGTGAGAGACATGAGTCTCGCAGACCACCGTTGACATCCTTTGTTCTCCTTGAAGGCAAGCGTCTGAGACAAGTGTGAAATAAACCACTTGTATAACAGAGGCAGACAACACACAATGGAACCACCACCCTTCGCATTCCTCATATGCAAATAGAAATAAGTATCACCCAACAGAGTCGGAACGGGATTAAGAGAAGAGAAAATCCTAATAGCGTTCACATCCACAAAGTTGTCGATGTTGGGAAATAACACTAGCCCATAGATGAGGAGTACAAATATGGCTTCAAAAGCTTCCTTACTCATGGCCTTCCCAAACAAAGTAGCTTTGGTAATCAGAAAATCAGACGGGAGACCTTGAATTCCACCTTTGGTAGTCATATGAGCAATAATATCAGATACATCCACATGAAGCATGTCCACAATCTCTTGAGAAGACGAAATCTTCTCTAAACCATTGAACGACAACTGATCAAGAATAGGTATACCCACATGATAGGCATACTCCTCAAGTGTAGGCAAAAGCTGGACATCCAGAAAAGTGAAGCACCGATAAAGAGGATCATAGAACTGCACCAACACACTCATCAGACCTTTATCCACCTTGGTAGAAAGAATAGACAGAAGCTTCCCATGGCGAGCTTTGAACTCCAAAGGCTCTAATACATAAGATGTCAAACTCCTTAACTCTTTCAAGTCGGGTTGTCTGAAACTGTACTTCTTCGTATTCCTTCTTTTCTTATCCATGTCTGAAAATTTGCAAATAGAACTCTTAAGTTCCTTGAAAATTTTCATTGTTGATGATATGAATGCGAATGAATGCATGAATGCATGGATGCAACAATCACACTCAAGGATCAAGCATGTCACACCACACAAAGGTCATGGGATGGCTCAAGTCATCTTCAATATCAATCATCCATTTTGGTGGATTATGGTTTACACCTTATCAACACCCAAGTTCCATTGATATTGAGGATATACGAGAACGGATCAACCGCGAATCAAGGGTTTGTTGTAAGTCAGGAGCATGGAGTCTCGGTTAAGAACCACCCAATGGGAGTGTACTATGGTTAAACCAGACGATCATGTTCTAAAAAGGTTCCCACAGTAATCATATTATCTTTCAGATATTATCGGATAAAACGACTACTCGTTCTCCAAAAATATTCTCAAGAGAGACTCTTATGAGTGTAGCATCGCGTAACAATCGTATCAAATCTTACACTTGAACGACCTTCACACTACATCCTAAAAATAGGCTGGGTATCTAAGGTCCTTGGCTTCTAAGGTTTATATTGGAAAGAGTAATGCCTAACAATGACTACTCGTGTGACATTATTGATCCCAATAAGATCTCCACCAAGTGAATGGGCTTGCAAGTCAACTTGCTAAGGAATAACTCCACACAAGTCAACAAGACTATGCCATTCTCCTATCATAAGTGCACTCGAGTTCGGGTATAGAACTCATCTCACAAGAGACCACCAAGCACACAAGCAATTAATATATCAAGCAATTCATACATTACAAACAATACAAGCATCCCAAATTTGCACAAAAATATGTCACTAATAAATATAAACATACAATACACAAGCAAAAAGTAGGCTAAACCCACTAGAGAGTTTCAGTTCCCCAGTAGAGTCGCCACTTTTCTGTAGCGGGGTTTTCGTTACCTTTAGGTTTATTGACTAAACTAAAAGTAAACATACAATTCGAGTCGCCACCGCACTTTTATTTGTCCAAAGGAAAGGCTAAAAAGCGAACAAAAGCCAAGTAAGAAGTTTTATCAAATCAAAAACTAATAAAAATGTCAGAGATCTGGGTAAGGGGGTTGGTTATGAAAGGGGAAGGTTTTACACACCCAAAATATCCTTAGTACTCTAAGGGAGCCCTTTTTGCAAACATGTGTTATAGGTTGGTATTTGTGAAAATATGTGCAAAATATTGGGGGGATGAGAAGAGAAGAGATTATATTTACAAATTTGTTGTTTGAATGGATGAACCTATTGCCTACGTACCATCACAAAGGAGGATCAAAATCTCGTAGTTCGGGGTAAAAATCTCAAAGATTGGTGAATTGATTTAATCAAAAGCCTTAAGGTCTTTTGTTATCAAAGGGAGAAAACTCAACCTAAACAACAATCCACCATGTGAGGAAGGCTTCAACATACTAGTAAGGGGTTAATCCTATAATAAGTATGGAAGACTTATTGAAATTCTGGTATCAGATATGAGATGTCGAAGGTAATGTCACGACACTAATATCTGAGTAAAACACACAGGATAAAGATAAAGAATAGTAATTCAAGAGACACAAGCAATTGTTAACCCAGTTCGGTGCAACTCACCTACGTCTGGGGGCTAGCAAGCCAGGAAGGAAATCCACTAAATAGAATCAGTTCAAAGACTCTCAGTACACTCCACAAGTTACAGTCTTTTTAACCTAATCTCTACCCGTGTGATTTATACCTAAGAACTCTTAGATATGAGAACCCACTCACTCCCCCTTAATCACACATGTGATTTTAAACAACAATTACTTATGAAAAAAAGACCCTCTTCAAAGACACACACTTGATCTTACTTAGCAGCTTCAATCAAGTAGACACACACCTGATCTTGCTTAACAGCTTCAATCAAGTAGACACACACTCATGCTTAAAAGCGTAGAGTGACAAATTACAACTCACAAATCAGACCAATTCAATCATCTATGGATGAATTGAATGGCTTACAAGTCACACGACCACATAAGACACCAACCCTTATTCTCTCTCAATATTTCGCTCTGTATTGGTTGTGTATCAAATCAGGTTTTCCATGTTCTATTTATAGAAGCATTCAGCTTGGCTTGGACATCTTGAAAACCCTAAAACTATTTTCCAATTAAATCTTCTCATGACAGATGGTTAGATCTCTTTGGAAAATAAGTAAATCTGGTTGTAA
The DNA here is from genome assembly GCF_024323335.1 of Lathyrus oleraceus. Lineage (NCBI taxonomy): Eukaryota > Viridiplantae > Streptophyta > Magnoliopsida > Fabales > Fabaceae > Lathyrus > Lathyrus oleraceus. The sequence continues at coordinate 251,462,183 of NC_066585.1, read as the reverse complement.
TTAATGATTGAATGCGCTTGCAAATAAGATCTTCAATCATACATAGATTGCCATTAAATGCGCAATCACATGACACATAACATTCAGCCTGGAACAATCCTGCATAATTCCATTTTAAATATCCAGCAGGTACATAATATCAGATGTCATGACAACGTGTATGACATCGTGAAACAATCCTGCATAATTATGTTTTTAAACTCCAGCAGGTACAAGATATCTTATGTTAAGACATCACATGCAACATCTTGGGAACACTCTTTGTTTTACCAAAATTGCTGCCAACACTTAGAACCAACAAAATCCCCCTTTGGCAACTTTTGGCTAAAACATATATCTATCCATTTTGTTCACAAGAAAAAACATCAACAGTTAAACAGTATAACAGCAGTTTAAGCAGCAACAGAAGCAAACATAATTACTAGCTATAATAGCAACTAGTAAAACACACAAATACTTCTCCCCTAAATCTGTTCAATAAAGACATCTCCTTTAACAATAACAGCACCTGTTACAATCAGAATCACCCTCTGACATCTGCTTCAACATCACCTGTGCACTACATCAGACATCTCCTCCAACATCTGTAAATAGAGTAAACAAAACAACATTTTGTCTTACATCAAACACATCTCCTTCAACATTAGTTGTTCATCTGTTCAGCTACACCAACACTGCAGAACTCCACATATTTAACTGCAACTCTCCACATAATCACTTCTCCCCCTTTTTAGTCAAAATAGACCAAAGGTGACCAATTAGACAAAATAAATGTCAATCAGCCTAGCAGAGAATGTCACATGAGATGTTATAACATATAAAATGTTAGGAGATACAAACCATAATTATACACAACTGTAATAGCTGAGATAATTAGAAATCCATGGAACTCATTAAGAGCCCAAATATTACATCAAGGCATCAGTAAGGACTGCCACAAATTACAAACATTCTAAAAAAAACAACAAAACATCCAAGCTTCCAAAACAGCCAAATCATCATCCAGAACAACACACAGAACAACCAAACCAACCCAGTCTTCATCACAGCACACAGCACACACAATCTTCATAACAGGGGGAACCATTACCACTCAGTCTGAGGAAGTAGCATCATCTTCACCTTCAGAATCAGAACTGCCACTATATTGAGCATTGAACCTCTAACTTGAGGTATTGGCATCTGAATCCTCGGTCTCACCATCCTTCTCCATCTCTTCCTTCTCTAAGCTATTAATAAGAACCTCCAAAGCCTCTTTCCTTGCCTTGGCAACCCTAATACCAGTATCCAGCTCCTTACGAGTTTCCTTCAATTGATCAATCAAGCTACCTTGAGAGGCAGGCTCCTCCTTGAAGATGTCATGACAACATCATTGACATGGCTTCCTTCAAACAACTTGTAGTGAATGGACAGTGGAGGCTTTCTTCTGTTGGGAATATCACATGTGTTGAGAATGCTTGGTTGTTGGCTTAAGATAATTCCACAAATGATGGATGGAAAGGCAATAGGCAGCTTTACTGCATTAGTGGAGGCATGTCTAACAATTTGATCAAACATAAACCTTCCAAAATCAAAGTTTAGCCTGGTTCCAATAGCATAGATGATTCTTCCAAGACCATTAGAGATGTTTGAGATATGGTTAGTTGGCACCCAGTTGGCTGAACCAATCTTGTGCAATAGGGCATATTTAACAGTTAACTTGCCAGCTGATAGATGATTGTTACTAGGCCATTCCTTGACTTGGCCAACAGTAATAGTCCTACATACTTCATTGTCTATAGCCTCTAAATCCACACCTCCTTTAGTTCCTCTCCCTAGGAACTTTTTGATTATGGTTGGGGAGAACCTCACACATCTACCTCTTACAAAGACCTTTCATAATTCCTTGCTACTCTTTTCAGAAATATCCTCTGGGATATTCACAACAAACTCTTTCACTAACCCTTCAAAACATTGGGGAAAAGCAACAATAGTTTTCATCAGACCAGCATTCTTGATCAATTCCATCACTTCCTTCACTTCTACAGCCTCCTTTCCCAGCTCCCTTTCAACAACAACCCTCCTTTGAATAACAAACTTCCACTTGGAAACACCATCTTCTATATGGAAAGAGATGTTGTCTAAGTGCACAGCTGCAACTTTGCCTGGAGACTTTTTAACAGTTTGTCTTTTAGAAGGAGAGATGTCTGGGACATCGTCTTCGACATCATCTTCAGAGTCAGAACTCTCTCTGACCTTCCTCTTCTTAACCTCAACTTTACTCCATGATTTTGAGGGTCCTACACCAGCAACCTTTTTCCCTCTTTTTTCTGTCATCATTTCAGCCACAATCTTCCCTTTTCTGGTCCTCAGTTTCTTAGCTACACTTGGTTTCACATGATGGACCAAGGTGTCATATTCTTCCTCAGAACTTTCTTCCTCCATATTAATAACATTCTCAGCAGTTTCATGAGAAACATTTGCTAGTTTCTTACTAGGCAAGGTTTTACCTAGAGAGCATAATCCCTCAGCAGCCACTTCTTTCTCTGATCTAGATGAATCATCATCTTTCTCAGTTTGGGGTTCCACCTCAGGTGAGGGGTCCCTTCTAGATAGAGGGTTAGAAACACCCTTGACTTCATGCCCTTCGTTTAGAATCCTAGTTACTAGGTTCCTAATGGTACGACCAGTAAAGTGCATGTCATGCTTATGAGGAGGTTTATCAGGAATGTTACCTTGATTACTTCCAGCCATGGAAGAAGGGCCAGGGACGTCGCCTGGAATAACATAGAGGGGAATAACCTCTAGAATATCTTCATCCAAAAACTCCATGGAGGGAGTCCTTCCTTTGTGAGTGGGTTTTGATCCTGAGGATGAGGGATGTTGTGACATTTTGTTGTACTTTTGAAAAAAATCTCTTTGCCCTAGCAGTGGTTTTCTGAGAAGTTGGATGAAGATGGAAATGGTTGTGTTGAGGTAGCGTGTGGAAATGGCATAGATACTAGCTCCAATACTAGGTAATGATTTATCATAAATGTGGCACTTTATTTTAAGTGAGCAGATAATATTTTTATTACCTTTTCCACTCCTCTTTAATTGCTATAACTTCTCATGACTACAAATCCCCAATTTCACTCTTAAACATTCAAACTGATTATCATCCAAAACCCTTGCAAATTTGTCAGCTAATTCCATTTCATGCTTTAGTGCTATGATTTTGTCTTCCACAAATTCTCTTAAAAGTGATGACAAAAATCAATGTGCTTAGTCCAGCTGTGTTGAATAGGATTTTTGGACATAGTTGTAGCACTTAGATTGTCATAGTACAATATCATGACATCGTGTGTGACATTGTATTCAGTCAACACTAGTTTCAACCAACCCTGTTGAGAAAAACTATTTCCAGCTGCTATATATTCAGCTTGATATATAGCACAAACACCATTTTCATCTTTCAAAGGAGCAGGTGTCCTTTCACTCTCCATCCCAATCTTCTTAACATTGTTCTTGGCACATTTGATTTGAGATAGAAACATAGACCCTTCTATCTGCTTGACTTCTAGCTCAAGTCTAACAAAGTTCTTTCCAACTTCAGACTGCATATGACTAGCAACATGTTCAACCATCTGATCCAACCTCCTATCTATTTGAGTCACCATGAGCTTTTCTCCTTTGGAGGTGATGTCAAGTCTGAGTTTCTGGTGTGACATCCTTGTCTGACATTTCCCACAGACTTGTCTTTCATCAATCTTCAATTTGGGAGTTCCTCTAGCAGATATAATCATCTTCATCCCTTTTTCTTTGACTAAGGTACACTTTGAGGAATAACCAATTTGAGAGCTCCACATGTAACAATTGTCTTTGGTCCTAAATCCTTTCATGATCACTTCACTTTCTTTGTTAGTAATCAGACATTCAGTTTTAGTGAAGTTAACGTTTAGACCTTGGTCACATAGTTGACTGATGCTTATTAGATTTGCAGTCAAGCCCTTAACAAGTATGACCTTGTCAAGTTCAGGAACTCCAGGGCAATCAAGCTTACCTATCCCCTTGATTTCACCCTTTGCTCCATCACCAAAGGTTACATAGCTTATGGCGTGAGGATGAAGGCCAGTTAACAGGTCTTTGTTTCCAGTCATGTGTCTGGAGCACCCACTGTCAAAATACCAATCTTCTTTGGCTGAAGCTCTAAAGGAAGTATGAGCTATTAGACTTGTAACATTAGTCTTAGGAAGCCATTGCTTCTTGTTGACAGTCCTGTGATGTTTGGGTCTTGGTTGATAGTGAGTCTGATGATGAACAAGGCTAGGATAACCATACAGCTTATAGCAGAAGGGCTTCAGGTGGCCAAATTTTCCACAGTAATGGCATCTCCATCTTTGGTGTTTCCCTTTCTGCTGTCTTCCCTTCTGATGTTGTGACATATGATGTGACATCTCAGGTTTGCTTTTAATATGGCTGCACTTAGGTTTGGATTTAGGTTTGCCACCAGTGTAACTGCACTCAGGCTTAGATTCATTATACCCAATGCCAGATTTGTCTCCTGTTATTTATCCAATTTGGAGAATCATGTTTAAGGAGTCAGAACCATTGTTTAACATTCTTACATACTTGGTCATCTCTTCTAGTTTAGAATTCAAGAACATAGCTTTGGTTTTTAACTTGGAGATGGTTTCCACATGTTCTGCCTTCTCATTCTCCAGCTGTACTATCACTTTCTTCTGGCTTTCAACTTGTTGACTTTCATCTAGCTTGGCATTCAGAACCACTGCTTCTGTTTTTAATTTGGAGATGGTTTCCAAGTGTTCTACCTTCTCATTCTCAAGTTGAGTTATTACCTTCTTCTGGCTTTCAACCTGTTTACACACCTCTATACTTTTGTGACACAAATTTCTGTAGGTAGTGGCTAACTCTTCAAAGGTTACTTCATCATCACTTAAGTCTTCCTCAGAACCCCATCTTCCAGTCAAGGCAGTCACCAGATTTGCAGACTCTTCTGTTTCACTCTCATCAGACCAAGTGGCAGCAAGATTCATCTTCTGTTTCTTGAGGTAGGTTCCACATTCAGTTCTAATGTGTCCATACCTATCACATTCATAGCAATGTACTTCTTTTCCTTCTTTGAGCTTATCATTTGACCTTGTTCTTCTTCCAGCATTGTTGGATTTGCTGATGTCAGATGAGATGTTCTTGACATTAGCCTTAGATCTAACACCCATCTTTTTCAACAGTCTGTTGAATTGTCTTCCCATCATTGCTACATCATATGCTAGATCTTCGTCAACATCCTGACCATTTTCCTCCTCTGTGTTAGACACGAAGGCTATGTTTTTGGTTTTCTTTTAAGATCCATCACTTATTCCCATCTCAAATGTTTGGAGGGACCCAATTAGCTCATCAACTCTCATATTGGAGATGTCATGAGACTCTTTTATGGATGTCACCTTCATAGAAAATCTCTTAGGGAATGACTGGAGTATCTTTCTTACTAATTTTTCATCTAACATCTTCTCTCCCAGGGCTCCTGAGGCATTAGCAATTTCAAGGATACTCATATGAAATTCATGAATATTTTCATCTTCTTTCATCCTTAAGTTTTCAAACTTGGTGGTGAGCAGCTGTAGTCTAGACATCTTTACTCTAGAGGTGCCTTCAGGAGTGGTTTTGAGAATGTCCCAAGCATCTTTAGCCACCTCACAATTGTTTACCAACCTGAAGATATTCTTGTCTACTCTATTTGATATGACATTCAATGCTTTAGAATTTCCAAGGGCTAGATCATCCTTCTCCTTTGACCATTTTTCTTCAGGCTTCTTGTCAGTTGTGGCTTCTCCTTCCTTAGTAATTACTGGATGTGTCCAGCCTGTTAATACAACCTTCCAAGCCTTATTATCCAGAGATTTTAAGAAAGCTACCATTCGAGGTTTCCAATAGTCATAGTTAGATCCATCCAAAATTGGTAGCCTGTGAACAGATCCTCCATCTCTCTCCATTGTACCAGAAAGTATTGTCCCTAGATCTTACCCAGAACCAGAGCAGAATGCCAGCTCTGATACCAATTGAAATTCTGGTATCAGATATGAGATGTCGAAGGTAATGTCACGACACTAATATCTGAGTAAAACATACAAGATAAAGATAAAGAAGAGTAATACAAGAGACACAATAAATTGTTAACCTAGTTCGGTGCAACTCACCTATGTCTGGGGGCTACCAAGCCAGGAAGGAAATCCACTAAATAGAATCAGTTCAAAGACTCTCAGTACGCTCCACAAGTTACAGTCTTTTTCACCTAATCTCTACCCGTGTGATTTCTACCTAAGAACTCTTAGATATGAGAACCCACTCACTCCCCCTCAATCACACCTGTGATTTTAAACAACAATTACTTATGAAAAGAAGACACTCTTCAAAGACACACACTTTATCTTACTTAGCAGCTTCAATCAAGTAGACACACACTTGATCTTGCTTAACAGCTATAATCAAGTAGACACACACTCATGCTTACAAGCTTAGAGTGACAAATTACAACTCACAAATCAGACTAATTCAATCATCTATGGATGAATTGAATGGCTTACAAGTCACACGACCACACAAGACACCAACCCTTATTCTCTCTCAATATTTCGCTTTGTATTGGTTGTGTATCAAATCAGGTTTTCCATGTCCTATTTATAGAAGCATTCAGTTGGGCTTGGACATCTTGAAAACCCTAAAACTATTTCCCAATTAAATCTTCTCATGGTTAGATCTCTTTGGAAAATAAGTAAATCTGGTTGTAATTAATGATTGAATGTGCTTGCAAATCAGATCTTCAATCATACATAGATTCCCATTAAATGCGCAATCACATAACATATAACATTCACCCTGAATGTTCTGTGTACAAATGTCATGACATCAGGTCTGACATCCTGGAACAATCCTGCATAATTCCATTTTAAATATCCAGCAGGTACATAATATCAAATTTCATGACATCGTGTATGACATCCGGAAAGAATCCTGGATAATTTTGTTTTTAAACTCCAGCAGGTACAAGATATCTTATGTTAAGACATCAAATGCAACATCTTGTGAACACTCTTTGTTTTACCAAAATTGCTGTCAACACTTAGAACCAACACTTATAATCCAAGCACTAAGGATAAGGTGAGATTCACATCAACCACTATGATAACTCAAACCTATGGCTAATGTTTATGAAAAGGTTTTAATAAGGTGGCCATTGGAACCACAAAAACAACTTGAAATGAGTTTTATTTTTACAAGGTAGATTTATTTACAAAATGAAGTCGAAGTTGGACTAAGATTTATTCACAATGAGTATTAAGGAAAATATTTTAAGAAGTCAAAGGCATAAGGCCTAGGTTTCTAGTTTGAAAACAATGTCAAAGTTTGCAAGAAAATTTTTTTGGCTTGGGTTAGAGTGGAGAGAAGAAGAGAAGGGCTAGTCCTAAAACATACAAAGATAAGAGAAAAGATAAAACTATTGGAGTTCCTTTCCTTGAAATCATAGAGATGATTCAAGATTCTCCTTTTCTTTGGACTTAGCACACAAACAAGCAATCACACAATTTAGATTCAAGCTCCTAGGATCTCCATTTGGCTTGTCTCTCTTAACTTGGCTACTCATGACAATGGTCCTTTTTACTATCTCAAGATGGAATCCCTATCACACAAGAGCAAACATCAAAAAGTTCATAATACAATAAGAGGAATGGACAAAGAATAAGTTTAGATGAGAAGTCCTTTAAAGTCAACATTAAAATTTAGCATTCTAAAGGCATGAGGCCTAGTTTCTCTTCAACAAATTTAGCATTCTAAAGGCATGAGGCCTAGTTGCTCTTGAACTCCTTTAAGCATAGGTAAGTCCTAATTCTAAGTCCTTTCTTCTTTTTGCATTAGGTTCACACAAAACAAAAGCAAAACCAACACAAGACAACAATATATTTATATACAATAATGAGCTCAAATGAGCAAAAGGAAAATGGCATAAACATAAAATATGTGCTCCAGTGAGCAAAATGAAAAGCAATATGAATAAATGAGCAAGAAATACATGACAGTAAAGTAAATTGCAAGATTTTAAATGCTCAAATTAAAGTTAGTAATTAGTATGGTTATGTTAGTTTGTCATAAGACAATGTAGCGCTATGTTAAGCAATCGTAAGTGGACTAATGTAGTAGTCACACCTATCTGAGGCCGGTCAATAAAACTATAGGCAAATAAACACATGTTAGAGATCATGACTAGTAAGCCAAGCTCCTAAAACTTGCCATGCCAAAACAAAAGGGGAAAGGCCTTGTATGTGTAATGGGGTATTCGTTACCTTTAGATTTATTGACTAAATCAAAAGTAAATCATATAATTCGAGTCACCACCGCACTTCTATTTATCCAAAGGAAAGGTTAGAAAGCGAACAAAAACCGAGAAGTTTTATCGAATCAAAAACTAATAAAAATGTCAGAGATCTGGGTAAGGGGCTTGGTTATGCAATGAGAAGGTTTTAAGCACCCAAAACATCCTTAGTACTCTAAGGGAACCCTTTTTACAAATGTTGTAAGGTAGGTTGGTATTTGGGAAAATATTTGTGCAAAACATGATTGGGGAGATGAGAAAAGAATATACAAGTTATTTACAATTTTGTGTTTGAATGGATAAACCCGTTGCCTACGTACCATCTTAAAAAGGTAGGATCAAAACCTCGTAGTTCGGGGTAAAAATATCAAAAGTAGTTGGTGAATTGATTGGTCAAAAGCCTTAAGGTCTTTTGTTATCAAAGGGAGAAAACTCAACCTAAAACCACAAATCCACCATGTGAGGAGAGCTTCAACATGCTAGTGAGGGGTTAACCCTATAATAAGCATGGAAGACTTATAGTCCATCACTAAGGATATAGGTGAGTATTATATCAACCTCTAGGATAACTCAAACCTAATAGCTAATGTTTATGAAAGCTATATATCTTTAGAAAGCACGATCTATATATCTTTAGAAAGCTGGGGTGATGTACATCACCCCTATGCCATTGGTTTCCACTCAAGATCTCTATAGAGAGAGAAATCTGAGATGGAAATTTATGATGTTCATACTGAACTTGCTCAACTCATGAAATTAAATGCACAGATCAATTGCCTCTCACATGAGGACTTCAGAGGTCCCAACAAACACAAGAAATGATCAGTATCCAAGGAGTTTCGAATCAAAATTGTTTGAACAACAACCTTTGAAGTGCAGCTTTGCAAGACTTAATCCACTCCAATTCTTTGATGCAGCGTGTTCTTGAGATGGCAAGGAAGCAAGGTTTAGGAATTGAAGCTCAATGATCAACCAATGAAGTTGAAAATTGAACTTGAAAATTGAAAGAGAAAAGAAAAATTCCTTTTAATGGAGGTTGGGATTTTACTTCTGCAGCAATTCAGGCGCCTTGAGGTTGGATTTTGAAGAGGAATGGAGCTTCTATTTATAGCCAAGCATGATGCAAGCAATGAAATACTCATGTGCATGTGAAGTTGGGTTCTCCATGCATGGGCCTGTACAGGCGCATGGGAGACCCAAATGCAATGGCAAATGCAAGCTGAGATGCAAGTGAGGTGTTTTGGATGTGCAGATTTGATGGAATTAGCTTGTGCACAAAGATTTGATATGGTTCCCATAAATGAACACAAATCTTCACCTCTTCGAAAATGCAACTTACCAAAATGAAACATAGCCATGTGGGTAATGGTTGGACAGGTCTTGACATAAGGAACAAATGTTATATTGAACAAAAATCCATTTGGTGTTGGGAAACTTATGAAAACAGGCCATGAAGTTCAATGTGCAAAACATGTGTATGAGAATTTTGCCAAAATGGACCAACTTCAAGCCCTTCTTTTTTAATGATGCAAGCCTCAAATGACGAAACCTTCAACATCAAAGTTGTAGATATTTTCAATAAAATCAATTTGGACTTAAATTTTGCATCGTTTGGATTTTTTTATAAGAAATTCATGGGTACTTGAAGTTGGACTTTTTCACATTTCAATGACTTTGGCCCAAAGTGACCTATAATGTTTTGTATTATCACATTTATTTATTTTGGGGTTATGAAAATTTGTTCAACATAACAAATTAAATAGACATATTAAAATTTCCAATGCATTTGGTACCACCTCAAAATCATGAAAAATGAAGAAGTTAGGTCCGTGGGAAGTTGACCCAAAATTAGGGTTTCAGTCAAAATGACCTATAAGGTTTTGAAATGAATGATGACCTTCCAAGTTTCAAATGAATTTTTGATGAACATGAAAGTTGTTCATATGGTTCTTAAGAACATTTTTTCTCTTGGGGTCATCTTCATTTGACATACACATCAAAAGTTAGGTCTCAATGGATTTCAAAATAGTCAGATAACTTGACTAGTCAACTTCTCAAGTCCCAACTTCAAATATTAATGAATTGATGATTAAGGACACTCATATCATCTCATATATGAATTAAATGATGAATGAAATAACTTCCCTTGATTGTATTTGATCATGGGTTGAGGTTGCTTCATGAGTAAGGCATAGTTGAAGCACAGTTGAATTAGGGTTTCCTTGGGAAACAATCCTCAAGCCCTTCTGTTTATCTTGATCAAATTGACAAATTGAGATACTTGGGAGGCATATATGATGATTGAGAGCTTTATGAACCATTGTCATGTTTGCTTTCAACTTCATCTGGCCACTTCATTGAGCATAGGGGCCTCCTAGGAGCCTTGGGTCACATGATTGCTCAAGCTTCAAACCAACCAAGGTTAGTGACATATTTTTTTCTTTTGGTTAGTAAACAAAATAAGAAAAGAAATAATATATAATTCAAGCATGCTTAGTCGTCTCACATAAACTCATACAAGTCCCACCCAAAGGTAAGCAGCCAAAATGCTATGATCCTTGAGGCAAATGCAAATGTGCAATGATATGATGCCATGAGGGATCTTAGGGTCAAAATTGGGGTCTTACAGATGCCCCTATTTAAGGTCATTCTAGCCAGAGATATGAAGGTAAAAAATCTTCGTCTCGACGAGGTAGAATAGGCTTAAATAATAACAAAGAGACGAATTTTGGTCCCTAAGAGACCTAATGATGCAAATGTATGTATGCAAAAGTTAATACTCTGTGGGGATATATGTCCACAAAGAAAAATGAAATCAGGAGAAACTGAAAATCAATACGAGTAATAAACTCATAAATGAGACAGAGACTCTTGGGACGTTACTGGGGAATAAAGGGGAATAAAAATGCGTGAGCAGGTCACGACTTGAAACTTGCTGAGACAGACAAAGAGATTCCATGAAAATAAATCAATGGAAAGACTCGAGCTGACCCAAAGATGCATGTATTGGGGCATATGCCAATACAACAAACCTATCCACGAAGGATACTTCGGATAAAAATCCGGACACAGATGGGGAAAATCCACTAAGGGACTCAGGCTGGGAACATCCACCAAGGACTCAGCTGAGGAAGAAACAAGTGAGGTATTACCGGTTACTGGGTAATAAGCTCAAAGAGACATGTGATCAAAACACCGGTATATGGGTGAGAGAACAACACGCTCGGGGAGAATGAATATCTAAGACCGGTATAAGGGTGAGAGATATCAATCGTCCGAAGACATCTGAGGAAGACCTAAAAAGGTATATTTCAACTCAGGAACATCTGACGCCACAGGGGACATAAGTCATAATAGGGAGCAGAAAGGAAGGAACACCAGGGATACCGGTTACTGGGCATATAATAGGTGACCAACCAGGCGTGAATTAGGGAATATTTCCAAGACACTCATCATCCAAAAGGAGGGCTGAAAAAGTAGACTCGATGACAGGATGGACATTCGATTCCATAAGGAAATACGAATCTTACTCGATTGGGGAAGAAAAGGACCTCGACTGAAGAGCGCATGAGATATTATTTATTACCGTCATAACGTAGATAACATACTCACATGGAAAATTATCCACAACCGGTTACTGGGTTAATAAAGGATAAATCGATCGAAAAGAAAGGACATCGGGATACCGACTACTGGGTATAAAATGATGACCAATCAAGGGGAGAAACAATCATTACCAAACAAGGGTAAATGAAAGATGGCTCGCTGGGGATAAATTGCCTGATCAGAGCAATTATCCAAGAGGTATATCACCGGTTACTGGGTGGTATACCCAAAAGATGAAGGAATATCAATACCGAATATTGGATAAAGATAACCAACAAGAGGGGATTACATCTACCGGTTATTGGGTAGAAAACCACAGAAGAGAATAACCGTCATCAGTTAGGATGAACAAAATCAAGGGTTAACTCTACAAGGGGGATAAAATGGGGTTTACAACTACCGGTTACTGGGTAGAAAAACACATAAATAGGACTTACAACTACCGGTTACTAGGTAGAAGGCCACAACATCCGCTGGGGGAAAGAATGAACAATTACTGTTTACTAAGCAATTGATCACCTGTACCACGTGGGAGTGCAGGGGATATAACAGGAGTAGTCAATCTAGGAACAAACTAGAGAGACACAATGAAACAAGACTCAACCCAATGAGGATATAACTCAGGGGAGTAATTCCATCCCAAGCCATATTTTGGGAGGAAACTGAAATAATAATCATCCACGAGGACATAACTCAGTGGGGAGTATGAGAGAAAGGATAGACATTTTCTGCCTATTATGGGAGTAATTCCTCCTTTTTCATTTATGTCATGGTAATGATTGGACCAGTACGACCAAGATCGCCTGAGAAGACGACCAGCGCTTTGCTCCGGCAATGAGGTGGCGTGGTCTATCGCATTCGCGAAAAACAACCGGCGGGAAAAGACACAGAGCCGCCACTGTGCGTTATTTATCCCAAAGGAGGGAAAGGAAACGCTCGAAGTAAACCTGGAAAAGGGAAAGGAATGGTCTTACGACCAGAGATTGCTAGGATCGGGAGTCGGTTACGCAAGGGGAAGGTATTAGCACCCCCTCATGTCCGTCGTACTCGACGGGATCCACGCTCGAAAGAATAGAATAAGGTTGCTAATAAACTGCTCAAAATTGCACAAACTGGAATGAAATAACACAGGTAAAAGACGGAAGAAGATGAACTCGGCAGGATGTCGCATCCTGGGCCTACGTAGTTTGTCAGACACAAACATCAGAGTCGACGTAGTTCGGGGAAATGGGAAACGTGCTCGCTAGGACATCGCATCCTATGCATACGTATCTTCTCTAACCAGAGTAAGAATCAGAGCACTCGTAGCTCGGCTAACACACATCGAAACAAACACTGAAAGGAGACACTGAGACGTCTAACGAAACACACAACAGGAAACAGAATGCCAATCAATGGGCTTACATCCAACTCCGGACGCACAAGCAAACAGGAAACCGAATGCCAATCGCTGGACTTACATCAGACTCCAAACACACACACAACACCGGGAAACCGAATGCCAATCGCTGGACTTACATCAGACTCCAAACACACACACAAAAGGGTGAGAAAAGGAAAGAAGGGTGCCCGGAGAGATCAGCTCAATCTCCTGCCTACGTACCTCATCTGGTATGAGGATCAGGGCGACGTAGTTCCCCTTAACAGGGAAAAAACTTTATCCTAACCAGAGACTAGGGAGATAACAAACTAATAGGGAGACTAAGACTCGAGTCTAAAAGTTGTCATGCATACGATCCCTAAATTGAGGTCTCTAATCAGAACCTAACTCGCACAGGAAGCAAGCTAGCCTAAACAGCAAATAAGCAATCATAAGCATAGGTATCAGACACTATATGCAAACAAGTGGCTCATACAAGGCTGGGCTTCAGTCAAGGGGTCATATCAACCTCGACAAACAAGCCTACTGGAAGGGATATCTGAGGGCTCTTAACCACTGACATTGACCGTCAGGGTGAGCAGATAAAAAGGTAATGAGGACAAGACCTCATAGCTCTTAACCCGGGCCTGGGTGAGCTTGAATCAATGAAAACGTGGGAGTCAAGAATATGGGATTCTACTCCACTTGACTGACTCTATATATAAGGATCTTGGGTGTTTATTCAAATGCATCAGCACGTAGTGCGAGCAAGATGAAAGACTCAACTAGATAGCAGGGGATTGATTGCAAATCCCTTCTATCTGCCAATTGCCTCTTCACTTAGGAGGACTTGAAGTACATGGCACAAATATAAACAAGCACAATCATTGCCTCTTAAGGAGGACTTCAGCCAAATGCCTGCCAAACAGAAACGACAGGGCTTCCAGACTACATGGAGTTAGAGGATGATTACCTGGGTGGTATGCCAACCACAAGCAAAGGAAATCAACTCAAGCAATGAGTTAAAGCTACTAAAGTACCTGTAAGAAAATCAAACAAGTCAATATTCACATTCAGCCAACCAACCAACAGTCAACAGTGTTACAACTTCCAATATGCACAACAAAGCAAGTCATAAAAGGCACTCATTCAAGTGAGTCCACCACCAAAAGACCTACAACACAATCAACATTAGTTAAACAAAGCAAAATTACATCTCAAGCAAGGAGATCACATCATCCATTAGAACTAATTGCTTGATCCTGAAATGCAAAGCTCAAAAAGTGAGTACAAACCACTAGTGCAAAGACTAGGGTCAAAGGTAGAGCAAAAAGTCAAAACAGAAACCAATATTCAGCCTGAAGCTCATTTAGTCAATCATGAATATGTCCTAAAAAGGACCAAACTCAAACCAAATGGTAAGGCCATCAACCAATCAAGATGAGACAAAGACACACAATATGATCATCAATTGGACATACAAGTGAGAAAATGCACATTAAATTAGAAACACATCCAATGATCATGAAGTTTTATACACAAGCTCAACATCTTAAAGACAAGCATAGTGCAAAAAATTAGAACCAGAAGAGCTTAATTGGCATGGCAATGAAAATGAACAAGATTAACATCAAATTGTGTGACACACATTGTCACACCTAAAGTTCATGTGCCTAAATCAGAAATGGAACATGATAAAAATGCACAACCAAGCCTCAAAAATCCTTCAACATGTTAGGAATCAGCATACCAAATTTCAAATCAATTGGCCAATGTATGACCATTTCACAATAGAATGAATGAAGCATGTCACATTTGCATACATGTCCAAAGCAGTCAACACAATTAAAATTCTAGAAATGATAATATCATGAAAATCACATCATAAAATAATAGACACTTCAAGGAGCATGTGAGAAAAAAATTGGGAATTATTTGGACTTGTTTTCAATTTTTTATGATTTTTATAATTTAATGAAAATAACATGGAATTAAATGTGAAGCATGGAAAATGATATTGAATAAAAATTGGAGAAATGCTACAGGCAAGAATCGAATGGAGGTTCAAAGCGCGTATCAAAACGACGCCGTTTTGGATAAGGAAATAATGTGAAAATATTTTGCACTCGCTGGGAATCGAAGGAGGTGTGCAAGCGCGTCAAAACGACGCCGTTTTGGCTAACCCTAAGCAAGAACCAGAGCGGTGGCGCTACAGTACCAGGGCGGTGGTTTCCACCGTCTTCTTCATGAAGACGGTGGCGCTACAGTGACATGGCGCAATTTTTTTCCAGAAATGTGCAAAAGTTATATCAAACGAAAGCTCATGACATGTACATCACGAATCCAGCATCAATTCATAATAATTCTTCATAACCAGTGCAAATCGAAGGAAAACAAATCTTTGCATCAAACTTTAAACTAACATATCTCCATGAATATTGCACCATTTTTCAAGATCTTTATATCAGAATGATCAGGAGAACACGCACTATATGATTATGGCAATGAAACAAAGAATTAAGAGATGCGAATTCCTGACCTCTTGGAGAACAATCAATGGCAGCAGTGAATTCAAAGGCCTAGCAATGTCCAAATCAGCTCTATCAACCTTGTTATGAAGTATGAAGCACGAATCAACTCTTGGAAAGGCTTGGATCTAGCTTAATCTTCAAATTCCATGTTCATCTTCATGTATGGATTTGCTTGATTCTTCACCAATTTCTTCAAATCAATGCTTGAATCCTACCAAATGATGATCAAGGAACAAGAATATGCAATAAAATTCATATGCTATGTGGAGAATTTTTGAATTTTGATTGAGAGAAATTTTGGAGGGAAAACTCAAATCTAGATCTAGAATGTGAAAAACTCAAAAATTCTGTTAGGATTAGCCTTTTATATGCTGTGTTAATTACCATGCTAATGTTGATTAGGCTTGGCTAATGAAATTTTAATGCAAAATGAGGTGTAAGGCAAACTTGGAAATTTCACCCTATGCATGGCCATTATGAACGTGAATAGTAGCATGCATGGTGTATTTTCACTTAAAATGATCTCATGAACATGGTGGAATGGTTAAAAAACTTGTAGCATCAACCCATTTCAAATTAATGATTTTCCCTCCAAAAATCACATGCATTTCCAAATGATCATGTGAATAAATTTCATGCAATGCAATGAGGATTTTTTAAAATATAGGTCATGACATGCATTATGCAAAAAGAGGCACTCAATTTGGAGTTTTAGATCAAAAGTAATGGCACTTTGAAGTTCCATGCACACTTGGCAGTCATTTGACCATATCTCCTCAACCATTCATCAGATACTCATGATCTTGGACTTTTTGGAAATATCTTCAACTTTCATGTTGGACAAAATTTCATTTGAAGCTTCTTTGGTGTTGGAAAGTCAAGTTGAATGTGGTCCAAAAACTTGCCATTTTTGGAAACTTGAAATTACAGATCACTTTCCATTTTGGGAAACTTTTGATTTGACTTCAAATTATTCAATGTAGATGTTTGACATGATGAATAAACCTCCTTTGGACATGAATGAAGTGTCTCAGACCATTTCTCCACCTTCTAGCCCTTAGTTGACTTTCAGTTGACTTTTATGGGCCTCAGATGACCTGGACATGCACTGATGACTTTTGAGCCTCTAGCACTTGGTCAAGTTGGTTCCAAATGAACCTTGACTCATATAAGCTCTCTAGAACAACCATAGGGCCTTCATCTCAAGGAAATGCTTGGTCTCTTTGCACAGATGAATTCTCTTGATGCCAATTCTTGTTGATATGATACAATGCACTATGTAATGTTAATGACCTAAAAAATGAAAATGAATGCATGATTGGGGGGTGCAAATTTGAGGTGCTACAGCTGCCCCTATTCAATCAACTCAGAACCTGAACGGATGAGAGCAACGGATATCAAACCTTCAAGGTAAACAGGGATTGAATACCAAAAGAACCTGGAATTTGCACTCTGCGGGGGATGACGTGAAGAAAGCGAGGCCATTTACCGATGGCGGCTTCAAAACAACATTTGATATTTACCGATATCAAAGACAACGATGCCATTTACCGATGGCGGCTTCAACTGAGAATTTGATATTAGAAGGAAGCAAGACCATTTACCGATGGTGGCTTCAAAACAACATTTGATATTTACCGATATCAAAGTCAGCGATGCCATTTACCGATGGCGGCTGGGGAACGGATATCACAGATAGCGGGGCCATTTACCGATGGCGGCTAAGCTGGGCACTCGATATTTACCGATATCGAAGGAAGCGAGACCATTTACCGATGGTAGCTTCAAAACAACATTTGATATTTACCGATATCAAAGTCAGCGATACCATTTACCGATGGCGGCTTCCACTGGGGAGGAAAAATATGTTTACAACCGGAACCAGACGAGACGTTTACCGACGACTCTACTGGGGATTTTGAAAAGATACTTGACCAGACATTTACCGATGACTGGGGAAGAAAGGAATCACAACCAGACATTTACCGATGACTGGAAAAAAGATACACAACCAGACATTTACCGATGACTGGGAAAAAATGAATCACAACCAGACATATACCGATGACTGGGAAAAATGAATCACAACCAGACATTTACCGATGACTGGAAAAAAGATACACAACCAGACATTTATCGATGACTGGGAAAAAATGAATCACAACCAGACATATACCGATGACTGGGAAAAATGAATCACAACCAGACATTTACCGATGACTGGAAGAAAACTTGATGTTTACCGACATCGAAAGATGATGTTTACCGATATCGAAAAAAGACGACCAGGCATTTACCGATGACTGGGGAAAAATTCGATGTTTACCGACAACGAAACAATGGTGTTTACCGACACCGAAAAAAGACGACCAGGCGTTTACCGATGACTGGGAAAAAGATCACAACCAGACATTTACCGATGACTGGGAAAAAGAATCACGACCAAACATTTACCGATGACTGGGAAAAAGAATCACGACCAGACATTTACTGATGACTGGGAGAAAAGTTCGATGTTTACCGACACCGAAACAATGGTGTTTACCGACACCAAGGAAAGAATACCCTCATGATACGAAACCATTTACCGATGGCTGATATCCACAGATAATAAATCTGCTGGGGATTTGAAACAACAAAACCATTTACCGATGGTTAACAAACGACTCGATGTTTACCGACATCGAACGATGATGTTTACGGACACCAAAAGAACAGACCTTACGGGGGTCGACACGACACTTACCGGCATTGCAAGGATGACATCTACACACGTCACAACAAGGCAGACACATGCCGGGGACCACGCTGGGGAGAATCAAGCTTTCCTTTCACGGACGAGTGAGGAAATAAACCTCTCTAGGGATTATCGATTCTGAATGCTGTCAAGAGCAACCGCTGCAAACATGCAATACGGATGTTGAGAAATGATCCTCCTCTGTTAGGGATATGATCCAATCTGGTTTAACACATGTATGCATATGTTTGAGTTTTTCTATGGCGTAATGCTCCATACTGAATGGAAATGCTACGCGATTTGAGGATGCAAATGCAAATGATTATTATATGCGAGATGCACAGGGAGGAAAACTCCTGCTGGGAGATCAAGTGATCACTCTGCTGAGCGCACAATTCTGATTCGGTCCTCCGACTCTGTGGGGAGACGCAATAACTCTGCTGCGGATACTTGCTGATCTAACATCCTCGGAATGGCAGAGATACCAACTCAACTGGGGAGTCATCTGTTGGGGGAAACACCAACCTTCCAATCATGCTGGGGGATAGCACTGTTGCTGGGGAAAGGATAGTCCTCACTGGGGACGACCTCCACTGAAACCCAATCTACTCAGGGACTCCGCTAGGGGGAAACAACAAATGCAAGCCTCCGATGGGGAAACTGCCAACTTCAGACTTGCTAGGGAAAAACACTCTCAACCCTGCTGAGGATTACAACACTTCAGACCTGGCTGCTGAGGAACAAACTACCCACAGACCCTTCTGCTGGGGAAATAACAATCTTCAAGCTCGCTGGGGAACTAACAGTCCTCAGACTTGCTGGGAAAAGGTAGCCTTCAAACCTGGCTGGAAAAACATCTTCCACCCTGCTGGGGATTGCGATCAACTTCAGGCCTGACTACCGAGGCAACACTGATCTTGGACTCGCTGGGGATACAAGTTCTGAACTTGACTTGGACAACCCAACTTCTCATACTACTGGACAGTGTTGAAACATCTTTGAACAAACTATGGCTCATCTGCTTTAGCCAGCAATCAAAGATAATAACCTGCAAAACAGCAAGACATACATGCCCCAAGGGATTGCATGGACAAAATACACCCGAGTGCACCCAACATTCAAAATGATTTTCAAATGTTTTATTTTTCTGCACGTTATTGTCAAGCCTTCATCTTTTTTATATGCAATGTTCATCAAAAATTCGGACGTTTTTGCAAACAAAACAGTAAAATAAAAACAAGAGAGCAATTTAACTGAATAACGACTTTTATTGATTGAAAATGAGCCTATACAGGCAAATACATCAGGAAGCAATTCCTAGGAAGAGGTAATTGCGCCAAAAAAGGAAACAAACTATCCTATTGGCAATGTGAACACGACATCCACTATTTTCCAATTCTGTTACGACTCGTATATCCTCAATTTTCCCAAATTCCTTGCTTTCTGGGAAGAACGATTGGACTGGTCATACCCCTCGAGATGGTAGACACTGAAGCGCGATGGAGTACAGAAAACTCAGATTGTAGTCTTCGCTTTAATCCCTCTTTTGCCTAGATCGCCTTTTCAGGTTTTCAATCCACCGGGATACCCATTTTTGCCTAAGCCGCCCTTGCGGGTTTTCGACTTACCGGGTGTACATATTTTATTCTTTTTTTATCCCTAATTTTTGCCCGAACCTTTTCCCTTTTTTTTCTTGGTTCGCCGGGATGCCCTTTTTTGCCTGGACTCTCTTATTCTTTTCGTCCAGCGGGTCAATTTATGCGAAGTATATTTTGACTACGTCTGAGTTCACAGGGGACGGAAAATCTTCACCATCCATAGTTGTAAGCATCAAGGCTCCACCAGAGAAAAACTTCTTAACAACATATGGACCTTCATAATTCGGAGTCCAGTTGCCCCTGTTATCTGTACCGGGAGAAAGGATCCTCTTCAAAACAAATCACCTGTCTGATAGCTTCGAGGACGCACTTTCTGATCAAAGGCCTTCTTCATCCTTCTCTGATACAGTTGCCCATGGCACACGGCTGCTAACCGCTTCTCTTCGATAAGGCTCAACTCGTTGAACCATGTCCGGATCCATTCAGCTTCGTCCAGCTTGACATCCAGCAAGACTCTCAAAGAACGAATCTCCACTTCAACAGGCAGGACTGCTTCCATACCATACACAAGGGAGTAAGGGGTTGCCCCGGTCGACGTACATACTGAGGTACGGTACCCATGCAAAGCGAAAGGCAACATCTCATGCCAATCCTTGTACGTTACGACCATCTTCTGCACAATCTTCTTGATGTTCTTGTTTGCCGCCTCTACAGCACCATTCATCTTTGGTCTGTAAGGAGAAGAATTGTGATGTTCGATCTTAAAATCTTTGCAAAGCTCTTTCATCATCTTGTTATTGAGATTCGAACCATTATCAGTGATGGTTCTCTCGGGAACCCCATAACGACAGATAATCTCCTTCTTAATGAATCGGGCAACCACTTGCTTGGTAACATTAGCATAGGAAGCTGCTTCCACCCACTTGGTGAAGTAATCAATCGCGACCAGGATGAAGCGATGTCCATTAGAAGCAGTAGGTTCAATCTTCCCAATCACATCGATACCCCACATCACGAATGGCCAAGGCGAATTCATGACATTCAGAGGGCCTGGTGGTACATGCACCTTATATGCATAGATCTGGCATTTATGGCACTTCCGAGCATATTCGAAACAATCGGATTCCATGGTCATCCAATAATAACCCGCTCTCAATAATTTCTTGGACATTGCATGACCACCAGCATGGGTACCAAAAGACCCTTCGTGTACTTCTTGCATTAACATGTCTGCTTCGTGTCTATCCACGCATCTGAGCAGAACCATGTCAAAGTTCCTCTTGTACAACACATCATCCTGATTCAAATAAAAGCTTCCAGCTAGCCTTCTCAGGGTCTTCTTGTCATTCTTTGACGCTCCTTCAGGATACTCCTGACTTTTGAGGAAATTCTTAATATCATAGTACCACGGTTTCTCATCAACAACAGACTCGGCTGCAAACACATACGCAGGCCTCTCGAGTCGATTCACCGCAACGTGTGGCACATGATTATGCCAATGGACTTTGATCATAGAAGACAAAGTAGCCAAGGCATCAACCATCTAATTTTCATCTCGGGGACATGATACAACTTCACTATCTTGAAGAAAGTCAGGATCCTTCTGGTGTAATCTCTGTAAGGAATCAAATGCGGCTGATGAGTATTCCAGTCTCCATTGACTTGGTTAATCACTAGAGCGGAATCTCCATAGATGTCCAGAGTTTTGATTCTTAGATCGATGGCTTCTTCAATCCCCATGATACAAGCCTCATACTCAACTTCATTGTTGGTTACCTCAAAAGTCAATCTGGAAGAAAAAGGTAAATGTGCACCTTTAGGATTGATAAGTACTACCCCAACACCATTTCCATTCACATTAACCGCCCCATCAAACATCAGGGTCCACTTGTCATCAGGATCCGGTCCTTCCTCGACAAGAGGCTCTTCATAATCTTTCATCTTTAGATACATGATGTCTTCATCAGGGAATTCAAACATCATCGGTTGATAATCATCGATGGGTTGCTCGGCAAGGTAATCAGACAGAATACTACCTTTGATGGCCTTCTGCGACGTGTACTGGATATCATACTCTGTTAAAATCATCTGCCAACGAGCCACACGTTCGGTAAGAGCCGGCTTCTCAAAGATGTACTTCACTGGATCCATCTTAGAAATCAACAAGGTAGTATGGTTCAGCATATACTGTCTCAATCGGCGAGCAGCCCATGCCAAAGCGCAGCAAGTTTTCTCGAGCTGCGAATATCTTATTTCACAGTCGGTAAACTTTTTGCTAAGGTAGTATATAGCATGCTCTTTTCGACCAGACTCGTCATGCTGTCCCAATACACACCCCATTGAATTCTCCGTCACTGAAAGGTACATTATCAGAGGCCTCCCAGGAACTGGAGGTATAAGGATTGGAGGTTTCTGCAAATACTCTTTTATCTTATCAAAAGCTTTTTGACAGTCATCATTCCACCTGATTGCTTGATCTTTTCTTAGCAATTTGAATATCGGTTCACACGTGGCAGTTAGGTGAGATACGAACCGTGCAATGTAGTTCAATCTCCATAAAAAACCACGAACCTGTTTTTCCGTTCTTGGTTCAGGCATCTCTTGAATAGCTTTTACTTTTGCTGGATCAACCTCATTCCCTTTCTCACTGACAATGAAACCCAACAATTTACCGGATCTCACTCCAAACGTACACTTGTTTGGATTCAGCCTCAGTTTGAACTTTCTCAATCTATCAAACAACTTCTGCAAGTTCACCAGGTGCTCCTCTTCTGTCTGAGACTTTGCAATCATGTCATCCACGTACACTTCAATTTCTTTGTGCATCATGTCATGAAAGAGAGTAGTCATAGCCCTCTGATAGGTAGCACCGGCATTCTTCAGCCCAAATGGCATCACCTTATAACAAAACGTGCCCCAAGGTGTAATGATTATCTTCTTCTCCATGTCTTCTGGCGTCATCTTGATCTGATTATAGCCAGAAAATCCATCCATGAAAGAGAAAACCGAGGATTGAGCGGTATTATCAACCAATACATCAATGTGAGGTAATGGGAAGTCATCTTTCGGACTGACTCTATTTAAATCCCGGTAATCGACACACATCCTGACTTTACCATCCTTCTTCGGCACGGGTACGATGTTGGCCACCCACGGGGGATAATTGGTAACTGCCAGAAAACCCGCATCCAACTGCTTCTGAACCTCCTCTTTGATCTTGACGGCCATATCGGGACTAGTTCTGCGAAGCTTCTGCTTTACCGAAGGACAATCTTCTTTGAGAGGTAGCCTGTGCACCACAATATTTGTATCCAACCCAGGCATATCTTGATACGACCATGCGAAGATCTCCACATATTCTTGCAACATCTCAATCAGCCCTCTCTTGACAAGTTCCTTCAAAGCAGCCCCGATCTTGATCTCTTTCCTGGCGTCCTCAGTACCAAGGTTAACGATCTCCAACTCTTCCTGATGCGGTTGGATGACCCTTTCCTCCTGTTTCAATAATCTGACCAATTCTTTGGGGAGTTCACAATCTTCTTCACTCTCCTCTTCGGCTTGGTAAATGGGATTATCGAAATCATACTGAGCCATAACAAAACTGTTTTTAGCGGAGTCCGCAAGATCGATTCTGCATGAACGATGTTTAATGCTTTGTTTTAGAAAAGAGTTCAAGAAAGTCACAAAAACAAAAAACATTGCCATTTTTATTGTTTTGAAAAATGAAAGCGAAAACAGAAAGACAGGGATCACAAATTTGATTGTAAAACGTCCTTTATTAATGATAATCATTTCAAAACATGATGTGGCCCTACAATGAACCGCTACGCCTCGGGCAAAGCGTAGGGTTTTTGTGCAAAATGAAAAACAAAAGAAAATTACTCTGTCTGAAGAGTAACTTGGACTATTTCTTCGGCTGTCCAATTGTTCACCATCTCTCCTGGAGCACACGGGCACACCCAATTGTCCAAATCACAGTCACTGTCACCATCTTCACTACCGGCTGCAAAGACGTCACCATGATTCATCAACCCAGCGCTGGTGAAGGTACTCGGCCCTTTCTGAACACCCTGCTCTTCCTGAAGAGGCTGATAACCGATGCCGAATTTGTCTTCTTTGACGGGCATGTCAACCATCTTGCCCCAGCCTTCTGCATTACCAGAGTTGATAACCTCCAAAGCCTGCTTATAGGACGCAATTGAGGCACTTGGCTTCTTCTGCTCGACAAAAGCCACCTTCTCAATCTCAATGGTCTCAAAAGCTTGGCACAGAGTTTCATGAATCTCTCCATCCATCTCCATATACTTGAAGGAAGATAGATGACTCACAAGAATGTCCTCTTCGCCGCACACAGTCACGACTTGACCATTCCACACGTACTTCAGCTTCTGATGGAGAGTTGACGAAATTGCCCCAGCCCCATGTATCCAGGGACGCCCCAATAGACAACTATATACTGGTTGAATATCCATCACATAGAAGATAATATCAAACACTTCTGGGCCGATCTTTACGGGCAACGTGACATCACCGAAAACTGATCGCTTGGATCCATCGAAACCACGGACCACAAGATCACTTGGGGTGAGGACAACCCCTTCAACATCAAGCTTGCTCAAAACCGTCTTGGGCCACACATTCAACGAGGAGCCAGTATCAACCAACACATGCGACAGCACTGCGCCTTTGCACTCCATCGTGATGTGTAGAGCTCTGTTGTGATTACGACCTTCAAGTGTCAAATCCAGGTCTGTGAACCCCAAACCATGTCGTGTGCTCACATTCGCAATAACACCCTCGAGCTGATTGACAGAAATCTCCTGAGGCACGTAAGCCAAATTCAACATTTTCAGCAAGGCGTTACGGTGTGCCTCAGAACACAACAACAGAGAAAGAATAGAGATTTTCGACGGAGTTTGGTTCAGTTGGTCCACGATCTTATAACCACTTTTCTTAATGACCTTCATGAACTCATCCACATCTTTCTCAAAGGAACCCTCAGGCGCTTCCTTCTGTACGGGTCCTTCTTCAACCACAACTTGTTTACCTTTTGCTTTAGCGAGAGCCTCGGCATTGCTATCTCTCAGAGTCTGTGGTGCAAACAGACGACCACTTCTTGTGAACCCTTCAGGTCCTCCCACATTGTCCACAGCCGGACCAACAGTTACAGGAGTTTTATTTGGCACACCAATTGTCACTGGAGCCTGACTCACCGGTCTTGTCTGATTCTCCGACCTTCTGTTACTACGGAAAGCATTGTCATACTTCCAAGGAACCGCCCTACTGTTCTCAACAGGTCTTCCATCAGAAGCAACAATGGTGACAGGAGTACCAACAGTTACTGGTGCAGATATGGTCACAGGAGCACCGACAGTTACGGGCGCATTGACAGTTCTCGGCGCACGTCCAGGACCCTCGGACGGTTTGAAGTATATGGTGACAGTTGATACCACCCCATGATCTTTCACAGCCCGACTAAACTGTAGGCAACCATCGTCCATCAAATCCTGGATACCTCTCCTCAACTTTTCACAACCATTCTCTTGATCAGCGCAATCTGAACAGCCTTCATCACAGCCCGGGAACACTCCCCCTTTCAACAGACGCTCTTTTACCACCAGCAGCGAAGTCTGAACATCATCAACACTGACTACCGAATCCATAGCTTCCCCATCTTCCACATTGTTCACCCTAGGCCCACCACGCTGAGGCATCGGATTATTCACAACATTCGGAACAGGAGCAAAGTTGATTGTCTTGGCATCAATCAGATCCTGGACCTTATGGTGAAAAGCCCGACAATTTTCAATATGATGGCCAGGTGCACCGGAATGAAAGTCGTAATGGACATTGGCATCATACCCAGCAGGTATCTTTGTTAACGGAGCCATGGTACGAAGTTCAACAAACCCCAACCTGAGCAGTTCGGGAAGCAATTCAGCATATGTCATCGGCAAAGGGTCGAAACGATGATCCGGCATCCTCTGTCTTGGCTGAAACGGGCGTTGTTGTTGTTGTTGATGTTGTTGTCTTGGATGTTGTTGTTGATATTGAGGTGTTGGGATGGTCACAACGGCAACCTGACGATAATGTCCTCTATTTGCACTTCTCCGACTGTGTACAGCACTAGTCTCACCCTCCCTCCTTCGGGGTGCCCCAGAAAATGGCTTCTTCGAATTTGAAGATGAAGAACCAGAAACTTGAATCTTACCTGCTTTGATAAGACTTTCAGTCCTCTCTCCATAGATAACAACATCAGAAAAGCTACCGAACGGGCAACTCCCCATACGGTCCATGAACACACCCTGCAATGTTCCGATAAACATATCGGTCAGCTCTCTCTCCAACATTGGAGGTTGCACCCTTGCCGCTAATTCGCGCCACCTCTGGGCGTACTCTATGAAGCTCTCACCACTCTTCTGACATAAGCTATGCAGCTGAGTTCTGCTCGGAGCCATGTCCATATTGTGCTTATACTGCCTCAAGAAGGCTTCACCCAAATCTCTCCAGCTTCTAACAGGTTCTCTCTTCAGGTCCATGTACCAGTCCAAAGACGCTCCAGACAAGCTGTCTTGGAAAAAATATATCCACATCTTTTCGTCGTCAGTGTATGCGGAGATCTTTCTGTAATAAGCTTGCACATGGGTGCGAGGACAGGAAGTGCCATTATATTTGTTAAAGGATGGCGCCTTGAATTTGTAAGGGATTCTCAGCCCATCAACCAAGCCCATATTGGTAACATCAAATCCCAAAGAGTTATGACACTCCATGGAACGGATTTTCTCAGCAAGGGCATCCACTTTTCTATCCCTCTCTTCAATCCTTCCCACCTCATCATCGTTACAAAGGAGGGTGAACATATCCTCTTGTCTATCAACCAAAGGAGCAGGATGGCGAGCTGGAGCACGGACGGCTCTAGCATTAGTAGTCTCTGGAGCGATAGGTTGTCCGTTGATTCTGATACCCCTCAATTCATCACCCACGGCATAGTTAGGGACGAGAATGGTGGCAGCAACATTGTCATTAACAGGGACTCCCTCTGGCGAAGCACGGTTGACAGGTGGGATCACAGCTTCCTGTCTCTGGGCCAAGGCTCGCAGCTCCTCTTGCCCTTGCACAACCCCTTGCATCATGCTCATAAATTGGGCCATGTTAGCCCTCATCTCTGCCAATTCAGCGTGAACTTGATCCATGCTTCTCTATTGATTCATTCTTGTCGCGTAGCGGTGCGGATGATGATCAGCAATCCTGCCTAAAACAGGAACCAGAATGAGAAGTCTTGTCAAGAACACCTGTAATGTAAGAATGATATGTGTATGATGCGTATGATGCATATGCTATATTCATTTCTCAGGCATTCAAGAGTCTCGTCCATCTTCTGAAAAATGGCAACCTGCAACATAAACAACAAAGAAGCACCCTACACAGGATGATGAGCACAAGTGAAACATCAACAATCTCATCTATAAACCTGAGCCATAAAGATCATACAACATGGTTCAAGCCAAGGTTCAGTTCATCAGAATAGAACAAGGAATCCCATCCAACAATCCTGGAGGTGATTCCCATAAGAAACAACAAGACAAACTAAGAAAGTCGTCCTCCAGGAATGAGAGTCTTCAGGTACTGGCACTGATCAATCAACCGGTCACACTCTGAACACTCAGGTAAAGAAGTGAGCTTCTCCTTCAGTTGCACCCTGAGTTCCACAACTTCTTCCCTGAGTTGGCCCTCTACCGCATGCCTTAGGTCTACCTCTCTCTTCAACTAAGCATCTTTGTCCTTAAGCTTCCTTTCCAAGTCTCGTATCTTCCTTTGGTAATTGGCTTCCGCTTTTTGCAACCTCAAGCGTTCATGGCGTTCTTCATTCAACATTGTCTCTATCTCCTCATAGGACCTCTTCTTGTTACTCAATCCACTAGCACTTTCACCTTGCACTCCTTTGAGTTTGTGAGCCAAATTCAACTTATCAGCTTTGGCTTTGTAAAGCTCCATCTGGATGTCTTATTCCTTTTCTTTCAACCGTCGATTCTCCATCAAGGCTTGTTTGCACTGCTCAGCAGGTACATTCTCAGAATGTATCAAAGGTGGTTGCTCTTGCAATGGTTCCATCCTATCATAGGGTAACAACAAAGTTCCAACTCTTTCCTTGACCCATTCAATGTAGGCAGGCATAGCAATAGCAAACTTCTTCCCTAACACGGCTCCATCCTTGACACCAATAGTCTCCCAAGCTTTTCCCACTTGCTCCAATCTAGCTGGGTCACTCCGTTTCTCAAAGTACACACTCTCAGCTATCTCAGCATCTAGTGGCTTTTCATTCATGACAAAACCCAACTGACGGAGAGAAAGAACCGGATTGTAGTTGATGCAACCCTTAGTTCCTATGAGTGGAACATTACGAAACCCTCCATAACTCATAATGACATTACGCACATGAAGCCTGTAAGCTTGCCACTTGATATCATAGGATGTGAGCGACATAATCCCCTAAGTCCACTTACGAGTGCTCTGAGTATCCACAAAAGGTCCACTGGTTGGTAGAAAGGACAAGAACCACTTGAGTAGCAAAGGGAGACAACACCTGATAGCTCCACCCTTACCATGCCTGCTGTGTATAGCATAATAAGTGTCAGCTAACAAGGTAGGAACCGGGTTTCCTCCAATGAAAATAGTGATCGCTGCCAGGTCCACAAAATTAGGCATACTAGGGAACAAGACAACTCCATAAATCATGACAGCTAACTGAGCGTTGAAAGCTACCCAATTTCCTTTCTTTGCTTCTTCCTTAGCCATTCTCACCAGGTACTTCAAGGACAAACCTACAACATCACCACTTGGTTTCCAATTGTCACTCACTTCCTTAATACTCAAATAAAGAGCCGTAGCAACATCCCTGAAATCTACCTCCTTTGGCACATCCAGGAAAGGTACTTGGTATCTGATTCGAACATTCATAAGGATGGAGTACTCTTCAAGAGTAGGTGCTAACTGATAGTCCTGAAAAGTGAAGCAACGGAGCTCGGAATCATAGAACTGTAAGAGAGTCTGCAAAGGTACCGGATCAACCACCATCTTCAACAAGGTCAGAATATCCCCATATTGATCGTCAAACACCTTCTAATTACAGCTGGTCACCAGATTACTCAACTCTGCCAGAGATGTCAACGGCTCACGGTAAAAACTGTAGGTGCAAGTCTTCCTCTTCAACTCTGGAATGGTTGCCATCTCTCACTGTGAACAGACTCCTGAATGAACCTGAGAAATGATATGCATGAGCAAATTAGCTTTTTTCTTTTTTTTTCTTTTCTCTTTTTTTTTGCATTATATTTTTTTGAAAATAAACATGCTATGATGCAAATGATGAACCCATGACTGGTTGGCTGTGTATCACGAGGCACAGGATCAGAGCTTCGGCATGAATTCGGAACCGGACACCACAGATCAAGGTCATCTGGAACCCATACTTCAGAACCAAGTCACCAACAGGACCCAAGAGTCACCAACAGGACAAAGTCACCAACAGATCAAGTCACCAACGGTACCTGTAATGATTCATTCCCTCCCCACTCACGGGTGTCATCTAGGCCATGGTAAGATCAAGAGAAACGCAGGATAAATAACCCTTTCAAGAATATCATCATATGCACACCAGATGTATGCAACGATAATACCCCATCAGAATCTGAACTGCTCGTGATACCATGTTCCGCTAAGTGGCGCCATACCACCCGCTTCCCATGAATCACTCTATTCCTAGGTGTCCTAAAGTTCACTCATAGCCTGGGTATTGGGCCTTTTACCTCTTGTAACTCCCACCCAACAAAGAAACAGATACACAGCCAGCACAATGATAATATGATGCATGCAAACACATATGCACATATGTACAATCACAGCATAATAATGAATGCAATAAATAAAGTAATAAAAGCAACCAAAACTATCCTAAAGAGCGCTAGGATTGACTCGCTTAGGGAAGATGGACCAGCAAGAGGTCAACTTCTTTGAAATCCCCAGTAGAGTCGCCAGTTGTCGCATTCGCGAAAAACAATCGACGGGAAAAGACACAGAGCCGCCACCGTGCGTTATTTATCCCAAAGGAGGGAAAGGAAACGCTCGAAGTAAACCTGTAAAAAGGGAAAGGAATGGTCTTACGACCAGAGATTGCTAGGATCGGGAGTCGGTTACGCAAGGGGAAGGTATTAGCACCCCCTCACGTCCGTCGTACTCGACGGGATCCATGCCCGAAAGAATAGAATAAGGTTGCTAATAAATTGCTCAAAATTGCACAAACTGGAATGAAATAACACAGGTAAAAGACGGAAGAAGATGAACTCGGCAGGATGTCGCATCCCGGGCCTACGTAGTTTGTCAGACACAAACATCAGAGTTGACGTAGTTCGGGGAAATGGGAAACGTGCTCGCTAGGACATCGCATCCTATGCATACGTATCTTCTCTAACCAGAGTAAGAATCAGAGCACTCGTAGCTCGGCTAACGCACGCCGAAACAAACACTGAAAGGAGACGCTGAGACGTCTAACGAAACACACAACAGGAAACGGAATGCCAATCAATGGACTTACATCCAACTCCGGACGCACAAGCAAACAGGAAACCGAATGCCAATCGCTGGACTTACATCAGTCTCCAAACACACACACAACACCGGGAAACCGAATGCCAATCGCTGGACTTACATCAGACTCCAAACACACACATAAAAGGGTGAGAAAAGGAAAGAAGGGTGCCCGGAGAGATCAGCTCAATCTCCTGCCTACGTACCTCATCTGGAATGAGGATCAGGGCGACGTAGTTCCCCTTAACAGGGAAAAAACTTTATCCTAACCAGAGACTAGGGAGATAACAAACTAATAGGGAGACTACGACTCGAGTCTAAAAGTTGTCATGCATACGATCCCTAAATTGAGGTCTCTAATCAGAACCTAACTCGCACAGGAAGCAAGCTAGCCTAAACAACAAATAAGCAATCACAAGCACAGGTATCACACACTATATGCAAACAAGTGGCTCATACAAGGCTGGGCTTCAGTCAAGGGGTCATATCAACCTCGACAAAGAAGCCAACTGGAAGGGATATCTGAGGGCTCTTAACCACTGACATTGACCGTCAGGGTGAGCAGATAAAAAGGTAATGAGGACAAGACCTCATAGCTCTTAACCCGGGCCTGGGTGAGCTTGAATCAATGAAAACGTGGGAGTCCAGAATATGGGACTCTACTCCACTTGACTGACTCTATATACAAGGATCTTGGGTGTTTATTCAAATGCATCAGCACGTAGTGCGAGCAAGATGAAAGACTCAACTGAATAGCAGGGGATTGATTGCAAATCCCTTCTATCTGCCAATTGCCTCTTCACTTAGGAGGACTTGAAGTACATGGAACAAATATAAACAAGCACAATCATTGCCTCTTAAGGAGGACTTCAGCCAAATGCCTGCCAAACAGAAACGACAGGGCTTCTAGACTACATGGAGTTAGAGGATGATTACCTGGGTGGTATGCCAACCACAAGCAAAGCAAAGCAACTCAAGCAATGAGTTAAAGCTACTAAAGTACCTGTAAGAAAATCAAACAAGTCAATATTCACATTCAGACAACCAACAAACAGTTAACAGTGTTACAACTTCCAATATGCACCACAAAGCAAGTCATAAAAGGCACTCATTCAAGTGAGTCCACCACCAAAAGACATACAACACAATCAACATTAGTTAAACAAAGCAAAATTGCATCTCAAGCAAGGAGATCACATCATCCATTAGAACTAATTGCTTGATCCTGAAATGCAAAGCTCAAAAAGTGAGTACAAACCACTAGTGCAAACACTAAGGTCAAAGGTAGAGCAAAAAGTCAAAACAGAAACCAATATTCAACCTGAAGCTCATTTAATCAATCATGAATATGTCCTAAAAAGGACCAAACTCAAACCAAATGGTAAGGCCATCAACCAATCAAGATGAGACAAAGACACACAATATGATCATCATTTGGACATACAAGTGAGAAAATGCACATTAAATTAGAAACACATCCAATGATCATAAAATTTTATACACAAGCTCAACATCTTGAACACAAGCATAGTGCAAAAAATTAGAACCAGAAGAGCTTAATTGGCATGGCAATGAAAATGAACAAGATCAACATCAAATTGTGTGACACACATTGTCACACCTAAAGTTCATGTGCCTAAATCAGAAATGGAACATGATAAAAATGCACAACCAAGCCAAAAAATCCTTCAAAATGTTAGGAATCAGCATACCAAATTTCAAATCAATTGGCCAATGTATGAGCATTTCACAATAGAATGAATGAAGCATGTCACATTTGCATACATGTCCAAAGCAGTCAACACAATTAAAATTCCAGAAATAATAAAATCATGAAAATCACATTATAAAATAATAGACACTTCAAGGAGCATGTGAGAAAAAATTAGGAATTATTTGGACTTGTTTTCAATTTTTTATGATTTTTACAATTTAATGAAAATAACATGGAATTAAATGTTAAGCATGGAAAATGATATTGAATGGAAATTGGAGAAATGCTACAGGCAAGAATCGAATGGAGGTTCAAAGCGCATATCAAAACGACGCCGTTTTGGATAAGGAAATAATGTGAAAATATTTTTCACTCGCTGGGAATCGAAGGAGGTGTCCAAGCGCGTCAAAACGACGCCGTTTTGGCTAACCCTAAGCAAGAACCAGAGCGGTGGCGCTACAGTACCAGGGCGGTGGTTTCCACCGTCTTCTTCATGAAGACGGTGGCGCTATGGTGACATGGCACAAATTTTTTCCAGAAACGTGCAAAAGTTATAACAAACGAAAGCTCATGACATGTACATCACGAATCCAGCATCAATTCACAATAATTCTTCATAACCAGTGCAAATCGAAGGAAAACAAATCTTTGCATCAAACTTTAAACTAACATATCTCCATGAATATTGCACCATTTTTCAAGATCTTTATATCAGAATGATCAGGAGAACACGCACTACAAGATTATGGCAATGAAACAAAAAATTAAGAGATGTGAATTCCTGACTTCTTGGAGAACAATCAATGGCAGCAGTGAATTCAAAGGCCTAGCAATGTCCAAATCAGCTCTATCAACCTTGTTATGAAGTATGAAGCACGAATCAACTCTTGGAATGGCTTGGATCTAGCTTAATCTTCAAATTCCATGTTCATCTTCATGTATGGATTTGCTTGATTCTTCACCAATTTCTTCAAATCAATGCTTGAATCCTACCAAATGATGATCAAGGAACAAGAATATGCAATAAAATTCATATGCTATGTGGAGAAATTTTAAATTTTGATTGAGAGAAATTTTGGAGGGAAAACTCAAATCTAGATCTAGAATGTGAAAAACTCAAAAATTCTGTTAGGATTAGCCTTTTATATGCTGTGTTAATTACCATGCTAATGTTGATTAGGCTTGGCTAATGAAATTTTAATGCAAAATGAGGTGTAAGGCAAAATTGGAAATTTCACCCTATGCATGGCCATTATGAACGTGAATAGTAGCATGCATGGTGTATTTTCACTTAAAATGATCTCATGAACATGGTGGAATGGTTAAAAAACTTGTAGCATCAACCCATTTCAAATTAATTATTTTCCCTCCAAAAATCACATGCATTGCCAAATGATCATGTGAATAAATTTCATGCAATGCAATGAGGATTTTTTAAAATATAGGTCATGACATGCATTATGCAAAAAGAGGCACTCAATTTGGAGTTTTAGATAAAAAGTTATGGCACTTTGAAGTTCCATGCACACTTGGCAGTCATTTGACTATATCTCCTCAACCATTCATCAGATGCTCATGATCTTGGACATTTTGGAAATGGGAGAGAAAGATCTTCAACTTTCGTGTTGGACAAAATTTCATTTGAAGCTTCTTTGGCGTTGGAAAGTCAAGTTGAATGTGGTCCAAAAACTTGCCATTTTTGGAAACTTGAAATTATAGGTCACTTTCCATTTTGGGAAACTTTTGATTTGACTTCAAATTCTTCAATGTAGATGTTTGACATGATGAATAAACCTCCTTTGGACATGAATGAAGTGTCTCAGACCATTTCTCCACCTCCTAGCCCTCAGTTGACTTTTATGGACCTCAGATGACCTGGACATGCACTGATGACTTTTGAGCCTCTAGCACTTGGTCAAGTTGCTTCAAAATGAACCTTGACTCATATAAGCTCTCTAGAACAACCATAGGGCCTTCATCTCAAGGAAATGCTTGGTCTCTTTGCACAGCTGAATTCTCTTGATGCCAATTCTTGTTGATATGATACAATGCACTATGTAATGTTAATGACCTAAAAAATGAAAAAGAATGCATGATTGAGGGGTGAAAATTTGAGGTGCTACATGGTCTTGAACCATTGATCCAGTTTAAAATGTTTTAATCACAAGCATTGGTTTGGATGACCAGTTGTGTGGTGCGCTGACTAAGTTCCATCATGGAACGCGCATTTGTGTCCACTTGATTTGCCACCTCAATTAATGAAGGAGATCAAGTGGTCCACATTTTTTTGTATTTTATGATTTTTATATTATTCCTTTGATTTTCATTAATTCATATTAATTTTAATATTGATCCAAAAAATATGAGAGTTTCACCAAATTTTTTTAAATAAAATTCTCTTTCATTTTATGAATTAAAATTATTTTTTGGATAAATATTAATATTTTTCATGATATAATTGATTTTATGATTATTTTTAATTGTTTAAAAATACTTTTAAGTTTCCAAAAATTCTGAAATTTTTCTCCAAGGTCGTTTGACCTTGTTTGACCTATGATAAATCTCATGACCATTTCTTTGGTGTTTTGATGAGGTTATAGGAAATTGACCAACCATATTTAATTTAATGCATTATTTTTAGTATTTTTAAATTGAATAAATGCCAAATAATTGTGTTGAGCCATTTTGATTGATTTTGTAAGTTTGACTTGTGTTGTTGGGCCTTGGTAAAGTTTGATTTGACTTTACTAGGTTAAGATCATTGTGTCATACCCTAATTTTGTTGCATTGTGAACTTAAACCATATTACATCTAGAAATCCATAATACCTAAAATTCTTTGGTAATTAAGAAGCTCATTCTACGTGTACTTGGTAATCAGGCCATGTCACCAATTACTTCATCCGCAAGCCACTTCGAGAAATTGCACATCATCGGTTCGAAAGCGGTGCAGGGTTCGTAAGCACAAGTTATGCTTTACAAAAAGTCTCTTGAGGGATTAGTGTACACGTTGGTACAAAAATTAGGTTTTTTTGCATTTGTATCGACATTTTGTCCATTTGGTTTGACTAATATTCAATATTGACTTTTTTGGTCAAGAATTCGACCAAAAGTCAACGTTTCATTGATGTTTGACTTAAGGGGAATTCACAACATTCCATGGCATTTTCTATAATCACCATTGTTGTATGCTTAGGACATGCCATGAGGATTTCCATTAAATTAAGGATTAAGGTTTTTTTTAGGATTGGCGCTAGTTGGAATTTAGACCATTTTATACAACTTCATATTTTAATTTAGTTTTACTAATTGTGCTAGCAACAACTAAGTGATATACTCAACGTTTCGTTTTTAAACCGCTAAACTCTAATTTGAGAAGTTCACATGTTCTAAATTCACAAAATATATTACAATAAGGGCCCATGCTTATCTCCTTGGTAACACATAGGTATTATCCAATTTATGGATTTTGTTACAAGTGTTTAAAAAATACATATCATGTATATAACTTTAATAGACTTTTTCTTACGTTATTTCATAATTTGAAAACAGGAAGAAAGACAGATTGAGCATCTCGAAGAGGAAGCTCGGCCGTGTATGCTCAAAGGTTTACAAAGATACCATGATCCGCGCTGGGCGCCGACATTTGCTCTATTTCTGTTGATCCAAAGAATGATGAATGAAAAGGATTGGAGGGAGAGATGCCTTTGTCTAAAAGAAACCATTTGTTAAGAACATGTCTACAACCGAACGCATCCGCTAATTGAAAGATTGACCTCCATTTTCATTACCTTTCCAAGGGGGCAGTTCAAATGCACCTGATAAAATGAAGTCGCAGTTTTTGGAGAGACCAAGCATCACCTTCCGACACATTGCCAAAATCCGAAAGGAACCATTACGAAGGAATTATTGGTGCAAGGAATGCAGAAAAGTTGTTAGAACTGCATGATAAATTTACTAATAAAAGTATACGAGGAGCAAAAAGTTGAGGGAGTTAAGCAAGAGGTGTCTTCATACCTTTGAAAATAAGCGCTCAATGTTTGAAAGTCCTGTAGTTGTAAGGGATGTGTGGATAACATTCAAAGTTACCTATTTACAGTAAAAAATAAGTTTGTTACAAGGAAGTATTTTTGAATCAAAGAAAATTGTAACCCTAGACGAATCAAGGCTAATTTTTACAACATTAATCCGTTTTTACAGAATAACAAGCCCATGATTTACAGCAGTGAAAAACTCAATGGGATGATACCAAATTTAGGGGACCACAAGTACTGGATAGACACTATAGACAAACTCACCATTTTTTCAGAGGGATACCTCTAACGGATTGGTCCCCACGAATCGAAAAGGATTTTTTTTTTCTAACGGAAAGATCTATCTCGGATACGCCAGCTCATGATTGGGAGGATTTCAGGTGAAATCTATAAATAGAGTTGCCTTAGTCATTGCAAAAAATAACGCTACCAAAACTCTGCTAAAATCTCTAAAATCCTTTTTCACTAAAGCTCAAGAATCCTCAAGTTTAAGCTAAAGTTTCACATTGAAGCTTTAACCTAAACGAGCTTTAACCCAAAAACACAGTAAAAGAGAAGATAAGAAGGAAGCTTATCTGAAGACAGGAGAGAGAAGGCATCACCGGCGGCTTGCTTCCGAACGAGACCAACATGAATCGCGCTGAAGGACCCTCGTCGTAGCTTCAAGCACGTTTGGTTGGTTTCTTTTTAAGCTTCCTATTTATCCATCTTGATCTTATTACATTAGCCGGAAAGCTTTTATTGTTGAGTTTTGACTTTTGTTTGTTTGGTGTGGTTGAGTTCGATTCGTTGGTTTAAGGGACTTTTTGAGCAAAACAAGGCCGAATTTGTGATCCCGGGCCAAAAATAAGCGGGGTAGTGTTTATTTTTGTCGTTTTGGTTGAGGGTTCGCCGGAGAAGAAGGCGGCGCCACCGCCGTTGGCCGGAGACCACCATATTCCCCGGTAAGGTGTGAACAGAGAGTATGGAGGGAGTTGCAGAGCAACTCTGAGTATTTTGAGAAGAGAGAGAAACTTTTTGAACAAATGAGGTGTGTGATCCCGGTTTCATTGGCTTTAAGCTCAAACGTTGTGGCTATGCGGTGGTGACAAGTGTCTCCACCATTGGGACACTTGTCACCAGGCCTGTGACTGGCCTCTTCGGTCGCGTGTGCGAAGGTCCATAGCATTCTAGTGTTCCAATGTATCATGGCCTTTTGATTTGATTTTTGACTAGACTAGGTCTTGAGATCGTGCGGCCACGGTTTAGGGGCTTTTAGGACAACTTCCTTCATGAGGTTGTGTAAAGCCCTTTCCGGAGGTGGGCCTCCAGTTCCGGCCCAGTAGGCCTCGTTTGATCTCAACAACCCATTTTTGGATGGGGAACTTCTTTTTATTGTGTACTTTGATCGGGCCTAAGGAAGGCCCATCTCCTCCCAAAGTTTATTTGTTTCTTTTATTATTATGTATGACTTTTTTTTATTTATTCAAATTAAGTATACATTTTAGGTTATATAATTAATTAATCTTTGATCAAATAACTGAAGTCTATTTTATTGTTTGTATAATTAACCCTTTTCATTTCTTTTAATTATCGTTATTTAACTTATCCTAGTGGGGTTCTCTCATAGGATTTATTTATATTTCATTCGTTCGATTAATTTATTCGCACAAATTATTATGTCCTTCAAAGGTGTACGGTTGGTAATTAATCAAAGCATTATAATCGCACTAAACCACTTACTTCTCAACTCAATGTCGAGCTCATTTCCCGAATACCTTTGTAAGTCGATCGCTTCTAGCATCTCCATCAACCTCACATAGCTTACACTTGGGCTTTCTTACAATGAGACCTATTCAGTCATTGAATAATCGAGTAGATGATTGATTCACTAAATAAAAATCCAATTTATTCACAAAAACACAAATTTAAAACTTCGATCCAACATCAAATATTTCTATTCAAATTAAATTAAAATACCTAATCACAATTAAATAACATTTCATTTGGAAATGAAAAGGGGGATGGTTTTGTGTTTTCAACTCCTCTCCTCGATTATTTGAATACGAGTTCTTTTACTTGGTTAGTCAAATAATTGTCAGTCCCACCCATCTATACACAATTAAATCAATTTATTCTCATGATAACGGAATGAAAAGGGGGATGGTTTTAAGCCTTTAACTCCTCTCCTCGATTGTTTGAATACGAGTTTTCTTACTCGGTCAGTTAGACAATCGTCATTTCTTTACAACTTTAAACCAAGATTAAATCAAATTATACTAACGAAATGAAAAGGGAGATGATTTTGAGCTTTCAACTTCTCTCCTCAATTGATTGAATACGAGTTCTCTTACTCGATTAGTCAAACAATTATCGTTTTTCCACAAACTTGTGACTTAATCAAATCATTTTTACAGTAAACTATATGAAAAGGGAGATGGTCTTGAGTTTTCGATACTCAAATGTTTGGGTATGAATTCTCTTACTCAGTCATTCGAACATTTGTCGTTTACCTTAAAACATATCAACCATACATAAACCTATTTTCATAAACACTCAGATGAAAAAGAAAGTGGTCTACAGTCTTCTATTCCCTTTTCCGATTATTAGGATACGAGTTGTCTTACTCGATTGTTCGAGTAATAATCATCCATTTAAAATACCTTAACTATTATCAAACTCCTTTTATAATTAAGGATGAAAAGGGAGATGGTCTAGAGCCTTTGATTCCTCTCCTCGACTATTAGGATACGAGTTGTCTTACTCGACTATCTGAGTAATCGTCATCCAACCAAAAATATCTTAATACATCAAATTTATCTTTCCTCGCTCCCGTGCGATAGAAACCAATCAAACAAAACACCCAACATGTTAATCCAACTTGTCACCCATCTGTGACCAAAACTCTTTTAAGAAAGAACACTATTTAATCTTTTCTAATGCGTATAACAAACTAGTGCTTAAGCCTCCGCCGAGAGTAGACAAGTCAACGTTTAGCCTTTAGAATGTGACCTAAAATAGTTGTTCGGTAAAAGACACCAACCAACCGTAGTTCCCCGAACTACGAATGCTTTGATTTCCTTATTACACCATAAGGATACGTAGGCAAGAGATTGTTGTATCTTCGCGAGCACACTAATAAAAAAAAGCTCCCTTTTCCCCTTTCTGAGGTAACCATCAATTTCTATTTTCAATATATTTATAACCCGAAGAAAACAAATAACATAAGCTAACACTCAAATCGCAAATTAGAACTAAAAGGTTCCCGTTGAGTACAATGGACGTGAGGGGTGCTAATACCTTCCCCTTGCGTTATCAACTCCCGAACCCAAATATGGTTGCGACGACCATTATTCCTTTTTAAAGGTTTTATCGATATTTTCCTATTCCTTTATTGGGATAAATAAAGTTCGGTGGCGACTCTGTTCGAACATAAAATTTTCCGTGACCATCGCGAGGAATCGTATTTTTCGAGATGCGACACATTGGATTTAGGGGATTGATGGAATCTACATTCCATCTCCCAAAATGAATGAATGATATTAATTTGGTAAAAGTCCTCCTTTGTCCAATTTTTGTTTGATCTATCTTCCATCCCTCTTCATATCATTCCCCTTCTTTATGCATTCATGTCATGGACCTATGATATCTCTACATCCTAAGGCTAGTTGATTGCAAAATCTACATAAGTATGGATGAGATTAGGCCACCACTTTTGCATATTATTTTTGTGTGTGGTATGTTTCATGAGCATAGTCCATTATATTATGTCTCTAACATGCATTAACACCAAAATTCTATTGCCCAACCTCAAATAGTTGTGACTTCTACATAAGTCCAATTACGATTGCTTAACATAGCGCTAAATTTTGACACAAAAGGCATAGCATTCTAGTTAGTGAGATTGTAAGTCTCCCCTCTTTCATGGAATTGTGTGGAAACTTGGCCTTTTTTCCTTCCTTTGGAAGATGTATTGGTTCAAGGATCCATGCTTGTGATAAGTGGGTTGAGTGTTCTCCAAAGAATGACTTAAAAATAAAAGCAAAAGCAATACTAACTTCTAACTTATTAACAACTAACATTTAATTTCAAGTCATTTAATTTAATGCACTCTATTTTTTTAAGCCTTATTCATACCATTCTAATTGTTTATGTTATTTTCATTTTTACTTTGTCCACTTGGATCATATTTTGTGATATATTTTGTTTGTGTATATTGTGTTTGATTGTGTGGTCTTTGACCATTAATGTACATAATAAGAACAAAAACCATAAAAAAACACCTTGTGTGGACTGTTGGTTTGATCTGAGACTATTGGACTTAGAATTTAGGCAACACTCCCTATGCAAAGGACTTGGCCAATGCCAACTTTTATCTAACCAAGTGTTTGTAATTTGAAACTTCATCTGATACATCATTGAAGATCCATTTGAGTTCATCTGCAACATGATCATTGTGAAGCTGTTATTTTGAACCTGTGACTTGTGGCATTGTGGAATTCATCTACTACATGAGCAAATTTGAAGAAGATCATGGAGTTGCTAAGCTTGGATGTGGCTTTCTTTATTTGATGCCTTGCTCTTCAAGTTGATATATTGTGCATTGTTTGTTGCTTTATTCTAATGTCCAAGGGAATTTGGGTTTCTATATGACACTCTTGTCTATTAGATTGTAACCCATTGGTCAGATCTTTTCAACTCCCAACTTTTAAATTTGTTCTTAGGATTAGTCCCTTCATCTCCTCCCCATTTCTTTAATTTCAAAATCTCTCCCTCTTGTTTTTAAAATATTCTTCGCTTGTGCTTGTTTTCTAAACTTAGACCATATTTCAAATTAGAAACTTTGGCCTTATGCCATTGCATTTTCCAACTTCTTTTCTCAATCAAACTTGTAAATATACTGAACTATACTTGACTTAAAATTTTCAGAAAGCCAAAAATAATTAAACCATTCAAACCATTTTAGGCCTTTGTGCCTTTCAAACCTAATTTTTGTTAAAAGCAATACACCCACTTTGAAATTTATACCACGAACTACGAGGTTTTGATCCCTCATTTTTATGTTGGTACGTAGGCACAAGTCTGAAAGTTTTATCAAACACAAAAATATAATCAATGAATTCTTTTCTCATCCCCCCATTCTATTTGCTTGTAAACACCATTTGTATAAAAATACATATACACACAAAAAAGGGCTCCCTAGGAGTACCTAGGACACTTTGCGTGCTAACACCTTCCCTCTGTTTAACCAACCCTCTTAACTGTAATCAATGGCATTTTATTAGTTTTGATTTGAAAACCTATTATTTTTTGGTTTTGTTCGTACTTTTCCCTTTTCCCTTGGAAACAATAAAAGCGCGGTGGCAACTCTTGTTATTTGATGTCTTGCTTATCCATAGCTTGATGATCATGAATTTACCGCTACCAAAATTAAGTGGCGACTCTGCTGAGGAATTTTCTCCATTGGGTTTAGCCTATTTTTTTGTGTGATTATAATTGTATATTTGATGTATCTATATTTGTTTGTGTGATATAATCTGCTTGTTGTGCTTGGTGATCTCTGAGTGGTGTGATAAGTTCTAACCCGAACTTGAGTGCAATTAAGATAGGAGGATAGTATAGTCATGTTCGACTTGTGTGGAGTAGTCCTTAACAAGTTGGCTTGAGACCCATTT
The DNA here is from genome assembly GCF_024323335.1 of Lathyrus oleraceus. Lineage (NCBI taxonomy): Eukaryota > Viridiplantae > Streptophyta > Magnoliopsida > Fabales > Fabaceae > Lathyrus > Lathyrus oleraceus. The sequence continues at coordinate 251,420,022 of NC_066585.1, read as the reverse complement.
GCTCAGTGGAGACCCTTTTGGATTTTGAAATGTCACAAAAGTATTTGTGGTTAGGCATTACTATATCTAATTTGGGGTCCGGGAAGCTGAGGACCAGAGAACATTTACCCCCCTTGGCCTATTTAGGACGTAGTGCGGAGGATGTTCAAGTGTAGACTTGATAACAGTTGTTACACGATACTACACTCAAACGAGCTTCTCTTGAGAATATTATGGGTTGATGAGTCAGTCATCCTAATCTGTAATATCTGATAGATGGAATTAAGAATCTGGGAACTTTTTAGAACATGATCTATAGGTTTTTATCCTTAGTTCACTCCTTTGGGATGGTTCTTACCCAGACTCCATGCTCGTGACTTACAACAAACCCTTGATTCTTGGTTGATCCAATCAAGTCTTGTCAATATCAATGGAACTTGGGTGTTGATATGGTATAAACCATAATCCACCAAAATGGATGATTGATCTTGACAATGACCTGATTCATCCCTTGAACTTTGTTTGTTTGCCTTGTGTGTGATCCCTTATTTGTGATTGTTGCATTCATGCATTCATTCGCATCATAACATTCATCACGCGAAAATTTAAAGGAACAAAGGTGTTATTTGCAAAAAAATTCAGACCATGGATTATGGACGAAGGAACACCAAGAAGTACAGTTTCAGATGTCTGGACTTGAAAGAGTTAAGGAAGCTAGCATCTTTTGTATTAGATCCCTTGGACTTCAAACAACGCCATGGGAGGCTTTTGTCTATCTTGTCTACTAATATGGTTGAAAGACTTTTGAGTGTGTTAGTGTAGTTCTATGATCCTCTCTACCATTGCTTCACTTTTCTTGATTATCAGCTTGTGCCAACGTTAGAGGAGTATGCCCATCTTTTGGGAATACCTGTTTCTAATAAAGTGCCTTTTAGTGGAGTGGAAGAGATTCCCAGATCTCATCTTATAGCTGAAGCTCTTCACTTGGAAAAGTCTGAGATAGAGGCTCATTGGGTGAAGAAAGGAGGATTATTTGGGTTGCCTTCTGATTTCCTCATCAAGGAAGCTACTGCTTTTGCTCAAGCCGGTAGTGTGGATGCTTTTGAAGTTATCTTTGTGTTGCTTATCTATGAATTAACTTTGTCCCCCAACATTGAAGGTTTTGTTGATGTTAAAGCCATTAGACTTTTCTTGATTGGAAATCATGTGCCTACTTTGTTGGGTGATATGTACTTCTCTTTGCATCTAGGGAATTCTAAAGGTGGTGGAACGATTGTCTGTTGCATTCCTCTTCTATACAAGTGGTTTATTTCACACTTGCCTCAGACACCTGCTTTTATGGAGATAAAAAAATGTCTACGGTGGTCTCAGAGACTTATGTCTCTCACTAATGATGATATAGTTTGGTATGATCCTTCTTTGAGTAGTTTGGAGATTATTGATACTTGGGGTGAATTCTCTAATGTGCCTTTCATTGGTACACAAGGAGGAATTAACTACAACCCTGATTTGGCTCGTCGTCAACTTGGGTTCCCCTTGAGAGACAAACCTAATAACATGTTGTTAGAAGGTCTTTTCTATTAAGAGGGTAAAGATCCCCAACGTTTGAAACAGAAGATTGTGCATGCTTGGCATAATGTGCATAGCAAAGGAAGATCCAAGCTTGGTCCGCGCAATTGCGTAGCTTTCGAAGATTTTTATGGTCATATCAAATTGTTGCAATTATTGTGAAATATATATATATATATATATATATATATGTATATATATATATGTATATATATATATATATATATATATATATATATGTATATATATATATATATATATATATATATATATATATATATATATATATATATATTTGCAAATAATATAGTAAGTTCCTTGAAAAAAAATCAAGCATTGGATTTCATGCATCATTTGCATAAGCAGGTTTCTCTATCGCCAGATGTCTCATTGGTGTTTCATCTTTGCTTCAGCCTAGCTGACTCATCGGTACAATACTCACGCCAATCACTTAAGAATTATGGAACATCTCGAGCAAGAGAATAGAGATTTGAAAAAGGAGATTGCCCGCCTGACTACCGTGATGGAGCCAGTTCTAGCTGCATAGTGCCAGTCTTCTCCAACACCTGTAACTCCTCCTCCTCAGAGGATTGTTATTTCAGAGGTAGCTACCTCTACTGTTCCCGCAACTGCCACTCATTTCGTGCCTACCATGCCTTCCGGATTCCCGTGGGGAATGCCTCCTAACTTTGTGCCTGAAGGTTTTGCTCCTACATTTGCTTCTATGCCGGCATCTTGCCTGGTCATGTCTGTGCCACCACTTGTTGTGCATACCTTGCCTCGTGTGGAAGACACCATTTATCATTCCGAGCCGTCTGAGGGCCCAGATGTATATGAGAAAATGGATGAAATTAAAGATCAATTTCTTGAGTTGCGCAAGGAGTTGAAGACTTTGAGAGGTAAGGACCTAGTTGGAAAGAGTGTTGCTGAATTGTGTCTGGTGCCGAATGTGAAGATTCCAGTGAAGTTCAAAGTGCCTGACTTTGAAAAGTACAAAGGGAACATGTGTCCGCTAAGTCATTTGGTGATGTATGCCCGCAAAATGTCTACCCAAACTGATAACGATCAGCTGTTGATCCACTACTTTCAAGACAGTCTGACCGGTGTTGTGCTAAGATGGTATATGGGGTTGGATAGTGCGAGCATCCGCACTTTCAACGATTTGGGTGAAGCATTTGGAAAGCAGTATAAGTACAACGTTGATATGGCTCCCGACCGAGATCAGTTAAGATCACTGTCTTAGAAGGACAATGAGACGTTTAAGGAGTATGCGTAGAGGTGGAGGGAACTCGCTGCTCAAATCAACCTGCCTTTTGAGGAAAAGGAGATGACCAAGATTTTCCTAACGACCCTTAGCTCATTTTACTATGCACGGATGATCGCCAGTGCCCCCAGTGATTTTACTGAAATGGTAAATATGGGGATGATGCTAGAATAAGGTGTCAGAGAAGGACGGTTGCCTAAGGAGGAAGTATCGTCCAGTAAGAGATATAGCGACAATTTTGGTAAGAAGAAGGATAGTGAAACCAATGCAATTTCTAATGGGAGGCAGAGAAGGCCTCAAATCAAAAGAAGTCAACCATCCCGTCAACATCATCATCAAATATCTTCAGTAATTCCTGTGTTTTCAGCCAGTCAATCAGTACCAGTAAGACAACAACAACAACCACAATAACGAACAAACACCTACAACAACAACAATACCAACAATCATTAACAATAGAATTTTGAAAGAAAGAATGTCTCTTTCGACCCAATTCTGATGACGTATGCAGAGTTTTACCCATTATTGGTTCTCAAGAACCTACTCCAACCAAGAAATCCTCCGCAAATACCTACTTCCATGGTGGTACAAACCAGACCTCCGTTGTGCTTTTCATCAAGGAGCACCCGAACATGACATTGAGAACTGTTATCCACTCAAATATAAAGTCCAGAAGCTAGTGAAAAGTGGAATGGTGTCCTTTGAGGACCGTGCACCCAACGTGAAAGCTAACCTACTGCCCGCTCATGGAAATTCATCTGTCAGTATGGTAGACGGCTGCCCTGGGGAATTCAAAGTGTTCGATGTCCGTTTCATCCGAAGGTCCTTGGTGACGATGCATAAGGAAATTTTCTTTGTGAGCGATTGTGAGCAGGACCATGATGGTTGTGCTATCTACAGTGTTAATTCAAGAGGTTGTGAGATTGTGAAAAGAGACATCCAACGGTTGATGGATGAGGGTATGATTCAGATTGTTCAATCCCGACACATAGATGACGATGTCAATGTGATTATTCCTGTGTTTAAGAATCTTGAGAGAGTGGTGATTCAGTATGATAGTAGTAACAACAACAGTATCATCCAAAGATCGGTATCGTTGTTGGTCATACAGTTGGCGGGTCCAATCCCGTACGAATTCGATAAAGTTGTTCCTTATCAGTATAATGCAACTATGGTGAAGGATGGTCAAGAGGTTACATTACCTATGCCAATTCTGTCATGAGCATTGCTGATGTTACCAAGGTGGCCCACAGTGGTCGAGTGTTTGGGCCGGTATTCCTAAAAGATATGGAAGATTCAACAGTTGGTAAGAAGGTATAAGTTCCCGTAGTAGATCCGGTTAGTACTTCAAAGCGTCAGTCTGATGAATCCAACAATTTGAAGACTACGATGATGATGAAGTACTTAGGCTGATAAAGAAAAGTGAGTTCAATATGGTGGAGCAGCTGCTCCAAACCCCCTCAAAGATTTCAGTACTATCTCTGATAATGAATTCCGAAGCACACAGAGAAGCACTAGAAAGAGTTCTAGAGCAAGCGTTTGTGGAACATGATGTTATGGAGGATCAGTTCGATCATATTGTAGCTAACATCACTTCCTGGAACAATATCAGTTTCTGTGATGAAGAACTCCCTAGGGAGGGTAGGAATCATAACTTGGCTTTGCATATCTCCATGAAATACCGGATCTTCGTCGAATGTACTTCCAAAGTCAACATTCTCAAAGTTGTCATACCAGGGAACGCCTATGAGATATAGTGGCGTAATCATCAAAGATTTCGATGGTTCGCACAAGACAGAGATAGGTGAAGTGGACCTTCCAGAGAAGATAGGTCCGAGTGATTTTCAAATTACTTTTCAAGTAATGGATATTCACCCGACCTACAGTTGTCTGTTGGGAAGGCCATGGATCCACGAGGCAGGAGCTCTTACCTCCACGTTGCATCAGAAACTCAAATTTGTGAAGAATGGCAAGCTTGTCATTGTTGGTGGGGAGAAGGTGATAACACTGAAATTTACCGTATTTTCGACTCCGATTTCACATGCATTCTAGTTGTTTTATTGTTATTTTGTTGTGTTATTGCTATGTTTTCCTTTGTTTTCAGGTTTTTACTTTAATCGGAGCCCCGATCGAGAAAAGGAGTGAAAAAGAGCTAAAAACCCTAAAATTCAGCATTTTGTACTTGTGGCCTACCCCATGGCCGGCGCCATAGACCCTGCCATGACGTGTCCAAGCTCAACTTCCCTCAACTGCCACGTTCTCCACTACTTCCACTAAGGCGCCTCAGAATGGCCTTGTGGCGGGCGGCACAAGAGGAAAGATTTTCCCTCCCATTTTCAAGTTGAAGGGCATCCTTGTCATTTCCATCTTTTTACTTACTTATAAATAGAAACTCGAAATCACTTTTACAATCATCCAAACTTATAGCAGAGGCAAACTCAGAGCAACTTTGTTTCACTTAGGCATATATTCAGTATTTTAAAGTGGTAATCGCTTCGCATTGGAGTGTTACCACAATTGTGTAATCGAGTCTGTGATAGAGTCTGTAATCGAGTTTGGAGCACTTTGGAAGGAAGTTAATCCTGCCGCCATTTTCATTTTCGCTTTGCAATTTATTCAACCCTCCGATTTGAGCAGGTTTTTATTACTTGTCTTTATCTTATTTATTTTCCCGCACTCGCTTTACTTTTATTTATTTCCTCGCACTCGCTTTAAATTATTTATTTCCTCGCACTCGCTTTAAATTATTTATTTCCTCGCACTCGCTTTACTTTTGTTTATTTCCTCGCACTCGCTTTAAATTATTTATTTCCTCGCACTCGCTTTACTTTTGTTTACTTTCCGCACTCGCACTACTTTTATTTAAATTCCGCACTCGCACTACTTTTATTTAAATTAATGCACTTTTACTTTACCATGTCTAACTAAATTTATTAGGTTAGAATGTAAGAATCGTAATTGTAACGATAATCCGTACAATTGTTCGTACAAACACTTAAGGGCTATTTTAACTTTCAACTTAAGTTTTCCCGCAATTCAATTCCGTTGGGTAAGATCGAAAGCCGTCCAACGTCTATCTAAACTTAATTGTTTTTAACTATTTCAAAAATAGCGAAAGCGCTTTGTTTAGTTCATTAAGAGTTTTTAATTTAAGAAGAAAAGAGATTTTAAAACTATTTTCGGACGCGTTTATAAGTTTAGAGTCTGGTTCGTAAGAACCTCTTTTGGTTAAGAAATCTAGGTTATAATACTTTTCAACTTAGTCAAGATACTATATTTCTTAAAAATAGGTTTACTACCCTAACGCAATGCGCGCCTTTTTATAAGTGACAATAAGAGGGTTTGATTAGGGAGTACAAGTCGGTTCTGAATACGCGAAAGCGACAATTCCTATTAAATTAGTTCTTTTCAAAGTAGGAAACATTGCCCATAAGTAGCTCTATTAGCAAGTACTTGGATTATTGATTGATTACGTGAATTACATTCGACCCTGTCTTTATTAATTAAATTTATTTCAATACTTTACTTTTCCTTGCACACCCTAAAAACACTTATTTTGATTGCCTTTGATAAACACCATAACAATAGATAATGATAGATTGACACTTGGTCTCTGTGGATTCGACAATCTTTTATATTACTCTGACGCGTTCGTATACTTGCGAAAACCATGTATCAAGTTTTTGGCGCCGTTGTCGGGGACCAATTTCGTCAAATTTCATTTCCCTGTTGTTATATCATTTAGACTTAGGCTATTTCCCGTCGGTCAATGCGAAGAACTCGCAGCACCGGAAGTTTAAGCTTAGTATATCCTCTGGCAGAACCTGAACGTTACGCTCGCGCACGTTTATCCTATGGCCGAAGATCAAAACCAAAGACCTCTTAAGGATTTCGCTCAACCATCTAATGAAGAACCTAGTTCTAGTATAGTAAACCCAACCATCCCAGCTAATAATTTTGAACTTAAACCAACATTTAAAAATATTTCTTCAATTAGCAGACACTTTTAAAACCAATGGAGCTTCTCCTGAGGCAATACGTCTAAGATTATTCCCTTTTTCCCTCAGAGATAAAGCCCTATCATGGTTAGATTCCCTTCCACCCAATTCCATTACGACTTGGGATAACCTTAGAAGAGTATTTCTTGCTAGATATTTTCCCCCTAGTAAGACCGCCGTTCTTCGAAACCATATAACTAGATTTACCCAAAACCAAGGAGAATCGTTGTTCGAAGCTTGGGAGAGATATAAAGAGTTGTTACGAGCATGCCCACATCATGGTTTAGAAAATTGGCTAATCATTCAAACCTTCTATAATGGACTTCACTACAACACAAAGATGACCATCGACGCTGCCGCAGGCGGTGCTCTGATGAACAAACCTTATCCTGAAGCTAGTGCCCTCATCGAAGATATGGCTCAAAACCATCAATCATGGGGAGTCGAACGAGCGATAGTTGAGAAGAAGGAAGCACAAGGAGGAGTGCATGAACTAAGCTCTATAGACATTATGCAAGCTAAAATGGACGCATTAGCCCTTAAAGTCGAGCATATGTGCATAAACCCGAATACTGTAGCCGCAGTTTCGTCGGATTGTGAAATTTGTTGAACCAAAGGACACCAATCTGCAGAATGCAGTCTATTAAACAAAACCCACTCTGAGCAAGTGAACTACACCCAAGGGAACCATACTCGAATACATATAACCCTGGATGGAGGAATCATCCGAACTTCTCCTATAAAAACAATAACCCTATCCACAATAATGCACCTCCGAGACCTAGTTATCAAGCCCCAAGATCAAATCAACCTATGCAACCTGTGCCACCAAAACCGAGCCTTGAGAAAATTATGGAAAATTTTATCACCGCTCATACCCGACAAAACAAGGAGTTCATGAACCAAAACATTCATGTTAACGAATTGATTACTCATTTAGGAACCAAGGTTGATCAAATAGTTACTCATACCAAGATGCTTGAAACCTAAATCTCTCAGGTAGCTTTAAACCAAGCCCCTCAGACTACACCTGGAGGACAATTCCCGGGACAACCTAAACAAAATCCGAGAGGACAAGCCAATGCCATTACCCTACGAAGTGGGAACGCTTATGATGAGCCACCAAACCCTAGATTGAGTGAACCCGAAACTTCTAAGGAGTGTACCAAGACCCCGGACGAAGTAAAGGAACCAGAGGAATCTGAAAACCAGGAAGGTCGAGATAAAGGAGAAGAACCTAAAGACAAAACTTACGTACCACCCCCGCCATATAAACCCAGATCAATAAACAGTATCAAAAATTTATTAAAGTTATAGAAAAACTTCATGTAGAAATCCCTTTCACAGAAGCCATCACCCAAATACCTTCTTATGCAAAGTTTCTCAAAGACATCCTTACCAACAAACGTAGACTTGACGATCCGAAGCCTTTGGAATGTAATGCTATTTCCGAGGACAAATTAGGAAAGAAAGATAAACATCCTGTAAATTTTCCATTCCTTGCCTTTTGGGTAATCATGTCATCGAAAAAGCTTTTCTAGACTTAGGAGCTAGTGTGAGCCTAATGCCTTTAGCAGTTTGTGAGAGGTTAAACTTAGGAGAATTACAACCCACTAAGATGTCACTTCAGTTAGCCGATAGATCTGTTAAATATCCGATAGGCATTTTAGAAGATGTTCCTGTTAGGATAGGTCAATTATTTATCCCTACTTATTTTGTTGTCATGGACATCAAAGAGGACAATGATATACCAATCCTTCTAGGTAGACCATTCTTATCGACTGCAGGAGCCATAATAGATGTCAAGAAAGGAAAGTTGACATTTGAGGTAGTTGACGAGAAAATAGAATTTATACTTTCGAAATTTCTTATGGCACCTGCGATGGGAGACTCGTGTTATTCCTTAGATATCATTGATGAATGTGTTAGAGAATTAGAACAAAAAGAAATTATAAAAACAATTAAGTTACCATCAACTCTCATAAGGGAAGATGATGACTTTAAGAAACCTTACATTGATGATAACCTTTACAAATGTTTATCCCTTACCCCAGACCCTATGCCATGCCCTAAGAAACCAACCTTAGAACTTAAGGAACTGCCTAAGAACCTGAGATATGAGTTCCTCGACGAAAAGATGAACCGTCCAGTTATAGTCAGTGCTACCTTGAGCCAAGAGGAAACGAACCAACTTTTAGACGTTTTATGAAGATATCCCTCAGCCTTAGGATATAATATCTCTGACCTAAAAGGTATAAGTCCATCCGTATGCATGCATCGGATTTCGCTCGAAGAAGATTCAAAACCCTCTAGGGAACATCAGAGAAGAATAAACCATATAATGAGTGATGTTGTTAAAAAGGAAGTTCTTAAGTTACTTGAGGCAGGTATCATCTATCAGATCTCGGATAGTAAGTGGGTGAGCCCTGTGCATGTAGTACCTAAAAAGGGAGGCATCACAGTCGTGCAAAACGATAAAGGTGAACATGTAGCAAAATGTTTAGAAGGAGGATGGCGGATGTGTATAGATTATAGAAAATTAAATAAAGCAACCAGGAAGGATCATTTCCCTTTACCACTTATAGACCAGATATTGGAGCGTCTAGCCAGACACTCTTACTTCTGCTATCTAGATGGATATTCTGGATTCTTCCAAATACCTATCCACCCCGAAGATCAAGAAAAAACTACCTTTACATGCCCTTATGGAACTTTTGCCTACAGACGAATGCCATTCGGCCTCTGTAATGCCCCAACTACTTTCCAACGCTGCATGATGTCAATCTTTGCAGATTACCTTGATGGCATCATGGAAGTGTTTATGGATGATTTCTCGGTTTGCGGATTTGATTTCCATAATTGTCTTGCTAACCTTGAGAAAATCCTGGAGAGATGTGTGGAGGTAAACCTCATGCTAAATTGGGAAAAATGTTATTTCATGGTGACCGAAGGAATAGTTTTAGGACATATAGTTTCTGAAAAAGGTATAGAGGTAGATAAAGCTAAAATAGAAGTTATAGAAAACCTAAAACCACCAAAAACCATCAGAGAAGTCCGAAGCTTTCTTGGACACGCTGGATTCTACCGGCGTTTTATGAAGGACTTCTCCAAAATAACTAAACCTTTAACTGGACTTTTAATGAAAGATGCTGAATTCATTTTCGATGAAAAATGTAATGACGCATTTAATCTTTTAAAGCAAGCATTAGTATTTGCACCCATTATGAAACCACCAGATTGGTCAGAACCTTTTGAGATAATGTGCGATGCTAGTGATTATGCAGTTGGAGCCGTTCTAGAACAAAGGAAAGATAAAAAATTACATGCCATTTATTATGCCAGTAGAACCCTAGATGCTGCCCAACTTAACTACGCAACAACTAAAAAAGAATTACTCGTTTTAGTTTTCGTTATAAACAAATTTAGATCTTATCTAGTAGGAGCAAAAATTATAGTTTACACCGATCATGCTGCCATTCGTTACCTATTAAGTAAAAAAGATGTCAAGCCCAGGTTACTCCGATGGATTCTATTACTACAAGAGTTTGATTTAGACATAAGAGATAAAAAAGGCACTGAAAATGTAGTAGTCGATCACCTTTCTAGGCTAGAACATCTAAAACCTGAACTAGCACCCATTAATGATGATTTCGCCTACGATAGACTGATAGCTAGAGTAGAAACCATTGAAGATAATAACCTAGATTATTTTAGCACCCCCAAAATTCCTTAGCAATAAGTGACGTACCCTGGTATGCAGACTTCGTTAATTACCTAGCTGCTGATATAGTACCCCCTGATCTTGACTACCACCGCAAGAAGAAATTCTTCCACGATGTGAGAAACTTCTATTAGGACGAACCGCTCCTTTTCAAAAGGGGTAAAGATGGCATTTTTCGCCGTTGCGCTCCAGAAGAAGAGGTAAACAATATTATCGAGCATTGTCATTCTGCACCATATGGTGGACATGCGAGCACCTCTAAGACATACGCCAAGATTCTTCAAGCTGGCCTATTCTGGCCAACCATGTGGCGTGATGTCTATGCTTGCATTGTCAAATGTGATAGATGCCAACGCACTGGAAACATTTCAAGGCGTGATGAAATGCCTCTAAGAAACATTCAGGAAGTAGAACTCTTTGACGTATGGGGTATAGATTTCATGGGACCTTTCCCACCATCCTTAGGAAATAGGTATATCTTAGTAGTTGTAGACTATGTGTCTAAGTGGATTAAAGCTATAGCTGCACCCACAAACGACACTAGGGTAGTAATCAAATTATTTAAAAACTATATATTCCCTAGATATGGAACACCACGTTTAGTCATAAGCGACGGAGGATCACACTTCATATCGAGAATATTTGACAAACTTTTAAGAAAATATGGAGTTAGGCACAGAGTAGCAACACCATACCATCCACAAACTAGTGGCCAAGTAGAAGTGTCTAATAGGGAGATAAAACAAATCCTAGAGAGAACTGTTTTTATTTCTAGGAGAGAGTGGTCTCAGAAGCTTCAAGAAGCATTATGGGCCTATAGAACCGCTTTCAAAACCCCTATAGGAACTACTCCTTATCAACTAGTTTATGGAAAATCCTGTCACTTACCTTTCGAATTAGAGCATAAGGCCTATTGGGCCATTAAAACTTTGAATTTAGACTACCTAGCCGCTGGAGAAAAGCGTACCTTAGACATTCATAAATTCGAAGAACTTAGGCAATCGGCCTATGAGAATGCAAAAATATATAAAGAGAGGACAAAAGCCTATCACGACAAAAGAATAGTAAAGAAAAACTTCAATATAGGCGATCCTGTTCTCCTTTTTAACTCTAGGTTACGACTCTTCCTTGGAAAGCTACGTTCAAGATGGACTGGTCCTTTCGAAGTATCCAAGATTCTGAGATCCGGAGCCGTAGAAATCAAGAACGAAACTTGTAGTCCATTCATTATAAATGGACAAAGACTGAAGCTCTACGAAGGAGGAGACATTCCAGCATACTACTCAAGCCACACCCTGATTGATCCACCAATTCCTACTACTACAGGTGTAGAAATTCTAATCGTCAAGCTAATGACGTTAAACAAGCGCTGCGTGGGAGGCAACCCATGGTTTTTCTTTCTTTTTACTTTTTCGCATTTATTTTTGTTTTTATTTTATTATATTATATTTTGCATTGAGACTAAAATTTGAATGGTTTGCACTTTCAGGATCACTTTCTTAACCTTTACAGGATGCAAGATTTCGATGACATGCACGTGGCCTATAGAGATAATGCTCAGAGAGAGTGCTACATTGCTCTGTATCAGCGCCCTATGGCACCCACACGTTATCCTGATCAGCACTGTATGGAGGCACTGGGTATCGAGCTGAGTATCTGATTCCTTAGCCACCAGCTTCACTGGGACAAGTTTGATGATGACTTGAGTAACACCTACAGGAACCTGACACTGGAGTTCCTGAGTTCATTCGACTATGACCCATACTCTGGACCAGATGGGTATGCTGCTTTCATGCTTTTTGGAGTTGAGTACTCTTTCAGGAAGAAAGAGTTCGGCGACCTTTTGGGCTTCCAGACCACTCCTGATGCTATCCCGGAGACACCTATGGGATATTTTCTGGGTAAGGAGGTTGAGAAGTTTTGGAATGATATATCTGGTGGCGGAAGACAAGATCCATCTATGCAGCTGTCTCATGTCATACATAACCCCACCTTCAGATACTTTCAGATGATATTAGCACATTCCTTCCTGGGAAGGCCGGAAGCAGAGACACTACTGATTGAAGAGGAGATCTTCCTATTATTTTGTGCATCCCAGTCTTGCCCAGTAGCATGTGGGAACTTTTTATTATACAGTCTTGTAGCGGTGTATTCATTACTTTTAGATTTATTGACTAAATCAAAAGCAAAGCATACAAAGATAGAGTCGCCACCGCACTTCTATTTATCCAAAGGAATGGCTAGAAAGCGAACAAAAGCCTAAGAAGTTTTACAAAGAAAACTAATAAAAAGGGTACAGAGATCTGGGTAAGGGGGTAATTATGCAAAGGGAAGGTGTTAGGCACCCAATGCATCCTAGGTACTCCTAGGGAACCCTTTTCACAACTCGTTGTAAAAAGTACTGTTTATGAAAATATTTATTGTGCAAACATGAGGGAAGAGGTGAGAAAAGAATGTACAAGTTTTATTATTTTTGTGTTTGGATGGATGAACCCATTGCCTACGTACCTTTACAGGATCAAAACCTTGTAGTTCGGCTAAAAGATTTCCAAAAAAAAGATGAGTGGATTGATTTTAAACAAAATCCTTAAGGTCTTTCATTATCAAAGGGAGAACACTCAACCCGAACCAACAATCCACCATGTGAGGACGGCTTCAACATACTAGTGAGGGGTTAACCCTATAATAAGTATGGAAGTCTTACAATCAACTCACTAAGGATGCGGTGAGATTTACATCAACCACTAAGATAATTCAGATCTATGGCTAATGCATGCAAACTTGATTAAGGAGTGGACAAGAGCCACAAAAACAATTGAGTGGGTTGAATTAACCAGTTAGAATTATTCACAAAAACACAGTCAAAGTTTGAATTAGAGTTCACTTACAATGAGTATTATGAAATGAGATTTTTGAAAATCAAAGGCTTAAGGCCTAGGTTTCTAGTTTTGAAAACAGGTGAAAATGTTTGCACAAAAGTTTTCTGGTTTGGGTTAAAATGCAAGTGGAGGTTGTAAGGACAAAAAGGTGGGAGGATGAGGAGCAAAACTTTATTAGGAGTTCCTCTCTTGAGATCATATGTAGATGATCCAAGTGGTTCCTTTGGAATAGGCAACAAGCACAAGACAAAAGTAATAAGCAAATAAGCAGGTTCAAAAAAGAACAAAGCTGGAAATGGATTGCTAATAAATGGTCTTACGTCCAACTCCACAAAGCAACATGGGAAACATATAACCAATCAATGGTCTTACATCTAACTCCACAAAAAGAAACAAAATAGGAAACAGATAGCCAATCAATGGTCTTACACCTGGCTCCACAAAGAGAAACAAAATAGGAAATAGATAGCCAACCAATGGTCTTACATCTGACTCCACAAAGAAAACATAACAGGAAATGGAGTGCCAATAAATGGTCTTATATCCAGCTCCCCAAAAGGAACAGGAAACAGATAGCCAATCAATGGTCTTACATCTGACTCCTCAACCAAACAAACCTGCATGAAAACAAACATATGAAAGATGCACAATTAAGCAAACAAGCAATCAAGTATCACACTCTATACACAAACAAGAGGCTCATACAAATGGTTAGGCTTTAGTCAAGGGGTCATATCAACCTCGACAAACAAACCAAAACTGTAGGGGTAACTTGAGCTCTTAACCACTAACATTGAGAGTTAGGGTGAAGCAGATGAAAAGGAAATGAGGATTAGACCTCATGCTCTTAACCCTGGCCTGGGTGAGCTTGAATCAAAGAAGGTGTGGGGATCCAGAATGAGGGATCCTATTCCACATGACTGACTTTATATACAATGATCTTGGGTTAGATTCAAAAGCATCAGCACGTAGTGCGAGCATAATGAAAGACTCAACTGAATAGCAGGGGATTGATTGCAAATCCCTTCTATCTGCCAATTGCCTCTTCACTTAGGAGGACTTGAAGTACATGGCACAAAAGTAAACAATCAAAGACATTGCCTCTTAAGGAGGACTTCAGCCAAATGCCTGCCAAACAGAAACGACAGGGCTTCCAGACTACATGGAGTTAGAGAGATTACCTAAGTGGTAAATCAACCACAAACAAAGCAAAGCTCAGATAATGAGCAAAAAGGTACTAAGGTACCTGTATGAAAAGCCAAACAATCAGTATTCACATTCAGACAACCAAACAATTAACAACAGTCAGACATTCCCAATATGTACAACATGTAAGCCATAAGAGGCAAACACTCAAGTGAGTTAGCCACCAAAGGACCTACAACACAATCAAAATCAGTCAAACAAAGTAAATTGCATCTTAAGCAAGGAGATTACATCATCTATTAGAACTAATTGCTTGAACCTGAAAGGCAAAGCTCAAAAGGTGAGTATAAACCACTAGTCCAAAGACTAGGGTCAAAGGCAAAGCAAAAAGTCAAAACAGCAACCAATATTCAACATGAAGCTCATTTAATCAAGTAAGAACATGTCCTAAAAAGGACCAAGGCTAAAGCATCAAGCAAAGTCATCACATGAGCAAGATATGGCAACGGCAATTTCAAAGCACACAATTGGATGTCAAGAATGAAAATTCCATATTAAAACAGAAATGAATCAAATGATCATGAAAATTTTTACGTGCATACAACATGTCAAATAAAAGCATCATGCAAAAAATTGGAATCAGAAAAGCTCAATTGACAGGGAAATAAAAATGAACAAGATCAACATCAAATTGTGTGACACACATTGTCACACCATACAATCATGTGCCTAAAACAGAGATGAAAAATGCTAAAAATTCACAACCAAGCCTCAAAAATCATGCAACATGTTGGGAATCAGCATACCAAATTTCAAATCAATTGGCCAATGTATGAGAATTTCACAATAGAATGAATGAAGCATGGTACATTTGCATACATGTTCAAAGAATCAATCACATTCAAAAATCCAGACGTGATAAAAATCAGAAAATCACATCATAAAATAATAGACACATCAAGGAGCATGTGAGAAAAAATTGGTAATTAATTGGACTTGTTTTCTATTTATTATGATTTTTCAAAGTTGGATGAAAATATTTGAAATAATGTGAATCATGCACAAGAAAATATGGAGGGAAATGATAAATGGCTTGAGTAATTTGAAAATATGCTACCAGAGAGGATCGAACCGTGTACATGCAAAAACAAGCGCTAGAACAAAATAAATCCACAATTGGCACCGCTGGGAATCGAACCAGGGACACAAAGGCTACAGGCGCGGTACACCAAAACGACAATGTTTAGTTAATGAAGGAAATAAAAATTGGAATTCAAAACACATCCACACAGGATCGAACCCACTATGCGAAGGATAATAGTGTTCAAACAGTGAAATTGGAAGCACGAACCAGGAAACCCTAGTTACTGTGCATGCACGGCGAGGCACGGTGGTTTCCACCGTCTTCTTCATGAAGACGGTGGTGCTACAGTGAAGCTCTCAAATTTTTTTTCCAGAATTGCGCCATATATACATCATTCGAACGCTCTCGTCAAGCACAACACGAATCAATCATCATTTTTGCCAGAAACTCCATGGATCGTGCAAATCGATCGAAAACATTTTTAACACACAAACTTCAAATCAACATAACTCAGTCAATACTTCACCATTTTTAATTCTAAAAGCATCAGTGTGATCAGCATGAAAAGCTCGACCTAAACATGGCAATGATTTGAAGAATTAAGAGATTCGAATTTTTACCTCTTGAAGAGCAGAATGATGAAACTGCGTGCTATAACTCTCTCAAGTATCCAGATCTTCTCCTTTACTCTTGTTATGAAGCTTGATGTAGAAATTGAAGCTTGACACGACCTAGATCTGGATTAATTTGCTACTTCCATCTTCATGTTCTTGAGCTTGCACAGCTTGATTCTGGCTCGAATTCTTTAAATCAAAGCTTAATCCATACTCAATGAAGCTCACTGATCATGATTTTTCAATAAAATCAAGGTGCTATGTGGAGAATTTTCAAGTTTGAGATGAGAGAAATTTTTTGGAGGGAACTTGAATCTATATCTAGAATGAGCAAAAAACTGTGAAATTCTGTTATGATTTGGCATTTATACTCTGTCCTAATCACATTGCTAATCCACATTTGCATTGGTTAATTGAGATTAAGAAAAATAAGGTGTATGACAAAAATTGGAAAATGTGAGGTGCCATGCAAATTTGGACGTGAACAGTGTTGTATGGATGCTCAAAATCATTCAAAATCATCTCATGCACATGTTGGCAATGGTATTTTGTTCATATGATGCACCAAATTCAAATTTCCTAATTTCCCTCCAAAATGTTCATGCATGGGCATATGGTCAAGTGATGAAATTTCATGCAATGTCATGTTAGATTTGGAAAATATATGTCATGAGAAGCAATATGCAAAAAGAGGCACTCAATTTGGAGCTTTGGATCAAAAGTTATGGCTTGTTGAAGTTCCATGTACACATTGCAATCATTTGATCATATCTCCTCAACCATTCATCAGATGCTCATGATCTTGGACTTTTTAGAAATGGGAGAGAAAGATCTTCAACTTTCATGTTGGACAAAAATTCATTTGAAGCTTCTTTGAAGTTGGTAAGTCAAGTTGAATATGGTCCAAAAACTTGCCATTTTTGGAAACTTGAAATTATAGGTCACTTTCCATTTTGGGAAACTTTTGATTTGACTTAAAATTCTTCAAAGTAGAGGTTTTACATTATGAATAAGCCTTGTTTGAACATGAATGGGATGAAGAAATTCAATTCCCACACTCAAAGCCTTCTGTTGACTTGTAGTTGACTTGCAGTTGACTTGTATTGGTCCTTAGATGACCTGAAAATGTTCTGATGAACTTGGGCCTTTGCCACTTGATGAATTTGCTAAAAAATGAACCCATAGCTCATATAAGCTCAAGATAATGATGCGTGGTCCATATCTCAATGAAAATCTCATCTCTTGCACAAAAGATTCACTTGATGTGCCTTGACCTATTGACTGCTTAAGCTGCAAGTAACAAAGGTTAATGACATATTTTTGTACATTTTGGTTAGTGATTAAAAGAAAAGCAATGATATACAAATGCAAGCAATGCTTGGTGATCAAGAACCACTCTCAAAGAGATCCCACCCACAGGGAAGGAAGCAAGGTGTCCAATGATCCTTGAGGCTTATGCAATGCAATGCTATGATGCCATGAGGGATCTTAGGGTCAAAAATTGTGTCTTACAAGTCTCAGCGGTATCTCCAGATCTACCGAAGGAGTCATCCATGTTGGCGGAATCATCACGCAGATTGCTGTCGCTTTAGGTCTGTCTCGCAAGCTGTTATATCTCCGGACCTACTGTGGGTACACGACCATGGACATCGACTTCTGTTTGACCAGAGGGTTGATGAGGAGAGCCTCTTTCCACCCATGTCAGTTCCGATTGCTATTCGACAACGAGGCTATCCACTATTTCACACTGCCAGATCCTATGATGACCAGTGTGCATGATCCAACGAATTGGAGTTATGCCCTGGAGGGCCAGGGAGAGACCGTCGAGGAACCGAGATCACCACCCATTGCTGAATACACGCCTACACCACCATATCCCAGAATCACTGTTTTCTCTAATAATCTTTCATTACAGACACCCGACATCTGCACTCAGATTGCTGTGTGTCGTAGAGAGATCGCAGCGCTTAGACATGAGGTGGCTGACCTCACTTTACAGATGGGAGTGTCCGATCTCACCCATGCTACTGAAGCCGACTGTCTATATCAGGAGTTCGCAGAGTTCAGGCAAGAAGTAGCCACTCTCCGTGGATCCACTCAGGAAGATGACATCCCTACTATATGATCTCACCATTCCATCTTATTTTATCTTTCTTTTATTTTATTTTTTTCTCGTATTTACATAACTCATCTTATTTTATCGCATTTGGAATATTATATAAACTACATCTATACATCGGTATTTCTATTTTTTATATATATATGTCTTATGTTTGTTTTATTTGCATTTTAATTTTTCATTTATTTATTTATTTATTAGTCTAATATTTAATTTTTGTTTCAGTTTCATTTTTATATTTTTTGTTTTTACCTTTATAAAATTATGCAAGTCAATGTTGCTAGGAAAATCACAAAACAAATGCTATTCGGACCCCTCAAAGCCAAAAGACAAGAGAAGCCCAAGCCAAAGGACCAAAATCTGGCCCAGCCAGATTTTGCCTTCTGGCGCCCGCCATAGACCCTGTGGCGCCCGCCACAGCGTCTGTAAAAGGTTGGGGCAGAACCCCTTTCTTCACCATGGAAAAACCTTCCAAACCCATTTTTTCACCTCGGAAAAACATCCTTGAACCCACAAAAAGCTCATACTTTTCTAACCACCACACCGTACAAATCATCTTTCCGATTTCTATTTTCATTTTCATCCGTCGGATTTCGTAAAAATCCAACCTTTTCACATCCCACTTCATCTTCTTCATCACTTTTCAAGAGCTTTCAAGTGGAGTTCAACGGATTCATTCTTCGAGGAGGGAAATCGGGGGATAGACAAAGAAAAATTATTGAACGGTTGCAAAATCGGGAAATCCTCCCGACAAGGTATGTTGACGAAAACTGCCTCTACACTTTAGGTATCTATCATAGCATATTTCATTTATTAGATAACTTAGGTTTGCATAATTTCTTTTCCAACAAAGAACCTACCTATGAGCGGTTGACGATTGAATTTTTGAGTTCCTTAATTTATATTGTCAACCCTAACACTGCTAGCACAGTTGTGTAAGACCCCAATTTTGTCCCTAAGATCCCTCATGGCATCATAACATTGCATTTGCATTGCCTCAAGGATCACAAGCATCTTGGTTCCTCTTTGCCTTTGGATGGGGCCTCCTTGTGAGTGGTTTGAGATCACCAAGCATGTTTGAATTGTATATTATTACTTATCTCATTTTATTTACTAACCAAAAGAACAAAAATATGTCACTAACATTTTTTGTTTGTAGCTTGAGCAATCACAAGGTCCAAAGCTTCTAGGGGATCATTGGTACAAAGACATGGTCAAGAGGAGATGATAGCAAGCATGGTAATGGTTCCCAAAGCCCTCATCCATCAAATATGCCTCCCTAGCATCTCAATTCATCATTTTGATCAAATTAAGACAAAGGGTTTGAGGTTTGTTCTTCAGAGAAATCCTAATTCATCTGTGCACCACAATGCCTTGCTCATGAAGCAACATCAGTCCATGGTCAAATATAATCAAGGGAAGTTCTTTAACTCATTATTTCATGCATATTTGACTTATTTGAGTATCCTCAATCATCAATTCATCAAGATATGGGTTGTGGACTTGAGAAGTTGATCAGTCAATTCATCTGACTATTTTGAAATGCATTGAGACCTAACTTTTTATGTGTTGGTCAAATGGAGATGGTTCCAAAAGAAAAATTGTTCTTAAGGACAATATGAACAACTTTAAGGTTCATCAAAAGTTGATTTGAAGCTTGTAAGGCCATATGTCATTCCAATACATTATGGGTCATTCTGACTGAAACCCTAATTGTGGGTCAACTTCCCAAAGACATAACTCAATCATTTTTTATGATTTTGAGGTGGGATCAAATGCATTGGAAAGCTTAAGATGTATAATTCAAATGTTATGTTGAACAAAATTTCAAAATCTCAAAGGAAATACATGTGATAATGCAAGACACTATAGGTCCTTTTTGGCCAAATGCATTGAAAGTCAAAAAAGTCCAAATTCAAGTGCCCATAAAATCTTCATCAAAAATCCAAATGATGCAAAATTTAAGTCCATTTTGATTGTTCTGAAACGATCTACAACTTTGATGTTGGATATGTTTTCATTTAAGGCTTACATCATCAAAACATAAGGGCTTGAAAGTTGGCCAAATTTAGAAACCTTGCATTGACATGTTTTGCACATCACACTTTAAACTCAAATTTCATAAATTTCCACACTTCAAATGGATTTTTGCCCAACATAACAATTGTTCTTTACATCAAGACCTTTCCAACCATTACTCACATGATTATGTTTGGATTTTTTCATTGGGACTTTTGAAGAGATGAATGTTTAGGTACAAATGAGGAATTCACTTGAAATCTTGGTACATAAACAATTGCCTTGCAAGTCACACGTCCAATTTCATTTGGCTGATGCTCAGAATTCATTTGGCATTGTTTTTGGGCCTTGTGCATGATCATGCAAGCCCATGCAATGAAGCTTCACATGCCATGCAGACGGATTGATCACATTCTCCTTGCCACTTCCTCTATAAATAGAGACCTTATTCCATTCATTTCACACACCGGATTCAACCTGAAATGCTGCAGAATTCTCTCCATAGCCATCACTAAAGAAGAAATTCCATTTTTCTCAAATTTTTAAGATCTGAAATTCAACTTCATCTGGTTGAATTCTTAGATCTAATGCTTCTAAACCTTCATCATTCATCTCATTGAACTTCTGTTTTGGTAAAGCAAGCAAGAATTCAAGCTTACACTTCAACTGGTATTTTCTTCGAATCTCACTATCCATTGACCTATTTGCTTGGATCTTGTGTTGGCTGAAGTCCTCTCAATAGAGGCATCATGATTATGCATTCAATTTTTGAAATCCATTAAGTTCATGATGAACACCAGATTTTTCAATCTCTGATTTCTCACACCATTGAAATCTAGGGTGAAAATGGATGGTACAGGGATGATGTACATCATCCCAGCTTTCTAAAGATGTATAGATCGTGCATTTTCATTAGAGTTTGGATCTCTTCAATTTTCGCCGGAAAATCCAAGCTCACCGGAGAAGACGGTGGCTCTGGTGGCTTCATCATTGCCAGATCAATTTCTGGCCGTGTGATCTTGTTTCCAGATCTAATCTGGACCGTCCCATGATATGACTTGTTTTAATGCTGCGTGTGATTCGGTTGACTAGGGCGTATGGTGGGAGCGCATCTCTAGAGCGTGTGATCTTCCAGCTCAATTAATGAGCTCAGATCTAACGCTCCTCCTTTTTTTGCATTTTCTATTTTTTGGTTTTATTTTCTTTAATTCCAATTATTTTCAAAAATCAATATCTCTCTCATTTTTAATCCAAAAGTTATGGGACCAATTGCATTATTTCCCAAATAAATTCTAGTTTCTATTTCTGATTTTTAATATTTTTATTTTTGTCATTTGATATTTTTTGTGAATTTTCTCTTTTCTGGTTATTTTTGATTCATTTTAAATAGTTTTTGATATTCAAAAAATACAAAAATATTTTCCTAACCTATTTGAATGATGATGGATCTATGAAAAATATTCTCATCAATTTTTATATTGATTTGAGATTTATTTGAGATTTTAGTTCAATTAGGTTATTTTTTATTCATTTTTAAGTGATTAAAAATAGTTTCTGACTTTTAAAAATGCTGAATTTTTTTGTCAAACTTTGTTTGACCGTGTTGAACTTAGGTTAAATCACTTGGACCTTTCAAGGTTGATTTGAAGTGATTTTAAAGTTTTACCTTTCCTTTATTTTTAATTCAAGTTTAATTTTAAATATTAAAAAATGTCAAAAATAGTTTATTCATTTCTTGACTCCCAATCTTCATCTCACTTCTGTTTTTGATTGTTTGACCTTGACTTTCAATGTTATTGGTCAACATATGAGGATTGGTACATTGTATTTCATTTAATGCACTTTAATTTTGCCATTTCCATTTCTCTTATCCATCTTCTCCTTCTTCTTCTTCTACTTCTTTTCTTCTTGATCAATGAGTTGAAGGTTGATAAGTTAGCATTGGTTAAGGAGATTTAATCTTCCTTGATTCAAATCTAATTCATCTTGATCAATTGATCAAGTGAATGGCTTTGTATTAATGATAGGTTGTCTCCTAACTCATGCAAAAGGCTTAAACCAATACAAGATCAATTCTCTTTTCTTTTTGGCATGGCAAGTTGTTGGGACTTGGTTCACTAATCAAAATTCCTAACTTGTGTTTGTTGCCTACATTATTATTGACCGGCCTCAGATAGTTGTGACTTCTACATAAGTCCAGTTACAATTGCGTAACATAGCGCTAAATTTGCCTTATGGCACACTAACCACTTACACTAACTATTGACAATTAACATTTACTTTATGCAATTTACTTTTATGCAATTTACTATTCTTGCACATATTATCCATTTTCTTTTCTCTTTGCTCACTTGAGCACATGTTTATGTTAATGCCATTTGCCTTTTGCTCACTTGAGCACATAATTGTGTATATATTATTGTGCTTGTGTTTTTGTTTTGATTGTTGTGGACCAAATGCAAAGAAATGGACTTAGTTTCTAGGACTTTCCCTATGCAAAGAAATGGAGAATTGGACTTAGATTCTAGGACCTTCCTTATGCAAAATTGGAGTAAAAGGATCTTAATGATGAAGATGGATTGGAAGGATCAAATCTCTAAACTCACTCTTGTCCATTCTTGTTTTACCTCATGGAACTTTTGATGTGTGTGCTTTTTGTGCTAGGAGTTCCCATTTGAGCTTAATTGGAGGGCCATTGCCATGTTCATCCAACTGGAAGAAGAAGATACATTGAGGATCTCTTATGAGACTTGTTTGATTGCTTATGTTTTGTGGTTGCTTATTCCAAAGGATGGGAGCTACTTGGATCATCAATATGATCTCAAGAGAGGGACTCCATTGTGGTTTTGATTCTTTATCCCTTCTCTTTTTTCTTTGCTTAGGACTTAGCCTTTCTTCTTCTTCTCTCCACTCTAACCCAAGCAAAAAACTTTTTGTGCAAACATTTAACCATTGTTTTCAAACATTAGAAACCTAAGCCTTATGATTTTGATCTTCGAACTTTCTTTTCATAACACTCATGTTGAATTGAATCTTTAAGATAACTTTGACCATTTTGTATATACTTCTAATTGGTAAATATAACCCATTCAAATGTCTTTTGTGGTTCTAATGACCACTTCCTTAAATTAAAAATCTTTCATAACCCTTAGCTATTAGGTTTGAGTTATCTTTGTGGTAGATGTAATACTCACCTATATCCTTAGTGATGGACAATGAGTCTTCCATGCTTATTATAGGGTTAACCCCTCACTAGCATGTTGAAGCTATCCTCACATGGTGGATTTGTGGTTTGGTTGAGTTTTCTCCCATTGATAACAAAAGACCTTAAGGCTTTTGGACCAATCAATTTACCAGCTTCTTTTGAGATTTTTACCCCTAACTACGTAGGCAATGGGTTTATCCATCCAAACACAAAAATGTAAATAACTTGTATATTCTCTTCTCACCTCTTCAATCATGTTTGCACAAACAAATTTTCACAAAACAACAACCTTTGCAACAAGTATGAAAAGGGCTCCCGAGGAGTACCTAGGATGTTTTGGGTGCCTAACACCTTTCCATTGCATAACCAACCCCCTTACCCAGATCTCTGTTACTTTTACTAGTTTTTGTTAAAACTATTAGGTTTTTGTTCGCTTTCTAACCATTCCTTTGGATAAATAGAAGTGCGGTGGCGACTCGACTTGTATGATTTACCTTGGATTTAGTCAATATCTCTAATGGTAACGAATACCCCGCTACAGAAAAAGTGGCGACTCTGCTTGGGATAATATGAATGCCTAGTGTGTTTCGCCAACTTTTCATGCTTGTTGTATTGTCTTGTCTTGTGACATATTTTTGTGCAATTTGGGATTACTGTATTGTATGTAATGATTGATTTGCTTGATATTAATTCCTTGTATGCTTGGGGATCTTTGTGAGATGAGTTCTATACCCGAACTCGAGTGCACTTAGGATAGGAGAATGGCATAGTCTTGTTGACTTGTGTGGAGTTATTCCTTAGCAAGTTGACTTGCAAGTCCATTCACTTGGTGGAGGTCATGTTGGGATCAATAATGTCACACAAGTAAGTTGTGGTTAGACATTACTCTTTCCAATATAGACCTTAAAAGCCAAGGAACTTAGTTTACCAAGCCCATCTTGGCCTATTTTTAGGATGTAGTGCGCAAGTCGTACAAGTGTAAGATTTGATACGATTGTTACGCGATACTACACTCATAAGAGTCTCTCTCGAGAATATTATTGGAATACGAGTAGTCGTTTCTCCGATAATATCCGAAAGATGGGATGATGACTATGGGAACCTCTTGTAGAACATGTTTGGCAGGTTTAAACCCTAGTACATTCCCTTTGGGTGGTTCTTAACCGAGACTCCATGCTCGTGACTCGCAACAAACCCTTGATTCATGGTTGATCCGTTCATATATCCTTAATATCAATGGAACTTGGGTGTTGATAAGTGTAAGACCCCAATTTTGTCCCTAAGATCCCTCGTGGCATCATAGCATTGCATTGCATAGCCTCAAGGATCATTTGCGCATCTTGGCTTCCTTTCCCTTTGGATAGGGATCTCTTGTGAGTGGTTTGAGATCACCAGGCATGCTTGAATTGTATATCATTTCTTTTCTTATTTTAATCACTAACCAAAAGCACAAAAATATGTCATTAACATTTTGTTTTGCAGTTTAAGCAAGCACCAGGTCAAGATCTTCAAGGAATTCCTTTGTTCATTGAGAAGAGGTATTTTCTTGAGATGAGGACCACACGAGTATTATATTGAGCTTACATGAGCTAGGGTTCCATTTTGGAGCAATTTCCTCAAGTGGTAAAGGCCCAAGTTCATCAAAGCATGTCAAGGTCATCTAAGGACCAAAAAAGTCATCTGTACAGTCAACTGAGGGCTTTGAGGTTGGGAAAATGAGTTGAGACACCCCAATCATGAAAAATGGCAAGTATTGGTCCACATTCAACTTGACTTTTCAACAGCAAAGAAGTTTCAAATGGATTTTTGGTGAACATGAAAGTTGTAGATCTTTGTCCAGTGTCTGTCCAGTGGAATAGGATCCCTCTTTCTGGATCCCCACGCTTTCTTTATCATGAGCTCACCCAAGCCAGGGTTAAGAGCATGAGGTCTCATCCTCATTTCCATTTTGATCAGCTTCACCCTAACTCTCAATGTTAGTGGTTAAGAGCTCACAGATTACCTGGTACAGTTTGGCTTGTTTGTTGAGGTTGATATGACCCCTCTTGACTAAAGCCCACCGATTTGATTGAGCCTCTTGTATGTATATAGTGTGTGATGCATTGTTTGCTTGATTGCCTTTGATGTGTTTGCTTTTGATGCTTTTTGTTGTAAGGAGTCGGATCTAAGTCCATATATTGGCATTCTGTTTCCTTTTTGTTGTTAGGAGTCGGATCTAAGTCCATATATTGGCATTCTGTTTCCTTTTTTGTTGTTGGGAGTTGGATATAAGTCCATATATTGGCATTTTGTTTCCTGTTTGTTGTTAGGAGTCGGATCTAAGTCCATATATTGGCATTCTGTTTCCTTTTTGTGGTTGGAATTGGATGTAAGTCCATATATTGGCATTCTGTTTCTTTTTTGTGGTTGGAGTTGGATCTAAGTCCATATATTGGCATTCTGTTTCCTTTTTGTGGTAGGAGTTGGATGTAAGTCCATGTATTGGCATTCTGTTTCCTTTTATTGTGGATCTCTTATTGAGACTTGTGTGATTGCTTTGAGCTTGTCTATTCCAAAGGAACTTACTTGGATCATCTCTAAGGTCTCAAGAGAGGAACTCCTAGTGTCTTTTCATTGTTTATCCCTTACCTTGTCGTTTTCTCCATCTCTCCATCCTAACCCAAACCAAAAACCTTTTGTGCAAACATTTGACTTGTTTTCAACCTTAGAAACCTAAGCCTTATGCTTTTGATTTTCAAACTTTCTTTTCATAATACTCATTTCGAATTGAATCTTTAAGTCAACTTTGACCATCTTTTGAACATACTTCTAATTGGTTAATGTAACCCATTCAAACTTCTTTTTTGGTTCCAATGTCCACTTCTTAATCAAATTTTTCATAACCTTTAGCTATTAGGTTTGAGTTATCTTTGTGGTAGATATAATACTCGCCTTTGTCCTTAGTGATGGACAATAAGTCTTCCATGCTTATTATAGGGTTAACCCCTCACTAGCATGTTGAAGCTATCCTAAAATGGTGGACTTGTGGTTTTTCAGGTTGAGTTTTCTCCCTATGATAACAAAAGACCTTAAGGCTTTTGGACCAATCAATCCACTCATTTGTTTTGAAATTTTTTACCCGAACTACGAGGTTTTGATCCTAATCTTTTTTATAAGAGGGTACGTAGGCAATGGGTTTATCCATCCAAACACAAAATGTAAATAAACTTGTATATTCTTTTCTCATCTCTTCAATCATGTTTGCCCAAATAATTTTCATAAACAATAACCTTTTGCAACAAGTGTGAAAAGGACTCCCTAGGAGTACCTAGAATGTTTTGGGTGCCTAACACCTTCCCATTACATAACCAACCCCCTTACCCAAATCTCTGTCTCTTTTACTAGTTTTGTTTGTAAAACTTTTTAGGTTTTTGTTCGCTTTCTAACCATTCCTTTGGATAAATAGAAGTGCGGTGGCGACTCGACTTTGTATGATTTACCTTGGCTTTAGTCAATATCTCCAATGGTAACGAATACACCGCTACAGAAAAGTGGCGACTCTGCTGGGGAAACCAGAGATACCAGGAAACAGCAATATCTCTGCAGGGGATAACATCATCACAGATAAAATCCAACACTCTACTGGGATCTATCTGAGGAAGAAAAGATTGCTCTTCCGCTGAAGGGGAGAGTGGTGAACGTCTCAACAAGCATACCACTCTAGGAAGAACCACAAATCTCAGCTAGGGAGAAAAGCTTAATGCACAAGTAGAATCTGCCACAAAAGCAACTCTGGTTGGGGAAATTGTCATCACAGATAAAATCCACCACACCAAGAAATCTACCGAGGATTTATCTGAGGAAATGAACATCGTCATAGATAAGATCCAACACACCAACAACTCCGCTGGGGATCTACCTGAGGAAGCTGGGGGGATTCTGGGGATCAACCACCAAATACCGAACCTTCCAAAGGGGACACTTCTGCTGAGGAGGGAAGACCACTGCTCTGCTGAAGGAAAAGGGATGAATAAATCTTCCCAATACTCTGCTGAGGGGAAGAAGCCAAGAAAGGCAATCTGCTCGGGAGAAAACCCACAAAAGGCTCCGGAGGAAGAGGATACAGTTAATGCCAGGGATATGAACAAATGTCTTACCCTGTTGGAAATCATACCACCCTTAGGAGAGCACTAAGGATCTCCTAAGTATCCTTTATCATTGTGAATGTTCACTTTGTTTAAAAACAATTTGTTAAAAATTTGTTTATTCAAAACAATGATATTTTATCAATTAAAACATGCAAAACATTTGTTGAAAATAAACAAATAAGAGTGCAAATAATTGGATAAAAGCTCAAATTCATTTGATGGAATGGTAGCCTGCAAATGGCAAGACTCCATAGATCTTTTACAAGTTTGAAATTGGTGATATATATTGGAAAAGGGCTACATTGAACATAATGAACATTTCTCCACCAATTCCGGATTCAATGTATTCGAAGCTTCAGTTGACGACGAATGAACAGGAATCTCTGACGGATGACAGATGTAGAACACAGTCTTGTCAGGATGCAGTTACTTGCCAAATCCCTATTTTTTGCCTAGATTGCCCCAGGGTGAGGTACTCAATCTAGCGGGATGCAAATTCATCATTTTTTTCATGTCTCTAACTTTTGCCTGGATCGCCCTTTCGGGTTTTCAATCCACCGAGACGCTCATTTTTGCCTAAGCTGCCCTCCCCATCCATAGTTGTAAGTATCAAAGCACCGCCTGAAAAGGCTCTCTTAACAACATATGGACCTTCATAGTTTGGAGTCCACTTGCCCCTGGAATCGGGAGCGAAAGACAAGACTTTCTTGAGCACAAGGTCACCTTCTCGGAACACACGAGGCTTGACCTTCTTATCAAAAGCTTTCTTCATTCTCTGTTGATATAATTGACCATGGCACATGGCAGTCAATCTCTTCTCTTCAATCAAGTTCAGTTGGTCATAACGACTCTGAACCCATTCAGCATCAATCAACTTGGCCTCCATCAAGACTCTCATTGATGGGATCTCCACCTCTACTGGGAGTACGGCCTCCATGCCATAAACAAGAGAGAAAGGGGTTGCCCCTGTTGAAGTGCGAATAGATGTACGATATCCATGCAAAGCAAATGGCAGCATCGAATGCCAATCTTTGTACGTAACAACCATCTTCTGAATAATCTTCTTGATATTCTTATTAGCAGCTTCAACAACCCCATTCATCTTGGGTCTGTAAGGAGAAGAATTATGGTGTGCAATCTTGAAATCACTACACAGAAACAAGGTAGTCATAGCTCATTGATACGTGGCTCCGGCATTTTTCAAACCGAAGGGCATCACTCGATAACAGAATGTTCCCCAAGGTGTGATGAATGTTGTCTTCTCCATATCCTCGGGTGCCATCTTAATCTGATTATATCCGGAAAATTCGTCCATAACTGAGAAGATATTGAATTTAGCTGTATTATCTACCAACATATCAATATGTGGTAGAGGGAAATCATCTTTCGGACAAGCTTTATTCAAATCACGGTAATCCACACACATCCAGACTTTTACGTATTTCTTAGGCACGGGCACAATATTGGCCACCCATTGAGGATACGTAGAAGTCACCAGAAACCCCGCATCAATTTGCTTATGAACTTCCTCTTTGATCTTCACTGCCATATCAGGATGAGTTCTTCTGAGCTTCTGCTTCACAAGCACGCACTCAGGCTTCAAAGGCAGGAAATGTTGCATAATATTTGTATCTAGACCTGGCATGTCTTCATACGACCAAGCAAAGATATCAACATATTCTCGTAGCAATTCGATCAACCCCTTCTTAACAGATTCTTCCAGGAGTGCCCCAATCTTCACCTCACGAGCACAATCTTCAGACCCCAAGTTGACTGTTTCCAGTTCTCGAGATGCGGCTGAATGATCTTCTTTTCATGCTCAAGTAGACGGGTAATCTCATCAGGAATCTCTTCAACATCATCCTCCTCTGCCTCAAATACAGGGAATTCAAAATTGGGAGATGGCGTTGGATCATTATGTTCAATGGGTTTAGAAATCAACCTACATAATGATTTTGGATATAAAAAGCTTTTAGAAATCAAACATGGTAAATCATTATGCAGATGAAAAGATTGATTTTATTCTTTTTTAGGGTTTTATGTGATCACCAATTTCATGCAAAAAGCGAAAAATGGAAAATAATTGGAAAAGCAAACATTTAACATGAATTTATTGAATGAAAATTTCATTGTATTTATGTTGCCAACAATGTCATCACTTCTCCTTTTGGCATGGGAGACGGGTTTTTCAAACAAAGTGATCATTACTCTGACTTATGGATAACTGTAGGAACATCCACAGCGACCCAATTGTTGCAGATCCCACCAGGGATGATGAAGTTGTCAGAATCCTCTGCATCTTCTTCCAAAACAGCAGCAGCTTCCTCGTCCTGACCGGTGTAGATGAAACCTTCACTCTTGAACATCCCTTTCTCATTGAAGACCCCAGAAGAAAAGCCAATGCCAGCCCGGGACTTATTGTCTTCTAGCTCAATCATTTTTCCTAGACCAGCAACTGCACCACATTCAATGGCCAGTTTCGTATCTCTATAGGAAGCAAATGAAGGAGTTCTCTTCTCAACAGGCTCAGCTATAGATAAAGCTTGGAAAGGAGTTCCAACTTCATCCTCATCATCTATGTATGAGAAGGAAGACAAGTGGCTAACCAGGAGAGCCTTTTCTCCCCCTATCACTACCAGTTTCTTATTCTTCACGAATTTCAACTTCTGGTGTAGGGTGGATGTCACGACGCCAGCCTCGTGAATCCATGGTCTGCCTAAGAGACAGCTATACGATGGGTGAATATCCATAACCTAGAAGGTAATCTGGAAATCACTTGGTCCAATCTTGATTGGGAGATCAACTTCCCCAATCACAGTCTTACGCGACCTATCGAAAGCTTTCACAACAACTCCACTCTACCTCATGGGAGGCCTTTGAAATGACAATCTGGAAAGAGTGGACTTTGGAAATACATTCAGGGATGACCCAATGTCCACCAGCACATTGGACATGGCGTCGTCTTTGCAATTCATGGAAATGTGTAAAGCCAAGTTGTGGTCTCTTCCCTCCTCAGGGAGATCAGAGTCACAGAAACTCAAATTGTTACAAGCAGTAAAGTTTGCAACAATGTTGTCAAACTGTTCTATTGTGACATCATGATCAACATAAGCCACATCCAAAACCTTATGCAGAGCCTCTCTATGCGGTTCTGAATTCAGAAGCAAAGATAACACGGAAATCTTGGATGGTGTGGCTGTTGGAAAATGTGCACTGGCAGCAGGCACAGCTGAGGAAACAATCTCAGAGATGACTGTCCTCTAGGGAGGAGTTGTAGGCGGTGGAGACGACTGGCTCTAGGTATCCAAGAACGATTCCATCAAAGCACTCAGTCTGGCGACTTCCTCTTTGAGCTCACGGTTCTCTTGCTCTAGATGATCCATCAATCTGGAAGAGTTGGCTCTGGTGTAGTACCGGTGAGTTAGCTTGTCTTCAAAATAAATGAAGAGAATAGAGTTAGACCACAAGACCAGAAGCTGAGAACAACACCTGCTTATGCAAATGATGCATGCAATGTTTGTGCATATGATTTGTTTTTTTATTTCAAAGGAACTTTAGGGTTTTATTTGCAAATTTTGGAAATATTAAGCATTTTATCGCATATGGAAATATCTCATTCAATAACATCAGGGAAAAGAAGTACAACATTGTCAATCATGTACAAGAGAAAAGGAAAATAATCATCCTATGGATCCCTAGAAACAACTCGGGACACCGGAAGATAAGCTGCACGAAGCTTCTTCACCTCCCTCTCATAGGCTGCTTCCATATCCGCCTTCTCTTTGGCGAGTCGATCATACCTCCTTTTCCAAAACTTGGAAGACTGAGGAAGTAAAGAAGTCCAGGCATCATTAGGATCATTAATGACCTGATGCTCGAGGAACTCGATCATAGCATCTTTCTCCTTAATCTGCTGAAGCAACTCTTCCCTTTCACGGATCCAGGCCCGTGATAGGTCTTCGTCTCTCAACTCCTCTACTCCTTGGTTAGGGAGGGTTGAAGTCCCAGCCATAACCAAAGGTGTAGGTCTCGGATAATCGTAAGGCATGAGATACTCAGATGCTCTCTTCCTTACCCAAGCAGTGTAAGGCTCCATAGCAATGCAATTCTTAGGACCCAACTCCTTCCTACCTTTCTTATGGACCTTACGCCAAGCGCGAACCATTCTGCCCTTCTAGCCTTGGGGATCTTTACCCTCCTGAAAGAACACACCCTATAACAAAATGTTATTAGGTTTATCCTTTAAGGGGAACCCAAGCTGACGACGTGCCAAAACAGGGTTGTAGTTAATCCCACCACATGTACCAAGAAGAGGCACATTGGAGAATTCACCACAAGAGTCGATAATCTGCACACCATCATATACATGGTTATACCAAGATATATCATCATTAGTGAGAGACATAAGTCTCGTAGACCACCGTAGACATCCCTTGTTCTCCTTGAAGGCAAGCGTCTGACGTAAGTGAGAAATAAACCACTTATACAACAGAGGCAAACAACACACAATGGCACCACCACCCTTTGCATTCCTCATATGCAAAAAGAAATAGGTATCACCCAACAAAGTCGGAACGGGATTAAGAGCAGAGAAGATCCTAATAGCGTTCACATCCACAAACTTGTCGATGTTGGGGAACAATACCAACCCATAGATGAGAAGTACAAATATGGCTTCAAAGGCATCCTCACTCATGGCCTTCCCATAAACAGTAGCTTGAGCAATGAGGAACTCAGAAGGGAGACCTTGAATTCCACCTTTGGTAGTCATATGAGCACCAACCAGAGATTCATCTATGTGCAACAGGTCAGCTATCTCTTGAGAAGTAGGAATACTCTCTAAGCCACTGAACGAAACCTGATCCAGAATCGGTATACCCACCAGATAAGCATACTCCTCAAGGGTAGGCAACAGCCGAAAGTCCGGAAAAGTGAAGCAACGGTACAAAGGATCATAAAACTGCACCAACACGCTCATCAACCGTTCATCCACCTGAGTAGTCAGAAGAGGAAGAAGCTTCCCAAAACGAGCTTTGAAACCCAAGGGATCTAATACATAGGATGTCAGATTCCTTAACTCTTTCAAATCGGGTTGTCTGAAGTTGTAATTCTTTGTATTCCTTATTTGTCTTTCCATATCTGAAAATTTTTCAAATAAACCCCTTAAGTTCCTTGAAAATTTTCTTTTTTATCTGATGATATGGATGCAGATGAATGCATGAATGCATGAATGCAACAATCACACTCAAGGATAAAGCAAAGCATACCAAACAAAGGTCATGGGATGGCTCATATTATCCTTAATATCAATCATCCATTTTGGTGGATTATGGTTTACACCTTATCAACACCCAAGTTCCATTGATATTAAGGATACATGAACGGATCAACCATGAATCATGGGTTTGTTGCGAGTCACGAGCATGGAGTCTCGGTTAAGAACCACCCAAAGGGAGTGTACTAGGGTTTAAACCTGCCAGACATGTTCTATCAGAGGTTCCCATAGTCATCATTACCATTGCAAAATGATTTTCTTTATTTAAATCACAAAAATCCATAGAATATTTCATGGCATCATAGCATTGCATTGCATAGCCTAGCCTCAATTTTGTCCCTAAGATCCCTCATGGCATCATAGCATTGCATTGCATAGCCTCAAGGATCATTTGAGTATCTTGGCTTCCTTCCCCTTTGGGTAGGTACCTCTTGTGAGTGGTTTGAGATCACCAGGCATGCTTAAATTGTATATCATTGCTTTTCTTATTTTAATCACTAACCAAAAGCACAAAAATATGTCACTAACATTTTGTTTTGCAGTTTAAGCAAGCACTAGGTCAAGATCTTCAAGGAATTCCTTTGTGCATTGAGAAGAGGTATTTTCTTGAGATGAAGACCACATTATCATTATATGGAGCTTACATGAGCTAGGGTTTCATTTTAAAGCAATTTCCCCAAGTGGTAGAGGCTCAAGTTCATCAAAGCATGTCAAGGTCATCTGAGGACCAAAATAATCAACTCTGCAGTCAACTGAGGGCTTTGAGGTGGGGAAATGAAGTGAGACACCCCAATCATGTTCAAACAAGGCCTATTCATCATGTTAAACATCTATCTTGAAGATTTTGAAGTCATGGCAAAAGTTTTTAAAAATGGAAAGTGACCTGTAATTCAAAGTTTCCAAATTTGGCAAGTTTCTGGTCCACATTCAACTTGACCTTTCAACATCAAATAAGTTTCAAATGTATTTTTGGTGAAAATGAAAGTTGTAGATCTTTGTCTCCCCTTTTCAAAAAGTCCTAATTCATGTTCATATGATGAATGGTTGAGAAGTTATGGCCAAATGATCACAAAGTGTACATGGAATTTCAAAATGGCATAACTTTTGATACAAAGCTCCAATTTGGTCCATTCTTTTTGCAAAATGCTCCTCATGACCAATACTTTTCAAAACAAGCCTTGCCATGCATGAGAGAAGCTTGTATGCTCACTATTTCATTCATGTTCATTTTGGAGGGAATTTTTACAATTCAAATTTGACTTATGATACAAGCAAATTACCAATTCCATGTTAATCCTTGGTTGATTTTGAGTGAAATCAAACCCTTGCATGAGCATGTACACGTGGATATTGGCCATGCTAAGCTCATTTGCAATTTTGCAAGATATTCCAATTCTCCCTAATCATGATTAGCACAAGCCTAATTTGGATTTCAGCATCATTAGTACACCATATAAAAGCAAAACCCTAACCATAATCACATAAAGAACAGAATTTTCAGATCTAGAATTTCAAGTTTCCCTCCATTTTTCTCTCTCTTTGAAATTCAAATTTCTCCACACAAACACCAAATCTCTTTGCATATTGTTAATCCTGGTGCAATTCTAAGCAAGATTCATCCCTTACTTTGGTCAATTGAGCTGGATTTCGAGCATATCAAGTGCATGAATATGGAAATGGAAGCTTGAAATTGAAGCAGATCTAGGTGGTTTCAATTGATAATTCTTGCACAAAGCTTCAACAGAAGCATAGAGGAGCAAATCTGGAACTTTGGAGAGCTTGATCACGTGAATTCAGAGCACTGCAATTCCAAGTAGGTTGAAATCGATCATCTCTTTTTGCTGTTTTCTTGTTATATAATTGTAGATCTCACTTAGCTGAGCATGCTGATATGATTAGAATTGAAAATGGATGAATATTGAGCATGTTATGTGAACTTTCAGTTTGGATGTCAATAATGTTTCTCTTCGATCCATGCGATACATGATGATTTAGATGAATTGAACATGATATTTGGATTCCTTGTTGCAAGAGCTTTCGGATGGTACTGGTTTCATTCATTTCTGGAAAAAAAAATTGTTAGCTCTGCCGTGGATGTGGCCGGAGAAGATGACCGGAGAGTAGCTCCGCCATCTGCAACTTTTTAGGGTTTTGGTACTACGTGTTTGCCTCGTGTACGCCATGTAATGCCTGCGTGTATGTTCCATTGGTCCTGAATACTTTGACCGTGCCATATGTATGATTGACTGATGAGTGTGCTGCCATGTAATAAATGAAACGACGCGTTTCATTGATGCTTGCGTGTTGCTGATTGTGCGCTTGCTTGTCCATTCTATTGGATACCATTTCTTTGACTGTGCTGCGTGTGTGTTGACTTGCTTAGTGTGCATGCTGACTGTTTAATAAAGCACTGTGTTTTGCCTGTTTAAATTTGGACCGTAGATCTCTTTTGCGCGCTTCATTCTGTGGCTCATGTTAATTCTGAGTTTATTTGAATTTTATTTTTCCCTCCATATTTCTTTTGCATTTCCATTTATTTCATTCATCTTTGAAAAATCATAAAAATTTGAAAAATGCTTCAAATTAAGTCCAATTTTTTTTCATAATTCTGTTCTGATGTCTATTATTTTTTAGTGTTAATTTCATGATTTGCTTGTTTCTGGATTTTTATTTTGGAATTTTTGATTGAACATTGTGCTAAATTGATATGTTGTGTTCAATGCTCTGTGAAATCTTCATCCTTGATCCAATTGATCTGATTTTTTGTATGCTTAATCTTTATTCATGATATGATTTTTGATAATTGGCTTGGAATTTTTCTCATATGCTATCACTGTTTTTGACACATGAAGATATAATGTGACAATTTGTGTCACATTTTGGGCATTGCATTTATGCATTTTTGTTCACATATCATTTGAACTCTTCTGGATTTGATATTTTGCACATTGCTTGTTCATAACATGAGTAACTTGCATAAAAAATTTGAAAGCCATTGCATACATTTCTGTTTTGATTTGGATTTTCTAACTTGGATGTCCATTTTGTGCTCACTTGTTGGTCTTTGCATAGCATGAACCATTTGATGCCTTTGCTTTGTGAATTGATGTTGGTCCTTTTGAGGACATCTTGTGACATGTTTGAACTTGCTTTGTGCAAACGATTGACTTCTGTTTTGATCATTTAGTTTGGATTTTAACCTAGTCTTTGTACTAGTGTTTTGTACATGCACTAACCTTGACTTGTGTTTCAGGTTTGGACACTTAGCATTAATGGTTGAGTTGCTCACCTTTTGAGATGCAAATTGGATTGTGTTCTGACTTCTTTGTGTTTTGTAGGGATTTAAGTTGATGTGTTGAGCTTATTGCTTCATTTGATTGCTTGAGCATTGTTCATTGAATTGTGCAACAGTTGGATGGTTTCACTGTTTGTTTTCTGATTGGTTGTCTGAAGTACTCATTGGTTAGCTTTTGTACAGGTACCTTAGTTGCTTGCTTTTAGCTCTTGCTTGAGCATTGGATTGTGGTTGATACACCACTTAGGTAGATATTCTCTTACTTCATGTAGTCTGGAAGTCCTGTCACCTTTTTGGCAGGCATTTTGCTGGAAGTCCTCCTTAAGAGGCTCTGTTTGTGTATGTTTACAGATTGTGCCAAAGACCTCTAGTTGAGGCATGTGATACTTGATAAGTCCCCCTAAGTGAAGAGGCAATTAACGGATAAAAGGGATTAGCAATCAATCCCCCGTTATTCAGTGAGTCGTTCATTATGCTCGCACTACGTGATGATGCTTCTGAACAAGTACCCAAGATCTTTGTCCAGTGTCTGTCAAGTGGAATAGGATCTCACTTTCTGGATCCCCACGCTTTCTTTATCATAAGCTCACCCAGGCCAGGGTTAAGAGCATGAGGTCTCATCCTCATTTCCATTTTGATCAGCTTCACCCTAACTCTCAATGTTAGTGGTTAAGAGCTCACAGATTACCCATTACAGTTAGGCTTGTTTGTCGAGGTTGATATGACACCTCTTGACTAAAACCCGCCTATTTGATTGAGCCTCTTGTATGTATATACTGTGTGATGCCTTGTTGCTTGTTTGCATATGATGTTTTTGCTTTTGATGTTTGTTAGGAGTCGGATCTAAGTCCATATATTGGCATTCCGTTTCCTGTTTGTTGTTAGGAGTTGGATGTAAGTCCATATATTGGCATTCTGTTTCCTTTTTGTGGTTGGAGTTGGATGTAAATCCATATATTGGCATTCTGTTTCCTTTTTGTGGTTGGAGTTGGATGTAAGTCCATATATTGGCATTCTGTTTCCTTTTTGTGGTTGGAGTTGGATGTAAGTCCATATATTGGCATTCTGTTTCCTTTTTGTGGTTGGAGTTGGATGTAAGTCCATATATTGGCATTCTGTTTCCTTTTTGTGGTTGGAGTTGGATGTAAGTCCATATATTGGCATTCTGTTTCCTTTTTGTGGTTGGAGTTGGATGTAAGTCCATATATTGGCATTCTGTTTCCTGTTTGTTGTTAGGAGTTGGATGTAAGTCCATATATTGGCATTCTGTTTCATTTTTTTTGTGGATCTCTTATTGATATTTGTTTTGATTGCTTTTGCTTTGAGCTTGCTTATTCCAGAGGAACTTACTTGGATCATCTCTATGATGTCAAGAGAGGAACTCCTAGTGTGATTTCATTGCTTAACCCTCACCTTTTTGTTAACCTTTCTTATCCATCCTAACCCAAACTAAAACCTTTTTTGTGTAAACATTTGACTTGTTTACAACATTAGAAACCTAAGCCTTATGCTTTTGATTTTCAAACTTTCTTTTCATAATACTCATTTTGAATTGAATCTTTAAGTCAACTTTAACCATTTTGTATATACTTCTAATTGGTTAATGTAACCCATTCAACTTTCTTTTGTGGTTCCAATGTCCACTTCTTAATCAAATTTTTCATAACCTTTAGCTATTAGGTTTGAGTTATCTTTTTGGTAGATGTAATACTCACCTTTGTCCTTAGTGATGGACAATAAGTCTTCCATGCTTATTATAGGGTTAACCCCTCACTAGCATGTTGAAGCTATCCTCACATGGTGGATTGTGGTTTTTCAGGTTGAGTTTTCTCCCTTTGATAACAAAAGACCTTAAGGCTTTTGGACCAATCAATCTACTCATTTGTTTTGAAATTTTTTACCCGAACTACGAGGTTTTGATCCTAATCTTTTTATAAGAGGGTACGTAGGCAATGGGTTTATCCATCCAAACACAAAATGTAAATAAACTTGTATATTGTTTTCTCATCTCTTCAATCATGTTTGCACAAATAATTTTCATAAACAATAACCTTTTGCAACAAGTGTGAAAAGGGCTCCCTAGGAGTACCTAGGATGTTTTGGGTGCCTAACACCTTCCCATTACATAACCAACCCCCTTACCCAGATCTCTGTCTCTTTTACT
The DNA here is from genome assembly GCF_024323335.1 of Lathyrus oleraceus. Classification (NCBI taxonomy): domain Eukaryota; kingdom Viridiplantae; phylum Streptophyta; class Magnoliopsida; order Fabales; family Fabaceae; genus Lathyrus; species Lathyrus oleraceus. The sequence continues at coordinate 251,381,564 of NC_066585.1, read as the reverse complement.
AGTTTTGTTTGTAAAGCTTTTTAGGTTTTTGTTCGCTTTCTAACCATTCCTTTGGATAAATAGAAGTGCGGTGGAGACTCGAATTTGTATGATTTGCCTTGGATTTAGTCAATATCTCAAATGGTAACGAATACACCGCTACAGAAAAGTGGCGACTCTGCTGGGGATCCATCTCCCTGGTGGGTTTTGCCAACTTTTCACCCTTGTTGTATTATATTGTTTATGACATATTTTTGTGCAATTTGGGATTACTGTATTGTATGTCATGATTGAATTGCTTGATATATCAATTTCTTGTGTGCTTGGTGATCTTTGTGAGATGAGTTCTATACCCGAACTACGAGGTTTCGATCCTAATCTTTTCATAAGAGGGTACGTAGGGAATGGGTTTATCCATCCAAACACAAAATGTAAATAAACTTGTATATTCTTTTCTCATCTCATCAATCATGTTTGCACAAAAATTTTCATAAACAATAACCTTTTGCAACAAGCGTGAAAAGGGCTACCTAGGAGTACCTAGGATGTTTTGGGGTGCCTAACACCTTCCCATTACATAACCAACCCCCTTACCCAGATCTCTGTTTCTTTTACTAGTTTTGTTTGTAAAACTTTTTAGGTTTTTGTTCGTTTTCTAACCATTCTTTTGGATAAATAGAAGTGCGGTGGCGACTCGACTTTGTATGATTTACCTTGGATTTAGTCAATATCTCCAATGGTAACGAATACACCGCTACAGAAAAGTGGCGACTCTGCTGGGGATGAAAGATAGGATTTACAACTACCGGATACTTGGATGAAGACCACAACAAATCCGTCATCAACCAGGATGAACCACAATGGTGAACACTGCTATGGGATGAAAGATAGGATTTACAACTACCGGATACTGGGTAGAAGACCACACAAATAGGACTTACAACTACCGGTTACTGGGTAGAAGCCACAAATCCGCTGAGGATAAGGTGAATAATCCTGGCGACCTTACTGGGGATAAGGTGAAGGATGGCCGATAAATGAGCAATTATTCATCTATCACAGGGAAACACCAGATACAGTCACAAAAGGCCAATTTAGGATCAAACCAAAAAGGCAAACTGAATCAAGACTCATCCTAATGAGGATATAACTCAATAGGGAAACCCATCCCAATATATGCGTTGGGAGGAAACGGAAACAACCGTCGTCCACGAGGATATAACTCAGTGGGGAAATGGCAGGAAAGATAAACACTTTCTACTTAGGGGCTGACTCTACGTTAAGGGATCAGACACCAACATCTGCTTGGGGAAAATATATCACCAGATAGCAGGAGACAACAAACAAAGATATATGGCAAAGAATGCAACATGAATATATGAATGTTATAAGTATGCATGAATATGCGTGGTTTATGTATGATGAATGCTGACAAACAGACATATCTAACACAAACAGGTCCAGGAATCAACCACCCGGTACTATATCTCAAGAGAGAAAGCCAGGATCACCGGAGAATATCCAAACTGCTAGAGATCCGAGATGCTAAGAAGCAAAAACCTTGCCGGGAAATCATAGATACCAGGAAATCACAAAATCTCTGAGGAATGAATCATCAATCAATTCGGCTGGATAACAGAGTTCACTGCACAGGCAGAAACTGCCACAAAGCAACTCTTTTGGGGAAACCAGAGATACCAGGAACAACAATATCTCTGCAGGGGATAACATCATCACAGATAAAATCCAACAACTCTACTGGGGATTCATCTGAGGAAGATAAGATTGCTCTTCTGCTGAAGGGGAGAGTGATGAACATCTCAAACAAACAAACCACTCTGGGATGAACCACCAATCTCAGCTAGGGAGAAAAGCTTAATGCACAAGTAGAATCTGCCACAAAAGCAACTCTGGTTGGGGAAATTGTCATCACAGATAAAATCCCCCACACTAACAAATCTACCGAGGATTTATCTGAGGAAATGAACATCGTCATAGATAAGATCCAACACACCAACAACTCCGTTGGGGATCTACCTGAGGAAGCTGGGGGGATTCTGGGGATCAACCACCAAATACCGAACCTTCCAAAGGGGACACTTCTGCTGAGGAGGGAAGACCACTGCTCTGCTGAATGAAAAGGGATGAATAAATCTTCCCAATACTCTGCTGAGGGGAAGAAGCCAAGAAAGGCAATCTGCTCGGGAGAAAAACCACAAAAGGCTCCGGAGGAAGAGGATACAAGCAATGCCAGGAATATGAATAAATGTCTTACCCTGTTGTAAATCATACCACCCTTGGGAGAGCACTGAGGACCTCCTAAGTATCTTTTTATCATTGTGAATGTTCACTTTGTTTAAAATCAATTTGTGAAAAATTTGTTTATTCAAAACAATGATATTTTATCAATTAAAACATGCAAAACATTTGTTGAATTGAAACAAATAAGAGTGCAAATGATTGGATAAAAGCTCAAATTCATTTGATGGAATGGTAGTCTGCAAATGGCAAGACTCCATAGATCTTTTACAAATTTGAAATTGGTGATATATATTGGAAAAGGGCTACATTGAACATAATGACCATTTCTCCACCAATTCTGAATTCGATGTATTCGAAGCTTCAGTTGACGATGAATGAACAGAATTCTCTGACGGATGACAGATGTAGAACACAGTCTTGTCAGGATGCAGTTACTTGCCAAATCCCTAATTTTTGCCTAGATTTCCCCAGGATGAGGTACTCAATCCAGCGGGATGCAAATATATTCATTTTTTTGTCTCTAACTTTTGCCTGGATCGCCCTTTCGGGTTTTCAATCCACCGAGACACTCATTTTTGCCTAAGCTGCCCTTTCGGGTATTCAACTTAGCGAGCTATTATGTTTTTATTTTAGGCAAAGTATTTCTTGACTGCATCTGAATTCACAGGACGGGTGAAATCCTCCCCATCCATAGTTGTAAGTATCAAAGAACCGCCTGAAAAGGCTCTCTTAACAACATATGAACCTTCATAGTTTGGAGTCCACTTCCCCTGGAATCGGGCGCGAAAGACAAGACTTTCTTGAGCACAAGGTCACCTTCTCGGAACACATGAGGCTTGACCTTCTTATCAAAAGCTTTCTTCATTCTCTGCTGATATAACTGACCATGACACATGGCAGTCAATCTCTTCTCTTCAATCAAATTCGGTTGGTCATAACGACTCTGAACCCATTCAGCATCAGTCAACTTGGCCTCCATCAAGACTCTCATTGATGGGATCTCCACCTCTACTAGGAGTACGGCCTCCATGCCATAAACAAGAGAGAAAAGGGTTGCCCCTGTTGAAGTGCGGACAGATGTACGATATCCATGCAAAGAAAATGGCAGCATCTCATGCCAATCTTTGTACGTAACAACCATCTTCTGGATAATCTTCTTGATATTCTTATTAGCAGCTTCAACAAGCCCATTCGTCTTGGGTCTGTAAGGAGAAGAATTATGATGTGCAATCTTGAACTCACTACACAATTCTTTTATCATCTTATTATTCAGATTAGATCCATTATCAGTAATGATCTTATCTGGCACACCATAACGGCATATGAGTTGATTCTTGATAAACTTCACGACCACCTGCCTGGTCACGCTTGCATATGACGCAGCTTCAACCCACTTCGTGATGTAATCGATTGCTACGAGAATAAACCTGTGTCCATTGGACGCTTTTGGCTCAATCATGCCAATCATGTCAATTCCCCGCATAGAGAAAGGCCATGGTGATGAAATCACATTCAGAAGTGTCGGAGGAATATGAATCTTATCCGCATAAATCTGACACTTATGGCATTTCTTCACATACTTGCAGCAGTCAGACTCCATTGTCAGCCAATAGTAGCCTGCTCTCAACATCTTTCTAGCCATGGCATGTCCATTGGAATGAGTACCAAATGAACCCTCATGGACCTCAATCATCAACAGGTCTGCTTCGTGTCTATCCACGCATTTGAGCAGAACCATGTCAAAATTTCTCTTATACAGCACTTCGTCATTGAGGTAGAAACTACCTGACAATCTTCTCAAAGTTTTCCTATCTTTCACAGATGCCCCAGGCAGGTAAACCTGGTTCTGGAGGAAACACTTGATGTCATAATACCATGGCTTATCATCTTTCACTTCTTTAACTGCAAACACGTGAGCTGGTCTATCCAAGCACATCACGGTGATATTGGGAACTTCATTCCAATATTTAACCACAATCATTGAAGCAAGCGTAGCAAGAGCATCTGCCATTCGATTATCCTCTCGAGGAATATGATGGAAGTCAACCTCAGTAAAGAACGTTGAAATCCTCCTCGCATAATCTCTGTATGGAATAAGACCAGGCTGATTCGTTTCCCATTCACCCTTGATCTGATTAACAACGAGGGCCGAATCACCATACACATCAAGATGATTGATCCTTAGATCAATGCATTCTTCCAATCCCATAATACAGGCCTCATACTCATCCATATTATTCGTGCATTTGAAAGTTAGCCTTGTTGTAAAAGGAATATGTGTGCCCTGAGGAGTAATGATTACTGCCCCAATACCATTTCCGTACTGATTTACAGCGCCATCAAATACCATACTCCATCTGGAACCAGGCTCTGGCCCTTCATCAAGTGTAGGCTCATCATAATCTTTCATCTTCAAATACAGAATCTCCTCATCTGGGAAATCATACTGAACTGACTGATGATCTTTAATCGACTGATGATCTTTAATAGCCTTCTGAGCTCGATACTCAATATCATACTCAGATAACAACATCTGCCAACGGGCAATCCTCCCAGTTAAAGCAGGCTTCTCAAAGATATACTTGATTGGATCCATTCTGGATATCAACCAAGTTGTATGATTTATCATATACTGGCGCAAACACTTAGCAGACCAAGCCAAAGCACAACATGTTTTCTCAAGCATTGAGTATCGAGACTCACAATCAGTGAACTTCTTACCCAGGTAGTAGATAGCATACTCTTTCTTCCCGAACTCGTCTTGCTGACCAAGGACACAACCCATCGAGTCTTCAAGAACTGTCAGATACATGATCAAAGGTCTTCCTTCCACTAGCGGAGACAGGATTGGAGGTTCAGACAGATACTTTTTGATACTGTCGAAAGCTTTCTGGCAATCCTCGGTCCAATCATGAGACTGATCTTTCCGGAGGAGCTTGAATATCGGCGCACATGTGGGATATGAATCTGGAAATATAATTCAAGCGGCCAAGAAAACCTCGGACTTGCTTCTCAGTTTTGGGCGCAGGCATCTCTTGTATTGCTTTGACCTTTGCAGGATCAACCTCAATACCTCTTTCGCTGACAATAAAGCCCAATAACTTGCCAGAACGGACTCCAAATGTACACCTGTTGGGATTCAGACGAAGCTTGTACTTCCTCAAACGCTGAAAAAGCTTCAACAAATGCTTTACATGTTCAACTTCCGTTCTCGACTTAGCAATCATATCATCAACATATACCTAGATCTCCTTGTGCATCATATCATGAAACAAGGTAGTCATAGCTCGTTGATACGTGGCTCCGGCATTCTTCAAACCGAAGGGCATCACTCGATAACAGAATGTTCCCCAAGGTGTGATGAATGTTGTCTTCTCCATATCCTCGAGTGCCATCTTAATCTGATTATATCCGGAAAATTTTGTCCATAAATGAGAAGATATTGAATTTAGTTGTATTGTCTACCAACATATCAATATGTGGTAGAGGGAAATCATCTTTCGGATTAGCTTTATTCAAATCACGGTAATCTACACACATCCGGACTTTTCCGTCTTTCTTAGGCACGGGCACAATATTGGCCACCCATTGAGGATACGTATAAGTCACCAGAAACCCCACATCAATTTGCTTCTGAACTTCCTCTTTGATCTTCACTGCCATATCAGGATGAGTTCTTCTGAGTTTCTGTTTCACAGGCACGCACTCAGGCTTCAAGGGCAGGAAATGTTGCACAATATCTGTATCCAGACCTGGCCTGTCTTTATCCGACCAAGCAAAGATATCAACATATTCTCGTAGCAATTCGATCAACCCTTTCTTAACAGATTCTTCCAGGAGTGCCCCGATCTTCACCTCACGAGCACAATCTTCAGACCCCAAGTTGACTGTTTCCAGATTCTCAAGATGCGGCTGGATGATCTTATTTTCATGCTCAAGTAGACGGGTAATCTCATCAGGAATCTCTTCAACATCATCTTCCTCTGCCTCAAATACAGGGAATTCAAAATTGGGAGATGACGTTGGATCATTATGTTCAATGGGTTTAGATATCAACCTGCATAATGATTTTGGATATGAAAGCTTTTAGAAATCAAACAAGGCAAATCATTATGCAGATGAAAAAATTAATTTTATTCTTTTTTAGGGTTTTATGTGATCACCAATTTCATGCAAAAAGCAAAAATGGAAAATCATTGGAAAAATAAACATTTAACATGAATTTATTGAATGAAAATATCATTGTATTAATGTTGCCAACAATGTCATCACTTCTCCTTTTGGCATGGGAGAATGGTTTTTCAACAAAGTGATCATTACTCTGACTTATGGATAACTGTAGGAACATCCACAGCGACCCAATTGTTGCAGACCCCTCCAGGGATGACAAAATTGCCAGAATCCTCTGCATCCTCTTCCAAAACAGCAGCAACTTCCTCACTCTGACCAGTGTGGATAAAACCTCCACTCTTGAACAGCCCTTTCTCATTGAAGACCCCAGAAGAAAAGCCAATGCCAGGGCAGTCCTGGACGATGTTGACAGATTTCCCATGCTCGGGCAATGGGTTTTTCTTAACATTAGGACCTACGTCCTCAAAGCACAAAATGCCGCATCTCATAAGGTCTTGAACCTTAGTCTTCAATGGAAAGCAATTCTCTACGTCGTGGCCGGGAGCACCAGAGTGGTAAACACAAAATCATTTTTCAAAGTCCCTGACATTAGGAAAATCATTTTTCAAGGTCCCTTTTGCAATGGTAATGATATTCCTTATTTTTCTTGGATAATTGCCTTATGCTCGCAATTTATCCTAGCGAGTCATCTTTCGTCTACCCTGTTGTTGTTGGTAACGATTGTTTCTCTTGTTCGGTTGATTTATCCTTTATTAACCCAGTAACCGGTTATGGATATTCTTCTATGCGAGTTTACTATCTACGTTCTGACGGTAATAGATAGTATATCTCATGCACTTTTCGGTCGAAGCCTTTTGGTTCTTCCCCAACAGAGTCGCCACTTTTCTGTAGCGGTGTATTCGTTACCATTGGAGATATTGACTAAATCCAAGGTAAATCATACAAATTCGAGTCGCCACCACACTTCTATTTATCCAAAGGAATGGTTAGAAAGAAAACAAAAACCTAAAAAGTTTTACAAACAAAACTAGTAAAAGAGACAGAGATCTGGGTAAGGGGGTTGGTTATGTAATGGGAAGGTGTTAGGCACCCAAAACATCCTAGGTAATCCTAGGGAGCCCTTTTCACACTTGTTGCAAAAGGTTATTATTTATGAAAATTATTTTTGCAAACATGATTGAAGAGATGAGAAAAGAATATACAAGTTTATTTACATTTTGTGTTTGGATGGATAAATCCATTGCCTACGTACCCTCTTATAAAAAGATTAGGATCAAAACCTCGTAGTTCGGGTAAAAGATTTCAAAACAAATGAGTGGATTGATTGGTCCAAAAGCCTTAAGGTCTTTTGTTATCAAAGGTAGAAAACTCAACCTGAAAAACCACAAGTCCACCATGTGAGGATAGCTTCGACATGCTAGTGAGGGGTTAACCCTATAATAAGCATGGAAGGCTCATTGTCCATCACTAAGGACAAAGGTGAGTATTATATATACCACAAAGATAACTCAAACCTAATAGCTAAGGTTATGAAAAATTTGATTAAGAAGTGGACATATGGAACCACAAAAGAAACACATTTGAGTGGGTTATATTAACCAATTAGAAGTATGTACAAAAGATGGTCAAAGTTGACTTAAAGATTCGATTCGAAATGACTATTATGAAAAGAAAGTTTGAAAATCAAAAGCATAAGGCTTAGGTTTCTAAGGTTGAAAACAAGTCAAATGTTTGCACAAAAGGTTTTTGGTTTGGGTTAGGATGGAGAGATGGAGAAAACAACAAGGTGAGGGATAAACAATGAAAACACACTAGGAGTTCCTCTCTTGAGACCATAGAGATGATCCAAGTAAGTTCCTTTGGAATAGACAAGCTCAAAGCAATCACACAAGTCTCAATAAGAGATCCACAATAAAAGGAAACAGAATGCCAATACATGGACTTACATCCAACTCCTACCACAAAAAGGAAACAGAATGCCAATATATGGACTTAGATCCAACTCCAACCACAAAAAGGAAATAGAATGCCAATATATGGACTTACATCCAACTCCAACCACAAAAAGGAAATAGAATGCCAATATATGGACTTAGATCCGACTCCTAACAACAAACAGGAAACAGAATGCCAATATATGGACTTAGATCTGACTCCTAACAACAAACATCAAAAGCAAACACATCAAAAGCAATCAAGCAAACAATACATCACACACTATATACATACAAAAGGCTCAATCAAATAGGTGGGCTTTAGTGAAGAGGGGTCATATCAACCTCGACAAACAAGCCTAACTGTAATGGGTAATCTGTGAGCTCTTAACCACTAACATTGAGAGTTAGGGTGAAGCTGATCAAAATGGAAATGAGGATGAGACCTCATGCTCTTAACCCTGGCCTGGGTGAGCTTATGACAAAGAAAGCATGGGGATCCAGAAAGAGGGATCCTATTCCACTTGACAGACACTATACAAAGATCTTGGGTTCATGTTCAGAAGCATCAACACGTAGTGCAAGCATAAAGAACGACTCACTGAATAACGAGGGATTGATTGCTAATCCCTTTTATCCGTCAATTGCCTCTTCACTTAGGATGACTTATCAAGTAACACATGCCTCAACTTGAGGTCTTGGGCACAATCTGTAAACAATCACAAACAGAGCCTCTTAAGGAGGACTTCCAGCAAAATACCTGCCAAAAAGGTGACAGGACTTCCAGACTACATGAAGTAAGATAATAGCTACCTAAGTGGTGTATCAACCACAATCCAAAGCTCAAGCAAGAGCTAAAAGCAAGCAACTAATGTACCTGTACAAAAGCTAAATAGTTAATATCTCAGACAACCAATCAGAAAACAAACAGTGAAACCATCCAACTGGTTGCACAGTTCAATGAGTAATGGTCAAGCAATCAAATGAAGAAATGAGCTCAACTCATAAATTTATGTCCCTACAAAACACAAAGAAGTCAGAACACAATCCAATTTGCATCTTAAAAGGTGAGCAACTCAACCATTAATGCTAAGTGTCCAAACCTGAAACACAAGTCAAGGTTAGTTCATGTACAAAACACTAGTACAAAGACTAGGTCCAAAACCAAACCAAATGATCAAAACAGAAGTCAATCTTTTGCATAATGCACATTCAAACATGTCACAAGATGTCCTCAAAAGGACCAGCATCAATTCAAAAAGCAAAGGCATCAAATGGCTCATGCTATGCAAAGACCAACAAATGAGCACAAAGTGGACATCCAAATTAGAAAATCCAAATCAAATCAGAAATGTATGCAATGGCCATGAAATTTTTTATGCACGTTTCTTATGTCATGAACAACCAACATGGAAAAAATCAAATCTAGAAAATTTCAAATGATAGATGAACAAAAATGCACAAATGCAATGCTAAAAAATGTGACACAAATTGTCACACTACATCTTCATGAGTCAAAAACAGTGATAACATATGAGAAAAATTCCAAACCAACTATCAAAAATCATATCATGAGCGAAGATCAAGCATACAAAAAATTAGATCAATTGGATCAAAGATGAAGATTCTACAAAGCAATGAATGCAACATATCAATTTAGCACAAGGTTCAATAAAAAATTCCAAAATAAAAATCCAGAAACAAACAATTCATGAAATAAACACTATAAAAAACTAGACATTAAAACAAAATTATGAAAAAAAAATTGGAGTTAATTTGGATAATTTTTCAATTTTTAATGATTTTTTAAAGATGAACAAAATAATATGAAATATTAAAATGAAATGGAGGGAAAACAATTATTTGAATCAATTCAGAATTAATCAGAACCATTGGATCATGCGCGAAATGATGATCAAATGGACCAAATTCAAATAGGCAAAACACACAGCATCATTAATGCGTTGGCAACACACATCATCAGTCAACACACACACATGGCAAGTCAAAGCAATTTCTACCAATGGAACGCACACGCTAGAAGCATACATGGCATACACATAGGACTAAATGAAACGATGTGTTTCATTAAGTGATTCAACGCACACATCATCAGTCAACTCAATACGTGGCCAAGTCAAAGCATCCACAGCCAATGAAATAAACACACAAGCGCATAGTCAGCAGCCACCTGGACATAAACCCTAAATGAACCAGACGCCGGAGCTGTAGCTCCGGTCGTATTCCCCGGCTAGCTCCGGCGGACATTCACCAGGAATCATACATCAATCGACTCAATTTTTCACCAGGAATCCAATTATCATATTCAATTCATCTAAATCATCATGTATCGCACGGATCAAAGAGAAACATTATTGACATCAAAACTGAAAGTTCACATAACATGCTCAATATTCATCCATTTTCAATACTAATCATATCAGCATGCTCAGCTAAGTGAGATCTACAGTTCTATAACAAGAAAAGAGCAAAAAGAGATGATCGATTTCAACCTACTTGGAATTGCAGTGCTCTGAATTCGCGTGATCAAGCTCTCCAAAGTTCCAGATCTGCTCCTCTATGCTTCTGTTGAAGCTTTGTGCAAGAAGAATCCACTGAAACCAACTGGATCTAGCTGAATTTTAAAAATCCATTTCCATGAAAGTGTTCTTGAACTGCACGATTATGGACTGAATTGCTCAAAGTAAGGGATGGATCTTTCTCAGAATTACACCAGGATCATGAATATGCAAAGAGATTTGGTATTTGTGTGGAGAAATTGGAGAATCGAAGAGAGAGAAAAATGGAGGGAAACTTGAAATTCTAGATCTGAAATTTCTGTTATCAGCAATTGAGATTAGGGTTTGGCTTTTATATGATGTGCTAATGACACTGAAATCCCAATTAGGCCTTGGCTAATCAAGATTAGAGAGAATTGAAGTAAATTTCAAAATTGCAAATGAGCTTAGCATGGCCAATATCCACGTGAGAATCCCATGCAATGACTTGAAAATCACTCAAAATCATCCAATGGTCAACATGGAATTGGTAATTTGCTTGTACCATAAGCCAATTTCAAATTGTGAAATTTCCCTCCAAAATGAACATGAATGAAATAGTGAGCATACAAGCTTCTACCATGCATGTCAAGGCTTGTTTTGAGAAGTATTGGTCATGAGGAGCATTTTGCAAAAAGAATGGACCAAATTGGAGCTTTGTATCAAAAGTTATGTCACTCTGAACTTCCATGTACACTTTGTGATCATTTGGCCATAACTTCTCAACCAATCATCATATGGACATGAATTAGGACTTTTTGAAAAGGGGAGACATAGTTACCAAAAATCCATTTGAAACTTCTTTGATGTTGAAAAGTCAAGTTGAATGTGATCCAAAAACTTGCCAAATTTGGAAACTTTGAATTACAGGTCACTTTCCATTTTTGGTAACTTTTGCCATGACTTTTGAATCTTCAAGATGGCTGATTAACATGATGAATAGGCCTTGTTTGAACATTATTGAGGTGTCTCACTTCATTTCCCCACCTCAAAGCCCTCAGTTGACTGTACAGTTGACTATTTGATCCTCAGATGACCATGAAATGCTTTGATGAACTTGAGCCTCTACCACTTGGGGAAATTGCTTCAAAATGAAACCCTAGCTCATGTAAGCTCCATATAATGATCATGTGGTCCTCATCTCAAGAAAATACCTCATCTCAATGCATAAAGGAAATCCTTGAAGATCTTGACCTGATGATTGCTTCAGCTACAAAACAAATGTTAGTGACATATTTTTTTGCTTTTGGCTAGTGATTAAAACAAGAAAAGCAATGATATACAAGTCAAGCATGCCTGGTGATCTCAAACCACTCACAAGAGATCCCTACCCAAAGGGAAACGAAGCCAAAATGCTCAAATGATCCTTGAGGCTATGCAATGCAATGCTATGATACATTTGCATCATGAGGTCTCTCACGGACTAAAATTTGTCTCTTTGTTATTATTTAAGCCCATTCTACCTCGTCGAGACGAAGATTTTAACCTTCACTTCTCCTGCTAGAATGACCTTAAATAGGGGCATCTGTAAGACCCTAATTTTGTCCCTAAGATCCCTCATGGCATCATAGCATTGCATTGCGTAGCCTCAAGGATCATTTGAGCATCTTGGCTTCCTTTCCCTTTGGGTAGGGATCTCTTGTGAGTGGTTTGAGATCACCAGGCATGCTTGAATTGTATATCATTGCTTTTCTTGTTTTAATCACTAACCAAAAGCACAAAAATATGTCACTAACATTTGTTTTGTAGCTGAAGCAATCATCCGGTCAAGATCTTCAAGGATTTCCTTTGTGCATTGAGATGAGGTATTTTCTTGAGATGAGGACCACATGATCATTATATGGAGCTTACATGAGCTAGGGTTTCATTTTGAAGCAATTTCTCCAAGTGGTAGAGGCTCAAGTTCATCAAAGCATTTCATGGTCATTTGAGGACCAAATAGTCAACTGTACAGTCAACTGAGGGCTTTGAGGTGGGGAAATGAAGTGAGACACCTCAATCATGTTCAAACAAGGCCTATTCATCATGTTAATCATCCATCTTGAAGATTCAAAAGTCATGGCAAAAGTTATCAAAAATGGAAAGTGACCTGTAATTCAAAGTTTCCAAATTTGGCAAGTTTTTGGATCACAATCAACTTGACTTTTCAACATCAAATAAGTTTCAAATTGATTTTTGGTGAACATGAAAGTTGAAGATCTTTGTCTCCCCTATCCAAAAAGTCCTAATTCATGTCCATATGATGATTGGTTGAGACATTATGGCCAAATGATCACATAGTGTACATGCAAGTTCAGAGTGACATAACTTTTGATACAAAGCTCCAATTTGGTCCATTCTTTTTACAAAATGCTCCTCATGACCAATAGTTCTCAAAACAAGCCTTGACATGCATGGGAGAAGCTTGTATGCTCACTATTTCATTCATGTTCATTTTGGAGGGAAATTTCACAATTTGAAATTGGCTTATGGTACAAGCAAATTACCAATTCCATGTTGACCATTGGATGATTTTGAGTGATTTTCAAGTCATTTCATGGGATTCTCACGTGGATATTGGCCATGCTAAGCTCATTTGCAATTTTGAAATTTACTTCAATTCTCTCTAATCTTGATTAGCCAAGGCCTAATTGGGATTTCAGTGTCATTAGCACATCATATAAAAGCCAAACTCTAATCTCAATTGCTGATAACAGAAATTTCAGATCTAGAATTTCAAGTTTCCCTCCATTTTTCTCTCTCTTCGATTCTCCAATTTCTCCACACAAATACCAAATCTCTTTGCATATTCATGATCCTAGTGTAATTCTGAGCAAGATCCATCCCTTACTTTGAGCAATTCAGTCCATAATCGTGAAGTTCAAGAACACTTTCATGGAAATGGATTATTGAAATTCAGCTATATCTAGTTGGTTTCAGTGGATTCTTCTTGCACAAAGCTTCAACAGAAGCATAGAGGAGCAGATCTGGAACTTTGGAGAGCTTGATCACGCGAATTCAGAGCACTGCAATTCCAAGTAGGTTGAAATGGATCATCTCTTTTTGCTGTTTTCTTGTTATAGAACTGTAGATCTCACTTAGCTGAGCATGCTGATATGATTAGAATTGAAAATGGATGAATATTGAGCATGTTATGTGAACTTTCAGTTTTGATGTCAATAATGTTTCTCTTTGATCCGTGCGATACATGATGATTTAGATGAATTGAATATGATATTTGGATTCCTGGTGAAAAACTGAGTCGATTGATGTATGATTCATGAAATTCTGGAAAAAAATTGTTGAATGTCCGCCGGAGCTACAGCTCCGGCGTCTGGTTCATTTAGGGTTTATGTCCAGGTGGCTGCTGACTATGCGCTTGTGTGTTTATTTCATTGGCTGTGGATGCTTTGACCTAGCCACGTATTGAGTTGACTGATGATGTGTGCGTTGAATCACTTAATGAAACGCATCGTTTCATTTAGTCCTATGTGTATGCCATGTATGCTGCTAGCGTGTGCGTTCCATTGGTAGAAATTGCTTTGACTTGCCATGTGTGTGTGTTGACTGATGATGTATGCTGCCAACGCATTAATGATGTTGTGCGTTTTGCCTGTTTGAATTTGGTCCATTTGATCATCATTTCGCGCCTGATCCAATGGTTCTGATTAATTCTGAATTGATTCAAATAATTGTTTTCCCTCCATTTCATTTTAATATTTCATATTATTTTGCTCATCTTTAAAAAATCATTACCAATTGAAAAATGCTCCAAATTAACTCCAATTTTTTTTCATAATTTTGTTTTAATGTCTAGTTTTTTATAGTGTTTATTTCATGAATTGTTTGTTTCTGGATTTTTATTTTGGAATTTTTGATTGAACCTTGTGCTAAATTGATATGTTGCATTCATTGCTTTGTGGAATCTTCATCTTTGATCCAATTGATCTGATTTCTTGTATGCTTGATCTTCACTCATGATATGATTTTTGATATTTGGTTTGGAATTTTTCTCATATGTTATCACTGTTTTTGACACATGAAGATGTAGTGTCACAATTTGTGTCACATTTTTTGGCATTGCATTTGTGCATTTTTGTTCATCTATCATTTGAACTTTTCTGAATTTTATTTTTTGCATGTTGATTGTTCATAACATGAGAAACTTGCATAAAAAATTTCATAGCCATTGCATACATTTCTGATTTGATTTGGATTTTCTAATTTGGATGTCCACTTTGTGCTCATTTGTTGGTCTTTGCATTACATGAGCCATTTGATGCCTTTGCTTTTTGAATTGATGTTGGTCCTTTTGAGGACCTCTTGTGACATGTTTGAATATGCATTATGCAAAAGATTGACTTCTGTTTTGATCATTTGGTTTGGTTTTGGACCTAGTCTTTGTACTAGTGTTTTGTACATGAACTAACCTTGACTTGTGTTTCAGGTTTGGACACTTAGCATTAATGGTTGAGTTGCTCACCTTTTGAGATGCAAATTGGATTGTGTTCTGACTTCTTTGTGTTTTGTAGGGATTTAAATTGATGAGTTGAGCTCATTGCTTGATTTGATTGCTTGACCATTACTCATTGAATTGTGCAACAGTTGGATGGTTTCACTGTTTGTTTTCTGATTGGTTGTTTGAGATATTAACTATTTAGCTTTTGTACAGGTACATTAGTTGCTTGCTTTTAACTCTTGCTTGAGCTTTGGATTGTGGTTGATATACCACTTAGGTAGCTATTCTCTTACTTCATGTAGTCTGGAAGTCCTGTCATCTTTTTGGCAGGCATTTTGCTGGAAGTCCTCCTTAAGAGGCTCTGTTTGTGATTGTTTACAGATTGTGCCAAAGACCTCAAGTTGAGGCATGTGTTACTTGATAAGTCCTCCTAAGTGAAGAGGCAATTGACGGATAAAAGGGATTAGCAATCAATCCCCCGTTATTCAGTGAGTCGTTCTTTATGCTCGCACTACGTGCTGATGCCTCTGAACATGAACCCAAGATCTTTGTCTAATGTCTGTCAAGTGGAATAGGATCCCTCTTTCTGGATCCCAACGCTTTCTTTGTCATAAGCTCACCCAAGACAGGGTTAAGAGCATGAGGTCTCATCTTCATTTCCATTTTGATCAGCTTCACCCTAACTCTCAATGTTAGTGGTTAAGAGCTCACAGATTACCCATTACATTTAGGCTTGTTTGTCGAGGTTGATATGACCCCTCTTGACTAAAGCCCACCAATTTGATTGAGCCTCTTGTATGTATATAGTGTGTGATACATTGTTTGCTTTTGATGTGTTTGCTTTTGATGTTTGTTGTTAGGAGTCGGATCTAAGTCCATATATTGGCATTCTGTTTCCTTTTTGTGGTTGGAGTTGGATGTAAGTCCATATATTGGCATTCTGTTTCCTTTTTGTGGTTGGAGTTGGATCTAAGTCCATATATTGGCATTTTGTTTCCTTTTTGTGGTAGGAGTTAGATGTAAGTCCATGTATTGGCATTCTGTTTCCTTTTATTGTGGATCTCTTATTGAGACTTGTGTGATTGGTTTCAGCTTGTCTATTCCAAAGGAACTTACTTGGATCATCTCTATGGAATCAAGAGAGGAACTCCTAGTGTGTTTTCATTGTTTATCCCTCACCTTGTTGTTTTCTCCATCTCTCCATCCTAACCCAAACCAAAAACCTTTTGTGCAAACATTTGACTTGTTTTCAACCTTAGAAACCTTGTTGTTTTGACCATCTTTTGTACATACTTCTAATTGGTTAATATAACCCACTCAAATGTGTTTCTTTTGTGGTTCCATATGTCCACTTCTTAATCAAAATTTTCATAACCTTTAGCTATTAGGTTTGAGTTATCTTTGTGGTAGATATAATACTCACCTTAGTCCTTAGTGATGGACAATGAGTCTTCCATGCTTATTATAGGGTTAACCCCTCACTAGCATGTCGAAGCTATCCTCACATGGTGGACTTGTGGTTTTTCAGGTTGAGTTTTCTCCCTTTGATAACAAAAGACCTTAAGTCTTTTGGACCAATCAATCCACTCATTTGTTTTGAAATCTTTTACCCGAACTACGAGGTTTTGATCCTAATCTTTTTATAAGAGGGTACGTAGGAAATGGGTTTATCCATCCAAACAAAAAATGTAAATAAACTTGTATATTCTTTTCTCATCTCTTCAATCATGTTTGCACAAATAATTTTCATAAACAATAACCTTTTGCAACAAGTGTGAAAAGGGCTCCCTAGGAGTACCTAGGATGTTTTGAAGCCTAACACCTTCCCATTACATAACCAACCCCCTTACCCAGATTTCTGTCTCTTTTACTAGTTTTGTTTGTAAAACTTTTTAGGTTTTTGTTCGCTTTCTAACCATTCCTTTGGATAAATAGAAGTGCGGTGGCGACTCGACTTTGTATGATTTACCTTGGATTTAGTCAATATCTCCAATGGTAACAAATACACCGCTACAATAAGGTGTAAACCATAATCCACCAAAATGGATGATTGATATTAAGGATAATATGATCCATCCCATGACCTTTGTTTGTTGTGCTTTGCTTGATCCTTGAGTGTGAGTGTTACATCCATGCATTCATGCACCCATTTGCATCCATATCGTCAATAATGAAGAAAATTTTCAAGGAACTTACGGGGTTTATTTGCAAAATTTTCAGACATGGAAAGACAAAGAAGGAATACAAAGAAGTACAGCTTCAGGCAACCAGATCTGAGAGAGTTAAGGAATCTGACATCCTATGTACTAGATCCTTTGGGTTTCAAAGCTCGTTTTGGGAAGCTTCTTCCTCTTCTTGAAGGTGAGAAAAACAAGAAAGGGGGGGTTTGAATTGTTTGAAAAATAAGCGCTTTTCCAAAATGAAAATCACACAATGATTTTATACTGGTTCGCTTATAACACAAAGCTACTCCAGTCCACCCGGCCAAGGTGATTTCGCCTTCAACAAGGACTTAATCCACTAATCTTGAAAGATTACAAACAACCCCTAAGAGAGAAGAAAATCTCTTAGTCCTCTCAAGTCTACAGACTACAAAGAGTCACTTGAGGAAATCAAATAAAAATAGATACAAGATATGTAATCTAGAGTGCTTCTAAGTAAGCAAGTATTACAAAATTTAAGAACAGATTTTTCACTTGATAAGCAAAAGCTTAGTGAAATTCTTTGAGAACAAAGATGATTTTCTTGAGCGTAAAATAATTCAGTATAGTTTCGGCTAGTTGATTTCTTGCTTACTGAATGTTGATTGCATCTCTATTTATATATGAGTTGAAGTAGTGTTGAGATAGAGTTGAAGTAGAGTTGAATCTGGTGGATAATGAGATGTAATTACGCCATTCCATAAATAGCTTCTGCAGGAGACTTTTTCTTTTAGAAGTGACTACTTACCACAAGTAGTATCTTCTCTCTTGGAAGAGGAGATTAACGTCTCTTTCTAATTGAGGAAATCCATTTGCAGAACTTTAACTTGGCTTAAACGTTACTTTATTATGATTAACAAATCTGATTAGAGTCTTCATGTATCTGGAGAATCTTGGGATCTGGCTTTTGATGTTATTTCTTGAGAGTTCAGATAGCGCTGATAACTTCCAGAGTTTACAGAAAGCATTTGTTCAGAATCAGAACTTCTAGACTTTACTTCATGTTCAGATGCTTCTGATACTTTGCAGTTTTGTCCAGAGTCAGAGCTTCTTGAAACGAGATTCCACTTTAGATGCTTCTGATACTTGATAATTTGTATCTGATCTTGTTGTGCATCTGATGACATCATCAGATTTATTTCTTCTATCTTTAGAACCCTGCACACTTAGAAACTTTTCGTTAGGGTGCCATTTTTGGTTTCATCCTTTGTTATCATCAAAATCAAGGAATCTGTTGTAGAACAATTTTTGTTCTTACAATCTCCCCCTTTTTGATGATGACAAAACAACTTAAAATAGCAGATGAAACATGAATAAAATAAGATCAGATAGACAGAAGCTCCCCCTGAGTTAGTGCTAGGGAGTTCAGAAGTTCTTACCAGAGCTTTTCAAGTAATGAGATTTCTGAAACTTTCTGCAAATTCTTAAATTTAATGTTAGAGTTATTTAATTAGAGCTAGTTTTATCAGAGCTATTTCTACAAATGTTGCAGAGTGCTTAAGGTTTTAGACAAATTTTCATCAGAGCTATTTAATGATTTCTCCCCCTTTTTGTCAGAATCAAAAAGGTAGATATAAAAAAAATAACAAGATAATAAAGAGAAAAACATTGCATTAATCAGAAGCACAAGGGCACAAAAGCGTTCAAAACATCAGATCCAAGAGAATATTTGAGCTAAAGAAGACAGAAGCAAAAACACTAGGCAAGCAAACAAAATAAATCCTAAGTGCCTAAGGGTTCGGAGGTTGAGGAAGTCTCTGAAGCAACATGGCAAACATGTTCTGGATGTTTTCATTCAAAGCATCTTGCTTGTCCATCCTGGCACGAAGCTCATTCTGATCTTGCTTGATTTCTTTCTGATCTTGCTTGATCTCTTTCAGAGCATGAAGAATCATAGGGATCGCAGAGGAAGACTCCCCCTGAGTCAGAGCCTGCTGAGCTTCAGCTTCAGCAGCAGCTTGGGCTTCTGCATCCGCCTGAGCCTTGGCTTCAGATTCCTTAATCCTTAGAAGTTCTGCTTCCTTTGCCAGTCTTTCTTCTTCTAATCTTCTTGCTTCTTCCTCAGCTTCCTTAGCCAATCTTTCCTCCTCTAATCTTCTGGCCTCAGCTTCTCTGGCCAATCTCTCTTGGAGCCGTTCCTCAGCATCTCTGATGTAGCCATTTCTGACTTGTTCAGAGATACTCTTCAGCCTATAAGACTCAGAGGTCATCCAACTAATGACTCTGTTCCAGTGTGTCCTAACAGATTTAGGATCATCACTAACTTCAGAGTTTTTAGCCAGAGACTTGACCTTCTGGACTGAAGCTTCTGCAACCTGTATAATGGCCTCCTCAAGGGTAGGTATGGTAAGTTCAGGTTCAGGTTCAGGTGAATGAGGTGGAGAGTTTTGAGGGCTGAGATTTAGAGAGGGAGGTTCAGTTTGTTGAGGTTCAGATTCTGCTTGAAGTTCAGAATCTGGGGATGAAGCATAGAGTGGGTTTACATCTAAGGGTTCGGATTCTGGTTCTGGGACAGCGGGAAGGATTGGTGGGGTGATATAAGAGGTGTGGGGATGAGATGGTTGAGTTTCAGAGGGTAAGGTTGTTGTTTGTTGTGGTGGAAGTGAAGTTTGGAGGGGTGAGGTTACTTCAGATTGTCTTGTGGGTTGAGGAGCGAAATTTTTAGCATAAATTTCAGCTATTGTTGGGGAGTTAGGGTCAGAGTGTTCTTGGTCAGAGGACTCTTGATCAGATAACTCTTGGTCAGAAGAAGGGGAAAGGTAAGGGGGTGATTCATATTCAGAGGATGAGGAAGAAGAAGTGCTTTGGTGGGTTTGTATAGGTTGAGAGGGAGGAATGAAAGTTCTAGCTATGTTTAGAACTGGTGTTGGTTGGGAGGTTCTGGTGATTGAGGGTGGGATTTCAGAGGTAGTAAAAATTGGTTGAGAGGAGAGAGGGTTAGAGGAAGCCATTATAGATTCAGAGGAGACAGGAGGAACAGACTTACCGGAAGAGACATTCAGAGGTGCTGAAGCTTTGCTGCCAGAAGTTTCTCCAAGTCTGGCTTTCTTTGCTCTCCTTGCCTCAGCAGCTATCTGTTTCTCAGAGACACCTCTCTTGTATCTGACAAGATCTTCTACAGAGTCCAGACAGTCTTCAAGGCGGAAATCAGAAACATCAACACCTTCTTCCAGCATACGATGAAGATAGAGGGCAACAGCGTCTCTGGGCTCATCCTTGAAGAATCTGACCAGGCCATGAGGCATCTTCCTCTGATCTTTTAGAGATTCCCAGGACACATCCATAGAGGGCTTGACTCTAATCTCTTTGATGATTCCCATGCTCTTCAGGTTTTTGGCATTCAGAGGCTTTCCCACATCAATTGCCAGATCATCCATACATCTGGTCTTCTCCAGATCATCTACCAAGCCATGCTCAATGAAGACATCAGAGAGCAATCTTCCCAGAGGAATGTAAGATTTGGGCTTCATATTATTCCTCGTTTCTCTGACTGAATCTCTCAGATATCTGAAGAGGAGAACAGGGAGGTTGATCTTCACGCCTTTCTGGATGCAGTACAAAATGCATTTCTGATCTGCATTTATGTAATCTGAAGAGTTGGAGGCTGGACGATGATGGATTGTTCCCAGAATAATCTTCAGCCAAACTCGGAGGTTCTGATGAAGCTCCTTGTTCTTAGAGGGGTTTCCTTCAACATTAGGTTTGAAGATTGTTGGGTTGATGACTTCAGTGATGCGTTTTGACCTTGGAGGAATATTGTAAATCCTTTTACCTCCAGCTTTCTCCATGTTCAGCAAGGAGGCAATGGACGCTTCTGTGATAACTATCTTCACTCCCAGAACAAATGAGACAATGAATTGGTCATCTGCATCAGCATGTCTCCAGAACTCCTTTACCAGAAGAGGATAGATGGGACCATACAACCTTTCAAAATAGTTCTCCCACCCTTGTTGACGAAGTTCCCCAGTGAGATCAACGCCATTTCTTCTTAGGTTGTCGAAATCAACCAAGGATTCACACAGTACATCCAAACCTTCAAAGGGAGTTGAAAGGTTTATGTGGCGTTCTCGCTCAAGAATGTGGGGTTCTTGATAAACAGGGGTTATGGTGACGCCTGTAATAGTGGGTGTTTGAGTGTTTGAGGTTTGGGGATTAGAAGTAGATTCCATCTGTTGGGAGAAGTTAAAAACTTCCTGTTGTTGAGCATCCATGAAGAAGAAGATGAAGATTGAAGAAGAACTTGCAGAGAACTTGCAGAGAAGGGTTTAGGGTTTAAGAGTGAGTGAGAGTGATAAGTGTGTGAAATGTGAGAAAAGTGTTTATATACCTAAGTTCAAACACATGCAAAACGACACCTCAGAATGCGTTAGACACAATACTCAAGATAGCACGCTTGGGGGGAAAAATGATTACAGCTAATAAATGAATGTCTAATCCCACAGTTTGCACACTGCTCGAGGAAAAACTCAAACGTCTGCCTTTTGAATTTCTTGACAGCTGTCTAGAAGTTCTAAGGTTTGACGCTCAGAGCTCCACGTGTTTAATGTATCTGATCTTCAGGAATACCAAGAGATTGGTTCTGAAGATTTCTAACTCAGATATCTTCTCAACAATGTAGAAGTAACAGAGTCAGAGGCAGAATCATATTTGTTTTTATCAGAATCTTATTTTATATTTTTCAGAGCCATACTTCATTCAGGACAATTTTTAATGTTCAGATTTTCTAAGATGAAAAGAAATCTATCTTCAGCTAGAGGCTTAGTAAAGATATCTGCCCATTGATGTTCTGTATCAATGAACTTCAGCGTTACTATCCCTTTCTGAACATAGTCTCTAATAAAATGATGTTTAATTTCTATGTGTTTGGCTCTGGAATGTAAAATAGGATTCTTACTCAAACAAATAGCAGCAGTATTATCACAAAGGATATGAATGTTACTCTCAAATATCTGAAGATCTTCTAGCTGATGCTTCATCCAGAGCATCTGAGTTGTGCACAGTGATGCTGAGATATATTCTGCTTCTGCAGTTGATAGAGCGATAGTTGACTGTCTTTTGCTAGCCCAGGAGATCAAATTGTTTCCCAGAAGCTGGCAATTTCCAGATGTGCTTTTTCGTTCTATTCTATCTCCTGCATAGTCTGCATCACAATAACCAGAAAGTCTATACTCTGATGTTTTCTCATACATCAGGCCCAGGTTAGGAGTTCCTTTCAGATACTTAAGAATTCTCTTAACAGCTGTTAAATGAGATTCTCTAGGATCTGATTGGAATCTGGCACAAAGACAGACGCTAAAGAGAATATCAGGACGAGTAGCAGTCAGATAGAGAAGAGAGCCTATCATACCTCGATAGAGCTTCTGACAAACCTTGTTGCTTACCTCTTCCTTTTCTAGAATGCAAGTTGGGTGCATAGGAGTCTTTGCAGAGTTGCATTCAGTCATGTCAAACTTCTTCAGAACGTCTTTAATGTACTTGCTTTGATGAATGTACGTGACTTCTGGAGTTTGATTGATTTGAATTCCCAGAAAGAACTTTAGTTCTTGCATTAGACTCATTTCAAATTCTGCCTGCATTAACTTAGAAAATTCTTGGCAAACAGAGATATTAGCAGAACCAAAAATAATATCATCAACATAAATTTGGCATATCATGAGATCATTTTTATGATTTTTACAGAAGAGTGTAGAATCAACTTTCCCTCTGATAAAATTTTGTTCCAGAAGAAAATTGCTCAGACGTTCATACCAAGCTCTGGGAGCTTGTTTGAGTCCATATAAAGATTTCTTAAGTTTGAAAACATGTTCTGGAAAGTTTGAATTTTCAAAGCCTGGAGGTTGATTGACATACACTTCTTCCGAAATATAACCATTAAGAAATGCACTCTTGACATCCATTTGGTATAATTTGATAGAATGATTAATAGCAAAAGATACAAGAAGACGAATAGATTCTAACCTCGCGACTGGAGCAAAAGTTTCATTATAATAAATACCTTCTTGTTGACTATAACCTTGAGCTACCAGTCGAGCTTTGTTTCTGACAACTTCTCCTTTTTCGTTCAGCTTGTTTCTGAAAACCCATCTGGTTCCAATGACATGAGTGCCTCTGGGTTTAGGAACGAGATCCCAGACATCATTCTTGGAGAATTGATCTAACTCTTCTTGCATAGCTGCCACCCAATCGTTATCTTGAAGAGCTTCATCACAGGACGTAGGCTCAATCAGAGACACTAGTCCCAGAGGAATATCTTCAGAAGTTCTGAAGGTAGATCTGGTTCTAACAGGTTCATCTTTGTTTCCCAAAATCAAATCTTCAGATACGTTAATACGACTTTTAACTTTCCTTGGAATTTCTGGAGATTTAATTTCTTCAGAGTCTGGAGTGACAGTTGCTACTGGAGTTTTCTCAGATTCTACCAGAGTGATCTCTAAATCTGCAAATTTTTCAACTAGCTTTGACTTTTCAGGGTCAAGCTTATCATTAAATCTAACATGAATTGATTCCTCCACAATTTTGGTTTCTGTGTTGTATACTCTGTAGCCTTTAGAGCGTTCTGAGTATCCTAACATAATACCTTTCTGTGCTTTGGAATCAAACTTGTTCAGATGTTCTTTAGTATTTAATATAAAGCAAATGCATCCAAAAGGATGAAAATATGAGATGTTGGGTTTTCTTCCCTTACACAGTTCATAGGGAGTCTTTTCCAGAATAGGTCTAATAGAGATTCTATTCTGAATATAACACGCTGTATTTACAGCTTCTGCCCAAAAGTGCTTTGCTACATTTGTTTCATTGATCATGGTTCTGGCCATTTCTTGGAGTGTCCTATTCTTCCTCTCTACAACTCCATTTTGTTGTGGAGTTCTAGGGCAGGAGAAATCATGGGATATTCCATTAGAATCAAATAATTCTTCAAAATCTTTATTTTCAAATTCTCCACCATGATCACTTCTGACTCTAACAATTTTAGAGTCAAATTCTTTTTGCACTTTAGAACAGAAACTGGTGAATACAGAGTGAGACTCACTCTTGTGCTTTAGGAATTTTACCCATGTCCAGCGGCTGTAATCATCAACGATTACTAGTCCATACTTCTTTCCATTGACTGATGATGTTTTCACAGGACCAAATAAGTCAATGTGAAGAAGCTCCAGAGGCTTAGAGGTGGAAACAACATTTTTCTTTTTAAAAGATGTTTTTGAAAATTTTCCTTTCTGACAAGCTTCACACAAAGCATCTGAAGAAAACTTCAGTTTAGGCAGGCCTCTGACTAACTCAAGTTTAGTTAGCTGAGAAAGTTTTCTCATGCTAATGTGGCCTAAGCGTCTATGCCATACCCATTGCTCTTCGTGAACTGACATTAAACATTTAACATTTTGATCTTTTAAATCAGAAAGATTTATTTTATAAATGTTGTTTTTCCTCTTGCCTGTGAAAAGGACAGAGCCATCGTTCTGACTAATGGCTTTACACGTTTTTTGATTAAAGATTACATCATAACCGTTATCACTTAATTGACTTATGGATAACAAGTTATGCATTAATCCTTCTACATAAAGAACATCAGATATAGAGGGAAGAGTACCATTACCAATAGTTCCGGAGCCTCTGATCCTTCCTTTCTGATCTCCTCCGAAGCCTACAAATCCAGCGTCTTTAAGTTCCAGGCTTTGGAACATAGACTTTCTTCCCGTCATATGTCGCGAGCATCCAGAGTCCAGGTACCATGATTGGTGTCTGAACTTTGCTGCATAGGATATCTGCAACATAGATGATCTTATCTTTCGGTACCCAGAATCTCTTGGGTCCTTTCAGATTAGTTTTCCCAGAGTTTCTTACAACTTTGGGTCTTCTAGCATTTTTAAATTTGTGTTCTTGTGTGTGTGTGTAATGATATGAAAAAGGCGATTTAATTTGGTTACTGGTAGAGGTTTTATCTTCCTCAGAATCATACCCAATTCCCCTTTTATTATTCTGACTTACTCCATAAATCATGGATGCCATAATACTCCTATCTATCCCATTCTTCAGAAATTGTTGAAAGGCTTCTTCATATTTATAAATAATTTCATTTGAAGTTTGTGGTGCTTGAGACAACGTTTCTTCTAATTCTAAGCTTTTTGTTTTAGCTCCATCTCTTTCTATCGTTAGAGATCTGATAGTATCATCTCGTGCTAGAATTGTTGTCTCAAGTCTACTACATACTTCAGATTTTGCTTTAAGAAGGCCTTTAATGTCTTTAACTTTTTGTTTTAATTTCTGAAGAGAGGTAAGAGTTTCTGATAAACATGATTCTAAGTCAGATCTAGAAAGTTCAGAAAATACCTCTTCAGATTCTTCATCTGAGCTGCTGGATGTGGTAGCCATAAGTGCTACGTTGGCTTGTTCATCAGAGTCAGATTCTGATGATCCTGATTCACTATCGTCCCAGGTGGCCATTAATCCTTTCTTTGTTCTGAAGGTGTTTTTCTTGAAGCTTTCTTTTCTAGGGTTGTCTTTCTTCAGCTTGGGGCATTCATTTCTGTAATGACCTGTTTCTTTACATTCAAAACAGGTAATATCTTTATTAGGTTTACCTTTTGAAGTTGACTCTGATCGATCCCCTCTGGGTGTTGATCTTCTGATGTTGTTGTTGTTCCTCCTTTTCCAGAGTTGCTTAACTCTTCTGGTTAGTAGGGACAGTTCTTCTTCATCATCAGAGTCTTCAGATTCAGAGTCATCAGTGTCTGCAGTTTCTGCTTGAAGGGCTTTGGTTCTGTCTGACTTCCGTCTTTCAGGTCTGGACTTCAGCGCCACTGACTTGTTCCTTTTCTGAGGCTCATCCTCCTCTAGTTCTATCTCATGGCTTCTGAGAGAACTAACAAGTTCTTCAAGGCTGATATTGTTCAGATCCTTTGATAACTTCAGAGCAGTAACCATTGGTCTCCATTTCTTTGGCAGACTTCTGACAATCTTCTTAACATGATCTGCAGTCGTGTATCCTTTGTCTAGCACTTTAAGACCTGCAATAAGAGTTTGAAATCTGGAAAACATAGCTTCTATAGCTTCATCATCTTCCATCTTGAAGGCTTCATACTTCTGGATAAGCGCCAGAGCCTTCGTCTCCTTGACTTGGGAGTTTCCTTCATGGGTCATCTTCAGAGAGTCAAGAATATCTTTGGCAGTCTCTCTGTTGGTGATCTTTTCATATTCATTGTATGATATAGCATTTAGAAGTATTGTTCTGGCCTTGTGGTGATTTTTGAAAACACGTTTCTGATCTTCTGACATTTTGCTTCTGGGAACTTCAGCTCCATTTAAGATTGGAGGTTTGTATCCATCTGTGACAATGTCCCAGAGGTCAGCATCATAACCCAGAAAGAAACTTTCGATTCTATCTTTCCAGTAATCAAACTTTTCTCCATCAAAAACAGGAGGCTTGGGATTGTAAGAATCTTTCTCATTTGAGTGGGCCATTGTTTTTCTCGTACTGGATCTCTCTACACGGTTAAGTGTTTGATTAGAAAATCAATAACAGAGCCGGAGCTCTGATACCAATTGAAGGTGAGAAAAACAAGAAAGGGGGGGTTTGAATTGTTTGAAAAATAAGCGCTTTTCCAAAATGAAAATCACACAATGATTTTATACTGGTTCGCTTATAACACAAAGCTACTCTAGTCCACCCGGCCAAGGTGATTTCGCCTTCAACAAGGACTTAATCCACTAATCTTGAAAGATTACAAACAACCCCTAAGAGAGAAGAAAATCTCTTAGTCCTCTCAAGTCTACAGACTACAAAGAGTCACTTGAGGAAATCAAATAAAAATAGATACAAGATATGTAATCTAGAGTGCTTCTAAGTAAGCAAGTATTACAAAATTTAAGAACAGATTTTTCACTTGATAAGCAAAAGCTTAGTGAAATTCTTTGAGAACAAAGATGATTTTCTTGAGCGTAAAATAATTCAGTATAGTTTCGGCTAGTTGATTTCTTGCTTACTGAATGTTGATTGCATCTCTATTTATATATGAGTTGAAGTAGTGTTGAGATAGAGTTGAAGTAGAGTTGAATCTGGTGGATAATGAGATGTAATTACGCCATTCCATAAATAGCTTCTGCAGGAGACTTTTTCTTTTAGAAGTGACTACTTACCACAAGTAGTATCTTCTCTCTTGGAAGAGGAGATTAACGTCTCTTTCTAATTGAGGAAATCCATTTGCAGAACTTTAACTTGGCTTAAACGTTACTTTATTATGATTAACAAATCTGATTAGAGTCTTCATGTATCTGGAGAATCTTGGGATCTGGCTTCTGATGTTATTTCTTGAGAGTTCAGATAGCGCTGATAACTTCCAGAGTTTACAGAAAGCATTTGTTCAGAATCAGAACTTCTAGACTTTACTTCATGTTCAGATGCTTCTGATACTTTGCAGTTTTGTCCAGAGTCAGAGCTTCTTGAAACGAGATTCCACTTTAGATGCTTCTGATACTTGATAATTTGTATCTGATCTTGTTGTGCATCTGATGACATCATCAGATTTATTTCTTCTATCTTTAGAACCCTGCACACTTAGAAACTTTTCGTTAGGGTGCCATTTTTGGTTTCATCCTTTGTTATCATCAAAATCAAGGAATCTGTTGTAGAACAATTTTTGTTCTTACACTTCTAACTACCCAGGGGGATGAAGGATTGATGAGTGTATTGGTGCAGTTTTATGATCCCTTGTACCGTTGCTTCACGTTTTCGGACTTTCAGCTTTTGCCTACCCTTGAGGAGTATGCTTATCTTGTGGGTATACCTATCCTGGATCAGTTGTCGTTCAGTGTCTTGGAGAGTATTCCTACTTCTCAAGAGATAGCTGACATGTTCCACATAGATGAATCTCTGGTTGGTGCTCATATGACTACCAAAGGTGGAATTCAAGGTCTCCCTTCTGAGTTCCGCATTGCTCAAGCTACTGTGTATGGAAAGGCCATGAGTGAGGATGCCTTTGAGGCCATATTTGTACTTCCCATCTATGGACTGGTATTGTTTCCCAACATCGACAAATTTGTGGATGTGGACGCTATTAGGATCTTTTCTGCTCTTAATCCTGTTCCGACTCTGTTGGGTGATACCTATTTCTCTTTGCATATGAGGAATGCAAAGGGTGGTGGCGCCATTGTGTGCTGTTTGCCTCTGTTGTATAAGTGGTTTATTTCTCACTTACCTTAGATGGTCGCTTTCAAGGAGAACAAGGGATGTCTACGGTGGTCCACGGACTTATGTCTCTCACTAATGATGATATCTCTTGGTACAACCGTGTGTATGATGGTGTGCAGATTATCGACTCTTGTGGTGAATTCTCCAATGTGCCTCTTCTTGGTACATGTGGTGGGATTAACTACAATCCTGTTTTAGCACGTCGTCAACTTGGGTTCCCCCTAAAGGATAAAGCTAATAACATTTTGTTAGAGGGTGTGTTCTTTCAGGAGGGTAAAGATCCCCAAGGCTTGAAAGCTAGGATGGTCCGCGCTTGGCGCAAGATTCACAAGAAAGGAAGAAAGGAGTTGGGTCCTAAGAATTGCATCGCTTTGGAGCCTTATACTGCTTGGGTAAGGAGGAGAGCTTCTGAGTATCTCATGCCTTACGAGTATCCGAGACCTACACCTATGATTATGGTTGGGCCTTCAACCCTCCCTAATCAAGGAGTAGAGGAGTTGAGAGATGAAGACCGTTCACGTGCTTGGATCCGTGAACGAGGGGAGTTGCTTCAGCAGATTAGAGAGAAAGACGCTTTGATAGAGTTCCTTGAGCATCAGGTTATTGATGATCCTAATGATGCATGAACTTCTCTACTTCCTCAGTCTTCCCGGTTTGGAAGAGGAAGTACGACCGACTCGCCAAGGAGAAGGCAGATATGGAGGCAGCTTATGAGGAGGAAGTAAAGAGGCTGCGTGCATCTTATCTTCCTGTGTCCCGAGCATTAAGTGATTGTTTCTAGGGATCCATAGGATGATTATTTTCCTTTTCTCTTGTATATGATTGACAATGCTGTACTTCTTTTCCTTGATATTATTTGATAAGATATTTCCATATGCAATAAATGTTAAATGATTCCAAAATTTGCAAATAAAACCCTAGAGTTCCTTTGAAATATAAAAACAAATGATATGCACAAGCATTGCATACATCATGTGCATAAGCAGGTTTTGGTTTCCGGTCTCTTGTCTTGTGGTCTAACTCTGTGTTCTTCATTTATTTTGAAGATAAGCTTACTCACCGGTACTACACCAGAGCCAGTCTTCTCCGACGCCTTCAACTCCTCCCTAGAGGACAGTCATTTCTGAGATTGTCTCCTCAACTATGCCTGCAGCTAGTGCACATTTTTCTCCAACATCTATGCCAGCCGGATTCCCGTGGGGGATGCCTCCTAATTTCATGTCTGAGGGCCCCGCTCCAACTTTTGCTTCTATGCCGACATCTAGCCCGGTCCTTGCTGTTCCTCCTCCCGTCGTGCATACCATGCCTAGGGTAGACGACACCATCTATCATTCTGAGTCGTCTGAGGGCCCAGATGTCTATGAGAAGATGGACGCTATGAATGATCAATTTCTTGAGCTTCGCAAGGAATTGAAGACTCTTAGAGGAAAGGATCTTTTCGGTAAGTCTGCTGCCGATCTCTGCTTAGTTCCCAACGTGAAGATTCCTGTGAAGTTCAAGGTCCCTGACTTTGAGAAGTACAAAGGAAACACTTGTCCTCTTAGCCACCTGGTCATGTATGCCAGGAAGGTGTCTACTCAGACCGACAACGATCAGTTACTCATCCACTACTTTCAGGACAGTCTGTCCGGTGCCGCTCTGAGATGGTACATGGGACTAGACAGTGCAAACATCCGATCCTTCAACGACCTTGGCGAGGCCTTTGTCAAGCAATATAAGTACAACGTGGATATGGATCCCGATAGAGATCAATTGAGGGCCATGTCCCAGAAGGATAAGGAAACATTTAAAGAGTATGCCCAGAGGTGGCGAGAGGTAGCAGCACAGATCGTGCCTCCGCTAGAAGAGAAGGAAATGACCAAGATCTTTCTGAAGACCTTGAGTTGATTCTATTATGAGCGGATGATTGCTAGCGCTCCTTCTGACTTCACCGAGATGGTGAATATGGGGATGCGTTTAGAAGAAGGGGTTAGAGAAGGATGTCTAACCAGGGAAGAAGGCTCTTCTGCCAAATGTTATGGGGTGTTTGCGAAGAAGAAAGATGGAGAGGCACATGCTGTGATCTCCCATGTGAAACCTAGAAGACCCTCTGTGAGGAGGAAGACCGTGCGTCCCGCCGGTAACCAGCACCAGGTGGCTCACATAGTGCCTGTTTTTAGAGATAATCAACAGTATCAGCAGCATAGCAACAATCAGCAACCACATCAGCAATATCAGCAACAACAGCATCGACCGCAACAACAGGCCTACCAGCCTCGAAACAGTAATCAAACCAGCACGAGTTACGAGAGGAAAAAGGTCACTTTTGATCCTATTCCGATGACGTACGCAGAGTTATATCCCTCTTTGATAGAGAGGAAGTTGATTACTCCGAGAGACCCACCGGCTATACCGGCTAACCCTCAGTGGTGGTATAAGCCCGAATTGCATTGTCTTTACCATTCTGGTGCTCCCGGCCACGATGTGGAGAATTGTTACCCTTTGAAGACCAAGGTTCAAGACCTTGTGAGGTGTGGCATTTTGTGTTTCGAGGACGTAGGTCCTAATGTGAAGAAGAACCCATTGCCCGAGCATGGGAAATCTGTCAACATGGTCCAGGGCTGCCCTGGCAAATACAAGGTCAAATATGTAAGTCATATTCGACAATCTTTGGTTGAGATGCATCGTTTGTTATGCAAGTACAGTCACTATGAGCACGATCATGATAGATGTCGAATATGCCCTGTTAACCGATTGGGTTGTCGCCTGGTGCGTAAAGATCTTCAGGAAATGCTGGACGAAGGGGTCATTGAGATTCTTTAGAATAGGAATGTTGACGAAGATGAGCCTGAGGTCAACGTAATTTCCCAGGTATTCCGGATGCCCGAACCTGTTATCATCAAGTATGATGGTAGCAAGCAGAAGACTTCTCCTATTCTTATCATTAAGCCTGACCAGTACCGTATTCTTCAGAAAAGGAAATTCCCTTTCGTTACAACGCTGTTGCTGTAGAAGATGGGAAAGAAGTGCCTTTGCCTTCCTCATCTGTGGTGAACATCGCTGATGTAAGTGGTTTGACTCGTAGTGGTCGTGAATTTTCAGCACCACCGAAGCCTCAAGCTAATGCTGATTTTGTTGAACGCCCGATTCGGAATGCGTTGAATTCTCCGAATCCGGCACTTGCTGTTAAACCCTTCTCTGTACTAAAAGCTCCTACTTCTGTTGCCCAAGCGGCAATGTGAAAGAAGAATGTGATGAGATGCCGAGGCTCATCAAGAAGAGTGAGTACAACGTTGTAGACCAGCTTCTACAAACGCCAACCAAAATATCAGTATTATCTTTGCTATTGAATTCAGAACCACATAGAGAGGCACTGCAGAAGGTTTTGGATGTGGCATATGTAGATCATGATGTCACAATAGAATAATTCGATAGCATCGTTGCAAACATTACTGCTTGTAACAATTTGATTTTCTGTGACTCTGATCTCCCTGAGGAAGGAAGAGACCACAACTTGGCTCTACATATATCTATGAACTGCAGAGACGACGCCATGTCCAATATGTTGGTGGACACTGGGTCATCACTAAATGTATTGCCAAAATCCACTCTTTCAAAACTGTCATATCAAGGGCCTCCTATGAGGTAAAGTGGAGTTGTTGTGAAAGCTTTCGATGGGTCTCGCAAAACTGTGATTGGGGAAGTTGATCTCCCAATCAAGATCAGGCCAAGTGATTTCCAAATTACCTTCCAAGTTATGGACATCCACCCATCGTACAGCTGTCTCTTAGGCAGACCATGGATTCACGAGGCTGGCGCCGTGACATCCACCCTACACCAGAAGCTGAAGTTCGTGAAGAACAAGAAACTGGTGGTGGTGGGGGGAGAAAAGGCTCTCCTGGTTAGCCACTAGTCTTCCTTCTCATACATAGATGCTGAAGATGAAGTCGGAACTCCTTTCCAAGCTTTATCTATAGCTGAGCCTATTGAGAAGAGAACTCCTTCATTTACTTCCTATAAAGATGCAAAGTTGGCCATCGAGTGTGGTGCAACTGCTGGTTTAGGAAAAATGATCGAGCTAGAAGACAATAAGTCCCGGTCTGGCATTGGCTTTTCTTATGGGGTCTTCATCACGCAAGGGCTATTCAAGAGTGGAGGTTTTATCCACACCGGTTATGATGAAGAAGCTATTGCTGTCTTGGAAGAGGATGCAGAGGATTCTGGCAATTTCATTATCCCTGGAGGGATCTGCAACAATTGGGTCGCTGTGGATATTCCTACAGTTATCCACAAGTCAATGTAATGATCACTTTGTTTAAAAAACCCTTCTCCCATGCCAAAAGGAGGAGTGATGACTTTGTTGGCAACATAAATACAATGATATTTTCATTCAATAAATTCATGTTAAATGTTTGTTTTCCCAATTATTTTCCCTTTTTGCTTTTTGCATGAAATTGGTGATCACATAAAACCCTAAAAAAATAGAATAAAATCAATCTTTTCATCTGCATAATGATCTGCCTTGTTTGAATTCTAAAGCTTTCCTTATTCAAAATCATTATGCAGGTTGATCGAACCCATTGAACATAATGATCCAACACCATCTCCCAATTTTGAGTTCCCTGTATTCGAGGCGGAAGAAGATGATGTTGAAGAGATTCCTGATGAGATCACCCGGCTACTTGAGCAAGAAGAGAAAATCATTCAGTCGCTTCTTGAGAATCTAGAAATAGTCAATTTAGGGTCTGAGGATTGTGTGCGAGAAGTAAAGATTGGGGCACTCCTGGAAGAGTCTGTTAAGAAGGGGTTGATTGAATTACTACGAGAATATGTCGACGTCTTTGCCTGGTCATATGAAGACATGCCTGGTCTAGACACTGATATTGTGCAACATTTCCTACCTTTGAAGCCTAAGTGTGTGCCTGTGAAGCAGAAGCTCAGAAGAACTTATCCCGATATGGCAGTAAAGATCAAAGAAGAGGTTCAGAAGCAAATTGATGCGGGGTTTCTGGTGACTTCTACATATCCTCAATGGGTGGCCAATATTGTGCTTGTGCCTAAGAAAGATGGAAAAGTTTAGATGTGTGTGGACTATAGAGACTTGAATAAAGCTAGTCCAAAAGATGATTTTCCTCTACCACACATTGATATGTTGGTAGACAACACAACTAAATTCAATGTCTTCTCATTTATGGACGGATTTTCCGAATATAACCAGATCAAGATGGCACCCGAGGATATGGAGAAGACAACATTCATCACACCTTGGGGAACATTCTGTTATCGAGTGATGCCCTTCGGTTTGAAGAACGCCGGAGCCACGTATCAACGAGCTATGACTACCTTATTTCATGATATGATGCACAAGGAGATTGAGGTATATGTTGATGATATGATTGCTAAGTCAAGAACGGAAATTGAACATGTAGAACACCTGTTGAAGCTTTTTCAGCGTTTGAGGAAGTATAGGCTTCATTTGAATCCCAACAAGTGTACATTTGGAGTCCGTTCTGGCAAGTTATTGGGCTTTATCGTCAGTGAAAGAGGTATTGAGGTTGATCCTGCAAAGGTCAAAGCAATACAAGAATTGCCTGCGCCCAAAACTGAGAAGCAAGTCCGAGGCTTTCTCGGCCGCTTGAATTACATTTCTAGATTCATATCCCACATGACTGCCACATGTGCGCCAATATTCAAGCTCATCCGGAAAGATCAGTCTCACGATTGGACCTAGGATTGCCAGAAAGCTTTCGACATTATCAAAGAGTATCTGTCTGAACCTCCAATTCTGTCTCCGCCCGTGGAAGGGAGACCCTTGATTATGTACTTAACTATTCTTGAAGATTCAATGGGTTGTGTCCTTGGTCAGCAAGATGAATCAGGAAAGAAAGAGTATGCTATCTACTACTTGAGTAAGAAGTTCACTGATTGTGAGTCTCGATACTCAATGCTTGAGAAGACATGTTGTGCTTTGGCTTGGGCAGCTAAGCGCTTACGCCAGTATATGTTAAATCATACGACTTGGTTGATATCCAGAATGGATTGAATCAAGTATATATTTGAGAAGCCTGCTTTAACTGGGAGGATTTCCCGTTGGCAGATGTTATTATCCGAGTATGATATTGAATATCGAGCTCAAAAAGCTATCAAAGGTAGTATCTTGGCTGACCACTTGGCACATCAACCAACTGAGGATTATCAGTCAGTTCAGTATGACTTCCCGGATGAGGAGATTCTGTATTTGAAAATGAAAGACTGTGATGAGCCTATGCTCAATGAAGGGCCAGAGCCAGGTTCCAGATGGAGTATGGTGGTTGATGACGCTGTAAATCAGTATGGAAATGGTATTGGGGAAGTGATTATTACTCCTCAGGGCACACATATTCCTTTTACAGCAAGGCTAACTTTCAAATGCATGAATAATATGGCAGAGTATGAGGCCTGTAATATGGGATTGGAGGAATGCATTGATCTCAGGGTCAAGCATCTTGATGTTTATGGTGATTCGGCCCTCGTCGTCAATCAGATTAAGGGTGAATGGGAGACAAATCAGCCTGGTCTCATTCCGTATAGAGATTATGCGAGGAGGATTTCAACATTCTTTACTGAGGTTGACTTCCATCATATTCCTCGAGATGAGAATCGGATGGCAGATGCTCTTGCTACGCTCGCTTCAATGATTATGGTAAAACTGTGGAATGAAGTTCCCAACATCACTATGATGCGCTTGGATAGACCAGCTCATGTATTTGCAGTAGAAGAGGTAAAAGATGATAAGTCGTGGTATTATGATATCAAGTGTTTCCTTCAGAGCCAGATTTACCCGCTTGGGGCATCTGTGAAAGAGAGGAAGACTTCGAGGAGATTGTCAGGCAGTTTCTACCTCAATGGCGAAATGCTTTATAAAAGAAATTTTGACATGGTTATGCTCAGATGCGTGGATAGACACGAAGCAGACCTGTTGATGGCTGAGGTTCATGAAGGTTCATTTGGTACTCATTCCAATGGACATGCCATGGCTAGAAAGATGTTTAGAGCAGGCTACTATTGGCTGACAATGGAGTCTGACTGCTGCAAATACGTGAAGAAATGCCATAAGTGTCAGATTTATGCGGATAAGATTCATATTCCTCCGACACTTCTGAATGTGATTTCATCACCATGGCCTTTCTCCATGTGGGGAATTCACATGATTGGCATGATTGAGCCGAAAGCGTCCAATGGACACATATTTATTCTCGTAGCAATTGATTACTTCACCAAGTGGGTTGAAGCGGCGTCATACGCAAACGTGACCAGGCAGGTGGTAGTGAAGTTTATCAAGAATCAACTCATATGCCGCTATGGTGTGCCAGATAAGATCATTACTGATAATGGATCTAACTTGAACAACAAAATGATGAAAGAACTGTGTAGTGAGTTCAAGATAGCACATCATAATTCTTCCCCTTACAGACCCAAGATGAATGGGGCTGTTGAAGCTGCTAATAAGAACATTAAGAGGATTATTCAGAAGATGGTTGTCACGTATAAAGATTGGCATGAGATGCTGCCATTTGCTTTACATGGATATCGTACATTTGGCCGCACTTCAACAGGGGCAACCCCTTTCTCTCTTGTTTATGGCATGGAGGCTGTACTCCCAGTAGAGGTGGAGATCCCATCAATGAGAGTCTTGATGGAGGCCAAGTTGACTGATGCTGAATGGGTTCAGAGTCATTATGACCAACTAAATTTGATAGAAGAGAAGAGATTGACTGCCATGTGCCATGGTCAATTATATCAGTAAAGGATGAAGAAAGATTTTGATAAGAAGGTCAAGCCTCGTGTGTTTAGAGAAGGTGACCTTGTACTCAAGAAAATCTTGTCTTTTGCACCCGATTCCAAGGGCAAGTGGACTCCAAACTATGAAGGTCCATATGTTGTTAAAAGAGTCTTTTCAGGCGGTGCTTTGATGCTTACAACTATGGATGGGGAGGATTTCACTCGTCCTGTGAATTCAGATGCAGTCAAGAAATACTTTGCCTAAAATAAAAATAGAATAGCTCGCTAAGTTGAAAACCCGAAAGGGCGGCTTAGGAAAAAATGAGCGTCTCAGTGGATTGAAAACCCGAAAGGGCGGTCCAGGCAAAAGTTAGAGACATGAAAAAATAAATATTTGTATCCCGCTAGATTGAGTACCTCACCCTGGGGAAATATAGGCAAAAATTAGGGATTTGGCAAGTAACTGCATCCTGACAAGACTTTGTTCTACGACTGTCATCCGTCAGGGATTCTTGTTTATTCATCATCAGCCGAAGCTTCAAATACATCGGATTCAGAATTGGTGGAGAAATGGTCATTATGTTCAATGTAGCCCTTTTTCCAATACATATCACCAATTTCAAATTTGTAAAGATCTATGGAGTCTTGCCATTTGCAGACTACCATTTGAAATTCTGGTGTAGTCAGAGTTCAGATGTTCTACTCCAAGTAATGACATCTAATCCAACATTGTTACTAATACAGCAAGACAATTATACAAATTAAAACCCAGTAATGATATGCACACATTCACAGATGTCACGATATCTGCTAATATATCACCATAGAATGGAAGAACACCCAGTTTTATCCATCTGGTACAACGACACAGCAGAGATCAAACATAGCACTTACTTCTGTTGAGCCTGCACAGTTAACACCATGATGTCTCACCATTGATTTGAACATCACCTGTTACAGCATTACAAGTTGACCTTATTTTAAAACAGACAGAATTATAACGTGCAGAAGGTAAAAACACAAGTAATTGTTAACCCAGTTCGGTGCAACATCACCTACTATGGGGGCATATCAAGCCAGGAAGAAGATCCATTATCAGCAGTATTAATTCAGAGTTAAACTCCTAGATAGAAACCTCCAGTTTCCATTCCTATCACTACAACTCCAATGTAATGTTAAACAACTTGAACTTGCTTCACAACTTCATTCAAGACCATAACAACTCTTGCCTACAGGCTTTGAGTCACAAATACTCTCAGTTTTGAACACTGAGAAACACATGGTAACCTTCCTACAGGTTGGGAGGTTTACCTTACACATACCCCTAATTTTTCATTCTAAGAGGCTTACAAAAACTAGGTTACAATATGCTATTTATACCCTAATCACCCAACTGGATTTGGGCCTTCAGAAATCGCAGCAAACTTCTCCTTTGCTGTTACAAAGCCAATAGAAAGTTTCTGCTACAATCGAGGTCTTCAATCTTTTAGTTCCTAAAATATCTCCATATTTAGTTCCTAAAATATCTCCATATTTAGTTCCTAAAATATCTCCATATTTAGTTCCTAAAATATCTCCACATATAGAAACTGTTTATTCTGATTGAGTCTTCAAGACCTCCACAAATAACGCCACATAGGATTCTAACTAACCACAGAATATTAAATCAGTTAACACATAACAGAATTAACTAATTCAGTTTTATACACAGGCGCTCCTAAAATTAAGGTTAAGCAAGTTAACCTAATTTCCACATATTAGGGTGCTAACAAATATGCTATTTGTTAGGTTCATTAATTGTAGCTCAGTTGTTAGTTTCGTGGATTTTAGATCAGCTGTTGGATTCCTGAAGAATAGCCTGAGAAAAATCCTGAAATAGAAAAACTAACCATCCTACAATTTAGCATATGCTGTCAGGAATGAATGTCACAACATTCAGTTTGACGTCCAGAACATAGACCATATGCTAAGTCTGTTATTTTTATGAAAATAGACTGTGATAAATGTTGTACTATAAAAGACCAACCAGTCTATACTTCAGTATCAGCTTACAGTAATAAATGTCAAGACATCCAGTTTGACATTTTCACAATGGGCCTTATGCCAGGTCTGTTATCCTCCTGAAGAACAGACTGAAAATAAATACTGAGTTATAACAGAACACCAACGGTTCTATTCCTCAGTATCTGCTGTCAGGGATGAATGTCATAACATCTAGTTTGACATTCAATAAGTCATGTATTAGCTAAAACTGCAGCATACCACTCAAGTATGTCATGACATCAGTCAAGACATCAGAGTACAGCTAGATATTCTAACACACAATGCAGTCAAACAAACATCTCCACAGCATGTCATGACATCAGTCAAGACATTAGAATCCAGCTAGTGTTTTACCATAAAATGCAGCCAATCAAACATCTACACCATTCCATCAAATAAATTTAAGCCTTCTATCCATTTATTTGCACTCTTATTTGTTTCTATTCAACAAATGTTTTGCATTCTTTAGTTGAGAAAATATCATTTGTTTTAAACGAACAAAATTTTTCATAAAATTGTTTTAAAACAAAGTGAACATTCACAAAGACGAAAGGATACTTAAGAG
This sequence comes from Lathyrus oleraceus, assembly GCF_024323335.1. Lineage (NCBI taxonomy): Eukaryota > Viridiplantae > Streptophyta > Magnoliopsida > Fabales > Fabaceae > Lathyrus > Lathyrus oleraceus. The sequence goes on along the minus strand of NC_066585.1, from coordinate 251,342,528 downwards.
ATCCTCAGTGCTCTCCCAAGGGTGGCATGATCTCCAACAGGGTAAGACATTTGTTCATATTCCTGGCATGACTATATTTTCTACCTCCGGAACCCTGAGTGGTATGATTTTGAGAGGTTCACCAGTTGTCCCCTCAGCAGAGCAGTTGATTCTTTCCTCCTCAGCAGTTATGTTCCCTCGGATAGACTCCCTAGTAGAGCTGCTCATGTGGAGGAAGTGGTCTCATTGTAACTCCTTTCCCCAGCGGTGACTGATAATTCATCCCCCGCAGAGATATTGTTGTTCCCTGGTATCTCTGATCCCCGGAAGATTGGATAGTCTCCAGTGATTCTGGCTTTTCCACCTCGAGATGTGGTACCGGGTGGTGGATTTCTGGACTTGTGTGTGTTAGATATGTCTGTTTGTCAGCATTCATCAAGCATAAACCACACATATACATGCATAATTATAACATTCATATATTCATGTTGCATTCTTTGCCATATATCGTTGTTTGTTGTCTCTTGCTATTTGGTGATATATGTCTCCCCTAACAGAGGTGTGTATCTGATCTCTCCATATAGAGTCAACTCCATAGGCAGAAAGTGTTTATCCTTTCTTCCATATTCCCCACCGAGCTATATTCTCGTGGATGATGGTTGTTTCTATCTCCTCCCAACACATATATTGGGATGGATTCCCCTGTTGAGTTATATCCTCACTAGGAAGAGTCTTGATTCTGTTTGCCTTTTTGGTTTGATCCTAAATTGGCCCCTCGAAGCTGTTTCCTTTGTTTCCTCGCGGTATAAATGAATAATTACCCGATTATTAGTAATCATTCATATTATCCCCGGCGGAGTCTGTGGTTTTCTACCCTGATACCGGTAGTTGTAAACCCTGTTTTCTCCCCTTTGCAGGGTTAACCTTTGGTTCATCATAATCGATGACGGTTACTTTTCCGTGGTTTCCTACCCAGTAGCCGGTAGGTGTAATCCCCTCCTTGGTGGTTATCTTCATCCGATATTCGATGTCGATATCCTCTCTTTTGCCTGGATAATTGCCCTGTTTTCGCAATTTATCCCTAGCAAGTCATCTCTCGTCTCCCATTTGTGGTTGGTAACGATTGTTTCACTCCTGAATTGGTCATCATTATATACCTAGTTTTGATATCCCGATGCCTCTTCTTTTTGGTTGGTTTATCCTTCATTAACCCAGTAACCGGTTGTGGATAATCTTCCATGCGAGTAAATTATCTATGTTCTGACGGTAATAGATAGTATATCTCATGCACTCTTTGGTCGAAGCCTTTTGTTCATCCCCAGTAGAGTAAGATTCGCATCCCCTATGCGGAGTCGAGTATCCATCCTATAATCGAGTTTGCTTTTAGCCCTCTTTTGGATGATGAGTGTCTTGGGAATATTCCCCAATTCACGCCTTGGTTGGTCACCTATTATATGCCCAGTAACCGGTATCCTTGGTGTCCCTTCCTTCTGCTCCCTATTATTGTCGCATTCGCGAAAATCAACCGGCGGGAAAAGACACAGAGCCGCCACCGTGCGTTATTTATCCCAAAGGAGGGAAAGGAAACGCTCGAAGTAAACCTGAAAAAGGGAATGGTCTTACGACCAGAGATTGCTAGGATCGGGAGTTGGTTATGCGAAGGGAAGGTATTAGCACCCCTACGCATCCATCGTACTCGACGGGATCCACGCTCAATAGAATAGAATAAGGTTGCTAATAAACTGCTCAAAACACTGCACAAGCTGGAATGAAATATCCCGGGTGAAAGACGGAACAAAATGACTCGGCAGGACGTCGCATCCTGGGCCTACGTAGTTTGTCAGACACAAACATCAGAGTCGACGTAGTTCGGGGAAATGGGAAACGTGCTCGCTAGGACATTGCATCCTATGCATACGTATCTTCTCTAACCAGAGTAAGAATCAGAGCACTTGTAGCTCGGCTAACGCACGCCGAAACAAACACTGAAAGGAGACTATGATACGTCTAACGAAACACACAACAGGAAACGGAATGCCAATCAATGGACTTACATCCAACTCCGGACGCACAAGCAAATAGGAAACCGAATGCCAATCGTTGGACTTACATCAGACTCCAAACACACACACACAACACCGGGAAACCGAATGCCAATTGCTGGACTTACATCAGACTCCAAACACACACACAAAAGGGTGAGAAAAAGGAAAAAAGGGTGCCCGGAGAGATCAACTCAATCTCCTGCCTACGTACCTCATCTGGTATGAGGATCAAGGCGACGTGGTTCCCCTTAACATGGAAAAAACCAGAGACTAGGGAGATAACAAACTAATAGGGAGACTATGACTCGAGCCTAAAAGTTGTCATACATACAATCCCTAAGTTGAGGGTCTCTAATCAGAACCTAACTCGCACAGGAAGCAAGTCAATCACACAACAAGTAAGCAACACAGGTGAACAGGTATCACGTACTATATGCAAACAAGTGGCTCATACAAGGCTCGGCTTTAGTCAAGGGGTCATATCAACCTCGACAAACAAGCCAACACTGGGAGGGGTATCTGATGAAGCTCTTAACCACTGACATTGACCGTCAGGGTGAGCAGATGAAAAGGGTAACGAGGATTGAACCTCATAGCTCTTATCCCTGGCCTTGGAGAGCTTAAATCAATGAATGTGTGTTAGTCCAGAATGGGGGACTCTACTACACTTGACTGACTCTATATACAAGGATCTTGGGTGTTTATTCAAAAGCATCAGCACGTAGTGCGAGCATAATGAAAGACTCAACTGAATAACAGGGGATTGATTGCAAATCCCTTTTATCTGCCAATTGCCTCTTCACTTAGGAGGACTCGAAGTACATGGCACAAATATAAACCATCACAGTCATTGCCTCTTAAGGAGGACTTCAGCCAAATGCCTGCCAAACAGAAACGACAGGGCTTCCAGACTACATGGAGTTAGAGGATGATTACCTAGGTCGTATGCCAACCACAAGCAAAGTAAAGCTCAAGCAATGAGCTAAACTAAAGTACCTGTAAGAAAGTTAAACAATCAGTATAGTACTAAGACAAATCAAACAAACAGTCAACAGTGGTTCTATATGCGCACAAGTCATGCTCTATGTGCAAGCATTCAAGATATACCACCACACTCAATGAACCTACACACAACAAAGGTTAGTGGACAGAGAATTTGCATCTCAAGGCATGAGATCAACATCAACCATTAGGACTACAAGCTTGAACTTGAAATGCAAAACTCAAAAGATGAGTACAAACCACTAGCACCAAGGCTAGGGTTAAAGGCAAAGTAAAAAGTCAAAACAGCAACCAATATTCAACATGTAGCACATTTAATCTATCATGAACATGTCCCAAAAAGGACCAAGTCAAAAGCATTAAGCAAAGTCATCACATGAGCAAAATATGGCAAAGGCAATTTCAGGGCACACAATTGGTCATCAAGAATCAAAATTCCATATTAAAACAGAAATGACTCAAACAATCATGAAATTTTTTATGAGCAATCAACATGTTAAACACAATCATCATGCCAAAAATTATAATCAGAGAAGCTCAATTGACATGGCAATGAAAATGAACAAGATCAACATCAAATTGTGTGACACACATTGTCACACCATACAATCATGTGCCCAAAACACAGATGAAAAATGAGAAAAATGCACAACTAAGCCTCAAAACTCATGCAACATGTTGAGAATCATCACACCAAATTTCAAATCAATTGGCCAATATATGAGCATTTCACAATAGAATGAATGAAGCATGTCACATTTGCATACATGTCCAAAGAAGCCAACACAATTAAAATCCCATAAGTAGTAAAATCATGAAATCACACCACAAAAATACTAGACATCTCAAGGATCATACAGAAAAAAAATTGGAATTAATTGGATTAGTTCTCAATTTTTTATGGATTTTAGAAGTTGGATGAACTAAAATGGAAAAAATGGAAAACATTGAAAATAATATGAAATGAATAATGGAATTGGAAGACAGCATCAGGCAGATTCGAACTAGGGACATGAGGCTCAAGGAGCGCCTCTCAAAACGACGTCGCTTTACTAATGAGGAATTAAAATGAAAAATGAAGGAGCGCTTCAGGGAGGGATCGAACACAGTATGCATGGGATAATAGCGTCCAAACAGTGTTATGGAAGACCTGAACCAGAGGAAACCCTAAGCTATGCAGGCGCGGCGAGGTATGGTGGTTTCCACCGTCTTCTTCATGAAGACGGTGGTGCTACAGTAATCATCATCAATTTTTTTTCCAGATCCATTCAAATTTCATACCAAACAAAAGCTCATCATATGTACATTACGAATCCAGCATCATCTTAGTCTAAAACATCATATACATTGCAAATCGAACAAAAACTTTTTTGACATTCAAACTTTAATTTCACATAACTCAGTCAATTCTCCACCAAATTCAAAAGTATGCATATCAGCGTGATCAACATTCAAGGATCTACCTAAACATGTACATAAAAAGAAGAATTAAGAGGATCAAATTCTAACCTTCTTGAAGAGCAATCAATGGCAGCAGTGAATCCAAGCTTCTACAATGTCCAGATTCACTCCTGAGATGATGACTTGAAGTTTGATGCAATAATTGAGGCTTAGCACGACATAGATCTAGCTCAAATGGCAATTTCCATCTTCATGTTCTTGAGCTTGCACCCCTTGATTCTGGCTCGAATTCTTCAATCAAGAGCTTGATCTATACTCAATGATGATCAGAGAACAACAATATGCAATAAAATCAATGGCTTATGTGAAGAAAATTGAAGTTTCAATTTGGAGAAAATTTGGATCTAGAATCTTCAAAAAACTGAAAAATTCTGTTATGATTAGCCTTTTATACCATGTCTTAATGACATTGCTAATGATGCTTAGGCTTGGCTAATGAAAGATTAGTGAGAAATAAGGTGTTATGCACAATTGGAAAATTCACCCTATGCATGGCCATTATGAATGTGAACAGTAGCATGCATGGTGTATTCTCACTTAAAATGATCTCATGAACATGATGGAATGGCTAGAAAACTCATATGATCAACCAAATTTAAATTCATGATTTTCCCTCCAAAAATCACATGCATGGCCAAATGATCATGTGATTAAATTTCATGCAATGCAATGAGGGTTTTGGAAAATATAGGTCATGACATGCAATTTGCAAAAAGGGGCACTCAATTTGGAGTTTTAGATCAAAAGTTATGGCTCTTGGAAGTTCCATGCACACTTGGTGATCATTTACTCATATCTCCTCAACCATTCATCAGATGCTCATGATCTTGGACTTTTTGGAAATGGGAGAGAAAGATCTTCAACTTTCATGTTGGACAAAATTTCATTTGAAGCTTATTTGATGTTGGAAAGTCAAGTTGAACTTGGTCCAAAAACTTGCCATTTTTGGAAACTTGAAATTACAGGTCACTTTCCATTTTGGGAAACTTTTGATCTGGCTTCAAAATCTTCAAGGTAGATGTTTGACATGATGAATAAACCTCTTTTGGACATGAATGAAGTGTCTCAGACCATTTCTCCACCTCCTAGCCCTCAGTTGACTTTTAGTTGACTTTTATGGCCCTTAGATGACCTTGACATATACTGATGACTTTTGAGCCTCTAGCACTTGGTCAAGTTGCTTCAAAATGAACCTTGATTCATATAAGCTCTTGTGAATAATCATGTGGCCTTCATTTCAAGGAAAAACTTGCTCTCTCTGCACAGATGAATTCTCTTGATGCCAGTCTTGACTGATAAGATGCAATGTACTATGCAATGCTAATGACCTAAAAATGAAATGAATGCATGAATGTGGGGTGCAAATTTGAGGTGCTACAATTATGACTTTTGTCCCCTGTGGAGTCAGATTTTCCTGAGTTGAAATATACCTTTTTAGGTCTTCCTCAGATGTTTTGGAGTTTTGATATCTCTCACCCTTATACCGGTCTTAGATATTCATTTCTTCCCGAGCATGTCGTATCCCTGACCCTTATGTTGGTGTTCAGATCACATGTCTCGTTGAGCTTGTTACCTAGTAACCGGTAACACCTCATCTCGCTGCTTCCCCAAGAGAGTCTTTTTAGACATCCCCAGCGAGGTCCCTTAGTTGATTGTTTTTGTCCGGATTTTATCCGAGGTATCCGTTGTGGATATCTTTGCTGTATTGGAATATTCCCCAATACGAGCACCTTTGAGTCAGTTCAAGTCTTTCCATTAGTTTATTCCCTTTGGAATTCTGCTCCCCAACTTTGAGTCGTGCCCTGCTCACGCATTTCTTCTTGTCCCCAAAAGAGTCCCTAGTTTTTTGACCCAGGGAATGTATCACTCATATGGATTCTCAGTGTCTCCTGTTTGTCTTTACTCCTTTGTGGACACGCATCCCCCACAAAGTATTACCCCTTTGCATACATACATTTGCATCATGAGGTCTCTTAGGGACCAAAATTCGTCTCTTTGTTATTATTTAAGCCCATTCTACCTCGTCGAGACGAAGATTTTAACCTTCCCTTCTCCGGCTAGAATGACCTTAAATAGGGGCATCTGTAAGACCCCAATTTTGTCCCTAAGATCCCTCATAACATCATAACATTGCATTGCATAGCCTTAAGGATCATTGAGCATCTTGGTCCCTTGCCTTTGGGTGGGACTCCTTGTGAGTGGTTTGAGATCACCAAGCATGCTTGAATTGTATATCATTTCTTTTCTCATTTTATTTACTAACCAAAAGCACAAAAATGTGGCACTAACATCTTTTTTTGTAGCTTGAGCAATCACAAGGTCAAAAGCTTCTAGGAGGTCATTGGTACAAAGACATACCCAAGAAAAGATGAAAGCAAGTATGGTAATGGTTCCCAAGAATCTCATCCATCAAATGTGCCTCCCTAGTACCTCAATGTATCATTTTTTATCAAAGCAAGTCAAAGGGTTTGAGGTTTGTTCTTCAGAGAAACCCAAATTCATCTGTGCATCACAATGCCTTGCTCATGAAGCAACCTCACCCCATGGTCAAATACAATCAAAGGAAGTTCTTTAACTCTTCATTTCATGCATATTTGAACTTATTTGAGTGTCCTCAATCATCAATTCATCAAGATATGGGTTGTGGACTTGAGAAGTTGATCAGTCAATTCATCTGACTATTCTGAAAGTGCATTGAGACCTAACTTTTGGTGTGTTGGTCAAATGGGGATGGTTCCAAAAGACAAAATGTTCTTAAGGACAATATGAACAACTTTCATATTCATAAAAATTTTATTTGATGCTTGGAAGACCATCCGCCACTCCAATACATTATAGGTCATTTTGACTGAAACCCTAATTTTGGGTCAACTTCCCAAGGACATAACTCATGTATTTGTTATGATTTTGAGGTGGGATAAAATGAATTGGAAAGCTTAAGATGTCTACTTCAAATGTTTTGTTGAACAAAATTTCAAAATCTCAAAGGAAATACATGTGATAATGCAAGACATTATAGGTCCTTTTGGGTCAAAGGCATTAAAAGTCAAAAAAGTCCAACTTCAAGTGCCCATAACTTCTTCATCAAAAATCTAAATGATGAAAAATTTAAGTCCATCTTGATTGCCTTGAAAAGATCGACAACTCTGATGTTGGAGGTTTTTCCATTTGAAGCTTGCATCCTCAAAACAGAAGGGCTTGAAAATTGGCCAATTTTAGAAACTTTGCATTGACATGTTTTGCACATCACATTTTAAATCCGAATTTCATAAATTTCCACACCCCAAATGAGTTTATGTCCAACATAACATTTGTTCCTCATTCAAATACCTTTCCAACCATTACCCATATGCCTATGCTTGGGTTTTCTAAATGGTACTTTCGAAGAGATGATTGTTTAGGTACAATTGGAGAATTCACTTGAAATCTTGTTACATGAGCATTTGCCTTGCAAGCTACACGCCCAATTCCATCTGGCTGGTATTCAGAACTCATTTGGCATTGTTTTTGGGCCTTGTGCATGATCATGCAAGCCCATGCAATGAAGCTTCACATGCCATGCACACGGATTCTTTCACACTTCCCTTGCCACTTTCTCTATAAATAGAGACCTCATTCCCTCCATTTCACGCCCTAATTTCAACCTAAAATGCTGCAGAATTCATTCCCTAACCATCACTAAAGAAGCAAGTTTCATTTCTCTTAAAATTTTCAAATCTAGAATTCAGCTTCATCTGGTTGTATTCTTAGATCTAGTGCTTCTAGACCTTCACCATACACTTCATTGAACTTCTATTTTGATAAAGCAAGCAAGGTTTCAAGCTCAAATCACCAGAACTCAAGCTCACACTCCAACTGGTATTTTCTTCGATTCTCCTAATCCTTTGACCTATTGGCTGTGATTTTGTGTTGGCTGAAGTCCTCTTAATAGAGGCATCATATTTATGCTTTCAATTTTTACAATTCATTGAGTTCATGATGAACAACAGATTTTTCAACTTCTGATTTCTCAAATCATAGAGATCTAGAATGAAAATGGATGGTATAGGGATGATGTATATCATCCCAGGTTTCTATTGATGTATAAATCGCACGTTTTGGTTGTCTTTTGAGTTTCTGCATTTTGGCCGAAATCTGGAAGCTCACCGGAGAAGACGGTGGCTCCGGTGGCTTCATCAGCTCCAGTTTAAATCTGGACCGTTTAATCCATTTTCCAGATTCAATCAGGATCATTCATTGTTATGACTTTTAATTCTTTCCTATGCGCACGCATTGACCAAAGACCACCATAGGCGCGCGCCTTAGGAGCGTGTGATCTACCAGCTCGATTAATGAGCTCAGATCCAACGCTCCTCCTTTTTTTGCATTTTTGAAATTTCTGTTTTATTTTCTTAAATTCCTTTTATTTCAAAAAATCATATCTCTTTCATTTTTAATCCAAAAATTATGGGACCAATTGCATTATTTCTTAAATACATTCTAGTTTCTATTTCTGATTTTTAATTTTTTTTATTTTGTCATTTGATATTTTTTGTGAATTTTCTCTTTTCTGGTTATTTTTAATTCATTTTAAATAGTTTTTGATATTCAAAAAATGCAAAAATATTTTCCTAACCTATTTGAATGATGATGGACCTATGAAAAATATTCTAATCAACTTTTGAATTGATTTGAGATTTATTTGAGATTTTAGTTCAATTAGGTTATTTTTATTCATTTTTAATTGATTAAAAATAGTTTCTGACCTTTAAAAATGCTGAAATTTTTTGTCAAACTTTGTTTGACCTTGTTGAACTTAGGATAAATCACTTGGACCTTTCAAGGGTGATTTGAAGTGATTTTGAAGTTTGACCTTTCTTTAGTATTTTAATTCAAGTTTCTTTTTAAAATTAAAAAATGCCAAAAAATATTTTATTCTCTTCTTGACTTCCAATCTTCTTCTCACTTCTGTTTTTGATTGTTTGACCTTGACTTTCAATGTTATTGGTCAACATATGAGGATTGGTACATGATGCTTCATTTAATGCATTTTTATTTTGTCATTTCCCTTCTCCATTATTCATCTTCTTCTTCTTCTTCTTCTTCTTCTTCTCTTTTTCCTTTTTGATCAATGAGTTGAAGGTTGATAAGTTAGCATTGATTAGAGGGATTTAACCTTCCTTGATTCAAATCTAATTCATCTTGATCAATTGATCAAGTGAATGGCTTTGCATTAAGGATAAGTTGTCTTTTAAATCATGCAAAAGGCTTAAAGCAATACAAGATCAATTCTCTTCTCCTTTTTGGCATGGCAAGTTGTTGGGACTTGGTTCACTAATCAAGGCTCCTAACTTATGTTTGTTGCCTACATTATTATTGACCGACCTCAGATAGTTGTGACTTCTACATAAGTCCAATTACGATTGCTTAACATAGCACACTAACCACTAACACTAACCACTAACACTAACTATTGACGATTAACATTTACTTTATGTAATTTACTTTAATGCAATTTACTATTCTTGCACATATTATTCATTTGCTTTTCTCTTTGCTCACTTGAGCACATGTTTATGTTAATGCTATTTGCCTTTTGCTCACTTGAGCACACAATTGTGTATATATTATTTTGCTTGTGTTTTGTTTTGATTGTGGTGAACCAAATGCAAAGAAATGGACTTAGTTTCTAGGACTTTCCCTATGCAAGGAAATGGAGAATTGGACTTAGATTCTAGGACCTTTCCTTATGCAAAATTGGAGTAAAAGGATCTTAATGATGAAGATGGACTAGAAGAACCAATTCTCTAAACTCTCTCTTATTCATTCTTGTTTTACTTCATGGAACTTTTGATGTGTGTGCTTTTGTGCTAGGAGTTTCCATTTGAGCTTAATTGGAGGACCATTGCCATGTTCATCCAAAGTGAAAGATGCAAGATACATTGAGGATATCTTAAGAGGCTTGTTTGATGTTTGCTTACGCTTTGTGTGATTGCTTATTCCAAAGGATGGGAGCTACTTGGATCATCAATATGATCTCAAGAGATGAACCCCATTGTGGTTTTATTTCTTTGTCCCTCACCTTTTTGCTTTATTTAGGACTTAGCCCTTCTTCTTCTTCTCTCCATTCTAACCCAAGCCAAAACTTTTTGTGCAAACATTTAACTATTCTTTTCAAACATTAGAAACCTAAGCCTTATGCTTTTGATTTTCAAACTTTCTTTTGACAACACTTATTTTGAATTGAATCTTTAAGTCAACTTTGACCATTTTGTACATACTTCTAATTGGTAAATATAACCCATTCAAATGTCTTTTGTGGTTTCAATGGCCACTTTCTTAATCAAATTTTCCATAACCTTTGGCTATTAGGTTTGAGTTATCTTTGTGGTAAATGTAATACTCACCTATATCCTTAGTGATGGACAATGAGTCTTCCATGCTTATTATAGGGTTAACCCCTCACTAGCATGTTGAAACTATCCTCACATGGTGGATTTGTGGTTTGGTTGAGTTTTCTCCCTTTGATAACAAAAGACCTTAAGGCTTTTGGACCAATCAATTCACCAACTTGTTTTGAGATTTTTACCCCGAACTACGAGGCTTTGATCCTAATCTTTTTATAAGATGGTACGTAGGCAATGGGTTTATCCATCCAAACACAAAATGTAAATAACTTGTACATTCTCTTCTCATCTCTTCAATCATGTTTGCACAAACAAAATTTTCACAAGACAACAACCTTCACAAGTATGAAAAGGGCTCCCTAGGAGTACCTATGATGTTTTGGGTGCCTAACACCTTCCCATTGCATAACCAACCCCCTTACCCAGATCTCTGTTACTTTTACTAGTTTTTGTTAAAACTATTAGGTTTTTCTTCGCTTTCTAACCATTCCTTTGGATAAATAGAAGTGCGGTGGCAACTCAACTTGTATGATTTACCTTGGATTTAGTCAATATCTCTAATGGTAACGAATACCCCGCTTCAAAACCAACACGAATACGACCATGATAGATGCCGAGTATGCTCTGTTAACTGATTGGGTTGTCGCCAGGTGCGCAAGGATATTCAGGAAATGTTGGATGAAGGAGTCATTGAGATTCTTCAGAATAGGAATATTGACGAAGATGAGCCTGAGGTCAACGTAATTTCCCCAGTATTCCGGATGCCCGAGCCTGTTATCACCAAGTATGATGGTAGCAAGTAGAAGGCTTCTCCTTTTCTTATCATTAAGCATGCTGGTCCGGTACCGTACTCTTCCGAAAAAGCAATTCCCTTTCGCTACAACGCTGTTGCTGTAGAAGATGGGAAAGTGGTGTCTTTGCCATCCTCCTCTGTTGTTAACATCGCGGATTTTAGTGGTTTGACCCGCAGCGGTCGTGTGTTTTCAGCACCTCCCAAGCCCTAGGCTAATGCTGATTTTGTTGAACACCCGATTGGGAATGCTGTGAGCACCCCGAATCCGGCACTTGTTGTTAAGCCCTCCTCTACATTGATAACTCCTACTTCTATTGGCCCAAGTGGCAATGCGAAAGAAGACTGTAATGAGATGTTGAGGCTCATCAAGAGAAGTGAGTACAATGTTGTAGACCAGCTTCTACAAACGCCATCCAAGATATCGGTGTTATCTTTGCTCTTGAATTCAGAACCACACCGAGAGGCTCTGCAGAAAGTTTTGGATGTGGCATATGTAGATCATGATTTCACAAAAGAACAATTCGATAGCATTGTTGCAAACATTACCGCTTGTAACAACTTGAGTTTCTGTGACTCTGATCTCCCCGAGGAGGGAAGGACCACAACTTGGCATTACACATATCTATGAACTGCAGAGACGACGCCATGTCCAATGTGCTGGTGGACACTGGGTCATCACTGAACGTATTGCCAAAAACCACTCTTTCGAAACTATCTTATCAAGGGCCTCCCATGAGGCAAAGTGGAATTGTTGTGAAAGCTTTCGATGGGTCGCGTAAAACAGTGATTGGGGAAGTTGATCTCCCAGTCAAAATTGGACCAAGTGATTTCCAAATTACTTTCCAGGTCATGGATATCCACCCGTCGTATAGCTGTCTCTTAGGCAGACCATGGATTCACGAGGCAGGCGCCGTGACATCCACCCTACACCAGAAACTGAAATTTGTGAAAAATAAGAAGCTGGTGGTGGTAGGGGGAGAAAGGCTCTCCTGGTCAGCCATTTGTCTTCCTTCTCATATATAGATGCTGAGGATGAAGTTGGAACTCCTTTCCAAGCTTTAACTATAGCTAAGCCTATTGAGAAGACAACTCCTTCATTTGCTTCCTACAAAGATGCAAAGTTGGCCATTGAGTATGGTGCAACTACTGGTTTAGGAAAAATGATTGAGCTAGAAGACAATAAGTCTCGGGCTGGCATAGGCTTTTCTTCTGGGGTTTTCAACACCAAAGGGCTGTTCAAGAGTGGAGGTTTCATCCACACCGGTCAGGATGAAGAAGTTGTTGCTGTCTTGGAAGAAGATATATAGAGGATCCTGGCAATTTCATCATCCCTAGAGGGGTCTGTAACAATTGGGTCGCTGTGGATATTCCAACAGTTATCCATAAGTCAGCGTAATGATCACTTTGTTTAAAAACCCTTCTCCCATGCCAAAAGGAGGAGTGATGACATTGTTGGCGCATAAATACAATGATATTTTCATTCAATAAATTCATGTTAAATGTTTGTTTTTCAATTATTTTCCCTTTTCGCTTTTTGCATGAAATTGGTGATCACATAAAACCTTAAAAATAGAATAAAATCAATCTTTTCATCTGCATAATGATTTGCCTTGTTTGATTTCTAAAAAGCTTGTCATATCCAAAATCATTATGCAGGTTGATCAAACCCATTGAACATAATGATCCAACACCATCTCCCAATTTTGAGTTCCTTGTATTTGAGGCGGAAGAAGATGATGTTGAAGAGATTCCTGACGAGATTACCCGTCTACTTGAGCATGAAGAAAAGATCATTCAACCGCATCTCGAGAACCTGGAAACAGTCAACTTGGGGTCTGAGGATTGTGTTCGTGAGGTGAAGATTGGGGCACTTCTGGAAGAATCTGTCAAGAAGGGGTTGATTGAATTGCTACGAGAATATGTTGACGTCTTTGCCTGGTCATATGAAGACATGCCTGGTCTAGACACTGATATTGTGCAACATTTCCCACCTTTGAAGCCTGAGTGTGTGCCTGTGAAGTAGAAGCTCAGAAGAGGGGGTTCAGAAGCTCAGAAGAGGGGGTTCAGAAGCAAATTGATGCGGGGTTTCTGGTGACTTCTACATACCCTCAATGGGTGGCCAATATAGTGCCCGTGCCCAAGAAAGATGGAAAAGTCCGGATGTGTGTGGACTATAGAGACTTGAATAAAGCTAGTCCGAAAGATGATTTTCCTCTACCACACATTGATATGTTGGTAGATAATACAGCTAAATTCAATGTCTTCTCATTTATGGATGGATTTCCCGAATATAACCAGATCAAGATGGCACCCGAGGATATTGAGAAGACAACATTCATCACACCTTGGGGAACATTTTGTTATCGAGTGATGCCCTTCGGTTTGAAGAACGCTGGAGCCACGTATCAAAAAGCTATGACCACCTTGTTTCATGATATGATGCACAAGGAGATTGAGGTGTATGTTGATGATATGATCGCTAAGTCAAGAACGGAAGTTGAACATGTAGAGTACTTGTTAAAGCGTTTTCAGCGTCTGAGAAAGTACAAGCTTCGTCTGAATCCCAACAAGTGTACATTTGGAGTCCGTTCTGGCAAGTTATTGGGCTTCATTGTTAGTGAAAGAGGTATTGAGGTTGATCCTGCAAAGGTCAAAGCAATACAAGAGATGCCTGCGCCCAGAACTGAGAAGCAAGTCCGAGGTTTTCTTGGCCACTTGAATTATATTTCCAGTTTCATATCCCACATGACTGCCACATGTGCGCCGATATTCAAGCTCCTCCGGAAAGATCAGTCCCATGATTGGACCAAGGATTGCCAGAAAGCTTTTGATAGTATTAAAGAGTATTTGTCTGAACCTCCGATTCTGTCTCCGCCTGTAGAAGGAAGACCTTTGATCATGTATCTGACTGTTCTTGAAGACTCAATGGGTTGTGTCCTTGGTCAGCAGGACGAATCAGGGAAGAAGGAGTATGCTATTTACTACCTGAACAAGAAGTTCACTGATTGTGAGTCTCGATACTCGATGCTTGAGAAGACATGTGTAGCACCTCAAATTTGCACCTACCATTTTGTACATACATTTTCATATTAGGTCATTAACATAATATAGTCCACTGCATAACATTGCATTGCCCTTTGCCCAAGTGCAAGTTCATTAGACAAGATTAGGTCAAGATGATCAGGAGAATCAGTCAATCAAGCAAGCAAGTGCCTATCCTATTGAAGCAAAGCCCTAAGGTTGGTTTATCAAGTTCATATGATTATGGGATCATTTTGGAGTGGTTTGGCCAAAGATTGGATGATCATAGCTCCACAGTCAAGCTGAATTTCATCTGAAACCCTAGAAGGTCAATTATGGTCAACTGTGCCTGATTTTATGGATTTGAAGGTGGGAGATGGTTTGAAAGGCTTCATTCGTGTCCATACAAGTCTCATTTGACATTTCAAAGATCAAGATTGAAGAATTTGAGGTCAGATGAAAAGTTTCCAAAAATAGCAAGTGACCTGTAATTGGAAACTGCCAAAAATGGAATGTTCTTCTCCTCAAATTTATATCATCATACAAGCTTCAAATGGAATTTTGTCCACATGAAAGTTGAAGATCGTGCTCTCACCTTTCCAAAAAGTCCAAGAACACTCATTTCTCATGTGTGGTTGGCAAGTTATGATCAAATCATTTTCAAGAAAAGTTGAAATTCAAAGCGGCATAACTCTTAAACCATTTGGCCAAATTGGGTGATTCTTTTTTGAGCAAGTCACATTTGACATGTACTATCATGATTCATCATCACATTTCATCAAAAATCATCACATTAAAAGTCCATTTTTCAAGTGTTCATTTTGCATTTTGGTGGGAAAAATAGTCAATTTGAAAAATACACACAATTTTCACTCCAAACCACTTCCAACAGCTGCAAAATAGAAATTTAGACTTGCTTCAACTGATATTTCACTGTTCCATTGGCTTTAATTGAAAAAGGACTTTTTGGCCAATTTAGCATAAAACTCCACTTTTACTAAATCACTTGAATTTTGCTAATCATGCTTAACAATTGGATTAGGAAGTGGTATAAAGCATTAATTGTAACTGAATTCGCATAATCACAATCACTTTTTCAGATCCAAACCGAAATTCATCCAAATTCTCTCAATTTTGTTCAAGCTTTTTCTCACTTTTTCATCAAATTGCATCGTTCTTTTTGCTTCTTTTTGCATTGATCATCATTTGCAGAGGATATTGAGCATCTGTTGCACAAAATCCTGGCCAAATCCTTGAAGAATCGCAACTGTCATCACCTTGCATTCACATGGCATTTTGAAGATTCTTGGAGCTGGAGCATAATTGAGCTAAAAGATCTACTTCATTCATCTCCTGAATCATCATCAAGTATCTGTTTCTACATTTCGAGCATCGAATCCATCAAATTCAACAGTTGCATCTTCATAAGGTTAGGAAGCAAATGCTTTAAGGAGATTAATGCAAGTTGATTGAGTTTGGTTGATTGTTATGAACTAACTTGTTCTATTTTGTGGGATGCTTAGCTCACTTGCTTTGGGCTTGTGCTTTGCACATGTGATTGATAGTGTTGACTGTTGGTTCTTAGCTTGTCTGTTTTGACTTTGTGACTTGAATACTGATTATATTTGATTGATTTCAGGTACCATAGTTGCTAATAGTTCTTTGAGAACTTGCTTTGCTTTGCTTAAGCATTGAGGTAGAATCTCTTGTCTCCATGTAGTCTGGAAGACCTGGCCTGTTACTTGGCCAGGCACCTGTCTTAAGTCCTCCTTAAGAGGCAATGTTTGTGCTTGTTTATTTTTGTCCCCAAAGCAGGTAAAGACCTTTGTTAAGGCAATTGGCAGACACAAGAGGTGTGTAGTCCACCTCCTGCTATTCTGTTGAGTCGTCCCTTGGCTCACATCACATGTTGATGCCTTGTGGACACTAACCCAAGATCAGTTGAGTCAGTGTCATAAGTGTAGAAGGGTTCCCACTTTCTGGACCCATACTTCATTGTCTGAAGCTCTCCCAGACCAGGGATAAGAGCTGTGAAGTCTCATCTTCACTCACCTTTCATCAGCTTCACCTTGACTCTCAATGTCAAGGTTAAGAGCTAACCTCACCTTGATACAGAGGCTTGTTTGTCGAGGTTGACATGACCCCTCGACTAAAGCCTAGCCCTGATGTTTGAGCCCCTTGTTGGTGTGTTTACTTCATGCTGTATGTGTTTGTGTGGTGTGATTGTATCCCCTAGGTTTGCTAGACTCCGCGTAGTCTCGTTTGCATGTCAATTAAGGTAGCACGGTTCCTTCGTATAGGACTTCCTTTCTTGCTTGAGCTTTCCTAAAACACAAACAAACATTATCCCCTCTTAAGGATACATCAACTCCTTCTACTACAGGTGAGTAAGTCTCCAAAGGTCGAGCATCCGGTAGATTGCGTAGTGACGTTATCCACTTAAAAAACACAAACCAACAGGAATAGTTTAGCCGAACTACGGCAACTCTGATTCTCATGTCCAGATGAGATACGTAGGCACGAGATGCGATGTCTTGTCGAGTTTGACTAACGACTAACACTAATTTCTTTTCTCTCGCCCTTGTTGCGATTGAGACCTTCCCTTTCTCTTGCCCTGGTTGCAATCGAGACCCTTCTTCTTCCTGTGTTGGTGTTAGGAGATGGATGTAAGCCCAGCG
The DNA here is from genome assembly GCF_024323335.1 of Lathyrus oleraceus. Lineage (NCBI taxonomy): Eukaryota > Viridiplantae > Streptophyta > Magnoliopsida > Fabales > Fabaceae > Lathyrus > Lathyrus oleraceus. The sequence continues at coordinate 251,325,163 of NC_066585.1, read as the reverse complement.
ATTGGCGTTCCATATCCTATTGTTTGTTGTGTGCTCGGAGTCCGGTATAAGTCCATCAAGTGGCATCTGGTTTCCAGTGTGGGTGTGTTTTGGTTCGGAATCTGGTGTAAGTCCAGCGATTGGAATTCGGATTCCACGTTTGCTTGTGTCTGTTTTGTCTGGCGTGTGTTAGCCGAGCTACGAATGCTCTGATTCTTCTTCGTCCAAGAAGATACGTATGCATAGGATGCGACATCCTAGCGAGCATGTGTTTTCCCCAGGTCGAACTACTTTGATTCTGATGTCTATGCCTGATAGACTAAGTAGGCCCAGGATGCGATATCCTGCCGAGTCAGTCTTGTTTGTTTTCCTGTGTCTCTTTCAGCCTGTGTGTGTGTGTTTGTGAGCAGTGTTTTAGCAACCATTTTCCTTCCTATTATGCGTGGATCCCGTCGAGTACGACGGATGCGTAGGGGTGCTAATACCTTCCCTTCGCATAACCGACTCCCGATCCCATTCTCTTTGGTCGCGAGACCATGTTCTTTCCAGGTTTACAATAAGTGTTTCCTTTCCCTCTTTTGGGATAAATATCGCACGGTGGCGGCTCTGTTGTTCTTGTTTTCCCGCCGGTTTTTCGCGTAATGCGACAGCTGGCGACTCTGCTGGGGAAAAGAGAAGTTGACCTCTTGCTGGTCCATCTTCCCCAAGCGAGTCTCTCCTAGCGCTCTCTAGGATAGGATTTTTGTTGCTGCTTGCTGTTATTTATTGCATTCATGATTGTTATGTTGTATATATGTGCATATCTGTTTGCATGCATCATACTGTCATTGAGTTGTCTTCTGTACAGGTGGTTCTTCAGTTTGGGGTGGGTGTTGTTCTGAGTGGGGCTAAAACCCAGGCCCGAGTACACACCTAGGATTAGTGTGGTCTCATGTTGCCTCCTTCATGTTAGGTCAACATGTGTTTGACAACGTGATGTACCACAAGCCGGACGAGGTTCTTTTGAGGGAACTCTTCCTTTGTGGGGTACTCCACTCTGGTTGAGTCACTTCATCTGAACTATTGACTCTGGTGACCGATCATTTCCCGGATCTTTGGTTTAGACGATCTCAAGGGAGCTACAATGGCACACCCGAAAGGGCAAACCCATTGAGTATCTCTTCCCGATTGTCGAGACTATTATCCGTCTTAGGATGACCTGATTAGAATTTACCTGTGAGGGGAGGGTTGATTCTTACGGATGCATGTTCTGATGGTGACTTTGATGGTGACTAATGGTTCCGTTGATCAGAGTCCTATTTATAAGTCAGATTTATGGACATTTATTTCTGGGACGCCGGAGTTCTGTCTGTGGTTTATCAGCGGGTTCCATTTATTTCGGATCCCCGGATTGAATTTGAGAGTACCGGTTCAGAGGATCTGGCTATCATCCGTTCAGTGGATGTTCCTGTGATGATAGTGATGTAATCTTCGGTTCCGTTTATTTCGGAACTTCCCAAGTCGGATTTATGGTGACTTAGTCCCTCAAATGTTTGTGACTGGTCCAGAGACTCAATGGGTCTTCGGATGACTTGGTGGCACAGTGATTTGCATTCATGCATTTGCATCATCCCATTCCGCATTCATCTGCATTCAACCCATGTCTATCCGTACTCAAAGTCCACTTTTTTGATTAAGATTCTGGTTGAGAGATGTCCAGATGTCAGAATGTTATTGATGAAAAATTATCTGTCTCAGTGACGCCAGAATCAAAGGACAGGATATTCCTAGTACGAATAGACATTGCATGCGTGAGTCATACTAACCCATTTGCTATTTTGTAGGTTTCAATATCCAACCAGTGCGCATAGCTCTTCCGCTCAGACATCCAGTCAGACTCAACAAATCCGAACTGATGGATCCTCCCAACGCCGACATCCTCGAACTGAAAGAAATGATGAGGGAGTTGTTCAGTGTGGTGCAAGGGCTTGCCCTGGGGCAGAAAGCAATGGCTGAGAGATTGGAAAGAATTGAAGGCTGGATGATCAAGGAGAAAGTTCAGGGAAAGGCTCCATCATCCGAAGTGACAAACCCCTCTGGCACAGTAGCAAAGAAACCCTCTAACGGTGGTCCGCTCAAAAAGGAAGTTGAATCAGGAGGTGTGGAAACAAAGAAGGAATGCGGTAAGGATCGTTATCACCCTTATGTTGCCGCTGTAAGCCCTTCTGTTGGTAATCCGCCTGTACCACAACAACAACCACCACCTCAACAGAAAGTATTGAAAGCTAAGAGCCAAGCGAAGAAGAAGAAGGAGGAACGTCAGTTTAATGAGCCGCCTGTGACTTATACTCTTCTGTTCAAAAGATTGAGGGATCTGGGGTTAGTCCGACCAAGGATATTGATTCCCATATAACGGCAGCGGAGGCCTGCACACTATGATGAGAATGCCAGGTGTGAGTTCCATTCTGAGGCACCCGGACACAGTATTGAGGGTTGTAGGGCTTTCAAGCATGTCGTCCAAGACATGGTGGACTCCAAGGCCATCAGCTTGGCATAGATAATGAATGGTGATGTCAACCCCGTACCCAGGCAGGGTCCTAAAAAAGTGAAGATGGTGAAAAAGGACAAGAAAGGAATGGGGGTGACTGAGGAGGATCAGTTAAAAGTTCCAATGTCTGTGGTCCCAAAACCTCTGATGAAGGATGGAGCTTCCCTGTTGTTGATAATTATTGTGCGACCGTCATCACAGAGGGGTGTGTATTGATGAGAGACACGACCCAGAAGATGATAGAAGTAGAAATGGACATTGAAAAAGTTGAAGCACCCAGTCAAGCGATCGAAACCGTCAAGGTGGAGAATGTCCTTGTTGCTGAGAAAGAGAAGAAGCTGTCCATTTCTTCTTATAAACAAGCTCTAGAGGTGGTGAAGAACCAAGAGGCCCAAGGCTGGGGCAGGATCATTGACATTGTGGTAAAGGCAGACATGTATGGGATCGGTTATCGGCCAGATCAAGAGTCGTCTAGACCAAACAGAGGACGTCGTCCACCGTACATCTTTGTCAGTGCAGGAATGCTGGATCCTGATCATGCTTGTTCAGTGAGTGAGGAGATCGACTGGGATCGCGAGCTCGAGTTGTGGATAAAGTCGTACGTACCAGGCAACTGGAAGGCCTCCAAGATCACCACTGTCGCTCATCCAGAAGAATAGTATTTTTGTGTTTCCATTTTGTTTGCATGAAAGCCATACGTTTTGCCTAAAACGTAATGGTCCATTGTAAGGGCCATCTCATGTGTTTCATTGTGCAACATTTTGCATCAGTAATAAATGGATGTTTTTGTGATAAAAAGCGGTGTTCCCTGTTTTTCATTTATTTTTGCAGTTTAAAAAATAAAAATGGCAATGTTTATTTTCATTTTTCTTTCCTTCTGATTCGTCTTGTTCTGACCTTAAAAGTGGTTATCCTCCTGATCTCATTGATAACAATTCGGTTACACCTTTGTATGAATTCGATAATCCGCTCTATCATGCCGAAGAAAAAGGCGAAGAAGATTGTGATCTGTTAGAAGATTAGCCAGGTTGTTAAGACAAGAGGAGAGGGTGATTCAACCGCACGAGGAGCGATTCAAGATTGATACTCCAGACACCGCCGAGGTCAGAAAGTGAAAATTGAGGCCGCTTCAGAGGCGAGTTGAGGGCAGAATGGTAGGAGCATGTGGACACCTTCGCCTGGTCGTATCAGGATATGCCAGGGTCAGGTACCGATGTCGTTGTACGCAAGCTACAATGGAGAGAAGACTGTCCTCTAGAGGAGCAGGACACCGGTGCCACGCATCAGAGTGACTTTGTTTCATGATATGATTCATCGTGAAAGCGAATGCCATGTTGAGGACATGATGACAAAGTCCCAAGCCGAAGAGGGGCATCCGGTGGATCTGGGGCAAATTGTTTGACCGGATCGAAACTACTCAGACTGAGGTTGAGTCCGAATCGGTGCACTTATGGAGTGCTGTCCGGCAAGTTGCCGAGGCTTATGGGGAACGAAAGAGGAGTCGAGGTCGATCCTGCTAAAAAAAAAAAAAGGGAAAAAAAAAAAGAAAAAAAAAGAAAAAGAAAAATAATGTAAGAAATGCCTGAACCGAGAACAAAAAGAGATCAAACGGTCAGGTAGGATAATGATTGCCAAGGGGCACTGGAAAAGGAATAAGTTGCAGGAACCTCTGATTCTGTTAATCTGGTACTTGACAGCCCTCGAGGGGTCTATGAGGCGCGTATTGTGTCAGCATGACGAGTCTGGTCGAAAAGAGCATGCAATTTACCTAAGCAAAAAGTTTATCGACTGTGAAACAATACACTCACTGCTCGAGAAAACTTGATGTACTTTGGCATAGGCTGCTCGCCGACTGAGACAATATGCTGGTTCATACCACTTTGTGGACGTCCAAGATGGATCTGATCGAGTATGTACTTGCGAAGCTAGCATCGACTGGATGGGTTGCGAGATGGAAAATACTTCTGATCGATTCATGATATACAGCCCACTGATGATTATCAGTCAAGGAAGTTTGAGGTCCCTGATGAGGACATCTCGAGGTACTCAAATCGAAATATTGAGAGTGACCGATCCCGGAGGAGGGGCCGGACCCTGAATCCGAACGGATTCTGATGTCTGATGGGGAGAGTTTAAAGTGAATGAGTTAGTGCTTCCCTGATAGCATTTGAATGCGCCAAAGACATGGTGGCTGAGCACGAAGCTTGTATCCTGGGTATCCATCTTCGGTGCGTATGTCTATTGGGGCAGCGCCGTGCTCACTCAGGTATGGGATGAAAGTGGTACTACCATTTGAGACTCGGGTTTCGTCATGGAGTCCCGTTGGACGTAGACTTGAAAAAGGATGGGTGGATAAGGACTCGGTATGACGCGTTGAGCCTGATTAAGGAAAAGAGGCTGGCGGTTACTTGTCATGGAGCAGTTGTACCTGGTGAGTGAAGCGGGTTGTGGACTGAAAAGTGTGACCTCGTGCGTATTGCGTGGAAGAGGTAGTGTTGAAAAGGATCCTTCCTCCTCAACGATTGTGGGGCAAGTGGACACACGGTTAGGGATGTCCATTCGTGGTCAAAAAGGTTTCTCTGACAAAGCTTTGTCGTCGATGACCACGGATGACGAAGATTTTCCATCCCCTGTGAATGCGGACGCAGTTAAAAGATACTTCGTGAAAAATTGACCCGCTGGACAAAAAAGAAAAAAAAGTTCAGGCAAAAAGGGGCATCCCGGCGAACCGAAAAAAAAGAGAAAAGGTTCGGGCAAAAGTTAGGGATAATAAAAGAAAAGAACTGTACACCCGGCAAGTCGAAAACCCCACAAGGGCGGCTTGGGCAAAAAAGGGTATCCCGGTGGACTGAAACCCGAAAGGGCGGTCCAGGAAAAAGAGGGATTGAAACGAACAACTGCGTCCAGCATGATCGTTTGTGCTTGAGATATGACTTGGATAATCTCCGACAGAGATCGATCGGAAGCGTCTTGTTCAGAAGACCGAAAGTGCTGAAAGTCTTGAGGACATATGGGGCGTAACCGAGTTGGAACCCGATGAGATCATGGTTTCACATTGCCATTAGGATTGATTTTTTCACTTTTATGCGCAATCACCTCTTTTCAGGGATTGCTTCCTGTGTGTTGCTCGGTTTTGAGCCATCTCCTTTTTCGGTCAATAAAATGCGTGTTCAGTCAAATAATTTTGTTTTTGTTTTCATTACCGCTTTGATTACGAAAACATCCGTTTATTTTGATAAGAATATTTGCATTTTGAAACATGGAGATCCCTTCCGATGCATGCTTACAAAGTTGAAAGCGTGATCTTATTCTGAAGTTTGAGTGACCTAGGTGTTGAAATGTTGGCACGCCTGGGGCACGCTTTTATCTAACGACCTCTTGTGCGGATGCTGTTAGATATCTTCATTCACTGGCAGGTTGTGATATGAAGCCTTTTGACAAAAGATCCCCACAGAGTCCAACAAGGGGCAAGGGATAGACGAACAATGAAAGGACGGTGAAGGATTACGACGACGATCCTGGAGGGTTAATCAAGAAGACTCTTCAAAGTCCGAGGGCTGGAAGACTTGTATGAATCCCAGAAGGTCGATCTCCGCGGAGTACGGAGGAGTCAGGAATACAAGGTGATGAATCAGAAAAGTCCAAATGAGTCTGGGAGTTCTCAAAAGTGGAAAGTCAACACTGTGGTAGGGTGGTGAACACCGGTGTTCGACGAATCGAAGGGCGGCCCGTGTCCGATAGGCCGTATTTCCCAATGGGTTTGAGAGTGTCATCTCCCTAGCAGATTCGAGATCGGTGCCTCCTCGGCAAGCCTGAAGGTTACCATATCCCCAGCGGAGTTATAATTGTTTTCCAAGTCTGAAGTTGTCTTCTCAACAGAGGTTGTGTTGATGGTTTTCCCCCAGCAAGGTCCCCAAGAGGATCGGGTTCGGCAGGGCTATCCCCAGTAGAGGTAAGGATTGGTTGCCTCCTCTAGCAGAGTAATCCCATGCAGTTCGGGTTCGATGGAGGTCATCCCCAGCAAAGGTTGTCTTTCCCCAGCAGGGTGGAAATGGACGTGGTAATGAAAGCTTCAGCACAGTTCCTGGAGCTCCCCGGTGTTGTCTCTGGAGGAGACATGTTTTATGCATTCATCATGTAGATAAGCATAGCATATTGCATCATTAGTGCGTAGCATTTCCATGATCACGGGGCATTGCGCTAAAAAACTCATGCATCAGCATTGCAAACATATCCATTAGCCCTAGGTCGTGGTGATCATCCGAGAATGGGTCGTTGGAAAGAGTTTAACATCGCTTGGATCGATTTCAGAATTGGGTTCCCCAGCAGGGTTAAGAAAGGTGTTTCCCCAACAAGCGACTCCTTAGTTGAGTGGGTATCCCCAGCAGTGTTACTCCCTTGAGTTGGTAGCATTTTGCAAGTGGTTTCTCCCCTAGCAGATGTGGGTGTGTCTGATCTCTCCATATAGAGTCGACCCCTTAAGCAGAAAGTGTCTGTCGTTTCCTTCTGCGATCCCCACTGAGTTATATCCTCGTGGATGACGGTTGTTTCTGTTCCCTCCCCTTGGGATGGGTTTTCCCTATTGAGGTCTTTCCTCATTAGGATGTCTTGATTCAGTATGCCTTTTTGGATCGATCCTAAACTGACTTCCTTGTGGCTGTCTCTCAGCAGACTGTTTGTTGGCTTCTACCTACAAACCAGCAGTTGTAAGTCCTTCCTTTGTGGTTTTCTACCTACTACCCGGTAGTTGTAAATCCTTTTTTCTCACTCTGTCCATCAGCAGATAATTTGTTGGCCTCTGCCTACAAACCAGCAGTTGTAAGTCCTTCCTTTGTGGTTTTCTACCTACTACCCGGTAGATGTGAATCCTCTGTTCTCCCCTTGGTGGAGTCAACCCTTTGTGCTCATCCTAGTGATGACGGTTACTGTTCCGTGGTTTTCTACCTACTAACCGGTAGATGTAATCCCCTCTTTATGGTTATCATTATCCAGTCGGTATTGATATTCCTTTCCCCTTTCGGATATTTGCTTTGATTAAGTAATCTTATCCCCTAGCGGGTTTTCACCTTTCGGATATTTGCTCCGAGTCAGCAACTTTATCCCCAGTGGGTCCTCTTTCATTCACCGTTTGCTGGTAGTGTTTGTGGTTTCCCCTTTTGATTGGTCATCTTTGCATACCTAGTCCTGGTACCCGATGCCTCTCTTGTGTCGGTCGATTTATCCATTTAACAACCAATCCGGTTATGGATAATCTTCCATGCGAGTATATTATCTACGTTTTGACGGCTATAGATAATATATCTCATGCGCTCTTGGGTCGAAGTCGTCCTCCCCATTTGAGTAAGATTCGTATTCCTTTGTTCGGAATCGAATGTCCATCCTTTAACAAGTTTGCTTTCGCTCTCTTCAGGATGAGGTCGGTTGATTTATCCATTTAACAACCTACAACCCGGTTATGGATAATCTTCCATGCGATTATATTATCTACGTTTTGACGGCTATAGATAATATCTCTCATGCGCTCTTGGGTCGAAGTCGTCCTCCCCAGTTGAGTAAGATTCGTATTCCTTTGTTCGGAATCAAATGTCCATCCTTTAACAAGTTTGCTTTCGCTCTCTTCAGGATGATGTCGGTCGATCTATCCATCTAACAACCTCCAACCCGGTTATGGATAATCTTCCATGCGAGTGTATTGTCTACGTTTTGACGGCTATAGATGATATATCTCATGCACTCTTTGGTCAATCTTTTGATTGTTTTCTCCAGCAGAGTAAGATTCGTATTCCCTGTGGAATCGGATGTCCATCCTTTAACAAGACTGCTTTTCTAGCCCTCTGCAGGATGTCGAGTGTTTTGGAACACAAACCAATTCACGCCTTGGTCGGTCACCAGTTTTCATGCCTACAACCCGGTATTCTTGGTGCTCCTTCCTGTTTGGTCGCTGTTGTGACCTTGATCCCCAGTGAGACCCCAGCAAGTGTGTAGCCTTGCCTTGACATGTGTAGATGTCGTCTTGTGATACAGGTCAGTGTCACGTCAGCACCCGCGTGTGTTCTTCTTTGGTGTCGGTAAACACCATCTTTCGGTGCTTTCCCAGTCATGCGTAGTGTCTGGTCTTCATTGGTGTCGGTAAACACCATCTTTCGGTGATTTCCCTGTCATGCGTAAGTGTCTGGTCTTCCTTGGTGTCGGTAAACACCATCTTTCGGTGCTTTCCCAGTCATGCGTAGTGTCTGGCCTTCTTTTGATGTCGGTAAACATCATCTTTCGATGTTCGTAACGTCGTCCTCCTTCCCTAGTGAAGAGTTTCCTCCTCTCCCTTGGTGTCGATAAACGTCGAGTTTTTGCCTATTCGTCCGTTGACGTATAGTTGTGCATCTTTCCCAGAAGTTTCCTCCTCTCCGTTGGTGTCGATAAACGTCGAGTTTTTCCCAATCGTCCGTTGACGTTTGGTTGAGTCTTGTTCTCTCTCCAGAAGAGTCCTCCTCTCCGTTGGTGTCGATAAACGTTGAGTTTTTCCTAATCGTCCGTTGACGGTTGGTTGTGATCATTATCCCCGCAGAGTTACCTCTCTGTTGGTTTCGATAAACGTCGAGTTTTTCCTATGCGTCCGATGATGTATAGTTGTTTATTCCCCACAGATCATTTGTTAATGGCTGTTGATTCCCTTCAAAGTCCTCCTCTCCGTTGGTGTCGATAAACGTCGAGTTTTTCCTATTCGTCCGTTGACGTTTGGTGGTGATTAGCTTTTTCCCCATGCAGAGCTACCTCTCCGTTGGTTTCGATAAACGTTGAGTTTTTCTCATTCGTCCGTTGACGTTTGATTGTATATCCTATCCTCCAGTCATTCGTTAATGTCTGGTTAATTCCTAGCCAGATTCCCCAGTAGAGTCGTCGGTGGCGTCCTATTCGGTTTTCGGTTGTTATATCCCTTCCTTAGTGAAGTTTCCTCCTCTCCGTTGGTGTCGATAAACGTCGAGTTTTTCCTAGTTGTCCGTTGTCAACTGGCTGTATTTTCTTCCCCCGAAGAATTCTCCTCTCCGTTGGTGTCGATAAACGTCGAGTTTTTCCTAGTTATCCGTTGATATCTAGTTGTATTTTCCTCAGTATTTCTCCTTCTCCGTTGGTGTCGATAAACGTCGAGCTTCTCCCTTTCGCCCGTTGACGTCTGGTCGAGTCTTCCAAGTTCATCCGTCGTCCGCTGATGTCTGGTTACCTCTCCGTTGGTCTTGGTAAACGTCGAGTTTTTCCTGGTCGTCCCCAGTAGAGTTACCTCTCCGTTGGTCTTGGTAAACGTCGAGTTTTTCCCATGTCGTCCGTTGACGTATGTGGTTTTATCTCTTCCAGTCATTCATTAATGTCTGGTTACCTCTCCGTTGGTCTTGGTAAACGTCGAGTTTTTCCTAGTTGTCCGTTGGCATCTAGTTGTGATTCCCTTCCCATTCATCGTGTTGAGATGTCTGGATGTGGTTGTACCTTTCAGAGAAAATCAAAATCCCGGTAATAAGTATCAGATCCCATTGGAAGCATTCGTTGGTGCATTTTCCGTTGGTGGATCCCCGCATTGTGCAAATTTCTACGGTTCTTGGTATTCAATCCCTGTTTACCCTGAAAGTATGACAGCCGTTGCTCTCATCTATTCGGGTTCCCAGTTGATTGAATAGGGGCAGCTGTAGCACCTCAAATTTGCACCTACCATTTTGTACATACATTTTCATATTAGGTCATTAACATAACATAGTCCACTGCATAACATTGCATTGCCCTTTGCCCAAGTGCAAGTTCATTAGACAAGATTAGGTCAAGATGATCAGGAGAATCAATCAATCAAGCAAGCAAGTGCCTATCCTATTGAAGCAAAGCCCTAAGGTTGGTTTATCAAGTTCATATGATTATGGGATCATTTTGGAGTGGTTTGGCCAAAGATTGGATGATCAAAGCTCCACAGTCAAGCTGAATTTCATCTGAAACCCTAGAAGGTCAACTGTGGTCAACTGTGCCTGATTTTATGGATTTTAAGGTGGGAGTGGTTTGAAAGGCTTCATTTGTGTCCATACAAGTCTCATTTGACATTTCAAAGATCAAGATTGAAGAATTTGAGGTCAGATGAAAAGTTTCCAAAAATAGCAAGTGACCTGTAATTGGAAACTGCCAAAAATGGAAAGTTCTTCTCCTCAAATTTATATCATCATACAAGCTTCAAATGGAATTTTGTCTGACATGAAAGTTGAAGATCTTGCTCTCACTTTTCCAAAAAGTCCAAGAACACTCATTTCTCATGTGTGGTTGGCAAGTTATGATCAAATCATTTTTAAGAAAAGTTGAAATTCAAAGCGGCATAACTCTTAACCATTTGGCCAAATTGGGTGATTCTTTTTTGAGCAAGTCACATTTGACATGTACTATCATGATTCATCATCACATTTCATCAAAAATCATCACATTAAAAGTCCATTTTTCAAGTGTTAATTTTGCATTTTGGTGGGAAAAATAGTCAATTTGAAAAATACACACAATTTTCACTCCAAACCACTTCCAACAGCTGCAAAATAGAAATTTAGACTTGCTTCAACTGATATTTCACTGTTCCATTGGCTTTAATTGAAAAAGGACATTTTGGCCAATTTAGCATAAAACTCCACTTTTACTAAATCACTTGAATTTTGCTAATCATGCTTAACAATTGGATTAGGAAGTGGTATAAAGCATTAATTTTAACTGAATTCGCATAATCACAATCACTTTTTCAGATCCAAACCGAAATTCATCCAAATTCTCTCAATTTTGTTCAAGCTTTTTCTCACTTTTTCATCAAATTGCATCGTTCTTTTTGCTTCTTTTTGCATTGATCATCATTTGCAGAGGATATTGAGCATCTGTTGCACAAAATCCTGGCCAAATCCTTGAAGAATCGCAACTGTCATCACCTTGCATTCACATGGCATTTTGAAGATTCTTGGAGCTGGAGCATAATTGAGCTAAAAGATCTACTTCATTTATCTCCTAAATCATCATCAAGTATCTGTTTCTACATTTCGAGCATCGAATCCATCAAATTCAACAATTGCATCTTCATAAGGTTAGGAAGCAAATGCTTTAAGGAGATTAATGCAAGTTGATTGAGTTTGGTTGATTGTTATGAACTAACTTGTTCTATTTTGTGGGATGCTTAGCTCACTTGCTTTGGGCTTGTGCTTTGCACATGTGATTGATAGTGTTGACTGTTGGTTCTTAGCTTGTCTGTTTTGACTTTGTGACTTGAATATTGATTATATTTGATTGATTTCAGGTACCATAGTTGCTAATAGTTCTTTGAGAACTTGATTTTCTTTGCTTAAGCATTGAGGTAGAATCTCTTGTCTCCATGTAGTCTGGAAGACCTGGCCTGTTACTTGGCCAGGCACCTGTCTGAAGTCCTCCTTAAGAGGCAATGTTTGTGCTTGTTTATTTTTGTCCCCAAAGCAGGTAAAGACCTTTGTTAAGGCAATTGGCAGACACAAGAGGTGTGTAGTCCACCTCCTGCTATTCTGTTGAGTCGTCCCTTGGCTCACATCACATGTTGATGCCTTGTGGACACTAACCCAAGATCAGTTGAGTCAGTGTCATAAGTGTAGAAGGGTTCCCACTTTCTGGACCCAAACTTCATTGTCTGAAGCTCTCCTAGACCAGGGATAAGAGCTGTGAAGTCTCATCTTCACTCACCTTTCATCAGCTTCACCTTGACTCTCAATGTCAAGGTTAAGAGCTAACCTCACCTTGATACAGAGGCTTGTTTGTCGAGGTTGACATGACCCCTCGACTAAAGCCTAGCCCTGATGTTTGAGCCCCTTGTTGGTGTGTTTACTTCATGCTGTATGTGTTTGTGTGGTGTGATTGTATCCCCTAGGTTTGCTAGATTCCGCATAGTCTCGTTTGCATGTCAATTAAGGTAGCACGGTTCCTTCGTATAGGACTTCCTTTCTTGCTTGAGCTTTCCTAAAACACAAACAAACATTATCCCCTCTTAAGGATACGTCAACTCCTTCTACTACAGGTGAGTAAGTCTCCAAAGGTCGAGCACCCGGTAGATTGCGTAGTGACGTTATCCACTTAAAAAACACAAACCAACAGGAATAGTTTAGTCGAACTACGGTAACTCTGATTCTCATGTCCAGATGAGATACGTAGGCACGAGATGCGATGTCTTGTCGAGTTTGACTAACGACTAACACTAATTTCTTTTCTCTCGCCCTCGTTGCGATTGAGACCTTCCCTTTCTCTTGCCCTGGTTGCAATCGAGACCCTTCTTCTTCCTGTGTTGGTGTTAGGAGATGGATGTAAGCCCAGCGATTGGCGTTCCGTATCCTATTGTTTGTTGTGTGCTCGGAGTCCGGTATAAGTCCATCAAGTGGCATCTGGTTTCCAGTGTGGGTGTGTTTTGGTTCGGAATCTGGTGTAAGTCCAGCGATTGGCATTCGGATTCCATGTTTGCCTGTGTCTGTTTTGTCTGGCGTGTGTTAGCCGAGCTACGAATGCTCTGATTCTTCTTCGTCCAAGAAGATACGTATGCACAGGATGCGACATCCTAGCGAGCATGTGTTTTCCCCAGGTCGAACTACTTTGACTCTGATGTCTATGCCTGATAGACTAAGTAGGCCCAGGATGCGATATCCTGCCGAGTCAGTCTTGTTTGTTTTCCTGTGTCTCTTTCAGCCTGTGTGTGTGTTTGTGAGCAGTGTTTTAGCAACCATTTTCCTTCCTATTGTGTGTGGATCCCGTCGAGTACGACGGATGCGTAGGGGTGCTAATACCTTCCCTTCGCATAACCGACTCCCGATCCCATTCTCTTTGGTCGCGAGACCATGTTCTTTCCAGGTTTACTCTGAGCGTTTCCTTTCCCTCTTTTGGGATAAATAACGCACGGTGGCGGCTATGTTGTTCTTGTTTTCCCGCCGGTTTTTCGCGTAATGCGACAACATGCTGTGCTTTGGCTTGGGCTGCTAAGCGCTTACGCCATTATATGATTAATCATACGACTTGGTTGATATCCAGAATGGATCCAATCAAGTACATTTTCGAGAACCTGCCTTAAGCGGGAGGATTGCCCGCTGGAAAATGTTGTTATCTGAGTATGATATTGAGTATCGAGCTCAGAAGGCTATTAAAGGTAGTATCTTGGCTGACCACTTGGCACATCAGCCTATTGAAGATCATCAGTCAGTTCAGTATGACTTCCGAGATGAGGAGATTCTGTATTTGAAAATGAAAGATTGCGATGAGCCTACACTCGATGAAGGGCCAGAGCCTGGTTCCAGATGGAGTATGGTGTTTGATGGCGCTGTAAATCAGTATGGAAATGGTATTGGGGCAGTATTTATTACTCCTCAGGGCACACATACTCCTTTTATAGCAAGACTAACTTTCAAATGCACGAATAATATGGCTGAGTATGAGGCCTGTATTATGGGATTAGAGGAATGCATTGATCTAAGGATCAAGCATCTTGATGTATATGGTGATTCGGCCCTTGTTGTTAATCAGATTAAGGGTGAATGGGAAACGAATCAACCTGGTCTCATTCCATATAGAGATTATGCAAGGAGGATTTCAACGTTCTTTACTGAGGTTGACTTCCATCATATTCCTCGAGACGAGAATCGGATGGCCGATGCTCTTGCTACATTTGCTTCGATGATTATGGTTAAACTTTGGAATGAAGTCCCCAATATCACCGTGATGCGCTTGGACAGACCAGCTCATGTATTTGCAGTAGAAGAAGCGAAAGATGATAAGCCATGGTATTATGACATCAAGTGTTTCCTTCAGAACCAGGTTTACCCGCCGGGAGCATCTGTGAAAGATAGGAAAACTTTGAGGAGATTGTCGGGCAGTTTCTACCTCAATGGCGAAGTGCTTTATAAGAGAAAATTTGACATGGTTCTGCTCAGATGCGTGGATAGACACGAAGCATACCTGTTAATGACTGAGGTCCATGAAGGTTCATTTAGTACTCATTCCAATGGACATGCCATGCCTAGAAAGATGTCGAGAGCATGCTACTATTGGCTGACAATGGAGTCTGACTGCTGCAAATACGTGAAGAAATGCCATAAGTGTCAGATTTACGCGGATAAGATTCATATTCGTCCGACACTTCTGAATGTGATTTCATCACCTTGGCCTTTCTCCATGTGGGGAATTGACATGATTGGCACGATAGAGCCGAAAGCGTCCAACGGACACAGATTTATTCTCGTAGCAATTGATTACTTCACCAAATGGTTTGAAGCGGCATCATATGCAAATGTGACCAGGCAGGTGGTAGTGAAGTTTATCAAGAATCAGCTTATATGCCGTTATGGTGTGCCAGATAAGATCATTACTGATAATGGATCTAACTTAAATAACAAAATGATGAAGGAGCTGTGTAGTAAGTTCAAGATTGCACACCATAATTCTTCTCCTTACAGAACCAAGATGAATGGGGCTGTTGAAGCTGCTAATAAGAACATCAAGAAGATTATCCAGAAGATGGTTGTCACGTATAAGGATTGGCATGAGATGTTGCTATTTTCTTTGCATGGATATCGGACGTCTGTCCGCACTTCAACAGGGGTAACCCATTTCTCTCTTGTTTATGGCATGGAAGTTGTGCTCCCAGTAGAGGTGGAGATCCCATCAATGAGAGTCTTGATGGAAGCCAAGTTGACTGATGCTGAATGGGTTCAGAGTCGTTATGACCAGCTGAATTTGATAGAAGAGAAGAGATTGACTGCCATGTGCCATGGACAATTATATCAGCAAAGAATAAAGAAAGCTTTTGATAAAAAGGTCAAGCCTCGTGTGTTCCGAGAAGGTAACCTTGTGCTCAAGAAAGTCTTGTCTTTCGCGCCTGATTCCAGGGGCAAGTGGACTCCAAACTATGAAGGTCCATATGTTGTTAAAAGAGCCTTTTCAGGCGGTGCTTTGATACTGACAACTATGGATGGGGAGGATTTCACTCGTCCTGTGAATTCAGATGCAGTCAAGAAATACTTCGCCTAAAAATAAAAAAACAGAATAGCTCGCTAAGTTGAAAACCCGAAAGGGAAGCTTAGGCAAAAATGAGCGTCTCGGTGGATTGAAAACCCGAAAGGGCGGTTCAGGCAAAAGTTAAAGACATGAAAAAATGAATATGTATCCCGTTGGATTGAATACCCCACCATGGGGAAATCTAGGCAAAAAAATTAGGGATTTGGCAAGTAACTGCATCCTGACAAGACTTTGTCCGTCAGAGATTCTTGCTCATTCGTCATCAATTGAAGCTTCGAATACATCGAATTCAAAATTGGTGGAGAAATGGTCATTATGTTGAATGTAGCCGTTTCCCATATATATCACCAATTTCAAATTTGTAAAGATCTATGGAGTCTTGCCATTTGCAGACTACCATTCCATCAAATAAATTTGAGCCTTTTATCCAATTATTTGCACTCTTATTTGTTTCTATTCAACAAATGTGTTGCATGCTTTTAATTGAGAAAATATCATTGTTTTGAAAAATTGAATTTTTCATAACTTGTTTTTAAACAAAGTGAACATTCACAATGATGAAAAGGATACTTAGGAGATCCTCAGTGCTCTCCCAAGGATGGTATGATCCCCAACAGGGTAAGACATTTGTTCATATTCCTGGCATGATTGTATTTTCGTCCTCTGGAGCCTTGAGTGGTATGCTTGTTGAGATATTCACCACTCTCCCCTTCAGCAGGGTAACAACCTTTTCTCCTCAGCAGCTGTGATCCCCTTGGTGGGTACAGTACTTGGTGGTTGATCCCCAGAATCCCTTTATCCCTCGGATAGATTCCCCGGTAGAGTTGCTTATGTGGCAGATTCTACCTGTGCAATAAACTCTTTTCCCCAGCTGTGACCGATGATTCATCCCCTACGGAGGTTTTTGCTCCCTGGTATCTCTGATTCCCGGCAGATTGGATACTCTCTGGTGATCTAGCTTTCTTTCTTGAGCTGTAGTACAAGATGTTTGTACTCCTGGGAAGCCTGTTTGTGTTAGAAATGTCTGTTTGTCAGCATTCATCATACATTAACCACATGCATGTGTGCATATAATTGTCGAACATTTGATATTCATACTGCACTTCTTGCCATATATCTTTTGTTTGTTATCCTCTGCTAGTTGGTAATATATTTCCCAAGCAGATGTCGGTGTCTGATCCCTCAACGTAGAGTCAGCCCCTTAAGCAGAGAGTATTTATCTCCTTCTACACTCCCCACTGAGGTATATCCTCGTGGACGACGGTTGTTTTTGCTTCCCCCCAACACATATATTGGGATGGGTTTCCCTACTGAGTTATATCCTCACTAGGACGAGTCATGATTCAGCTTGCCTCTTTGGTTTGATCCTAAATTGGCCTCTTGTGATTGTTTCCTGTGTTTCCCCGTGGTATAAATGAATAATGGCTCAGTAATCGGTAATCATTCATCTTATCCCCGGCGGAGTCTGCAGTTTACTACCCTTATACCGCTAGTTGTAAACCCTATTTTCTCCCCTTTGTAGAATTAACCTTTTTGTTCATCCTAAGTTGATGACGGTTACTTTTTCGTGGTTTTCTACCCAGTATCCGGTAGATGTAATCCCCTCCTTGATGGTTATCATTATCCAATATACGGTGATGATATTCCTTTCTCTTGGATAATTGCTCTGATTAGACAATTTATCCCCAGCAAGTCATCTTTCATACCGATTGTCGGTAATGTTTGTTGCTCCCCTTGATTGGTCATCATTATATACCTAGTTTTGGTATCCCGATACCTTTCTCTTTGTCGGTTGATTTATCCTTTATTAACCCAGTAACCGGTTGTGGATGATCTTCCATGCGAGTGTATTATCTACGTTTTGACGGTAATAGATAATATATCTCATGCACTCTTTGGTCGAAGCCTTTTGTTCTTCCCCAGTCGAGTAAGATTCGTATCCCTGTTTTGGAATCGAATGTCCATCCCTTAATCGAGTTTGCTTTTTGCCTTCTTTTTGGATGATGAGTGTTTTGGGAATATTCCCCAATTCACGCTTTGGTCGGTCACCTATTATATGCCCAGTAACCAGCATCCCTGGTGTTCCTTCCTTCTGCTCCCTATTATGACTTTTTGCCCCCTGTGGAGTCAGATTTTCCTGAGTTGAGATATACCTTTCTAGGTCTTCCTCAGATGATTTGGTCGATTGATATCTATCACCCTTATATCGGTCTTAGATATTCATTCTTCCCGAGCATGTTGTTCTCTCACCCTTATACCGGTGTTCAGATCACACGTCTCTTTGAGCTTATTACCCAGTAACCGGTAATACCCCATCCCGTCGCTTCCCCAGGAGAGTCCTCTTTGGATATCCCCAGTGAGGTCCCTTAGTGGATTATCCTCACCTGAGTCCGGATTTTTATCCGAAGTATCCATTATGGATAATTTTGCTGTGTTGGCATATTCCCCAACACATGCATCTTCGAGTCAGCTCGAGTCTTTCCATTGGATTTATTCCCTTTGGATTTCTGCTCCCCAAGCTTTGAGTCGTTCCCTGCTCACGCATTTCCTTCTTATCCCCATTAGAGTCCCCAGAGTCTCTGTCCCATTTTATGAGCATATTACTCATATGGAATTTCAATTTCCTCCTGATCTTTACCTTTGTGGACACATATCCCCACAAAGTGCTACCATTCTGCATACATTTGCATCATGAGGTCTCTTAGGGACCAAAATTCGTCTCTTTGTTATTATTTAAGCCCATTCTACCCCGTCGAGACGAAGATTTTAACCTTCACTTCTCCGGCTAGAATGACCTTAAATAGGGGCATCTGTAAGACCCTAATTTTGTCCCTAAGATCCTTCATGGAATCATAACATTGCATTTGCATTGCCTCAAGGATCACAAGCATCTTGGTTCCCCGTTGCCTTTGGGTGGGGCCTCCTTGTGAGTGGTTTGAGATCACCAAGCATGTTTGAATTGTATATTATTACTTTTCTCATTTTATTTACTAACCAAAAGCACAAAAATATGTCACTAACATCTTTTGTTTGTAGCTTGAGCAATCACAAGGTCTAAAGCTTCTAGGGGATCATTGGTACAAAGACATGGTCAAGAGGAGATGATAGCAAGCATGGTAATGGTTCCCAAAGCCCTCATCCATCAAATATGCCTCCCTAGCATCTCAATTCATCATTTTGATCAAATTAAGACAAAGGGTTTGAGGTTTGTTCTTCAGAGAAATCCTAATTCATCTGTGCACCACAATGCGTTGCTCATGAAGCAACCTCAGTCCATGGTCAAATATAATCAAGGGAAGTTCTTTAACTCATTATTTCATGCATATTTGAACTTATTTGAGTATCCTCAATCATCAATTCATCAAGATATGGGTTGTGGACTTGAGAAGTTGATCAATCAATTCATCTGACTATTTTGAAATGCACTAAGACCTAACTTTTTATGTGTTGGTCAAATGAAGATGGTTCCAGAAGAAAAAATGTTCTTACGGACAATATGAACATCTTTCATGTTCATCAAAAATTGATTTGAATCTTGGAAGGCCATCTGTCATTCCAATACATTATGGGTCATTTTGACTGAAACCCTAATTGTGGGTCAACTTCCCAAAGACATAACTCATTCATTTTTTATGATTTTGAGGTGGGATAAAATGCATTGGAAAGCTTAAGATGTCTAATGAAAATGTTATGTTGAACACAATTTCAAAATCGCAAAGGAAATACATGTGATAATGCAAGACATTATAGGTCCTTTTTGGCCAAATGCATTGAAAGTCAAAAAAGTCCAACTTCAAGTGCCCATAACTTCTTCATCAAAAATCCAAATTATGCAAAATTTAAGTCCATTTTGATTGTATTGAAAAGATATACAACTTTTATGTTTGAGATTGTTTCATTTAAGTTTTGCATCATCAAAACAGAAGGGCTTGAAAGTTGGCCAAATTTAGAAACCTTGCATTGACATGTTTTGCACATCACACTTTAAACTCAAATTTCATAAATTTTCACACTTCAAATTGATTTTTGCCCAACATAACAATTGTTCCTTACATCAAGACCTTTCCAACCCTTACTCACATGATCATGTTTGGATTTTTTCATTGGGACTTTCGAAGAGATGAATGTTTAGGTACAAATGAGGAATTCACTTGAAATCTTGGTACATAAACAATTGCCTTGCAAGTCACATGTCCAATTTCATTTGGCTGATGCTCAGAATTCATTTTGCATTGTTTTTGGGCCTTGTGCATGATCATGCAAGCCCATGCAATGAAGCTTCAGATGCCATGCACACAGATTGATCACATTCTCCTTGCCACTTCCTCTATAAATAGAGAGCTCATTCCATTCATTTCACACACCGGATTCAACCTGAAATGCTACAGAATTCTCTCCATAGCCATCACTAAAGAAGCAATTCCATTTTTCAAAAAAATTTCAGATCTGAAATTCAACTTCATCTGGTTGAATTCTTAGATCTAATGATTCTAAACCTTCATCATTCATCTCATTGAACTTCTGTTTTGGTACAGCAAGCAAGGAATCGAGCTCAAGTTACCAGAATTCAAGCTTACACTTAAACTGGTATTTTCTTCGAATCTCACTATCCATTGACCTATTTGATTGGATCTTGTGTTGGCTGAAGTCCTCTCAATAGAGGCATCATGATTATGCATTCAATTTTTGAAATCCATTAAGTTCATGATGAACACCAGATTTTTCAATCTCTGATTTCTCACACCATGGAAATCTAGGGTGAAAATGGATGGTACAGGGATGATGTACATCATCCCAGCTTTCTAAAGATGTATAGATCGTGCATTTTCATTAGAGTTTGGATCTCTGCAATTTTCGCCAGAAAATCCAAGCTCATCGAAGAAGACGGTGGCTCCGGTGGCTTCATCATTGCTAGATCAATTCCTGGCCGTGTGATCTTGTTTCCAGATCTAATCTAGACCGTCCCATAATATGACTTGTTTTAATGCTGCGTGTGATTCGGTTGACTAGGGCGTATGGTGGGAGCGCATCTCTGAAGCGTGTGATCTGCCAGCTCAATTAATGAGCTCAGATATAACGCTCCTCCTTTTTTTGCTTTTTCTATTTTTTGGTTTTATTTTCTTTAATTCCAATTATTTTCAAAAATCAATATCTCTCTCATTTTTAATCCAAAAATTATGGGACCAATTGCATTATTTCCAAAATAAATTCTAGTTTCTATTTCTGATTTTTAATATTTTTATTTTTATCATTTGAAATTTTCTGTGAATTTTCTCTTTTCTGGTTATTTTTGATTCATTTTAAATAGTTTTTGATGTTCAAAAAATACAAAAATATTTTCCTAACCTATTAGAATGATGATGGATCTATGAAAAATATTCTCATCAATTTTTAAATTGATTTGAGATTTATTTGAGATTTTAGTTCAATTAGATTATTTTTTATTCATTTTTAAGTGATTAAAAATAGTTTCTGACTTTTAAAAATGCTGAATTTTTTTGTCAAACTTTGTTTGACCTTGTTGAACTTAGGATAAATCACTTGGACCTTTCAAGGTTTATTTGAAGTGATTTTGAAGTTTGACCTTTCCTTTATTTTTAATTCAAGTTTAATTTTAAATATTAAAAAATGCCAAAAATAGTTTATTCATTTCTTGACTCCCAATCTTCATCTCACTTCTGTTTTTGATTGTTTGACCTTGACTTTCAATGTTATTGGTCAACATATGAGGATTGGTACATTGTATTTCATTTAATGCACTTTAATTTTGCCATTTCCATTTTTCTTATCCATCTTCTCCTTCTTCTTCTTCTACTTCTTTTCTTCTTGATCAATGAGTTGAAGGTTGATAAGTTAGCATTGGTTAAGGAGATTTAATCTTCCTTGATTCAAATCTAATTCATCTTGACCAATTGATCAAGTGAATGGCTTTGTATTAAGGATAGGTTGTCTCCTAACTCATGCAAAAGGCTTAAACCAATACAAGACCAATTCTCTTTTCTTTTTGGCATGGCAAATTGTTGGGACTTGGTTCACTAATCAAGATTCCTAACTTGTGTTTGTTGCCTACATTATTATTGACCGACCTCAGATAGTTGTGACTTCTACATAAGTCCAATTACGATTGCTTAACATAGTGCTAAATTTGCCTTATGACACACTAACTACTAACACTAAACATTGACAATTAACATTTACTTTATGCAATTTACTATTCTTGCACATATTATCCATTTGCTTTTCTCTTTGCTCACTTGAGTACATGTTTATGTTAATGCCATTTGCCTTTTGCTCACTTGAGCACATAATTGTGTATATATTATTGTGCTTGTGTTTTTGTTTTGATTGTTGTGGACCAAATGCAAAGAAATGGACTTAGTTTCTAGGACTTTCCCTATGCAAAGAAATGGAGAATTGGACTTAGATTCTAGGACCTTCCTTATGCAAAATTGGAGTAAAAGGATCCTAATGATGAAGATGGATTGGAAGGACCAAATCTCTAAACTCACTCTTGTCCATTCTTGTTTTACCTCATGGAACGTTTGATGTGTGTGCTTTTTGTGCTAGGAGTTCCCATTTGAGCTTAATTGGAGGGCCATTGCCATGTTCATCCAAGTGGAAGAAGAAGATACATTGAGGATCTCTTATGAGACTTGTTTGATTGCTTATGTTTTGTGGTTGCTTATTCCAAAGGATGGGAGCTACTTGGATCATCAATATGATCTCAAGAGAGGGACTCCATTGTAGTTTTGATTCTTTATCCCTTCTCTTTTTGCTTTGCTTAGGACTTAGCCTTTCTTCTTCTTCTCTCCACTCTAACCCAAGCCAAAACTTTTTGTGCAAACATTTAACCATTGTTTTCAAACATTAGAAATCTAAGCCTTATGCTTTTGATCTTCAAACTTTCTTTTCATAACACTCATGTTGAATTAAATCTTTAAGATAACTTTGACCATTTTGTATATACTTCTAATTGGTAAATATAACCCATTCAAATGTCTTTTGTGGTTCCAATGACCACTTCCTTAAATTAAAAATCTTTCATAACCCTTAGCTATTAGGTTTGAGTTATCTTTGTGGTAGATGTAATACTCACCTATATCCTTAGTGATGGACAATGAGTCTTCCATGCTTATTATAGGGTTAACCCCTCACTCGCATGTTGAAGCTATCCTCACATGGTGGATTTGTGGTTTGGTTGAGTTTTCTCCCTTTGATAACAAAAGACCTTAAGGCTTTTGGACCAATCAATTCACCAGCTTCTTTTGAGATTTTTACCCCGAACTACGAGGTTTTGATCCTAATCTTTTTATAAGATGGTACGTAGGCAATGGGTTTATCCATCCAAACACAAAAATGTAAATAACTTGTATATTCTCTTCTCACCTCTTCAATCATGTTTGCACAAACCAATTTTCACAAAACAACAACCTTTGCAACAAGTATGAAAAGGGCTCCCTAGGAGTACCTAGGATGTTTTGGATGCCTAACACCTTCCCATTGCATAACCAACCCCCTTACCCAGATCCCTGTTTCTTTTACTAGTTTTTGTTAAAACTATTAGGTTTTTGTTCGCTTTCTAACCATTCCTTTGGATAAATAGAAGTGCGGTGGCGACTCGACTTGTATAATTTACCTTGGATTTAGTCAATATCTCTAATGGTAACGAATACCCCGCTACAAGTTGGTACTGTCAGATTTAGAATGTTTGCTGTTGAATACGAATTCAGTACCGACGAACTAGCCAGCTTGTTAGGAATCCCTCATGGGGAAGGTGCTATTTGTGAGGCCCCTTTAGATTCAGGGTGGTCAGTTGAGGTATTTTCCTTCTGGGAGCGATTATCAAACACTTCCATAAACTCTTTTGAAGGAGTTCTTGCCTCAACTATCCATAACCCGGCCATCAGAGTTTTTAGATATCTGTTGGCATGCACTATTTTTGGCTGGGAGAATCCAAATAAGGTTAATGCTAGAGAGCTTCTATTTTTACAAGGAAGCCTCACAAATAGACGTATTAATTCGGTCCCGTTCATGCTTGCTCATATGACTTTAACTTTGAATAAAGCGGGACCGATTTCTTTTGGTGGATTGATTACATATATTGCTCGGGCGCTTAACCTGAACAATGAGATGGCTACCTAGACCTCTTACCTCCTCGCACAATTAACCTACAATTTCTGAGAGACATGAAATTGTGCCGATCGAGGAGAGAAGGAGGCTATATGCTTATGGTTCATGGTGTAGCCATCCCATCTGTTGTTTTACCGTGCACTAGACGTACAGATGTACGAGATGAAAGGAATTGGACCTACGCTTTAGACGCTCCACCTGTTTTGGGTCCTCTTCCTCCTAACATGCCTGATGAGGCAGGACATGACACTGATGATGAATATGATCAGAGAGAGAGATCTCCCGTACCCCATATGTCCCCCCATCACCTTTCACCACCACACACCGCACCATCTTCTTCTTCTGCAGGTACCACTCCTGGCTTCTATATTACAGAGGAGATGTGGCGTGACGGCATGGCTAGAGAGAAGAGGCGTGACGACCTACTCTCTACCATCCAGCAACAAATGGCGGACAATATGAACTTCATGCAAGAATCGCAGCGGAGGACAGACAGGTCCTACGACACTATTTTATAGTCCCTTCTTACGATTACCAATACGCAAGCCCGTCAGCAACAATATCACCGGCAACACATTGCTCTCATAGAAAACACTCAGGGTACCATTTTAGGTCACCTTCGAGAAGTGAGGACCGCTCAAGATGCTCTGCAGGCGAGGGTGGATCAGAGAGATCGTCGTCGTACCCGATCTCGTCGTCCACCTCAGGATGGCGAGGGCACTAGTGGTCAGCAATAGGTTGTCAGGTAACTCTTCCCTTATCTTATTTCGAAACATTTGGGACAATGTTCGATTTAAGTGTGGGAGGAGACTCTATCGTCTTTTCTTTATTACCTTTCTCGTTTTTTTTTCCTTTATCGTTTTTCTTTGTTGTTTTTAGATAGTTTATTTCCTTTTATTTCCTTTTATTTGTTTATTCTTCTTTTTAGTATAATGCATGAGTCTGACGAGTCACCAAATACAGTAGATCTTTAGTACAATCCTACCTCCCCATACCTTTAGCCCCACCGAATTTTTTTTGCAAAAGAAAATAGTGTTATTCCGAAAGTTTTCAGGTTTTAAAGACATGTTTTGAGTAAGGATGCGGTGACTTGGGAGAACTTTGCGAAACATCAGTATTATTTTAGCACCATAGACTTCGTAAATATAGGAACCACTCCCGAAACCCCATATACCATGGCCTTAATCATCATCTCCGTATAAGTCCTCAGTAGTTTATCTCAGTAGTCAGCTCCGGCCTACGCATCCTCTACATAGGGGACATATGCAAATAAGTGAATGATCCAGAAAAACAAAAAAATAAAAGAAAGCAAAAAGGCAACTCCGGTATAGGTGACCCTCACAAAGTCATTTAAACCAAAGAATTGTAAAAAAATTCTACAAAAAGAAAAATAAAAAGAAAAAGAAAAACTTAACCACTGTTAGTTGGTTCAGAGGTATCTGGCACTGAACTCGGTAGGGCGGATCACGATCTGATCCCCCACAACTACAGTTGGGTCCAATAAAAGGGTTTACACATATTTATGTGCCAGAAACCCCATGCTCAGATCATAATCACTAACAGGCCACTCTACTATGAAGCATGTACGGATAACGGGCTTAATGTGATTGTGCCTGAATGAAAAGGACACAAAAAGAGATGAAGAGGCAGGCCTAGGCATTGTGGGATAATATGGGTTGGTTAATATAGGAATAAAGTTTATATCCATATTTGCGGATTAGTGTCATCATGATACCCTTAGTTCACTCAGTTAGTACCTATCACTGCATCCCGACTTGAACTTCAAATTTTTACCTGAAGCACTCGTTTACACGAATTTTCTCTTATAAGCTTTTCAATGTTTTGTTTGAGGACAAGCAAAGGTTTAAGTGTGGGAGTGTTTGATAACACTGAAATTTACCGTATTTTCGACTTCGATTTCACATGCATTCTAGTTGTTTTATTGTTATTTTGTTGTGTTATTGCTATGTTTTCCTTTGTTTTCAGGTTTTTACTTTAATCGGAGCCCCGATCGAGAAAAGGAGTGAAAAAGAGCTAAAAACCCTAAAATTCAGCATTTTGTACTTGTGGCCTACCCCATGGCTGGCGCCATAGACCCTGCCATGACGTGTCCAAGATCAACTTCCCTCAACTGCCACGTTCTCTACTACTTCCACTAAGGCGCCTCAGAATGGCCTTGTGGTGGGCTCCATGGCCTTGTGGGGGGCGCCACAAGAGGAAAGATTTTCCCTCCCATTTTCAAGTTGAAGGGCATCCTTGTCATTTCCATCTTTTTACTTGCTTATAAATAGAAACTCGAAATCACTTTTACAATCATCCAAACTTAGAGCAGAGGCAAACTCAGAGCAACTTTGTTTCACTTAGGCATATATTCAGTATTTTAAAGTGGTAATCGCTTCGCATTGGAGTGTTACGATAATTGTGTAATCGAGTCTGTGATAGAGTCTGTAATCGAGTTTGGAGAACTTTGGAAGGAAGTTAATCCTGCCGCCATTTTCATTTCCGCTTTGCAATTTATTCAACCCTCCGATTAGAGCAGGTTTTCATTACTTGTCTTTATCTTATTTATTTTCCCGCACTCGCTTTACTTTTATTTATTTCCTCGCACTCACTTTAAATTATTTATTTCCTCGCACTCACTTTAAATTATTTATTTCCTCACACTCGCTTTACTTTTGTTTATTTCCTCGCACTCGCTTTACTTTTGTTTACTTTCCGCACTCGCACTACTTTTATTTAAATTCCGCACTCGCACTACTTTTATTTAAATTAATGCACTTTTACTTTACCATGTCTAACTAAATTTATAAGGTTAGAATGTAAGAATCGTAATTGAAACGATAATCCGTACAATTGTTCGTAGAAACACTTAAGGGCTATTTTAACTTTCAACTTAAGTTTTCCCGCACTTCAATTTCGTTGGGTAAGATTGAAAGCCGTCCAACGTCTATCTAAACTTAATTGTTTTTAACTATTTCAAAAACAGCGAAAGCGCTTTGTTTAGTTCATTAGGAGTTTTTAATTTAAGAAGAAAAGAGATTTTAAAACTATTTTCGGACGCGTTTATAAGTTTAGAGTCTGGTTCGTAAGAACCTCTTTTGGTTAAGAAATCCAGGTTATAATACTTTTCAACTTAGTCAAGATACTATATTTCTTAAAAATAGGTTTACTACTCTAACGCAATGCGCGCCTTTTTATAAGTGACAATAAGAGGGTTTGATTAGGGAGTACAACTCGATTCTGAATACGCGAAAGCGACATTTCCTGTTAAATTAGTTCTTTTCAAAGTAGGAAACATTACCCATAAGTAGCTCTATTAGCAAGTACTTGGATTATTGATTGATTACGTGAATTACATTCGACCCTGTCTTTATTAATTAAATTTATTTCAATACTTTACTTTTCCTTGCACACCCTAAAAACACTTATTTTGATTGCCTTTGATAAACACCATAACAATAGATAACGATAGATTGACACTTGGTCTCTGTGGATTCGACAATCTTTTATATTACTCTGACGCGTTCGTATACTTGCGAAAACCACGTATCAGAAGGCACTGTTGGTTTTCCACTTGTCATATTTCTCTTATGTTGAAGCTGAGGATGAGGTTAGAACTCTGTTCCAAGCCTTATCTATTGCTGCTGAAAAAAGAGTTGGGGCACCTATGTCCTCATTAAAAGATGCAAGGAAGATTGTCAAAGAAGGAACTATTGATCAATGGGGGTGAGTGGAGAGGTCGCCGATAACAAGAATAGAACCGGTGTAGGTTTTCAGCAAGGATTCTCAGTTGGTAGATCAGAGGATATGCAACTCAGCTTCCGTAGCGGAGGGGTCATTCATGGCAATGAACAACACTTAGTTGCTATGCTAGAAGATGACGAAGAAGAAGAAGACTGCACCAATTTTGGGACGCATGGAAAGGCTTGCAACAATTGGACCGCTGTTGATATTCTTGTTATTATGCATCAATCTAAGTAATTTCTTTTATTTGTTTTCAAAAATACTTCTCTTATGCCTAAGGGAGAAGTGAACATTGTTGGGCATTTCAAATTGATCATTAATAAAGTTTAATTCTATTCATCCACATCTATGATGTTTTGTTTTTACTTTTTGCTATATTTTGAAAATGGTAATCACAAAAAACATAAATAAAACAATATAATTGTGCATCTGCATAATATTTGGTCACAAATTCACCTCTCTAAAATCAAAATATCAAATCATTATGCAGGTTGGTTTCTAACCCCATTGAATACAATGATCCTTCTCCTTCTCCAAATTTTGAATTCCCTGTGTTTAAGGCCCGAGGAGGAAAGTGATGAAGAGGTAAGTGATGAATTGTCTCATTTTCATAAGCATGAAGGAAAATCCATTCAGCCATTCGAAGAGCAGATTGAGTTAGTTAACTAAGGTTTTGAGGATGATGTGAAGGAAGTCAAGATTGGGGCTCGATTGTGTCCAGAGGTTAAGAAGGGGTTGATTGATCTTCTCCAAAAGTTTTCAGATGTGTTTGCCTGGTCCTATCAAGACATGCTTGGGTTGGATTCTGAGATAGTGGAACATAGATTGCCGTTGAAGCCAGAATGCCCGCCAGTCAAGCAAAAGTTGAGAAGAACGCATCCTGATACGGCAGTGAAGATCAAAGAAGAAATGCAAAAGCAGATTGATGCCGATTTCCTTTAACCACTGAGTATCCGTAATGGGTTGCCAATATTATGCCTATTCCGAAGAAGGATGGAAAAGTCCGCATGTGTGTCGATTATAGAGATTTGAATAAAGCCAGTCCGATAGATGATTTCCCTCTGCCACGTATTGATATGTTGGTAGACAATACCGCTAAATTCAAAGTCTTTTCGTTTATGGATGGATTTTCCGGATATAATCAGATCAAGATGGCACTCGAAGATATGGAGAAAACCACATTCATTACATCTTGGGGAACATTCTGTTATAGAGTGATGCCTTTCGGTTTGAAGAATGCTGGTGCAACTTACCAAAGAGCAATGACTACTCTTTTTCATGATATGATGCATAAAGAGATTGAAGTCTATGTTGATGATATGATTGCTAAATCAATTGAGGAGGAGGAACATGTTGAGAATTTGTTGAAGCTATTCCAGCGTTTGAGGAGGTATAAACTCCGCTGGAATCCCAGTAAGTGTACTTTTGGTGTCTATTCTGGTAAGTTGTTGGGCTCCATTGTCAGCGAGAAGGGTATTGAAGTTGATCCCGCCAAGGTCAAAGCAATACAAGAGATGCATGCGCCCAAAACTGAGAAGCAAGTCAGAGGTTTTTTCGGTCGCTTGAATTATATCTCAAGATTCATTTCACACATGACTTCCACATGTGCGCCTATATTCAAGCTTCTGTTGAAGGAAGACCATTGATCATGTATTTGACTGTGCTTGAAGATAGTATGGGTTGTGTTCTTGGTTAGCAAGATGAGACTGGAAAGAAAGAATTTGCAATTTACTACCTCGATAAGAAGTTCACTGATTGTGAGACTCGGTATTCTATGCTTGAGAAGACTTGTTGCGCATTGGCTTGGGTTGCTAAGCGTCTGCGTCAGTATATGTTGAATCATACCACTTGATTGATATCCAAAATGGATCAAATCAAGTATATATTTGAGAAACCTGCTTTAACTGGGAGTATTTCCCATTGGCAGATGTTGTTATCAGAGTATGATATCGAATACCGAACTCAAAAAGCTATTAAGGGTAGTGTCTTGGCTGACCATTTGGCTCACCAACCGATTAAAGATTACCAGTTAGTGCAGTATGATTTTCCAGATTAAGAGATCTTGTACTTGAAAATGAAATATTGTGATGAACCATTGCTTGAAGAAGGGCCAGAGCCTGGTTCCAGTTGGGGCATGGTATTTTATGGAGCTGTTAATCAGTATGGTAATGACATTGGGGCAGTAATCATTACTCCCCAAGGCACGCACTTTCCATTTACAACTAGTTTGACTTTCAAGTGTACAAATAATATGGCAGAATATGAAGCTTGCATTATGGGGCTCGAAGAGGCCATTGATCTCAGACTCAAGCATTTAGATGTCTTTGGAGATTCAACTTTGGTGGTGAATCAGATCAAAGGTGAATGGGAGACGAATCAACCCGGTTTGATACCGTATAGAGATTATGAGAGGAGGATTTCAACTTTCTTTACAAAGATTGAATTTCATCACATCCCTCGAGATGAAAACCGGATGGCAGATGCTCTTGCAACGTTGGGTTCTATGATTGTGGTGAAATTCTGGAATGATGTTCCCAATTTGACTGTGATGCGTCTTGATAGGCCAGCTCATGTGTTTGCTGTTGAAGAAGTCAAAGATGAAATGCCATGGTATTTTGATATTAAGTGTTTTCTCCAAAGTCAGATTTACCCGCCTGGGGCATCTTTGAAAGATAAGAAGACTTAGAGAAGATTAGCCGACAATTTCTACCTGAGTGGTGATGTGTTGTATAAGAGAAACTTCGATATGGTTTTGCTCAGATGCGTGGATAGACACGAAGCATACTTATTAATGACTGGAGTCCATGAAGGCTCCTTTGGTGCTCATTCCAATGGACAAGCAATGGCGAAGAAGATGTTACGAGCAGGTTACTATTGGCTGACAATGGAATCTGATTGTTGCAAGTTTGTGAAGAAATGCCATAAGTGTCAAATATATGCAGATAAAATTCATGTCCCTCCGACACTGTTAAACATCATTTACTCCCCATGACCCTTCTCCATATGGGGAATTGATATGATCGGCATGATTGAGCCCAAAGCTTCGAATGAACACCGTTTCATTTTGGTGGCAATTGATTACTTCACAAATGGGTTGAAGCGACATCATATGCGAATGTGACCAAGCAAGTCGTTGTAAGGTTTATCTAGAATCAAATTATATGTCATTATGGTGTGCCAAGTAAGATCATTACTGATAATGGATGAAACTCGAATAATAATATGGTGGAAGCTCTTTGCAAAGACTTCAAGATTTCACATCATAATTCTTCTCTCTATAGACCCAAGATGAATGGGGTTGTTGAAGCTGCAAACAAGAACATCAAGAAAATTATTCACAAGATGGTTGTGATATATAAAGATTCGCATGAGATGCTCCCATTTGCTTTGCACGGGTATCGTACATCCATCCGCACTTCAATAGGGGCAACCCATTTCTCAGTTGTTTATGGCATGGAAGAAGTACTCCCGGTAGAGGTTGAGATCCCTTCATTACGTGTGCTCATGGAAGCCAAGTTGACTGAGGCTGAACAGTGTCAGACCAGGTATGACTAGCTGAATTTGATTGAAGAGAAGACGTTAACTACCATGTGTCATGGTCTGTTGTATCAACAGAGAATGAAGAAAGCTTTTGATAAGAAGGTCAGACCTTGCATATTCAGAGAAGGTGACCTTGTGCTCAAGAAGATCCTATCTTTCAAGAAAGATTCTAGGGGCAAATGGACTCCTAATTATAAAGGCCCATATTTTGTTAAGAGAGCCTTCTCAGGAGGTGCTTTGATTCTTACAACTATGGATGGTGAAGAGTTCACTCGTCCTGTGAACACAAATGCAGTCAAGAAGTACTTCTCCTAAAAAAGAAAAGAACAACTCGCTAAGTTGAAAACCCGAAAGGGCGGCTTAGGCATAAAATGAGCGTCTCGGTGGATTGAAAACCTGAAAGGGCGATCCAGGAAAAACTTAGAGACATAAAACAGAAAATAATTATCCCGATAAATTGAGTACCCCATCTTGGGGAAATTTATGCAACAATTAGGGATTATGGCAAGTAACTGCATCCTACCGATCTTCAGATTTGAATACTTTGTTGAGCCCAACGGTTGACGGTGATCCATCATCCTCGGTAGCGGCCAAGAGCATAGTGGATATCAAGAGTTGGTGGAAGGATTAGTGGTCATTTGTATTCAATGTAACCCTTTTCCATGAAAATTACCATTTTCAACTTTGTAAAGATCTATGGAGTCTTGTCATTTACGGACTACCATTCTATTAAATAAAGTTGAACTTTTATCCAATTGTTTCTAATCTTATTTATTTCAGCCAAATAGTTTTAAATTTTATTATGACCATTTTTGAAAATTAAAGTTTTAATCAAAACACATTTTCTTAAACATATAAAAGCAGTAATTTTAAATAATTGATTTCATTTAGAAGGAATATCAACAGTGGTTTGAAAGCAGTAAGCCCTAAGTGTGGAGCAGTATTAGTTCTCCCCAAGCAGTAGGGGTGTTTTCTCTTTCATCCCCGACATCATTGTTCAGTAACTCAGTGTTTGTTGATTTCTCCAGACGATTATTGCTCGCTATTCCCCAGTAAAGTAGTCAGCCAAGTTGGTTAATTAATCTCCTGCGAAGTATTTGTTCCCCAGCTGAGTGCGGATATTTCGTTACGGCAATTTGCATAATTTCGGCAGAACGTTGGTTTCCCCGTCATCCGCCATCAGATTTGCTCCCAGTCGGAGTTTCCTCCTATTTTTTGAGCAGCTATTTGTGTTTATCCTCTCCATGGTTGTCTCCCATTTGATATGGTGCTGACCTAAAATTCCCCGCAGACTTGATAATTATTTTCCTCAACAGATCGCTTATTTCCCCGACTAGGTTTGAGCCTTTGGGATGTTGATCTCTCTTTTCTCCAGCGGTTATTTCCCTCGTTTGTGGATTGACCAAGAATTGTATCGATGACTCAATTCTGCGACACCCTTGCATCCTTTGCGATCGTTTTGTCAGCATAATCATCATATATACATATGCATATACATATACACTCATATAATTTCATGATTGCATCATAGCTCTTGTTAAATAATTCTTGCGATTCTTATTCCCTGTTATGGTGGTACTTTACCCCCAAACGGGTTTGGAGAGTTTGTCCTCTTTTCAAATATTGAGTGTTAGCCCCTTAAGCAGAAAGACTTTAACCTTTCTCCTTTCCTCACTAAGTTATTTCCTTGTGGATGATTATTATTTCAGTTTCCTCCCCAATTGATTATCTGGATGGAACCACTCTCCTTGAGTTGTATCCTCATTGGGTGGAGTCTTGATTGACCGTTTCTTTCTAGATCTTACCTAGATAGATGTTTTGGGTCCCCTAAGAGTTTATTACCCAGTAGTAATATTATTCTTAGTTTGCAGTTTGTTACTTCTTGCCCAATACCCGACAAAAGTACTCTTGTTTTCTCCCCTGTGGAGTCCCCAACAGATTCATCTTTTAGGTTTCCCCAGGAAGTATATCCTTGATATGTTCATCCTAACTGATGACAGATATTTTCTTCCCCTATTTGAGTTTATCCTTGATATGTTCATCCTAACCGATGATGGATACTCTCATCTTTGGTATTCTACCCAGTAAGAGGTAGTTGTAATCCCTATTTCGTTCCCGAGAGAGTTAATCCTTGATATGTTCATCCTAACTGATGACGGGTTTTCTTCTCTTTGCGGTCTTCTGCCTAGTAATCGGTAGTTGTAACTCCTGGATTTCTTCCCCCTGTAGAGTTTATCCTTGATATGATCACTTTAACCAGTGACGGATATTCTCTTCTTCGGTATTCTATCCAGTAACCGATAGATGTAATTCCTATTTCTCTCCTCCCAGAGTCTATCCTTGATATGTTCATCCTAACCGATGACAAATTTTCTCTTTAATGGTATTCTATCCAGCATTCGATAGATGTAATTCCTACTTTTTGTTCAGTTGGTTTCTCCTTGATATGTTCATCCTAACCGATGACGGATATCCTCCATGGCATCCCCAGGCAAGTTTATCCTTGATATGTTCATCTTAACCGATGACGGATTTTCTTTCCTTTGAGTCTATCCTTGATATGTTCACTTTAACCGGTGACAAATATTCTCATCTTTGGTCTTCTTCCCAGTAACTGGTAGTTGTAAATCCTGTATCTGCAATTTTCCCCAGCGAGGCTATTCTTACCCAGTAACTGGTAATGAATACTTCCTCTTGGCGGTTCCCAGCGAGTCATCCTTGATATGTTCATCTTAACCGATGACGGGTGTCCCCTCTGTCAGATCTTTATTATCTCCTTACCTAGTAACCAGTAGTAGATAATAAATTTCTACTCCTCTAGTGTTGAAGTTTATTTCTTCCCCAGTTGAGTTGAGTGCGCATTTCCTCAATGAAATCGCTTTTCCTGCATGAGTCGAGTACTTCAGTTTTATCCTGATCTACTCGTTTCCCCTGCAGATGTTTTTGTTTTCCCGACTGAGTCCTTCCATTTTTTATGGAATTCCTCTAGTCACCCAGTAGTTTTAAGTCGTAGCGTGGCCTACGCATAATCTTTTTTCCCCCTCAGAGTCTCTGTCTCCCCGATGAGCTTTCCTTATGGAATGCATTGTGCTCCTGTAGAATTTCGGTCGCTCTGGTTTTCTTTTCCTTTGTAGCAGCATTTCCCCATAGAGAATTTGCTTTTACATTCATATCTTATGCATCATGAGGTCTCTTAGGGACCAAAATTTGTTTCTATATGTTGTTATTTAAGCCCATTCTACTAAGTCGATATGAAGATTTTAACCTTCACCTTCTCAGTTAGAATGTTCTTAAATATGGGCAGCTGTAAGACCCCAATTTTGACCCTAAGATCCCTCATGCAATCTCATCATATGCATTAGCATTGGGATCATACCTTGGTATCCTCCTTACCCCTTTTTCATTGGATTTGTTTTGGGAGTGATCACCAAGCACCATGTGATTGTACCATACTTGTATATTATCATTTTACTAACAAAAATACCAAAAATGTGTCTTTGTATTTGCCTAACTCTTTTGTAGGTAGGGTATGATCACCATTGATCTATCTAGTTCACATCTAGGGTTTGAGACCCTCATGGCTAAGAGAACAACCAAGGAATGATCCACAATGTCTCTAAGCATCATATATGAGTCCCAATGATCTCTACATTTAATTTTTGATCAAGCATTCATCAAGAGTTTGGAGTTGGTTTGCCTTGGAAACCCTAGTTTGTCTAGGTATCTTTAGTAACTTCTTCAACAAGCTTCTTCACTAATTGATCAAATTTATCAATGGAGAATTCAAAATTCATCATCCTATGCATATATTATATACCATGAGCCGAAAAAGTCAAGAGAATTGCAAGTTATCAAATTGGTTGATGGGGGTTGGCCAGATGAATTCATCTGATCAAAACTGGGTCTCTCTAGACCCTATATTCTACAATTTACATCATATGAAAATGATTCCAAGAGCAAAGTGTAACACCCCAAAATTTGCCCTCCTCATTCATGCATTCATTTTTAGGTTATTTAACATTTCACATTGCATTTCATCATTATCAATCAGAATTAGATACGTTGCATTTCATCATGTCAATCAGAAGCAGATCTAAGAAGCTTGAACATCATCCGAGGCACTTTGTGGGTTCTATCCGGATGATCAGTCAACACAAGGGAAAGCCTTGAGATACTTCCAACAGGTTCAAATGGGGTCTATTCATCATTCAAAACGCCAATCTTGAAGGAGCAGAGGAATTTCTTGAACTGTCATGCTCGCTAGGCGAAGCCCACGTGTTTTAAAAAAAAAAAGCGAAAAAAAAAGCGAAAATAAATAAATAAATAAATAAATAAAAGAAAAATCTTGGACTTGAACCTCTCTCATTTGAGCCCACAAGTCCACAAAAATCAGGTTATAAATTCAGAGTTTCAGTGAAACAAAAGGGCATTATATTCCTATTACCCTGGCTGAAAAAAGATAGTGAGAGAAAAGCTAACAGAGTTCAGAGC
Organism: Lathyrus oleraceus; assembly: GCF_024323335.1. Classification (NCBI taxonomy): domain Eukaryota; kingdom Viridiplantae; phylum Streptophyta; class Magnoliopsida; order Fabales; family Fabaceae; genus Lathyrus; species Lathyrus oleraceus. The sequence goes on along the minus strand of NC_066585.1, from coordinate 251,289,741 downwards.
AACCTCTAGAGACTGAAGGGAACTCATCTGCAAAGAACCAACTCCCTCTCATATAAACCCTCAGATTGGTTTGCAAACCCAACTGGGCAATTCAATTTCATTCGATCTCTCTAGTCAGGTTTGCCTTATTCCCATTACTTTATGCTTTTAATTTGAATGCTCTGAATGTATGTGGTATTATGGGTGAATTTGATACCCTTTTGATGCATTTGTTTAACAAGAGGTTTAGGCCTCCTACCCTTGGTTGCTTTTTGTGAGCTTTTTTGCGAATTTTAATGGCATGACTCATGTGGTTACATTTTGATTTGGGGGCAACTCTTGATTACCCTATCTTGTTTCTCTAACCTGTTTGTTGAGTTTTGTTTTATGAGGGCTCATATGACTCTTGCAGAGATGGCTTGCCTGGTGTTCCACTTTATTTGTGGGATACCACCTGGAGGTTTATTCCGATTACCTATACTGACTCTCTTTCTTTGATGGTGCTAGCTTGAGAGATCTCTGGGTTTCTTATCTCTTTATTTGCTGTTGCTTCGGATCTTTATCCGTGTGGTAGATCTCTTAACCCCCTTTATCTTTCCCGCATTTTACTACTTTTTGCCTAAAGACCTCCATGAAGAGGCAATTGACGGATAAAAGGGATCAATGATCAATCCCCCGTTATTTATTGCGTCGTTCTTTAAGATCACACTACGTGTCGATGCTTCAGAACAAAAACCCCAGATCTTTTGTCCGGTCAGTCAGTGGAGAGGGTTCCACCTTTTTGTACCCCCACTTTTTGTCATGAGCTAACCCTGTCCAGGGTTAAGAGCTATGAGGTCTTATCCTCATTACCCCTTTTGCATGAGCGTTCCTAAACACCAACAACTCATTGATTTTTCTTCTCCTAAGAACACGTTATCTCCTTCTACTACAGGAGAGTAAGTCTCCAAAGGTCGAGCATCCGATAGATTGTGTAGTAACGTCGTTCACCCCAAAACACACTCCCCCCTAACCCTTAGGCAACCGAGCTACGAAGACTCTGATTCTCATATTCAGATGGGATACGTATGTGTCGCATTACGCGAAAAACCGGTGGGAAAAAGACACAGAGCCGCCACCGTGCGTTATTTATCCCAAAGGCGGGAAAGGAAACGCTCGAAGTAAACCTGGAAAGGAAGGGTCTCACGACCAGAGATTGCAAGGATCGGGAGTTAGTTATGCGAATGGAAGGTATTAGCACCCCTACGCATCCATCGTACTCGACGGGATCCACGCTCAAAAGAATAGAGGAAAGGTTGCTAGATAACTGCTCAAACACTACACATACGCTAGAATCAAACACAGATGAAAGACAGAAGAAGGTAACTCGGCAGGATATCGCATCCTAGGCCTACGTAGTTTGTGAGACACAAACATCCGAGTCGACGTAGTTCGGGGACAGGGGAAACGTGCTCGCTAGAATGTCGCATCCTATGCATATGTATCTTCTCTAACCAGAGGAAGAATCAGAGCACTCGTAGCTCGGCTAACACACGCCAAACAAAACACACAAACTGGAAACGGAATGCCAATCGCTGGTCTTACATCCAACTCCAGACACACAAGCAAACATGGAAACCGAATGCTAATTGCTGGACTTACATCAGACTCCGAACCAACAAACACACACAGGAAACCGACTGCCAATCGCTGGACTTATGTCAGACTCCGAACCAACAAACACACACAGGAAACCGACTGCCAATCGCTGGACTTATGTCAGACTCCGAACCAACAAACACACACAAAAAGGTTGAAAAAGCAAAAGGTTGCCCGGAGAGATCAGCTCAATCTCTTGCCTACGTACCTCATCTGGTATGAGGATCAGGGCGACGTAGTTCCCCTTAACAGGGAAAGAACTTCTATCCTAACCAGAGACAAGGGAAATAACAAGCTACTAGGGAGACTACGACTCGAGCCTAGAAGTTGTCATGCATACGATCCTTATGTTGAGGTCTCTAATCCTAACTTGCACAGGAAGCAAGCTAGCCTAAACAGCACATAAGCAAACACAAGCACAAGAGAGCAACTACACACACTATATGCAAACAAGTGGCTCATACAAGTCTGGGCTTTAGTCAAGGGGTCAGATCAACCTCGACAAACAAGCCAACCGGAAAAGGGTGTTGTTAGCTCTTAACCCTAACATTGAGAGTTAGGGTGAAGCAGATGAAATGGGAGATGAGGGTAAGACCTCATAGCTCTTATCCCTAGCCTGGGAGAGCTTCAAACAATGAAAGTGTGGGAGTCCAGAATCAGGAACTCTACTCCACATGACTCACACAACAAGATTTTGGGTTTTTATTCAAAGTGCATCAACACATGATGTGAGCAAGATGAAAGACACAACTGAATAGCAGGGGATGGATTGCACATCCCTTCTATCTGCCAATTTCCTCTTAAGAGGACTCAACCTGTTTGGCACAAAATTAAACAAACAAAAACATGGCCTCTTAAGGAGGACTTCAGACAGGTGCCTGCCAAAGTAACATGACAGGTCTTCCAGACTACATGAAGTTAGAGGTCATTACCTAGGTGGTATGCCAACCACAAGCAAAGCAAAGCAACTCAAATGATGAGTTAAAGCTACTTAGGTACCTGTGTAAACAACCAAATAATCAGTACAGTGCTCAGACAAATAGACAATGGTTAATAGATCTCAACAGACAGACAATCCAATATGCACCATGAGTAAGCCATAAGGCAAACACTCAAGTGAACTATCATCAAAGCCTACAAAGCAAACAAGTGTTAGCCAACAATAACAAATGACCAAGCTCAAATAAAGAAGCAACATCAATCATGGAGATGCAAACTTGAACCTGAAATTCACAACTCAAATGTAAGTCCAAACCACTAGGTCAAAGCCTAGGGTCAAAAGTGGATCAAAAAGCCAAAACAGAACTTGATATTCAACATGAATCACATTTAATCAAGTAAGAACAAGTCCTAAAAAGGACCAAGCAAAAATCATCAAGCAAAGTCATGTGGGGAACAAAATATGGCAAAGACACACAACATGATCATCAATTGGGAATTCAAGTGTGAAAATGCACATTAAATCAGAAATGCACCAAATAATTATGGAAATTTTCATGAGCATTCAATATGTCCAAGACAATCATCATACCAAAAATTGTAAACAGAAGAGATCAATTAGTCTATCAATGAAAATGATCAAATAGGACATCCAATTGTGTGACATGCATTGTCACACCATATTAACATGTACATAAAACGGGAATGGAACATGAGAAAAATGTCAAACCAAGCCTAACACATCCATCAACATGTTAGGAACAATCATGCAAAATTTCATGGCCATTGGATTATTTTTTAGCATTTCACAATGAAAAGAACAAGGCAATGTCACAAATGTACACATCATCAATCATCCTAACACAATCAAAAATTTAGACATGGTAAAAATCAGGAGATCACACCAAAAAAAACTAGACATCACAAGGATCATTTGGCAAAAAATTGGGGATGATTTGGATTAATATTCAATGAGTTATGAATTTTTAAAGTTGGCTAAAAAAAATATGTGAAATAAAAATGAAGCATAGGCAAATATGGAGGGAAATGGCAAAATGAGAAAACATTTGAAAATATGGTGCGGACCAGAATCGAACTCGGTACAAATTTGAAAACGCGCGCCACTTACTGAAACAACGTAGTTTCACACAAAAAACCCTAGCGAACCAGAGTGGACGCTAACCGGACGCTAGGCCGTCGCTACATTGTCTTCCTCGCGAAGACGATGATGAACAGTAGACCTTCAACAAAAAAAAAATCCAGAAACTCAAAATGAATACATCATTTGAATCCTCATTCCATGTACATCAAGAATCTGGTACCAATTCATGCTAAATCATCACCATGAATGCAGATCGAAGCAAAGTATATCACACATCAAAAATTCAATCACATATATCTCAGCCAATAGTTAACCATTTTCAACGAAATTTGTACCAGAATTCTCAGGGTTAAAAGATCTACACAAATATGATAATGAAATCAAGAATCATGAGGTTCGATTTCTAACCTCTTGAAGAACACCAAGTTGAAAACCGTATGTCCAAGGCTCAGCAAGGTCCAATTCCACTTCCCTTGAGCTCCAATGAAGTTTGACACAAGAAATGGCTCGTGAAAAGTCTTGAAACCAGCTCAATTTGAAATTTCCATTAGCACCTTCAAGCTTGTGGTATGCATGAATCTGGCACGAATTGGACAAAGTAGCACTTGATTCTTGCTCTAGACTTCACCAGGATCAACAATTTACCAAGAAAAATGGTGTGTATGTGAAGAATTTTGAAGTTCTTTATGAGAATTTTTTTGGATGAAAACTCAAATTCTAGATCTAGAATCCTCTATCCTTCGCAATGCAGTTACAATTAAGCCTTTATACCCTCTGTTAATTAATCTGAGATTAATTTTAAGCCATGGTTAATTGAGATTATAAAAATACAAGGTGTATGCACAAATTGCCATTTTCACCTCATGCATGGAATGGCTACGTGAACAGTGCACAAAGAGGGCACAAATTCACTCAAAATCAGCCCAGGCACACATTAGAATTGGAAATATGTTCATGTGATCAACCAATTTTGATTTTAGCAATTTTCCTTCAAAAATAACATGCATGAGCAAATGGTTGTATGAGTGAATTTCATGCCAAGTAATGAGTTATTTGAAAAATTCATGTCATGAGGAGAATTATGCAAAAAGGAGCACTCAAATTGGAGTCTTGGTTCAAAAGATATGGCCATTTGAATTTTCATGCACCCTTTGCAATGATTTGATCATAACTCCTTAACCATTCATCATAAATTCATGATCTTGGACTTTCTGGAAATGGGAGAGAAGGATCTTTAACTTTGATGTTGGACAAAATTTCATTTGAAGCTTCTTTGATGTTGGAAAGTTGAGTTGAAGTTGGTCCAAAAACTTGCCATTTTTGGAAACTTAAAATTACAGGTCACTTTCCATTATTGGAAACTTTTGATCTGGCTTCAAAATCTTCAATGTAGACACTTGTCATGATGAATGAACCTCTTTGGGACATGAATGAAGTTTCTTAAACCATTTCTCCACCTCCTAGCCCTCAGTTGACTTTCAGTTGACTTTTATGGGCCTCAGATGACTTGGACATGTACTGATGACTTTTGAGCCTCTAGCCTTTGGTCAAGTTGCTTCAAAATGATCCTTGATTCACATAAATTCTCTAGAACAAACATAGGGCCTCCATCTCATGGAAATGCTTGGTCTCTTGCACAGATGAATCCTCTTGCTAGTCTTGACTGATGAAATGCCATGCACTATGCAGTGTTAATGTAATGTTTAATGTCCTAAAAAATGTTATTGCAACGTCAATGACCTAAAAATGAAATGAATGTACAAATGGGGGGGTGCAAATTTGAGGTGCTACAGCTGCCCCTATTCAATCAGCTGGGAACCTGAACGGATGAGAGCAACGACTGTCAGACCTTCAAGGTACACAGGGATTGAATACCAAAGAACCGTAGAAATTTGCACTCTGCGGGAGATGAACGAAAACAGACAGTCGACTTGATGTACACTGACATCAAGGAAAGCGAGGTCATTTACCGATGGCGGCTTGAACAGTCGACTTGATGTACACTGACATCAAGGAAAGCGAGACCATTTACCGATGGCGGCTTGAACAGTCGACTTGATGTGCACTGACATCAAGGAAAGCGAGGCCATTTACCGATGGCAGTTTGAAAAGTCGACTTGATGTGCACTGACATCAAGGAAAGCGAGGCCATTTACCGATGGCGGCTTGAACAGTCGACTTGATGTGCACTGACATCAAGGAAAGCGAGGCCAATTACCGATGGCGGCTTCGACTGGAGAGGAACAAGATGTTCACAACGGGAACCCGACAAGACGTTTACCGACGACTCTACTGGGGATTTTGAAAAGATACATGACCCAACATTGACCGATGATTGGGGAAACAAGATATACAACAAGACGTCAACGGACGAATGGGAAAAACTCGACGTTTACCGACATCGAAAGATGATGTTTACCGACACCAAAGGAAGGACGACTAGACATTTACCGATGACTGGAATAAGGATATTAAACCAGACGTCAACGGACGAATGGGAAAAACTCGACGTTTACCGACACCAACGTAGGGGTGACTGTAAGACCCCAATTTTGTCCCTAAGATCCCTCATGGCATCATATCATAACATTGCATTGCCTCAAGGATCATTGGACACCTTGCTTCCTTCCCTATGGGTGAGATCCCCTTGAGAGTGGTTCTTGGTCACCAAGCATTGCTTGCATATGTATATCATTGCTTTTCTTTTAATCACTAACCAAAATGTACAAAAATATGTCATTAACCTTTGTTACTTGCAGCTTAAGCAGTCAACAGTCAAGGCATCACGTGAATCCATGGTGCAAAGAGCAGATGGTATTTTCTTGAGATATGGATCATGTGATCATTACATGAAGCTTATTTGAGCTATAGGTACATTTTGGAGCAAATTCCCAAGTGGCAAAGGCCCCAAATTCATCAGAACATTTTCAGGTCATCTAAGGGCCAATGCAGTCAACTGAAAAGTCAACTGTGGGTTTTGAGTGTGGAAATTGAGTTTCTTCATCCCATTCATGTCCAAATCATGCTTATCCATCATTTCAAAGATCAAGGTTGAAGAATTTAAAGTCAAGACAAAATTTTCCAAAAATGGAAAGTGACCTATAATTTCAACTTTCCAAAAATGGCAAGTTTTTGATCCAACTTCAACTCAACTTTACAACATCAAATAAGCTTCAAATGAAATTTTGTCCAACATGAAAGTTGAAGATATCTCTCTCCCATTTCCAAAAAGTCCAAGATCATGAGAATCTGATGAATGGTTGAGGAGATATGATCCAATCATTGCCAAGTGTGCATGGAACTTCAAATGGCCATATCTTTTGATCCATAACTCCAAATTTGGTGGTTCTTTTTGCATTTTGCTTCTCATGACATGAGCTTTTCAAAACATTCACCACATTGCATGAATTGTCATCACATGATCACTTGCATATCCATGCCTTTTTTGGAGGGAAATTGCAAAATTCAAAAATGGTGCATTGTATGGACTTTCTACCATTGCCATTGAGTTTAAAAGATGATTTTAAGTGACTTTGATGAAGGAGATGGTACTGTTCACGTGGGTTTACTACATGCACCATGCATTTTTGAGATTTTTCAAAACACATTATTTCCATTAACCAAATTAAGTATGGATTAGCAAGGTGATTAAGAAAGCATATAAATACCTAAATCTAACAGAATTTGAGAGAGGTTAATCATTTTTCACCATTGCATGATCCAAATTCTCTCTCCCTCTAAAATTTTCTCTCATTCATAATTCAAATTTTCTTCAAATAACATTGCAATTTTATGTCATATTCTTGTTCTCTGGTATGAATTGAGTGCAGATCAAGGGTTGAATTGGTGAATTCGAGCAGGAGTTGTGCATAGCAAGCTCATGAAGGTGAAGATGGAAATTCTGTTTTGAGCTAGATCCAGCACTTGTCAAGCTTCCTTTTCTTCATCAAACATCATCACAAGCATCATAGAGTAGATTTGGATCATTACAAGCTGTAGATCGTGCGAATTCAAGAACTGCTCTTCAAGAGGTTCAGTTTTCGAATCTCTTAATTCTCAAATTCATTGCCATATTCTTGATGATTCTGGTGAAAAAATCACATGAAATGATGCATTATTGAGTTAGATATGAATGATTCAAGTTTTGTGCACAAATTTTCTTTTGCTCGATTCTCTCTTGTTATGTTGAATTATGCTTAGCTATTACTCAATCTGTAATCACCATTGGAAGATCTTTGAAATGATGTGCTTGTTGTTGATTTCTGGAAAAATTCTGGAAAATTGCATGAAGTTCATGCACTGTTCATCTTCGTCTTCATGGAGAAGACGAAGTAGCGTCGGTTTAGCGTCAGATTTGTGTCCAATTGGTTTCGCTAGGGTTTACAGGTGAAACTGTGTCATTTCACACAGCGCGCGCTCACATTCAAATGTTCACCGAATTCGATTCTGGCGCATAACAATTATTCAAATGCATTCATATTTTATGATTTCCCTCCATTTTACATGCTACATGTTCATATTTGATTTTTTTTTCCAACTTCAAAAACTCATAACAAATTGAAAAATGATCCAAAAAATGCCTGGTTTTTTGCTACTTGTTCCTTAGGATGTCTAGAATTTAATAATGATAAATTCTGAAGTTGTGCATGGCTGGATTTTGGTTTGTGCTAGACTTTGTGATCATGTGTACATTTGTGACCTTGCTCCATTCATCTTATTGTGAAATGCTTGATTTTAATCCAAATTGCTTGAAATTTTACATGATGATTCTAGACACATTGATGGATGTTTTAGGCTTGGTTTGGTATTTTTCTCATTCACCATTTCTGTTTTATGCACATGTTTGCATGGTGTGACAATTTGTGTCACACATTTGGTTATTCAACTTGTGCAATTTAATTTCCATACCAAATGATCTTTGATGCTTCTGATTTTTCCAGAATTATTTGAATCATTTCTGTTTTGATTTGGAATTTTCATTCATGATGATCAAATATGAGCTTTGAAGTTGTCTTTGACTTCCTTTGCACATGAAATGCTTTTTCTTGATGATTTTGATGTAATCCTTTTTAGGACATGTTAATATGTGTTTGAAGTTGCATTGTGTTGAATTTTAGCTCATGTTTTGAATTTTTTCTTCACCTTTGACCCTAGGCTTTGCCCTAGTGGTTTGGACTTACATTTGAGCTTCGAATTTCAGGACCAAGCATCCAAATTCCATGGTTAATGTTTCTTCATCATTTGAATGTTGATATTTGCTTTTGATTGCTAACATTTGGATGTTTTGTAGGTTGATGATAACTCACTTGAGTTTGCCTTATGGCTTATATGTTGTACATTGGGATTGTCTGTTGGTTATTGACTGTTGTCTGTTTGTCTGTGTATTGTACTAATCTGCTTAGTTGTTTACACAAGTACCTAAGTTGCTTTAAGTTCATTTGAACTTTGCTTTGCTTTGCTTGTGGTTGGCATACCACCTAGGTATAATCCCTAATCTTCATGTAGTCTGGAAGACCTGTCATGTAACTTTGGCAGGCACCTGTCTGAAGCCCTCCTTAAGAGGCCATGTCTTTGATTGTTTATATTTGTGCCAAGCAGGTTAAGTCCTCTTAAGAGGCAATTGACAGATAAAAGGGATGTGCAATCCATCCCCTGCTATTCAGTTGTGTCATTCACTTTGCTCACACCATGTGTTGATGCATTGTGAATAAGAACCCAAGATCTTATAGAGTCAATCATTTGTGGAGAAGAGTTCCCTCATTCTGAACTCCCACACATTCTATTGATTAAAGCTCTCCCAGGCCAGGGATAAGAGCTATGAGGCATAACCCTCATCTCCATTTCATCTGCTTCACCCTAACTCTCAATGTTAGGGTTAAGAGCTCAAAACACCTATACAATATTGGCTTGTTTAAAGCCCAACCTCGATTGAGCCTCTTGATTGTGTATAGTGTGTGCTTACTGATTGCTTGATTGCTTAACTGTGCATCTTTCATGTTTGCTTTTGCATATCTACTTGCATCATTCCATGTGCTTGCTTTTTGCTTTTCATAGCATGTTTGTTTATGTGAGGAGTCAGATGTAAGGCCATTGATTGGTTATCTGTTTCCTATGATCATTTGTTGTGGAGTCAGGTGTAAGTCCATAGATTGGTTACCTGTTTCCTTGTTTGTTTTGTCCATTGAGGAGTCAATTGTAAGTCCATTTATTGGCAGTTGTTTCCTATGATCTGGTAGGAGTTGGGATTAAGACCATTGATTGGCATCCCATTTCCTTGGAGTCGAGTGTAGGACCATTTATTGGCAACTTGTTTCCTTTTGCTTATTGCATTTGTTTCCTTTGCTTTGTGAGATTAGTGTAAGTCCATTGATTGGCATCTGGTATCCATGTTTTCTTTGTTTTGTGAGGCTAGTGTAAGTCCACTGATTGGCATTTGGTTTCCATTTATGTTGTTTGTTTGCCTTGTTTGTTGCCTATTCCAAAGGAATCACTTGGATCATCTACATATGATCTCAAGAGGTGAACTCCTAAGAAGTTTTGCATCCCTTAACCTCCCATCCTTTTTGTTCTTTAAACCTCCATTTGCATGTTAATCCAAAACCAAAAATATTATGCAAACATTTTCATTTCTTTTCAAACTAGAAACCTAGGCCTTAAGCCTTTGATTTTTCAAACTTCATTTTCATAATACTTCTTCTGAATTGAATCTAATGTCAACTTTGACTTCATTTTTGTGAATAATCCTAATTGACTAATTACACTCATTCAATTGTTTTGTGGCTTTGTCCACTTCTTGATAAGTTTTCATACATTAGCCATAGATCTCAATTATCTTAGTGGTTGATGTGAATCTCACCTTTTGTCCTTAGTGATTGAATTGTAAGACTTCCTTGCTTATTATAGGGCATGGTCTCTCACTAGCAAGTTGAAGCTTTTCTCACATGGTGGACTTGTGGTTGTATAGGTTGAGTTTTCTCCCGTGGATAATGAAAGACCTTAGGGCTTTTGTTTAAAATCAACTAACTCATATTTTGGAAATCTTTTAGCCGAACTACGAGGTTTTGATCCTTTAAAGGTACGTAGGCAATGGTTATCCATCCAAACACAAAAATAATAAAATTTGTGTACTCTTTTCTCATCCTCCCAATCAATGTTTGCACAATAAATATTTTCATAAACAATATCTTTTGCAACAATTTGTGAAAAGGGTTCCCTAGGAGTACCTAGGATGCTTTGGGTGCCTAACACCTTCCCTTTGCATAATTACCCCCTTACCCAGATCTCTGTACCTTTTTCATTAGTTTTCTATGTGTAAAACTTCTTAGGCTTTTGTTCGCTTTTTAGCCATTCCTTTGGATAAATAAAAGTGCGGTGGCGACTCTATCTTTGTATACTTTGCTTTTGATTTAGTCAATAAATCATAAAGTGACGAATACACCGCTACAGAAAAGTGGCGACTCTGCTTGGGAATCAGGTTTCCTAGTTGGGTTTGCCAACTTTTCACAATGGTTGTGATATATTGTTTATGACATATTTTTGTACAATTTGGGATTACTGTATTGCTTGTAATGATTGATTTGCTTGATATATCAATTGCTTGCTTGCTTGGTGATCTCTGTGAGATGAGTTCTATACCCGAACTCGAGTGCACCCTATGATAGGAGAATGGCATAGTCTCGTCGACTTGTGTGGAGTTATTCCTTAGCAAGTTGACTTGCGAGTCCATTCACTTGATGGAGGTCATGTTGGATTAATGATGTCACATAAGTTATTTGTGGTTAGGCATTATTCTTTCAGTATGTGCCGTCGAAGCCAAGGACCTTGGTTTACCAAGCCCATCTTGGCCTATTTTTAGGATGTAGTGCGGAGGTCGTTCAGATGTAAGATCTGATGCGATTGTTACACGATACTACACTCATAAGAGTCTCTCTTGAGAATATTTTTGGAATACGAGTATTCGTTCCTCCGATAATATTCGAAAGATGGGATGATGACTATGGGAACCTCTGGTAGAACATGTTCGGTAGGTTTAAACCATAGTACACTCCCTTTGGGTGGTTCTTAACCGAGACTCCATGCTCGTGACTCACAACAAACCCGTGATTCATGGTTGATCCATTCACCCATCGTTAATATCAATGGAACTTGGGTGTCGATAAGGTGAAGACCATAATCCACCAAAATGGATGATTGATATTAAGGATGGTTGAATCGTTCGTATATCGTTAATATCAATGGAACTTGGGTGTCGATAAGGTGAAAATCGTAATCCACCAAAATGGATGATTGATATTAGGGATAATACGAACCATCCCATGACCTTTGTCTGGTGTGCTTTGCTTGATCCTTGAGTGTGATTGTTGCATCCATGCATTCATGCATTCATCTGCATCCATATCATCAGAAAAAGAAAATTTTCAAGGAACTTAAGGGGTTTATTTGCAAAATTTTCAGATATGGAAAGACCAAAAAGGCATACAAAGAAGTACAACTTTAGACAGCCCGATCTGAAAGAGTTAAGGAATCTGACATCTTATGTATTAGATCCCTTGGGTTTCAAAGCTCGTTATGGGAAGCTTCTGCCTCTGCTGACTACTCAGGTTGATGAGGGATTAATGGGAACTCTGGTTCAATTCTATGATCCTCTGTATCACTGCTTCTCTTTTCCAGACTTTCATCTATTGCCTACCCTTGAGGAGTATGTGCATCTTGTGGGTATTCCGATTTTGGATCAGGTGTCGTTCAGTGGCTTGGAGAGTATTCCTACTTCCCGAGAGATCGCAGACTTGTTGTACATAGATGAATCCTTGGTTAAAGCTCATATGACTACCAGAGGTGGAATTCAAGGTCTTCCTTCTGAGTTCCTCATCGCTCAAGCTACCGTTTATGGGAAGGCCATGAGTGAGGATGCCTTTGAGGCCATATTTGTGCTTCTCATCTATGGATTGGTATTGTTCCCCAACATCGACAAATTTGTGGATGTGAACGGTATTAGGATCTTCTCGGTTCTTAATCCTGTTCTGACTCTGGTGGGTGATACCTATTTCTCTTTGCACCTGAGGAATGCAAAGGGTGGTGGTGCTATTGTGTGCTGTTTGCCTCTGTTGTATAAGTGGTTTATTTCTCACTTACCTCAGACGGTCGCTTTCAAGGAGAACAAGGGATGTCTACGGTGGTTTACGAGACTCATGTCTCTCACTAATGATGATATCTCTTGGTATGATCGTGCATATGATGGTGTCCAGATTATTGATTCTTGTGGTGAATTCTCCAATGTGCCTCTTCTTGGTACATGTGGTGGGATTAGCTACAATCCGGTATTAGCACGTCGTCAGCTTGGGTTCCCCCTAAAGGATAAACCTAATAACATTTTGTTAGAAGGTGTGTTCTTTCAGGAGGGTAAAGATCCCCAAGGCCTGAAAGCCAGGATGGTTCGCGCTTGGCGCAAGATTCACAAGAAGGGTAGAAGAGAATTGGGTCCGAAGAACTGCATAGCTTTGGAGCCATACACTACTTGGGTGAGGAAGAGAGCATCTGAGTATCTCATGCCATATGATTATCCGAGACCTACACCGTTGGTTGTGGCTGGGCCTTCAACCTTCCCTAACCAAGGCGTAGAGGAGTTGAGAGACGAAGACCTTTCACGTGCTTGGATCTGTGAAAGAGAAGAGTTGCTTCAGCAAATCAAGGAGAAAGATGCTATGATCGAGTTTCTCGAACATCAGGTCATTGATGATCCTGATGATACTTGGACATCTCTACTTCCTCAGTCTTCTAAGTTCTGGAAAAGGAGGTATGGCAGACTCGCCAAAGATAAGGCGGACATGGAAGCAGCATATGAGAGAGAGATCAAGAGGCTTCGTGCAACTTATCTTCCGGCATCCCGAGTTTCTAGGGATCCATAGGATGTTTATTTTCCTTCTCTCTTGTAATAATTGACAATGCTGTACTTCTTTGTTCAAATATATTTGATGAGATATTTTCCATATGCGATTAAAATGATTAATATTCAAAATTGCAAATAATACCCTAAAAATTCGTTCGAAAATAAAATAAATCATTTGCACGAGCATTACATGAATCATTGTGCATAAGCAGGTGTTGGTTCCGGTCTTCTTGTCTGTGGCCTAACTCTGTGCTCTTCATTTATTTTGAAGACAAGCTGACTCATCGATACTACACCAGAGCCAACTCTGCAAGAGTGATGGATCAACTTGAACAAGAGAATCGTGAGCTGAAGGAAGAGGTCGCCAAACTGAGTGCTCTGATGGAGCAGTTTCTAGTTGCGCAGAATCAACCGTCTCCAGCACCTGCAACTCCTCCCCAGAGGACTGTTATATCTAAAGTTGCTTCGTCAACAGTGCCAGCTGCCAGTGCTCATTTTGTGCCAACAGCCATTTCGCCTGGGTTTCCATGGGGTATGCCTCCTGGTTTTATGCCTGATATTCCAGCTCCGACATTTGCTTCTATGCCGGCATCTAGCCCGGTCCTTGCGATGCCTCCTCCTGTCGTGCATACCATTCCCAGGGTAGACGACACCATCTATCATTCTGAGCCGTCTGAGGGCCCAGATGTTAATGAAAAGATGGATGCTATGAATGACCAATTCCTTGAGCTCCGCAAGGAATTGAAGACCCTTCGAGGGAAGGATTTGTTCGGCAAATCTGCGACCGAACTCTGTTTGGTTCCCGGTGTTAAGATACCTGTCAAATTCAAAGTCCCTGACTTTGAGAAGTATAAGGGGAACACCTGCCCTCTCAGCCACCTGGTTATGTATGCCAGGAAAATGTCTACTCAGATGGATAATGATCAGCTGCTGATTCATTATTTTCAGGATAGTTTGTCCGGTGCAGCTCTTCGGTGGTATATGAGCCTAAATAGTGCAAACATCCGTTCCTTCAATGATCTTGGCGAAGCCTTCGTCAAGAAATACAAATACAACGTGGATATGGCTCCCGACCGTGATCAACTCAGAGCCATGTCCCAGAAGGCAAAGAGACATTTAAGGAATATGCCCAGAGGTGGCGAGAGCTGGCAGCTCAGATTACTCCTCCGCTGGAAGAGAAGGAGATGACCAAAATCTTTTTGAAGACTTTGAGTTCATTTTACTATGAGCGGATGATAGCTAGCGCTCCCTCTGATTTCACCGAGATGGTGAACATGGGGATGCGTTTGGAGGAAGGAGTCCGTGAAGGACGTTTATCCAAGGATGAAGGCTCTTCTAGCAAGCGGTATAGGGCGTTTGCTAAGAAGAAAGATGGGGAAGCTCATGCTGTGCAATCCCATGCTAAACCAAGAAGACCCTCTGCCAAGAGGAAGCCTGTGCGTCATGCCAGCAACCAGCATCAGGTGGCTCATATAGCACCTGTCTTCCGTGATAATCAACAATATTAGCATAATCAGCAACAACCTCAACAATATCAACAGCAACATCGTCCTCAGCAACAGGCTTACCAGCCTCGCAACAACAGTAATCAGACTAATTTGGGTTATGAGAGGAAGAAGATCACTTTCGATCCAATTCCTATGTCATATGCAGAGTTGTATCCCTCTTTATTAGAGCGGAAATTAATTACTCCCAGAGAGCCTCCGGCTGTACCTGCTAACCCGCAGTGGTGGTACAAGCCCGACCAGCATTGTTTTTATCATTCCGGTGCTCCCGGCCACAATGTAGACAATTGCTATCCATTGAAGACTAAGGTTCAAGACCTTATGAGATGCGGCATTCTGAGCTTTGAGGACTCAGGCCCCAATGTTACGAAGAACCCATTGCCCGAGCATGGGAAGTCGGTTAACATGGTCCAGAGTTGCCCTGGCAAATATAAGGTCAAATATGTAAGCCATATTCGACAGTCATCGGTTGAGTTGCATCGGCTGCTGTGTGATTACAGTCATATGGAGCATGACCATGACAAATGCCGTATCTGCTCTATCAACAGACTGGGTTGTCGCCAAGTGCGTAGAGAGCTGCAAAAGCTGTTGGATGATGGGACTATTGAGATTCTTCAGAATAGGAATGTTGATGAAGACGAACCAGAAGTGAATGTGATTTCCCCTGTGTTCAAAATTCCTGAGCCTGTTGTCATTCGTTATGATGGAAGCAAGCAGAAAGTCTCTCCTTCTTTGGTGATTAAGCCTGCAGGCCCTGTGCCTTATTCTTCAGATAGAGTTGTTCCTTTCCGCTATAATCCTGTTGCTGTGGAAGATGGGAAAGAAGTGTTGTTTCCTTCATCCTCCGTTGTTAACATAGCTGATATGAGCGGGTTGACCCGTAGTGGTCGCGTGTTTTCACCTCCGAAGCCTCAGGCTAGAGCTGATTCTGTTGAGCGTCCGGTGGGGAATGCTGTTAATCCTCTGAACCCGGCACTTGCTATTGCTAAACCCTCCTCTGTACAAAAGACTCATACTTCTTCTGTTGGCCCTAGTGGCACCGTGAATGAAGATTATGATGAGATGCTGAGGCTCATCAAGAAGAGTGAGTACAACGTTGTAGACCAGCTTCTACAAACGCCGTCCAAGATCTCCGTGTTATCTTTGCTTCTAAATTCAGAACCCCATAGGGAGGCTCTGCAGAAAGTTCTGGACGTGGCTTATGTTGATCACGATGTCACTATAGAACAGTTTGATAGTATTTTTGCAAACATTACTGCTTGCAACACTTTGAGTTTCTGTGACGCTGATCTCCCTGAGGAGGGAAGAGACCACAACATGGCTTTACATATATCCATGAATTGCAAGAACGACGCCATGTCCAACATGCTGGTGGACACTGGGTCATCTTTGAATGTATTTCTAAAATCCACTCTTTCGAGATTGTCATATCAAAGGCCTCCCATGAGGCAGAGTGGTGTTGTTGTGAAAGCTTTCGATGGGTCGCGTAAGACCGTGATTGGGGAAGTTGATCTCCCAATCATGATTGGACCAAGTGATTTCCAAGTTACCTTTCAGGTTATGGATATCCACCCATCTTATAGTTGTCTCCTTGGTAGACCATGGATTCACGAGGCTGGCGCCGTGACATCCACCCTACACCAGAAGCTGAAATTCGTTAAGAATAAGAAACTGGTCGTGGTAGGGGGAGAAAAGGCTCTCCTGGTTAGCCACTTGTCTTCTTTCTCATACATTGATGCTGAGGATGAAGTTGGAACTCCTTTCCAAGCTTTATCTATTGCTGAGCCAATTGAGAAGAAGTCTCCTTCATTTGCTTCCTATTGTGATGCAAAACTGGCCATTGAATGTGGTGCAGTTGGTGGGTTAGGAAAGATGATTGAGCTTGAAGATAATAAATCCCGGGCTGGCATTGGCTATTCTTCAGGGGTCTTCAATGAGAAAGGGTTGTTCAAGAGTGGAGGTTTCATCCACGCCGATCAAGCTGAGGAAGCTGTTGCTATTCTAGAAGAGGATGCAGAGGATATTGGCAATTTTGTCATCCCTGGCGGGATCTGCCACAATTGGGTCGTTGCGGATGTTCCTACAGTCATTCATAGATCAGCGTAATATGTTCACTTTGTTAAAAACCCTTCTCCCATGCCAAAAGGAGAAGTGATGACATTGTTGGCATCATATATACAATGATATTTCATTCAATAAAGCATGTTAAATGTTTGTTTTTCCATTTGTTTTCACTTTTTGCTTTTTTGCATGAAATCGATGATCACAAAAAACCCTAAAACAAGAATAAAAGCAATCTTTTCATCTGCATAATGATTTGTTTGTTTAAATTCTAAAGTTTTTCATTAACCAAAATCATTATGCAGGTTGGTTCTAAAACCCATTGAACATAATGATCCAACGCCATCTCCCAATTTCGAATTCCCTATATTCGAAGCAGAGGAAGATGATGTTGAAGAGATTCCTGATGAGATTACCCATCTACTTGAGCATGAAGAGAAGATCATTCAGCCGCACCTTGAGAATCTGGAAACAGTCAACTTGGGGTGTGAAGATTGTGTTCGAATGGTGAAGATTGGGGCACTCCTTGAAGAGTCTGTCAAGAAGCAGTTGATCAGTTTGCTACGAGAATATTCCAATATCTTTGCTTGGTCGTATGAAGACATGCCGAGTCTAGATACAGATATTGTGCAACATTTCCTGCCGCTGAAGCCTGAGTGTGTGCCTGTGAAGCAGAAGCTCAGAAGAACTCATCCAGATATGGCAGTGAAGATCAAAGAGGAAGTTCAGAAGCAAATTGATGCGGGGTTTCTGGTGACTTCCACATATCCTCAATGGGTGGCCAATATTGTTCCTGTGCCTAAGAAAGACGGAAAAGTCCGTATGTGTGTTGATTACAGAGATTTGAATAAAGCTAGTTCAAAAGATGATTTTCCTCTACCACACATTGATATGTTGGTAGACAATACAGCTAAATTCAAAGTCTTCTCGTTTATGGATGGATTTTTCGGATATAATCAAATCAAGATGGCACCTGAGGATATGGAGAAGACAATATTCATCACACCTTAGGGAACATTCTGTTATCGAGTGATGCCCTTCGGTTTGAAGAACGCTGGAGCCACGTATCAACGTCCTATGACTACCTTGTTTCATGATATGATGCACAAGGAGATAGAGGTCTATGTCGATGATATGATTGCTAAGTCACGAACGGAAGTTGAACATATTGAGCATTTGTTGAAGCTTTTTCAGCGTCTGAGGAAGTTCAGGCTTCGTCTGAATCCGAACAAATGTACATTTGGAGTCCGTTCTGGCAAGTTATTGGGTTTTGTTGTCAGCGAGAGAGGTATTGAGGTTGATCCTGCAAAGGTCAAAGCAATACAAGAGATGCATGCGCCCAAAACTGAAAAGCAAGTCTGAGGTTTTCTTGGCCGCTTGAACTATATTTCCAGATTTATATCCCACATGACTGCCACATGTGCGCCGATATTCAAGCTCCTCCGGAAAGATCAGTCTCATGATTGGACCGAGGACTGCCAAAAAGCTTTCGACAGTATCAAAAAGTATCTATCTGAACCTCCGATCTTGTCTCCGCCTATAGAAGGAAGACCTTTGATCATGTATCTGACTGTTCTTGAAGACTCGATGAGTTGTGTACTCGGTCAGCAAGATGAATCAGGGAAGAAGGAATCTGCTATCTACTACCTGAGTAAGAAGTTCACTGATTGTGAGTCTCGATACTCAATGCTTGAGAAGACGTGTTGTGCTTTAGCTTGGGCTACTAAGCGCTTGCGACAGTACATAATAAATCATACAACTTGGTTGATATCCAGAATGGATCCAATCAAGTATATCTTCGATAAGCCTGCTTTAATTGGGAGAATTGCCCGTTGGCAGATGTTGTTGTCTGAGTATGATATCGAGTATCGAGCTCAGAAAGTTATCAAAGGTAGTATCTTGGCTGACCATTTAGCGCACCAGCCGATTGAAGATCATCAGTCTGTTCAGTACGACTTCCCAGACGAGGAAATTCTGTATTTGAAGATGAAAGATTGTGATGAGCCTACACTTGATGAAGGTCCGGAACCTGGTTCCAGATGGACGATGGTGTTTGATGGCGCTGTAAATCAGTACGGAAATGGTATTGGGGCAGTAATCATCACTCCTCAAGACGCACATATTCCGTTTACAGCAAGGCTAACTTTCAAATGCACGAATAATATGGCGGAGTACGAAGCCTGTATCATGGGATTAGAAGAGTGCATTGATCTAAGGATCAAGCATCTTGATGTGTTTAGTGATTCGACCCTGGTTGTCAATCAGATCAAGGGTGAGTAGGAGACGAATCAACCCAGTCTCATCCCATACAGAGATTATGCGAGGAGGATTTCGAAGTTCTTTACAGAAGTTGACTTTCATCATATTCCTCGAGAGGATAATCGGATGGCATATGCTCTTGCTACGCTTGCTTCAACGATTGTAGTCAAGTATTGGAATGAAGTTCCCAATATCACTGTGATGCGCTTGGATAGACCAGCTCACGTGTTTGCAGTTGAAGAAGTGAATGATGACAAGCCTTGGTATTTTGATATCAAGAATTTCCTCCAGAACCAGGCCTACCCGCTTGGGGCATCTGTGAAAGATAGGAAAACTTTGAGAAGGTTGTCAGGCAGTTTCTACCTCAGTGGTGAAGTGTTGTATAAGAGGAATTTTGACATGGTTTTGCTCAGATGCGTGGATAGACACGAAGCAGACCTGTTGATGACTGAGGTCCATGAGGGTTCATTTGGTACTCATTCCAATGGACATTCCATGGCTAGAAAGATGCTGAGAGCAGGCTACTATTGGCTGACAATGGAGTCTGACTGCTGCAAATATGTGAAGAAATGCCACAAGTGTCAGATTTACGCGGATAAGATTCATATTCCTCCGACACTTCTGAATGTAATTTCATCACCATGGCCTTTCTCTATGTGGGGAATCGACATGATCGGCATGATTGAACCGAAGGCGTCCAACGAACACAGGTTTATTCTCGTAGCAATTGACTACTTCACCAAATGGGTTGAAGTGGCGTCATATGCGAATGTGACCAGGCAGGTGGTCGTGAAGTTTATCAAGAATCAGCTGATTTGCCGTTATGGTGTGCCTGATAAGATCATTACTGATAATGGATCTAACTTGAATAATAAGATGATGGAAGAGTTGTGCGCTGAGTTCAAGATTGCACACCATAATTCCTCTCCCTACAGACCCAAGATGAATGGGGCTGTTGAAGCTGCTAATAAGAACATCAAGAAGATTATCCAGAAGATGACATTTACGTACAAAGATTGGCATGAGATGTTGCAATTTGCTTTGCATGGATATCGTACATCTGTCCGCACTTCAACAGGGGCAACCCCTTTTTCTCTTGTCTACGGCATGGAGGCTGTGCTCCCAGTAGAGGTGGAGATCCAATCAATGAGAGTCTTGATGGAAGCTAAGTTGACTGATGCTGAATGGATTCAGAGTCGTTATGACCAACTGAATTTGATTGAAAAGAAGCGATTGACTGCCATGTGCCATGGTCAGTTATATCAGCAGAGAATGAAGAAAGAATTCGATAAGAAGGTCAAGCCTCGTGTGTTCCGAGAAGGTGACCTCGTGCTCAAGAAAGTTGTCTTTCGCGCCCGATTCCAGGGGCAAGTGGACTCCAAACTATGAAGGTCCATATGTTGTCAAGCGAGCCTTTTCAGGCGGTGCTTTGATGCTTACAACAATGGATGACGAGGATTTCACTCGTCCTGTGAATTCAGATGCAGTCAAGAAATACTTTTCCTAAAAAGAAAAACAGAATACCTCGCTAAGTTGAAAACCCGAAAGGGCGGCTTAGGCAAAAATGAGCGTCTCGGTGGAGAACCCGAAAGGGCGATCCAGGCAAAAGTTAGAGACATGAAAAAAAAAAGAATATTTGCATCCCGCTAGATTGAGTACCTTACCCTGGGGCAATCTAGGCAAAAATTAGGGATTTGGCAAGTAACTGCATCCTGACAAGACTTTCTGTTCCGCAGCTGTCTTTTCGTCAAAGATCCTTGATTCGTCGTCAACTGAGGCTTCGAATACATCGGATTCAAATTGGTAAAGAAATGGTCATTATGTTCAATGTAGCCCTCTTCCAGTATATATCACCGATTTCAAATTTGTACAGATCTATGAAGTCTTGCCATTTGCAGGCTACCATTCCATCAAATAAATTTGAGCTTTTATCCAATTATTTGCACTCTTATTTGTTTCAATTCAACAAATGTTTTGCATGTTTTAATTGATAAAATGTCATTGTTTTAAACAAATAAATTTTTCAAGAAAAATTTGTTTTTAAACAAAGTGAACATTCACAATGATGAAAGGATACTTAAGAAATTCTCAAGTGCTCTCCCAAGGGTGGCATGATTTCCAACAGGGTAAGACATTTGTTCATATTCTTGGTAAGGTTGTATCCTCTTTCTCCAGATTGTTGTTGGGGTTGTTCCCCAAGTAGAGCTTCTGTTGAGATTTTGTGTTCCCAGAGCAGAGTGCTTGTTGGAAACTTCAGTTTTCCTCTCCAACAGCATTCTCTCCCCAGCATGGTTGCTTTCCTTTTGGAAGATTCGGTAGTTGGTGGGTTGACACCCCGATACTTCGTCATTTTCCTCTGTGAAGTCGCCAACGGAGTTGTTGATATTGATGTACTTCATCTATGCAATCTCTCCAACAGGGTGTTTTATTGAGGTTTTCACCCCCTCCCTTCAGCGGAGGAGTGATTCTTTCCTCCTCAGCAGTTGTGGTTCCTTTTGGAAGGTTCAGTTTTTGGTGGTTGATCCCCAGTTCTCCTTCTCTGCCTCAAATAAACCCCTAGTAGATTTGTGGTGGTGGACTGTATCTGTGAGGATTTGTCCCTGCAGAGATTTAGGTGATTTCCTGATGCTTTTGATCCCCAGTAGAGTGGCTTGTGTGTGCAGAATCTACTTGTGTGATCTATTCTCCCTCAGTGGGTTTATCCCTAATGGAGTGGCTGACAGTATCCCCAGTAGAATTGCTTGTACGGCCGAATTCTACTTGTGTGTTCTGTTTTTTTCAGCAGTTTCTGCCTGTGCAGTGAACTCCGTTTCCCAGCTGAGACTGATGATCCCCCTGTAGAAATCTCGTGATTTCTCCACTTCCCCAACAAATTTTCTTTTGTGGCAGTTTCTGCCTGTTGTAGACTTATGTTCCCCAGTTGGGTTGATTGATGATCCATCACTCAGAGATTTTGTGATTTCTTTGATATCTCTGATCTTTTGCTCTCCAGCAGATCTTTGCTTTTTAGCATTCAGATCTCCAGCAGATTGGCTTTCTAGTTGGATTTCTTGGATTTTCCTCTGGAAGTGTAGTACCGGGATTTTGATTCCTGGACCTGTTTGTGTTAGATATGTCTGTTTTGTCAGCATTCATCAAACATAAATCACGCATATTCATGCATATTTTCAACATTCAGATATTCATGTTGCATTTTTTGCCATATATCTTTTGTTTGTTGTCTCCTGCTAAATGGTGATATAGATCTCTCTAGTAGATCTCCCCAAGCAAATGTCGGGTGTCTAATCTCTCAATTTAGAGTCATCCCCATAAGCAGAAAGTGTTTGTCATTCCTTCTGCAGTTCCCCACTTAGATATATCCTCGTGGATGACGGTTGTTTCCGTTTCCTCCCAACACATATATTGGGATGGGTTTTCCCTATTGAGTTATATCCTCATTAGGACGAGTCTTGATTCAGTTTGCCTTTTTGGTTTGATCCTGAATTGGCCGTTTTTCAACTGTCTCCTGTGCTTCCCTGTGGAGTAAATGAATAAATTGCCCAGTAACCGGCAATAGTTCATCTTATCCCCAGCGGAGGTTTTGGGCCTTCTACCCCGTACCCGGTAGTTGTAAGTCCTATCTTTTTGGTTTTCTACCCAGTAACCGGTAGTTGTAAATCCTGTGTACCTTTTTCCCTTTTTGAGGAATTTGTGGTTGTTTACCCAGATTTTGGTATTTGGGAACTTGTTGTTCCTCATCAAGAGTCGGTGGTTTTCTACCCGGTATTCGGTAGTCGTAAATCCTATTTTCTTGCTCTCCAGCAGAGTTAGTGGTTTGCTACCCAGTAACAGGTAGTTATAAACCCTATTTTGTTTCCCCGTGCGGAGTTGTGATTCCTTTCACTCCCCACGCAGAGGTTTTGGTTTTCTACCCCGTATTCGATAGTTGTAAACCCTACTTTTTATCCTCATCAGAGTTGTGGCCCTCTACCCAGTAACCGGTAGTTGTAAGTCCTATCTCTCTTCCCCTAGCAGAGGTAACCTTTGTGGTTCATCCTGGCTGACGGTGGATTTTGCGGTCTTCTACCCAGTATTCGGTAGTTGTAAATCCTATGTTGTTGTTGTCTCCCTAGCGAAGTTTGTGCTTCCTTGTGGAATAGTTGGATGATTGCTCAGTAGCCGGTAATCATTCACCTTATCCTTAGCTGAGTCTTTGGTTTTCTACCCAGTAGTCGGTAGTGGTAAGCCTTTTGTTTCCTCAGCCAGAGTCTTTGGTCTTCTACCCCGTATTCAGTAGTCGTAAATCCTTTGTTCTCCCCTTTGCCGAGTTAACCTTGTTGTTCATCCTAACCGATGACGGTTACTCGTCTGTGGTTTTCTACCCAGTATTCGGTAGATGTAATCCCTTCTTTGTGGTTATCTTCATTCAGTATTCGATGTTGATATTCCCTCGTCTGGGTAATTGCTCTGAGTAAGCAATTATATCCCCAGCATAGTTTCGTGGATAATTGCCGGATGCTAGCAATTTTATCCTCAGTGGGTCCTTTCACCGTTTGCCAGTGATTTGTTCCCCGGATCATTGATTTTTTATCAATGCATCCCCAGTGAGTCCTCTTTCATTTACCCGTTTGATTGGTAATGATGGTTGCTCCCTTTGATTGGTCATCTTTATATACCTAGTTTTGGTATCCCGATGCCTTTCTTTTCGGTCGATTTATCCTTTATTAACCCAGTAACCGGTTGTGGATAATCTTCCATGCGAGTATACTATCCATGTTCTGACGGTAATGGATAATATATCTCATGCACTCTTCAGTCGAAGCCTGTAGTGTTTCCCTAGTCGAGTAAGATTCGTTTTCCCTTTGCGGAATCGAATATTTTTCCCCTCTTTTTTTGAGCGTATCTCCCAGTAACCGGTGATATGTCTCCTGGATAATTGCCGGATACTTGCAATTTATCCCCTGCGAGTTATCTTTCGTCTACCCTGTTTGTTGTTGGTAACGATTGTTTCTCTTTTCGGTCGGTCACCTATTATATGCCCAGTAACCGGTATCCCTGGTGTTCCTTCCATGCGAGTATATTATCTACGTTCTGACGGTAATAGATAATGTACCTCATGCGAGTATACTATCCACGTTTTGACGGTAATGGATAATATATCTCATGCACTCTTTGGTTGAAGTCTTTTGTCCTTCCCCATTTGAGTAAGATTCGTTTTCCCGTTGCGGAATCGAATGTCCATCCTATAAGTCGATTTTCTTTTTCAAGCCCTCCTTTCGGATGATGAGTGTTTTGGCAGTAAAAACCAATTCACGTCTTTGGTTGGTCACCTATTATATACCCAGTAACCGGTATCCCTGGTGTTCCTTCCTTTCTGCTCCCTATTATGACTTTGGTCCCTTGTGGAGTCAAATTTTCCTGAGTTGATGTACCTTTTTCAGGTCTTTCTCAGATGTTTGGTTGATTGATATCTCTCACCCTTATACCGGTCTTAGATATTCGTTCTTCCTGAGCTTGTTGTTCTTTCACCCAGTAACGGGTGTTTAGATCACATGTCTCTTTGAGCTTGTTACCCAGTAACCGGTAACACCTCATCTTGCAGATTTTCCCCAGGAGAGTATCTTTGTTAGACATTCCCCAGTGGAGTTTCTGTTGTGTTTCAACCTTTTGCTGTATTGGCGTTTTCCCCAATATATGCAGTTTTCCCCGGCAGGGAGGTTCTGTGTGAATCTTTTCCCCAGTCCGAGTCCGGATTTTTTATCCGAAGTATCCTTTGTAGATAGTTGTGCTGTATTGGTGTTTTCCCCAATACACGCATCTTTGAGTCAGCTTGAGTCTTTTCATTGGATTTGTCTTCCTTTGGAACTCTTTTCCCCAGTTTGAGTCCTTTACTCCCCAGTGAGGTCTCCAGTCCAATCGCGTGTCCTGCTCACGCAGTGTCAGTTCTTTTTTCCCCTAATTCAGAGTCGTGTCCTGCTTACGCATTCTTTTCTTTTTATTATCCCCATAAGAGTCCTGTTAGAGTCTCTGTTCCTGGTGAGTGTATTACTCCAATGGATCGTCTTTTCTTTGTGGACCCATATTCCCCACAGAGTTTGTTTGCTTTACATGCACACATCTGCATCATGAGGTCTCTTAGGGACCAAAAATTTGTCTCATTACTGTTATTTAAGCCCATTCTACCGCGTCGAAATGAAGATTTTGGCCTTCACTTCTCCGGCTAGAATGACCTTAAATAGGGGCATCTGTAAGACCCCAATTTTGTCCCTAAGATCCCTCATGGCATCATATCATAACATTGCATTGCCTCAAGGATCATTGGACACCTTGCTTCCTTCCATGTGGGTGGGATCCCCTTGAGAGTGGTTCTTGGTCACCAAGTATTGCTTGCATTTGTATATCATTGCTTTTCTTTTAATCACTAACCAAAATGTACAAAAATATGTCATTAACCTTTGTTACTTGAAGCTTAAGCAGTAAACAGTCAAGGCATCAAGTGAATCCATGGTGCAAAGAGCAGATGGTATTTTCTTGAGATATGGATCATGTGATCATTACATGAAGCTTATTTGAGCTATAGGTTCACTTTGGAGCAAATTCCCAAGTGGCAAAGGCCCCAAATTCATCAGAACATTTTCAGGTCATCTAAGGGCCAATGCAGTCAACTGAAAAGTCAACTGTGGGTTTTGAGTGTGGAAATTGAGTTTCTTCATCCCATTCATGTCCAAATCATGCTTATCCATCATTTCAAAGATCAAGGTTGAAGAATTTGAAGTCAAGACAAAAGTTTCCAAAAATGGAAAGTGACCTATAATTTCAACTTTCCAAAAATGGCAAGTTTTTGATCCAACTTCAACTCAACTTTCCAACATCAAATAAGCTTCAACTGAAATTTTGTCCAACATGAAAGTTGAAGATCTCTCTCTCCGATTTCCAAAAAGTCCAAGATCATGAGCATCTGATGAATGGTTGAGGAGATATGATCCAATCATTGCCAAGTGTGCATGGAACTTCAAATGGCCATATCTTTTGATCCATAACTCCAAATTTGTGGTTCTTTTTTCATTTTGCTTCTCATGACCTGAGCTTTTCAAAACATTCACCACATTGCATGAATTGTTATCACATGATCACTTGCATATCCATGCCTTTTTTGGAGGGAAATTGCAAAATTCAAAAATGGTGCATTGTATGGACTTTCTACCATTGCCATTGAGTTTAAAAGATGATTTTAAGTGACTTTGATGAAGGAGATGGTACTGTTCACGTGGGTTTACTACATGCACCATGCATTTTTGAGATTTTGCAAAACACATTATTTCCATTAACCAAATTAAGTATGGATTAGCAAGGTGATTAAGAAAGCATATAAATACCTAAATCTAACAGAATTTGAGAGAGGTTAATCATTTTTCACCATTGCAAGATCCAAATTCTCTCTCCCTCCACAATTTTCTCTCATTCATAATTCAAATTTTCTTCAAATAACATTGCAATTTTATGTCATATTCTTGTTCTCTGGTATGAATTGAGTGCAGATCAAGTGTTTAATTGGTGAATTCGAGCAGGAGTTGTGCATAGCAAGCTCATGAAGGTGAAGATGGAAATTCTATTTTGAGCTAGATCCAGCACTTGTCAAGCTTCCTTTTCTTCATCAAACATCATCACAAGCATCATAGAGTAGATTTGGATCATTACATGTTGTAAATCGTGCGAATTCAAGAATTGCTCTTCAAGAGGTTCAGTTTTCGAATCTCTTAATTCTCAAATTCATTGCCATATTCTTGTAGATCTTGTGTTCTTGATGATTCTGGTGAAAAAGTCACATGAAATGATGCATTATTGAGTTAGATATGAATGATTCAGGTTTTGTGCACAAATTTTCTTTTACTCGATTCTCTCTTGTTATGTTGAATTATGCTTAGCTATTACTCGATCTGTAATCACTATTGGAAGATCTTTGAAATGATGTGCTTGTTGTTGATTTCTGGAAAAATTCTGGAAAATTGCATGAAGTTCATGCACTGTTCATCTTCGTCTTCATGGTGAAGACGAAGTAGCGTCGGTTTAGCGTCGGATTTGTGTCCAATTGGTTTCGCTAGGGTTTATAGGTGAAACGGTGTCGTTTCACATAGCGCGCACTCACATTCAAATGTTCACCGAGTTCGATTCTGGCGCATAACAATTATTCAAATGCATTCATATTTTATGATTTCCCTCCATTTTACATGCTACATGTTCATATTTGATTTTTTTTCTAACTTCAAAAACTCATAACAAATTGAAAAATGATCCAAAAAATGTCTGGTTTTTTGCTACTTGTTCCTTAGGATGTCTAGAATTTAATGATGATAAATTTTGAAGTTGTGCATGGCTGGATTTTGGTTTGTGCTAGACTTTGTGATCATGTGTACATTTGTGACCTTGCTCCATTCATCTTATTGTGAAATGCTTGATTTTAATCCAAATTGCTTGAAATTTTACATGATGATTCTAGACACATTGATGGATGCTTTAGGCTTGGTTTGGTATTTTTCTCATTCACCATTTCTGTTTTATGCACATGTTTGCATGGTGTGACAATTTATGTCACACATTTGGTTGTTCAACTTGTGCAATTTAATTTCCATGCCAAATAATCTTTGATGCTTCTGATTTTTGTATGATGATTGGATTGGATGTGTTGAATGTTCATGATTTTTTCCAGAATTATTTGAATCATTTCTGTTTTGATTTGGAATTTTCATTCATGATGATCAAATATGAGCTTTGAAATTGTCTTTGACTTCCTTTGCACATGAAATGCTTTTGCTTGATGATTTTGATGTGATCCTTTTTAGGACATGTTAATATGTGTTTGAAGTTGCATTGTGTTGAATTTCAGCTCCTGTTTTAAATTTTTTCTTCACCTTTGACCCTAGGCTTTGACCTAGTGGTTTGGACTTACATTTGAGCTTTGAATTTCAGGACCAAGCATCCAAATTCCATGGTTAATGTTGCTTCATCATTTGAATGTTGATATTTGCTTTTGATTGCTAATATTTGGATGTTTTGTAGGTTGATGATAACTCACTTGAGTTTGCCTTATCACTTATATGTTGTACATTGGGATTGTCTGTTGGTTATTGACTGTTGTCTGTTTGTCTGAGTATTGTACTGATCTGTTTAGTTGTTTACACAGGTATCTAAGTTGCTTTAAGTTCATTTGGACTTTGCTTTGCTTTGCTTGTGGTTGGCATACCACCTAGGTATAATCCCTAATCTTCATGTAGTCTGGAAGACCTGTCATGTTACTTTGGCAGGCACCTGTCTGAAGCCCTCCTTAAGAGGCCATGTCTTTGATTGTTTATATTTGTGCCAAGCAGGTTAAGTCCTCTTAAGAGACAATTGGAAGATAAAAGGGATGTGCAATCCATCCCCTACTATTCAGTTGTGTCATCCACTTTGCTCACACCATGTGTTGATGCATTGTGAATAAGAACCCAAGATCTTATAGAGTCAATCATTTGTGGAGAAGAGTTCCCTCATTCTGAACTCCCACACTTTCTATTGATTAAAGATCTCCCAGGCCAGGGATAAGAGCTATGAGGCATAACCCTCATCTCCATTTCATCTGCTTCACCATAACTCTCAATGTTAGGGTTAAGAGCTCAAAACACCCATACAGTATTAGCTTATTTAAAGCCCAACCTTGATTGAGCCTCTTGATTGTGTATAGTGTGTGCTAACTGATTGCTTGATTGCTTAACTGTGCACCTTTCATGTTTGCTTTTGCATATCTACTTGCATCATTCCATGTGCTTGCTTTTTGCTTTTCATAGCATGTTTGTTTATGTGAGGAGTCAGATGTAAGGCCATTGATTGGTTATTTGTTTCCTATGATCATTTGTTGTGGAGTCAGGTGTAAGTCCATAGATTGGTTACCTGTTTCCTTGTTTGTTTTGTCCATTGAGGAGTCAATTGTAAGTCCATTTATTGGCAGTTGTTTCCTATGATCTGGTAGGAGTTGGGATTAAGACCATTGATTGGCATCCCATTTCCTTGGAGTCGAGTGTAGGACCATTTATTGGCAACTTGTTTCCTTTTGCTTATTGCATTTGTTTCCTTTGCTTTGTGAGATTAGTGTAAGTCCATTGATTGGCATTTGGTATCCATGTTTTCTTTGTTTTGTGAGGCTAGTGTAAGTCCATTGATTGGCATCTGGTTTCCATTTATGTTGTTTATCTGCCTTGTTTGTTGCCTATTCCAAAGGAATCACTTGGATCATCTACATATGATCTCAAGAGGTGAACTCCTAAGAAGTTTTGCATCCCTTAACCTCCCACCCTTTTTGTTCTTTAAACCTCCATTTGCATGTTAATCCAAAACCAAAAATATTGTGCAAACATTTTCATTTCTTTTCAAACTAGAAACCTAGGCCTTAAGCCTTTGATTTTTCAAACTTCATTTTCATAATACTTCTTCTGAATTGAATCTAATGTCAACTTTGACTTTATTTTTGTGAATAATCCTAATTGAATAATTACACTCATTCAATTGTTTTGTGGCTTTGTCCACTTCTTGATAAGTTTTCATACATTAGCCATAGATCTCAATTATCTTAGTGGTTGATGTGAATCTCACCTTTTGTCCTTAGTGATTGAATTGTAAGACTTCCTTGCTTATTATAGGGCGTGGTCCCTCACTAGCAAGTTGAAGCTTTTCTCACATGGTGGACTTGTGGTTGTATAGGTTGAGTTTTCTCCCGTGGATAATGAAAGACCTTAGGGCTTTTGTTTAAAATCAACCAACTCATATTTTGGAAATCTTTTAGCCGAACTACGAGGTTTTGATCCTTTAAAGGTACGTAGGCAATGGTTATCCATCCAAACACAAAAATAATAAAATTTGTGTATTCTTTTCTCATCCTCCCAATCAATGTTTCCACAATAAATATTTTCATAAACAATATCTTTTGCAACAATTTGTGAAAAGGGTTCCCTAGGAGTACCTAGGATGCTTTAGGTGCCTAACACCTTCCCTTTGCATAATTACCCCCTTACCCAGATCTCTGTACCTTATTCATTAGTTTTCTATGTGTAAAACTTCTTAGGCTTTTGTTCGCTTTTTAGCCATTCCTTTGGATAAATAAAAGTGCGGTGGCGACTCTATCTTTGTATACTTTGCTTTTGATTTAGTCAATAAATCATAAAGTGACGAATACACCACTACAGTGACCAGACATCAACGGATGACTGGAAAAAGACACTCAACCAGACGTCAACGGATGAATGGGAAAAAGAAACCACGACTAGACGCCAACGGACGAATAGGAAAGACTCAACCAGACATCGAAAGATGAATGGGAGAAAGAAACCATGACTAGACGCCAACGGACGAATAGGAAGACTCAACCAGACATCAACGGATGAATGGGAGAAAGAAACCACGACTAGACGCCAACGGACGAATAGGAAAGACTCAACCAGACATCGAAAGATGAATGAGAGAAAGAAACCACGACTAGACGCCAACGGACGAATAGGAAGACTCAACCAGACATCAACGGATGATCGGGAGAAAGAAACCACGACTAGACGCCAACGGACGAATAGGAAAGATTCAACCAGAAATCGAAAGATGAATGGGAGAAAGAAACCATGACTAGACGCCAACGGACGAATAGGAAGACTCAACCAGACATCAACGGATGAATGGGAGAAAGAAACCACGACTAGACGCCCACGGACGAATAGGAAGACTCAACCAGACATCGAAAGATAAATGGGAGAAAGAAACCACGACTAGACGCCAACGGACGAATAGGAAGACTCAACCAGACATCGAAAGATGAATGGGAGAAAGAAACCACGACTAGACGCCAACAGACGAATAGGAAGACTCAACCAGACATCGACGGATGAATGGGAGAAAGAAACCACGACTAGACGCCAACGGACGAATAGGAAGACTCAACCAGACATCAACGGATGAATGGGAGAAATAAACTGATGTTACGGACATCGAAATATGATGTCTACAGACACCAAAAGACCGGACCCACACGGGGATCAACACGACACCCACTGGTATTGCAAGGATGACACCTACATATGTCAAGACAAGGCCAAACACTTGCCGGGGGCTATTCTGGGGAGTCAAGCTTTCCTTCCACTGACGGGTGAGGAAATAAACCTCTCTGGGGGGATTATCAATCTTGAATGTTGTCTGTCGAGAGCAACTGTAGCAAATGTGCCGTACAGGTGTTGAACAATGGTCCACCTCTGCTGGGGAACCCAATTTTGCAAGATGCAAAGGGAGGAAAACTCCTGTTGAGCACACGATTCTGATTCGATCTACCAACTCTGTGGGGAGTAGCACTGCCGGGGATACCCACTCAACTAGGGAGTCACCTTGTTGGGAAAACACCAACCTTTCAACCATGCTGGGGAAACCCATTTCTGAAATCGACCCAGTGTCGCGACACTAAACTCTTTCAACAAACCCATTCTCGGATGGTAACCCCGGCTTAGGGCTAGTTTATGTTTTCAATGCTGATGCATGCGTTTTTTTTTAGCGCAATGCTCCATAATCATGGAAATGCTACGCACTTAATGATGCAATATGATATGCTTATCTAAATGATGAATGCATAAAAACACACATCCCCCTCCGGGGACAACACTTGGGAGCTCGAGGATCTGCTGAAGAGCTAGATACCACTCCAATTTCCTCCCTACTGGGGAGTAGCACTGCTGATGAGGAGAGGATGATCCTTGTTGGGGATGACCTCCACCGAACCCGATCCACTTGGGGACTCCGCTGGGAGAAACAATCAATACCCACTTTCACTGGGGAAATTTCCATCCCACGGGAGAGATAAACTCTTACTGGGATAACTTTCACCGACTTTGATCCGCTTGGGGACTTCGCCGGGGAAAACCATCAACGCAACCTCCTCTGGGGAAACAGCAACTCGACCCTGCTGGGGGATTGCAGCACTTCAAACATGGCTGCCAAGAAACAAGCTACCCACAGACACCTCTGCTGGGGAAATAGCAACCTTCAGACTCAGTGGGGCCTAGCAATCTTCAGACCTGCTGGGGAAATAACACTCCCAAACCCACTGGGGAGATACGGCCTATTTGACACGGAACACTCGTCGAACACTTGCATTCATCATCCAACCGCAGTGTCAACTTTCCACTTTTGAGGACTCCCAGACTCATCCGGTCTTTTCTGATTCATCACCTAGTATTCTCGTCTTTTCTTTGCTTCGAGACAATTGATCTCCTCAGATCCAGGCTAACTCTCTAATCTTCAGACTTTGAAGAGTCTTCTTGATTACCCTCTAGGATCATCGTCGCAATTCTTTCACCGTCTTTCCACCGTTCTTCTATCCCTTGCCCCTGATTGGACTCTACGGGTCTCTTTTTTCAGAGGGCTTCATATCACAACCTGCGAGTGAGGGAAAATATCTAACAGCACCTGCAAAAGAGATCGTTAGATAAAAACATGCCCCAAGCGTGCCAAAATTTCAACACCTAGGTCACTCAAACTTTCGAATAAGATTTCCCGATTTCAATCTTATAAACATGCATCGGAAGGGATCTCCATGTTTCAAAATGCAAATATTATTTATCAAACTGAACGGATGTTTTTGCAATCAAAGCGGTAATGAAGACAAAAACAAAATTATTTGACTGAACATGCATTTATTGACTGAAAAAAGGTGGCTCAGAACCGAGCAACACACAGGAAGCAATCCCTGAAAAGAGGTGATTGCGCACAAAAGGAAAATCTATCCTAATGGCAATGTGAAACCGTGATCTCATCGGGTTCCAACTCGGTTACACCCCATATGTCCTCAAGACTTTCCGCACTTTCTGTCTTCTTAACAAGACGCTTCCGATCGATCTCTGTCGGGGATTATCCAAGTCATATCGAAAGCACAAACGATCATGCTAGACGCAGTTATTCGTTTCAATCCCTCTTTTGCCTGGACCGCCCTTTCGGGTTTTCAATCCACCGGGATACCCATTTTTGCCTAAGCCGCCCTTGCGGGTTTTCGACTTACCGGGTGTACAAATTCTTTTCATTCTTTATCCCTAACTTTTGCCCGAACCTTTTCTTCTTTTTTTTCCTTGGTTCGCCGGGATGCCCTTTTTTCTCTTTTATTCTTTTCGTCCAGCGGGTCAATTTACGAAGTATTTTTTAACTGCGTCCGCATTCACAGGGGATGGAAAATCCTCACCATCCATGGTCGTCAACAACAAGGCTCTGCCAGAGAACGCCTTCTTGACCACGAATGGGCATTCATAATTGTGTGTCCACTTGCCCCTACGATCGTTGAGGAGGAAGGATCCTTTTCAACACCACCTCTCCTACGTGGGATGCACGAGGTCGCACCTTTCGGTTAAGAGCCCGTTTCATGCACTGGGTACAACTGCCCCACGATAAATAACTGCCAGCCTTTTTTCCTCAATCGGGCTCCCTTCATACCGAGTCTTTATCCACTCGGCCTTTTCTAATTTCTCATCCATCAGGACTCTCCACGATGGGATCTAGACCCCAGTAAGTAATACCACTTCTATCCCATGCACGAGCGAGGAAGGCGTTTCCCCAGTAGACGTGTACACCGAAGGTCGATACCCAGGATACAGGCTTCGTACTCAACCACCATCGTTGGTGCATTCAACTGTTATCCGGTTAACAAAATGAATGTGGGATCCCTTTGGCGTAACCAAAGCAACACCAACTCTGTTTCTATTCACGTCGACAGCCCCATCAGACATCAGAATCCGTTCGGATTCAGGGTCAGGCCCCTCCTCCAGGATCGGTTCCTCACAATCTTTCGATTTGAGAACCTCGATGTCCTTATCAGGGAACTCAAACATCATTGGTTGATAATCCTCAATGGGTTGCTGGACGAGGTAATCGACAACACACTCCCCATTGATTGCCTTCTGAGAGGTGTACTGTATATCACAAATCAGTCAACATTCTTTTGCCCTCTCACAACCCGTCCGGTCAATGCTGGCTTCTCATGCTGGCTTCTCAAATACATACCTGATCGGATCCATCTTGGAAATCCACAAAGTGGTACGGACCAGCATGTACTGTCTCAGTCGGCGAGCATCCTATGCCAAAGTACAACAAGTTTTCTCGAGCAGTGAATGTATTGTTTCACAGTCGGTAAACTTTTTGCTAAGGTAAATTGCATGCTCTTTTCGACCAGACTCGTCATGCTGCCCCAGTACACACCTCATAGATCCCTTGAGGGCCGTCAAGTACAGAATTAATGGTCGTCCCTCCACAGGTCCGATCCCTGCAAATATTCTTTTATTTTTTCACATGCCGCTTGGAAATCATCATCCCACCTGACCGTTTGACCCTTTTTTCTTCAACAACTTGGATGGGTTCACAGGTGGCTGTTAGATGAGATGTGAACCATGAAATGTAATTCAATCTGCCTAAGAGACCACGAACCTCTTTTTCTGTTCTCGGTTCAGGCGTTTCTTGTATTTCTTTTCTCTTTTTTTCCTTTTTTCCTTCTCTTTTTTCTTCTCTCTTTTTTTTTAGTAGGATCGGCCTCGATTCCGCTTATCCGCTCACAATAAGCCTCAGCATTTTACCGGACAGCACTCCACGAGTGCACTGATTTGGACTCAACCTCAGTTTGAATTATCTTTACTGGTCCAACACCTTGACCAGGTCTACCGGATGCCCCTCTCCTGCTTGGGACTTTGCTATCATGTCATTAACATAGCATTCGATTTCATGATGAATCATATCATGAAACAAAGTCACCATAGACCCTTGATACGTGGCACCGACATTCTTGAGACTAAATGACATCACCTTATAACAAGAAGGTGCCCTCTGGTGTGATGAACATCGTTTTCTCCATATCATCTGGCGACAGTTCAATTTGATTTTGGCCAGAAAAGCCATCCATGAAGGAAAACACCGAGAACTGAGCTGTATTATCTACCCACACATCGATGTAATGGGAAATCACCATTCAGACTGGCTCTGTTCAATCTCGGTAGTCAACACGCATTCTCACCTTCTCATCCTTTTTCAGCACCGGCTTCCACTTCACTTAAGGACAGTCTTCTCTCAATGGTAGCTTGTGCGCCACGACATCGGTATTCCACCCTGGCATATTTTGATAAGACCGGGCGAAGATATCGACATACTCTTTCAATAGTGCTACCATTCTGCTCTTCACATTTGCCTCTGAAGCGGCCCCAACTTTCACTTCCTTTCTGACCTCGGCAGTGCCTGGATTAACAATCTTGAATCGCTCCTCGTGCGGTTGAATCACCTTCTCCTCTTGTTTCAACAATCTGGCTAATTCCAGCAGATCACAATCTTCTTCGCCTTCTTCTTCGGCATGATAGATCGGATTGTCGAAGTCATACAAAGGTGTAACCGAATTATTATCAATGAGATTAGGAGGATAGTCACTTTTGAGGTCGGAACAAGACAAATCAAAAGGAAAGAAAAATGAAAATAAACATTGCCATTTTTATTTTTATTTTTAAACTGCAAAAATAAATGAAAACCAGGGAACATCGCTTTTAATACAAAAACATCCATTTATTAATGATGCAAAATGTTGCAAAATGAAACACATGAGATGGCCCTTACAATGGACCATTACGTTTCGGGCAAAACGTATGGCTTTCATGCAAACAGAATTTGAAAAATAGAAATACTACTCTTCAGGATGAGTGACAGTGATGATCTTTGAGGCTTTCCAGTTCCCTGGTACGCACGATTTTATCCACGAGTCAAGCTCGCAGTCACTGTTGATTTCTTCACCCACCGCACAGGCGTGACCTGGATCTAGCATTCCAGCCCTGATGAATGTGAACGGTGGACGACGTCCTTTGTTTTGTCTAGACGACTCTTGGTTTGGCTGATAGCCAACTCCAAACATATCTGCTTTCACCACAATGTCTATGATCTTTCCCCAGCCTAGGGCTTCTCCGCTTTTCAACACTTCTAGGGCCTGTTTGTAAGACGAAATGGGCATCTTCTTCTCTTTCTCAACATAGATGGCCTTCTCCACCTTGACGGTTTCAACTGCCTGACTCGGTGTTTCAAATTTTTCACCGTCCATTTCCATATCCGCCATCCTCTGAATTGTTTCCCTCACTATTACACACCCATTTGTAGCGACAGCCGCACAACAATTATCATCACCAAGGAAAGCTCCACTCTTCATCAGATGCTTCTGGACCATAGACATTCGAGTTTTTAACTGATCCCCATTCGTTTCCTCCATTTTTCTCTTGTCCTTTGACATCACGCTCACCCCCACAGGACCATGCATCGGTACGGGGTTAGCATTAACATTCAGTGTCGGTGCCAAACTGATGGCCTTAGAATCCACCATATCTTGGACGACATGCTTAAAAGCTCTACAACCCTCAATGTTATGTCTGGGTGCCCCAGAATGGAACTCGCACCTGGCATTCTCATCGTAGTTTGCAGGCCTCCGATGTAGTTCTACAGGAACCAATATTCTCGGCCGAACTAACCCAAGATCCCTCAACCTCTTGAACAGAAGGGTATAAGTCACGGGTGGCTTATCAAACTGACGGTCCATCGTCCCCTTCTTCACTTGGCCCTTAGCTTTTTGTGCTTTTTGTTGAGGTAACGGTTGTTGCTGTTGTACAGGTGGATCACCAACAGGAGTGGTTACAGTGACAACATAAGGGTGGTAACGATCCTTACCGTGCCCCTTTTTGGCCTGCACACCACTTGATTCAACCTCCTTCTTGAGCTGACCATTGCCAGAGGGCTTCTTTACTTCGGACGACAGAGTGTTTCCCTGAATTTTC
The DNA here is from genome assembly GCF_024323335.1 of Lathyrus oleraceus. Classification (NCBI taxonomy): domain Eukaryota; kingdom Viridiplantae; phylum Streptophyta; class Magnoliopsida; order Fabales; family Fabaceae; genus Lathyrus; species Lathyrus oleraceus. The sequence continues at coordinate 251,252,559 of NC_066585.1, read as the reverse complement.
TCCATTCCCAACCGGCTTTCAATCCTCTTCAACCTCTCAGCAATTGCTTTTGCCCCAGGGCGAGCCCTTGCACAACATTGAACAACTCCCTCATCATCTCTTTCAATTCGAGAATGTCGGCGTTGGGTGGATCCATCAGCTTGGATTTGTTGAGTCTGGCCGAATATCTGAGCGGAAGAGCTATGTGCCCCTGGTTAGATACTGACACCTACAAAACAGAAAACAGGTTAATATGACTCACACATGCAATGCCTATCCGTACTAGGAATATTCTGTCCTTTGATTCTGGCTTCATCGAGGCGGATAATATTTCAACAATAACATTCTGACATCAGGATGTCGCTCAACCAGAATCTCAATCAAAAATGGATCCTGAGTACCGATAGACATGGGTTAAATGCAGATGAATGCGAAATGGGAATGATGCAAATGCATGAATGCAAGTCACTGTGCCATCTTCAAAGTCATCTGAGGATCAACTGTACTGGACCGGTCTCTGAATTGATTACAATCATTTGAGGGCCCGAGTAACCATAAATCCAACTTGGGGAGTTCCGAAATAAACGGAACCGGGGGATATATCACTATCATCAAGGAAATCCACTGAACGGACGACAACCAAATCCTTAGAACAAGTATCCTCAAATTCAACCTGGGGATCCGAAATAAACGGAACCCGCTGATAGATATCACGGACAGAACTCCGACGTATCAGAGATAGATATTCATAAGTCCAACTGAACCATAGTCACCATCAGTACCTGCAAATGATTCAATCCCGCCCCACTCACGGGTGTCATCTAGGCCAGGGTAAGGATAAGAGAAACACAGGATAAACGATCCTTTAAAAAATATCATCATATGCACACCAGATGTATGCAACGATAATACCCCATTAGAATCTGAACTGCTCGCGATGCCATGTTCCGCTAAGTGGCGCTATACCACCCGCTTCCCATGAATCACTCTATTCCTATGTGTCCTAAAGTTCACTCATAGCCTGGGTATTGGGCCTTTTACCTCTTGTGATTCCCCACCCATAGAGAAACAGAGACACAGCCAGCATAACGATAACTGATGCATGCAAACATATATGCACATATATACAATCACATCATAATCATAAATGCAATAAATAAAGCAGTAAAAGCAACCAACACTATCCTAAAGGGCGCTAGGATTGACTCGCTTAGGGAAGATGGACCAGCCAGAGGTCAACTTGATTAAGTCCCCAGCAGAGTCGCCAGCTGTCGCATTACGCGAAAAACCGGCGGGAAAAAGACACAGAGCCGCCACCGTGCGTTATTTATCCCAAAGGCGGGAAAGGAAACGCTCGAAGTAAACATGGAAAGGAATGGTCTCACGACCAGAGATTGCAAGGATCGGGAGTCGGTTATGCGAAGGGAAGGTATTAGTCCCCCTACGCATCCGTCGTACTCTACGGGATCCACGCTCAAAAGAATAGAGGAAAGGTTGCTAGATAACTGCTCAAACACTACACACACGCTAGAATCAAACACAGATGAAAGACGGAAGAAGGTAACTCAGCAGGATATCGCATCCTGGGCCTACGTAGTTTGTCAGACACAAATATCAGAGTGACGTAGTTCGGGGACAGGGGAAATGTGCTCGCTAGGATGTCGCATCCTATGCATACGTATCTTCTCTAACCAGAGGAAGAATCAGAGCACTCGTAGCTCGGCTAACACACGCCAAACAAAACACACAAACTGGAAACGGAATGCCAATCGCTGGTCTTACATCCAACTCCAGACACACAGGCAAACATGGAAACCGAATGCCAATCGCTGGACTTACATCAGACTCCGAACCAACAAACACACACAAGAAAATGACTGCCAATCGCTGGACTTATGTCAGACTCCGAACCAACAAACACACACAGGAAACCGACTGCCAATCGCTGGACTTATGTCAGACTCCGAACCAACAAACACACACAAAAAGGTTGAAAAAGCAAAAGGTTGCCCGGAGAGATCAGCTCAATCTCCTGCCTACGTACCTCATCTGGTATGAGGATCAGGGCGACGTAGTTCCCCTTAACAGGGAAAGAACTTCTATCCTAACCAGAGACAAGGGAAATAACAAGCTACTAGGGAGACTACGACTCGAGCCTAGAAGTTGTCATGCATACGATCCCTATGTTGAGGTCTCTAATCCTAACTTGCACAGGAAGCAAGCTAGCTTAAACAGCACATAAGCAAACACAAGCACAAGAGAGCAAGTACACACACTATATGCAAACAAGTAGCTCATAAGAGGCTGGGCTTTAGTCAAGGGGTCAGATCAACCTCGACAAACAAGCCAACTGGAAAAGGGAGTTGTTAGCTCTTAACCCTAACATTGAGAGTTAGGGTGAAGCAGATGAAATGGGAGATGAGGGTAAGACCTCATAGCTCTTATCCCTGGCCTGGGAGAGCTTCAAACAATGAAAGTGTGGTAGTCCAGAATCAGGAACTCTACTCCACATGACTGACACAACAAGATTTTGGGTTTTTATTCAAAGTGCATCAACACATGGTGTGAGCAAAATGAAAAACACAACTGAATAGCAGGGGATGGATTGCACATCCCTTCTATCTGCCAATTGCCTCTTAAGAGGACTTAACCTGCTTGGCACAAAATTAAACAAACAAAAACATTGCATCTTAAGGAGGACTTCAGACAGGTGCCTGCCAAAGTAACATGACAGGTCTTCCAGACTACATGAAGTTAGAGGTCATTACCTAGGTGGTATGCCAACCACAAGCAAAGTAAAGCAACTCAAATGATGAGTTAAAGCAACTTAGGTACCTGTGTAAACAACCTAATAATCAGTACAGTGCTAAGACAAACAGACAATGGTTAATAGATCTCAACAGACAGACAATCTAATATGGACCATGAGTAAGCCATAAGGCAAACACTCAAGTGAACTATCATCGAAGCCTACAAAGCAAACAAGTGTTAGCCAACAATAACAAATGACCAAGCTCAAATGAAGAAGCAACATCAATCATGGAGATGCATACTTGAACCTGAAATTCACAACTCAAAATGTAGGTCAAAGCCTAGGGTCAAAAGTGGATCAAAAAGCCAAAATAGAACTTGATATTCAACATGAATCACATTTAATCAAGTAAGAACAAGTCCTAAAAAGGACCAAGCAAAAATCATCAAGAAAAGTCATGTGGGGAACAAAATATGGCAAAGACACACAACATGATCATCAATTGGGCATTCAAGTGTGAAAATGCACATTAAATCAGAAATGCACCAAACAATTATGGAAATTTTCATGAGCATTCAATATGTTCAATACAATCATCATACCAAAAATTGTAAACATAAGAGATCAATTGGTCTATCAATGAAAATGATCAAATAGGACATCCAATTGTGTGACATGCATTGTCACGCCATATTAACATGTACATAAAACAGGAATGGAACATGAGAAAAATGTCAAACCAAGCCTAACACATCCATCAACATGTTAGGAACAATCATGCAAAATTTCATGGCCATTGGATTATTTTTGAGCATTTCACAATGAAAAGAACAAGGCAATGTCACAAATGTACACATGTTCAATCATCCTAACACAATCAAAAATTTAGACATGGTAAAAATCAGGAGATCACACCAAAAAGAACTAGACATCATAAGGATCATTTGGCAAAAAATTGGGGATGATTTGGATTACTATTCAATGAGTTATGAATTTTTAAAGTTGGCTAAAAAAAATATGTGAAATAAAAATGAAGCATAGGCAAATATGGAGGGAAATGGCAAAATGAGAAAACATTTGAAAATATGGTGCGGACCAGAATCGAACTCGGTACAAATTTGAAAACGCGCGCCACTTCTGAAACGACGTAGTTTCACACAAAAAACCCTAGCGAACCAGAGTGGACGCTAACCGGACGCTAGGTCGTCGCTACATCGTCTTCCTCGCGAAGACGATGATGAACAGTAGACCTTCAACAACAAAAATTCCAGAAACTCAAAATGAATACATCATTTGAATCCTCATTCCACGTACATCAAGAATCTGGTACCAATTCATGCTAAATCATCACCACGAATGCAGATCGAAGCAAAGTATATCACACATCAAAAATTCAATCACATATATCTCAGCCAATAGTTAACCATTTTCAACGAAATTTGTACCAGAATTCTCAGGGTTAAAAGATCTACACAAATATGATAATGAAATCAAGAATCATGAGGTTCGATTTCTAACCTCTTGAAGAACAACAAGTTGAAAACCGTGTGTCCAAGGCTCAGCAAGATCCAGTTCCACTTCCCTTGAGCTCCAATGAAGTTTGACACAAGAAATGGCTCGTGAAAAGTCTTGAAACCAACTCAATTTGAAATTTCCATTAGCACCTTCAAGCTTGTGGTATGCATGAATCTGGCACGAATTGGACAAAGTAGCACTTGATTCTTGCTCTAGACTTCACCAGGATCAACAATTTACCAAGAAAAATGGTGTGTATGTGAAGAATTTTGAAGTTCTTTGTGAGAACTTTTTTGGATGAAAACTCAAATTCTAGATCTAGAATCCTCTATCCTTTGCAATGCAGTTACAATTAAGCCTTTATACCCTCTGTTAATTAATCTGAGATTAATTTTAAGCCATGGTTAATTGAGATTATGAAAATACAAGGTGTATGCACAAATTGCCATTTTCACCTCATGCATGGAATGGCTACGTGAACAGTGCACAAAGAGGGCCCAAATTCACTCAAAATCAGCCCATGCACACATTAGAATTAGAAATATGTTCATGTGATCAACCAATTTTGATTTTAGCAATTTTCCTTCAAAAATAACATGCATGAGCAAATGGTTGTATGAGTGAATTTCATGCCAAGTAATGAGTGATTTGAAAAATTCATGTCATGAGGAGAATTATGCAAAAAGGAGCACTCAAATTGGAGTCTTGGTTCAAAAGATATGGCCATTTGAATTTTCATGCACCCTTTGCAATGATTTGATCAAAACTCCTTAACCATTCATCATAAATTCATGATCTTAGACTTTTTGGAAATGGGAGAGAAAGATATTCAACTTTGATGTTGGACAAAATTTCATTTGAAGCTTCTTTGATGTTGGAAAGTTGAGTTGAAGTTGGTCCAAAAACTTGCCATTTTTGGAAACTTGAAATTACAAGTCACTTTCCATTTTTGGAAACTTTTGATCTGGCTTCAAAATCTTCAATGTAGACACTTGTCATGATGAATGAACCTCTTTGGGACATGAATGAAGTGTCTCAAACCATTTCTCCACCTCCTAGCCCTCAGTTGACTTTCAGTTGACTTTTATGGGCCTTAGATGACTTGGACATGTACTGATGACTTTTGAGCCTCTAGCCTTTGGTCAAGTTGCTTCAAAATGATCCTTGATTCACACAAACTCTCTAGAACAAACATAGGGCCTCCATCTCATGGAAATGCTTGGTCTCTTGCACAGATGAATCCTCTTGCTAGTCTTGACTGATGAAATGCCATGCACTATGCAGTGTTAATGTAATGTTAATGTCCTAAAAAATGTTATTGCAACGTCAATGACCTAAAAATGAAATGAATGTACAAATGGGGGGGGGGTGCAAATTTGAGGTGTTACAGTATGCAGTGGATGCGACATCCGTGCGAGTCATTTCCTTTTGACCCTTTTTTTAGTAAATAGTACATTAGATAAACCCACACCCTTTAGACAAGAACTACAAAAGTGGATCCCGTAGAGTACTACGGATGCGTAGGGGTGCTAATACCTTCCCTTCGCATAATCGACTCCCGAACCCAAGATTTGGTTGCGAGACCTTGTCTTTTCCTTTCCTTTTTCCAGGTTTACTTCGAGCGTTTCCTTTCCCTCCTTTGGGATAAATAACGCACAGTGGCAACTCTTCTGTCCTTTCTTCTTCACCGGTTCTTTTTCGCAGGTAGGTTGCGACAGCTGGAGACTCTGCTGGGGACCCGGGTTCCCTAAGCGAGTCCCTCCTAGCTGTAGCGGTGTATTCGTCACTTTATGATTTATTGACTAAATCAAAAGCAAAGCATACAAAGAATTCGAGTCGCCACCGCACTTTTATTTATCCTAAGGAATGGCTAAAAAGCGAACAAAAGCCTAAGAAGTTTTACACATAAAAAAACTAATAAAAAGATCAGAGAATCTGGGTAAGGGGTAAATTACGCAATGGGAAGGTCTTAGGCACCCAAAACGTCCTAGGTACTCCTAGGGAGCCCTTTTCACACTTGTTGTATAAAAAATGTTTATTTGTTTATGACATATTGTGCAAACCTGAATGGGATGATGAGAAAAGAATGTATAAGTTATTATTTTTGTGTTTGAACGGATGAACCCGTTGCCTACGTACCTTCCATGAAAGGTAAGGATCAAAACGCCGTAGTTCGGCTAAAAGATTTCCAAAATATGAGTGGGTTCATTTTAAAACAAGAGCACTAAGGCTTTTCATTACCAATGGGATAAAACTCAACCTGAATCAACAATCCACCATGCGAGGACGGCTTCAACATACTAGTGAGGGGTTAACCCTATAATAAGTATGGAAGACTTACAATCAACTCACTAAGGACAAGGTAAGATTTACATCAACCGCTAGGGTAATTGAAACCTATGGCTAATGTATGAAAACATATTAACAATGGACAAATCCACAAAACAATTGAATGAGTGAAGTTAATTGATTATGAGTATTCACAAAATATGGTCAAAATATGATTAAGATTCAATTCAAAGAAGTGTTATGAAATGGAGTTTGAAAAGCCAAGGACTTAGGGTCCAGGTTTCTAACTTGAAAAGACATGAAGATGTTTGCACAATAGTTCAAAGTTTTGAATTAACAATGTGAAAAGGGAATTTTGGAACAAAAGGGTGTGGAAGGAGTGTAAAACTTCTCAGAAAGGTTCACCTCTTGAAATCATATAGGAGATGATTCAAGTGTGTCCTTAGGAATAGGCAAATGAGCTATAACAGATAAACAAAACAAATGATACCGGATGCCAATTGCTGGACTTATACCAATCTCACAACCAAGGTGGATACCGGATACCAATAAATGGATTTACACCAGTCTCCTAAAACAAACAGGGATGTCAGATGCCAATAAATGGACTTATTCCAATCTCCTCAAAGTAAAACAAAACAAAAGGGTGGATACCGGATGCCAATCAACTGGACTTATACCAATCTCCAAAGAACCAAATAGACAAGGATACCGGATGCCAATATATGGGCTTACTCCAATCTCCTCAAAGTAAAACAAAACATGGATGTCAGATGCCAATCTATCTGGACTTACTCTAATCTCCAACAGATGATCATAGGAATACAAAAGCCAACAACATGGTCTTACAATTACATCCTCACATACAACAAACAAACAGAAGCAATGGACATAAGTGGCCAAATGAAATGGTCTTACACTCTATCCCTTCCAAATCATAGGAACAATGGCCAATGATTGGACTTACTGTTGATTCCTCAATGGGCAAACCAAAGATGGATCACAAAGATATGAAATGATGATCATGCAATAATGAACAATTAATGATGATAAATGCACAATGGCAAACAAGCAAACATGTACAAATGAACCAAGCAATCAATCAAACAAAGTCATTTAGCACACACTATATCCAAGCAATTAGGCTCAAGCAAGGGTTAGACTTTACAGTCAACTGGAATGGTGTAAATGGTGCTCTTAACCTTAACATTGAGAGTTAAGGTGAAGCAGATGAAAAGGATATGAGGGGTGTGCCTCATTGCTCTTATCCCTGGTCAGGGAGAGCATTGAATATCAGAAGGTGTGGGAGTTCAGAAAGTTGGAACTCTCTCCACAAATTAATGACTCGATAGATCTTGGGTTAGGATCCACAATGCTACAACATGTAATGTGAGCAAAGGGATGACACACAGAATAGTAGGAGATGGACTACACATCTCTTCTATCTACCAATTGCCTTATCAAAAGGACTTTTCCTGCTTGGGGACAAAAATAAACAATCACAAGCATTGCCTCTTAAGGAGGACTTCAGACAGGTGCCTGGCCAAGTGACAAGCCAGGTCTTCCAGACTACATGAAGAAGAGACATGATACCTCAATGCTCAAGCTATCAAGCAAAGCAAAAGCAAGTTCACAATGAACTATAGCAACTAAGGTACCTGAAAACAATCCAACACAATCAGTACTCAATTCAAAAAAGAAAGTCAACAGACAACAGACAGTCAACTGTACACAAGCAATGCATCAAGCAAAGCACAAGCTCAACTCAAAGGAGCTAAGGGAATCCTACAAAACAAGCCATGGTTAGTTAATATCAATCAAATAAACCAACTCAAGCAATATGAATTAATCTCCTTGAGCCATAAGCTTCTTGTCCTGAAAACAAACTCAAACATGAGAATCAAACCCTTAGGCCAAAGCCTAGGATCAAAGAAGGAGAAAAAATCTAAAACAGAATGTGAAAATTGAGAAGAATCAAGATTAATCAATCAAGAACAATGTCCAAGTGGTCTCATGTCAAAAGCATCAAACAATTTCATTTCATAAACAAATCATGTCAAAGCATGCAAGTTGAAAGCTCAATGATGCAAACAGAATGATCACAAGCATATTAATTCCAAAATGGCTCAATAAATCTCAAGAAAAATCAAGGCTAAACAGAACACATCAAATGATCAGCACACCAAAAATCATGGCATTTGGACAAGTATAAGCATGTCAAAGAAATTCACTAAGTCAAGGTAAGCATTAACAAGCTCAAAGGAAGCACAAATTGATGCATCAACTTAAGGCAATCCTAAAACAGATATGACAAGTGATAAATGATTCAAACCAAAGCCAAGACAAACTTCAATGTGTCTACAATCAATGTACAAAATTTCAGGCTCATATGATAAAGCATAAGAATTTCACAAATCATGAAAGTTCAACACTCATCCAAAGTCCAAACATGACAAGCCAGAAGAGAAAATCTCAAACCAATTGGAAATGAATCTAAAAAAATCTACAAAAATTCCTGATCAAACTTAACATCCAGAAGTAACATCATGCAAAAATTCAGATCATTTAGCATTTATTTGGCATGGTAAATAAAATCAGCAAATTGGACAAGAAATGGTGTGACACACATTGTCACACCTCCATTAATCACATCATAACTCAACATCCAGAAATGCTAAAAATGAAAACTATGAACCAAAATGTTCATTAGGATGTCTAGTTTATGCATGTCAATTTTCATGTTCATTGGATTAGCCATCATCATTTCACAACCAAAATAGAAAACAAGGTGCAAGAAGACATAAGCATGAACAAACCCTAGACAATTTAAAAATCCAACCGAGCACAAATTCTGGAAAAATCATCAAAAAATAGAAGACATCATGAAGATCATTGTGAAAAAAACCTCATGTGAATTGGACAAGTATTTTTGGAGTTATGAATTTTTGAATGAGGAGAAAAAATGAAAAAACATGTGAACAAGCATACATGAACATATGAGTACAAGATGGAAAAAATAAGGCAAGGCAGTTTTGGAAATGGCTAAGCCAGGAATCGAAGCATGCGCCAATTCAAATGGAAAGCGCGCCAACAACAAAACACGGTCGTTTAAACCGAAACCCTAGCCACATGCATGCATGCTGGGAGCGAAAATCCGCAGGAAAAGCTCAGGAATCCGCAGGAAAATTCACAAGTAAGCTATGAAGGTTATAACAAATTCCGCAGGAAATTTCCAGCAAATGAAGAACACGATGAAGATCTTCGTGATCTTCATCCTCACTTTTCCAGAAAAAATTCAAAATCACCAGAAACACAAATTGAGCATATATTCATGAAGATCTAACATCACACAACACGAATCAACATGCATTTCATCAAATAACAACATCATAAGCATGGATCGAGCAAATCAACTTTTGAACATGAAACTTTAAATCCACGAAACTCTCTCAATATAGCATGGAATCAAATGATTTTTGGCTCAGAATGACCACACAAGCAAGCTCTACAAATATCACATGATGAATTTAAGAAAAGAGAGGATCGAATTCACACCTCTTGTAGAGCAGCTTTCGATTTCAAGTGTTCCAGGTCCTGGCAATGCTCCAATCGTATCCTAGCAACCTTATATGAGTGAATGGAAGGATCTTTGATGCTTAATTGGCTTTGAATCCACGGATTTGAGATTTCACCATTGATGAACTCTTGCTTGGAATAGCTATAATATGCACGGATTCACCTGGATCTAGCTTGAATGTTACTCAGTGATGATGCTTGATGAAGAACAAAGCAAGAACAATGCAAGTTGATTCAAGAATTGAGAGAAAAAAATGAGAGAAAAGTGAGAGCAAAAATTCTAGATCTGAATTTGTGAAGTGTGGTTACTGAATTCTGTTATGGTTAAGGTTATATATCATCTGCTAATCAAGCTCCTTAATCATGATTAGGCAAAAACCCAAGGATTAGTGAAATGGACATGTTCATGCAAATTGCCAAAATCACCCTTATGCTCATGTGCCAATGGAACAGTACGAATTTGGCTTGGAAATGCATTGCAAAATCTGTTTTGATGCATATGAAATTGGTTGGAAGTGGAAATAATGCCCAATTTTCAAATTCACCTTTTCCCTCCAAAATTCAAATTAATTCAAGTGAAAAAAGCAATATTTTTGTGATGAGAATTTGTGAAATATGATGCATGATTATGATAGTAGGGATCAAGAGTGAAATTCTCCAAAAAGAACCACATGATTTGGCCATTTGGTGCAAAAGTTATGCAAGCTTGAAGTTCAAAATCCATTGACAATGATTTGATCATAACTTGCCAACCACAAATGATAAATGGGTGTTCTTGGACTTTTTAGAAAGGTGAGAGAAATATCTTAAACTTTCATGTTGGACAAAATTTGATTTGAAGCTTTCTTGATGATGTAAAGTTGAGGAGAAGACCTTTCCATTTTTGGCAGTTTGAAATTACAGGTCACTTACTATTTTTGGAAACTTTTTGTCTGACCTCAAATTCCTCATTGTTGATGTTTGACATATCAAATGGGACTTGTATGGACATGAATGAGATCTCTCTAACCATCTCCCACCTTCAAATCCATGATTTCATGCACCATTGACTTGTGTTGACTTTTCTAGGGTTCAGTTGACCTAGTTGTGATTAGATGAAATTCAAACCTCTACCACTTGAGATCTTGATTCAAAATGATGTTACAACTCATATGAACTCTTGATGAATTATCATGGTGCCCAAATTCTTCAGAATGGCCACCATTCATATCTCAATGTTATTGCCTTTGACTGGCTTGACCTAGTGTTGCTTCATCTGCAAGTAACAATGTTAGATGACAATATTTTTGTACTTTTGGGTTAGTAAACAAATGAAAAGCAATGATATACATATACCAAACATGCTTGGTGATCAAGAACCATACTCAAAAGATGACCCACCCACAAGGAAGAAGGCAAGATGCACAATGATCCTTGAGGCAATGATATGATATGATATGATGCCATGAGGGATCTTAGGGGCAAAATTCGGGTCTTACACTAGCGTTTGTAGGTTGCTTGTTTATTGGGTGTTCATGCTTTTGTACAGTTACTTATTTTTCAGCATTTACTTGCTTTATTGCATTGTGTACGTATGATTGTTATATCTGCTGGTTCTGTTTGTTGGGATGGAATGTTCTATGAGAGGTAAAAGGCCCAATACACAGGCTATGAGCGAACTTTGGGACACCTAGGAATAGAGTGATTCATGGGAAGTGGGTGGTATGGCGCCACTTAGCGGAACATGGCTTCACGAGCAGTTCAGATTCTGATAGGGTATTATCGTTGCATACACCTAGTGTGCATATGATGGTATTCTTGAAAGGATTGTTTATCCTGCGTTTCTCTTGACCTTACCCTGGCCTAGATTACACCCGTCAGTGGGGCGAGAATGAATCATTTACAGGTACTGATGGTGACTTGTTCTGTTGGTGACTATTGTTTGGGTCTTATTGGTGACTGTTGGTTCTGAAGTATGGGTTCTGAGTTGATGACTGTGTTCTATGGTTCCCGGTTCCGAGTTCATGCCGATGTGCTGGTCCTGTATTATATTACTCAGTGGGTTTCTCTCCAGGCAGTGCAACCTGACAGATGTTCAAGCGGATCCAGCAATCCTGATTGACATACCTTTGCATTGCATAACATCATCTGCATATTTGCATCCAACATCTCATGCTTATTCATTTGCAGGGTATTCCCTTTCAAAAGGGGGGTGCCTTAAAATTGAATAAGCAGCGCATCGCATACCATGCATATTAACCCTTGTTTGTCTTGCAGGTGTCACCGCAGTGTCTAAAGTTTGTTCCCTGTTTCAGGAATTATTGGTCCCAAGCGAGTCCACAGATACCCGATAAAGGAAATTCGTCCGCAACTAGCGATGGACCAGTTACAGAAAGAGCTGGCTGATATGCGTGAAAGGATGGATCGGTTCATGACACTGATGACTGGTATGCCAGAAGGCCAGGAAAATCTGAGGGAATTGGTTGAGCAACCGAGGCCCGATCCAGAGGTGGAGATACCATATGCTGAGGGGAACCCTGATAACCCTGGGAATGCTGATAACCCTATGAACACTGGTAATGCGGGTAACGCAAATGCTGATGGAAACCCGGGTGATGTTGGCAACACGGGGAATGTCGGAAATGGTATTGGCGGAAGGTACAATGTGAATCAAGGAATTCGGATTAACGGGCGCCCCGTTACTGAAGATTATCAATATGATCAATTCTCTGTGCACGACGAAGCTCACGAGACCACTCGCCGTATGAATGAGCTTGCTGAGAAGCTCAAATCTTTGGAGTCTCAAAATTCCTTAGGTTTTGATGTCACAAATCTTGGTCTGGTTCAGGGAGTAAGGATCCCTCGCAAGTTCAAACCCCCTACTTTTGAGAAATACAACGGGGCTTCTTGCCCACACACTCACCTCCAATCTTATTTGGGAAGGTTGGGAGCTCACACTGAAGATGAAAAGCTGTGGATGTACTATTTTGAAGACAGTCTAATTGGAGCTTCTCGTGAATGGTATTCTCATTTGTCTCGTACTACCATCAAGAGCTGGAAAGACTTGGCAGAGGCTTTTGTCAAGCAATATCAATACAACTTGGACTTGGCTCCGAATCGGACCTTGTTGCAAGGAATGTCTCAGACTGCCAAGGAGACCTTTAGAGAATATGCTCAGCGTTGGAGACAAATTACTGCGTCCGTCCAACCCCCTATGTTTGAAAGGGAGATGGCGGACATGTTCATGAACACTCTTCAAGGCAATTATATTGAGAGACTGGCTGCTTGCCCGTCAATCAGCTTTGCAGAGATAGTAATTGCTGGAGAAAGGATCGAGAGTCTGTTGAAGATAGGCCGAATACAAGACAATAGTGCTTCCAAGAAACCGTTTGCTGGTAACGGTCAGCGAAGAAGAGAAGGCGAGACAAGCGTTGTGTATGCCGGCAGAGGCAGGGGCAGAGGACGCCCTAATCAAGTGGCCGCAGTCACTATTCTAACACCTGCTCCTCAACAGCAATAACAACCGCAGTATCAACCGCAACACAGGTACAACAATCAACATCAAGGAGGTAACCCGGGTCAGCAGAGACAATATCAACAACGTCTAAGGCAAACGGACCGGGTCATTGAGCCAATCCCAATGCCTTATTCTGTGTTACTTCCCAGGCTGATTGACATGAATCTGGTTATGTTGAGAACTCTGGCCCCACCAATCGATCCCAATAATTTGCCTAGAGGTTATGATGTCAACGTCAGATGTGCTTTTCACTCCAATGCACCTGGCCATACTACAGATAATTGCAAGGCTCTCCAGCTAAAGCTGCAAGATTTGAGAGACGCCAAGGCTATCAATTTTTCTCAGGTGCCTAATGTTATCCAAAACCCGAGGCCAGCCCACGGAGGGCAGAGGATTAATGTTGTTGATAGTGTGGAAACTTTGAATTTGGTTTCTGATGTGACTAAAGTGAAGACTTCGCTATCGGTAGTCAAAGACCGACTTTTGAAAGGACAGATTTTCCCAGGCTGTGGGGGAGAGTGCAGAAATTGTCAAGCTGCCGAGAACGGATGTGACAGTCTGAGAAGGGGTATTCAGCAACTGATAGATGAAGGTTGTCTTCAGTTCGATCAGACCCGTCCAGTGAAGAATGATGTGTCGACAGTGACGATTTATTTCACTCCTGAAGAAATAAATGTTCCCGAGAGACCCGCTCCGACAATAATATATTTCCCAAAAAGTACAGAACCAGCAACGGTGAACATCGAAAGTCCAGCACCAGTTACATTTCACTTTGACAACCCTTAACCGGTTTTGGTTAGTCCAGTCACCATCACGGTACCAGGACCTATTCCGTATGAAAAAGACAGTGCTATCCCGTGGCACTATAGGGCTGATGTCTACTTCCAGGGATGGAAAGTTGACGATGAAGACTTTGACATTGGTAGCGCCGCTGTAGACAATGTTGGAGGAGTTGGTGGCTTCACCCGCAGTGGACACCTATTTGCACCATCAATATTGCGTACGAATACTGAAGCTGAGGTAGCTGCCAAGGCTAAAGGAAAGCAGGTAGCCACCGAAGAGGTTACTACTAAGGAGGCTCCTCCTAAGACTGCATTCGAGAAAGAAGTGGACGAGTTTATGAGGATTATCAAGAAAAGTGACTACAAGGTAGTCGACCAGCTAAATCAGACACCCTCAAAGATCTCCATTCTCTCATTATTGATGTGCTCTAAGGCTCACAGAGCAGCCTTGTTGAAAGTACTGAATATGGCCTATGTTCCACCAGAGATAACTGTTAACCAGCTGGAGTCGGTAGTTTCAAATGTAAACGCTAGCCATGGGCTAGGTTTCACCGACTATGACCTGACATCTGAGGGCAAGAATCACAACAAAGCCTTGCATATCACAATGGAATGCAAAGGGGTGGTGCTTTCCCATGTGTTGGTTGATACAGGCTCTTCTCTGAATGTTCTTCCAAAGAAAGCCTTAATGAAGTTGGATTGCGATGGCATCATCCTGAAGCCAAGTAACATAGTTGTGAGGGCTTTTGATGGCTCTAAGAGATCTGTCTTTGGCGAAGTTGAGATGCCAATTAAGATTGGACCGTAGGTGTTCAAGAGCGCCTTTTACATGATGGATATCCAGCCTGCCTATAGCTGTCTGCTAGGTCGGCCCTGGATTCATGCTGCCGGTGCCGTTACTTCTACTCTCCACCAGAAGCTCAAATACGAACTAGAAGGTCAGGTCGTCACTGTCTGTGGTGAAGAGGATATTTTTGTTAGCCACCTGTCTACATTTAAGTATGTGGGGATGGATGGCGAGATGCATGAGATGCTGTGTCAGGGCTTCGAAGCCATAAACATCAGTGAGGTCGCGCCCGAAGCTGTCTTTTCACCTAAGTCGGAGGAGGTCGGGACTTCTATCTCTTCATACAAGCAGGCTGTCAAAGTGGTTAAAGCTGGTAATGCCCAAGGCTGGGGCAAATTTGTGGAGCCAACCATCAAAGAAGACAAGTTTGGATTGGGGTATACTCTGGGGTCTTAGAAGAATGAAGCCGGTGCTTTCTCTAGCGGGGATTTGGTTTCTCCCCACGTCGTCAATGCTGCAGATGAAGACAAGGCTGACAGCGACTGTGACTTAGATAGCTGGATTCGCTCGTGTGTCCCGGGAGAAAAGCTCAACAATTGGTCGTCCGAAAGAGTCGTCCGAGTTACTCTACTGAAAGAGTAATTTTTATTGTTTTCCTTTTATTACATGCATAATAAAGTCTTACACTTTGCCCAAGGTGTAATGACTCATCTGTAGGGCCATCCATTTAGTCGCATTTCGCAATTATTTTCATCATCAATAAAGGACAGCTTTTGCAAACAATTTTGTGTTCTCTTTCTTTCAATTATTTTTTAATTTTACAATAGAAATGGCAATGTTTCTTTTTCGCTTTTCTTTCCAAAAAAAAATCTCGTTCCAAGGTAAAGCATGATCCTCCATCATGCAGAGATGATCACCCGGATCTCACTGCTAACGACACTGCTATGGCCAAGTATGACTTCGACAATCCTATCTATCAAGCCGAAGAAGGGGTTGAGGAAGATTGTGAATTGCCTGAAGAGCTAGCCAGGTTGTTGAAACAGGAGGACCGAACTATTACACCTTATCAGAAGGTGATTGAGACCGTCAACGTTGGTACCGAAGACGACAGAAAGAGAGGTTCGTGGCTTCCTGGGCAGATTGAACTACATTTCAAGGTTCATATCTAATCTTACAGCCACATGCGAGCCATTGTTCAAAATGCTGAGAAAAGAGCAAGAGGTCAGTTGGAATGATGATTGTCAGAAAGCCTTTGAAAGAATAAAAAAGTATTTGCAGGAGCCCCGATTCTAATGCCTCCAGTAGAGGGAAGACCGTTGATCATGTACATAACTGTGTTAGAAAGGTCAATGGGTTGTGTGCTCGGTCAGCATGACGAGTCAGGTCGAAAAGAGCATGCAATATACTACCTTAGCAAAAAGTTTACCGATTGTGAACAAAAATACTCATTGCTCGAGAGAACTTGCTACGCTTTGGCATGGGCTGCTCGCCGACTAAGACATATATGTTGACTCACACGACTCTATTGATATCAAAGATGGATCCAGTCAAGTATATTTTTGAAAAGTCAACGCTTACCGGAAGGGTTGCTAGGTGGCAAATGATACTGACGGAGTATGACATCCAATACACCTCACAAAAAGCCATCAAAGGAAGTTGTCGCAACCTGAAAAATACAGTGCGAAAAAAACAACCGGCGAAAGAAAAAGACAGAAGAGTCGCCACCGTGCGTTATTCATCCCAAAGGAGGGAAAGGAAACGCTCGAAGTAAACCTGAAAAAGGAAAGGACAAGACGGGGTCTCGCAACCAAATCTTGGGTTCGGGAGTCGGTTATGCGAAGGGAAGGTATTAGCACGCCTACGCATCCGTAGTACTCTACGGGATCCACTTTTGTAGTTCTTGTCTAAAGGGTATGGGTTTATCTTGTGTTGTTTACCAAAAAAAAAGGGTTAAATGAAAATGACTCGCGCAGATGTCGCATCCACTGCATACGTATCTCATCTGAATATGAGAATCAGAGTCTTCGTAGCTCGGCTGACCTATGGGTTGGGGGATGTGTGCTCGCTAAGACATTGCGTCTTATGCCTACGTATCTCATCTGGCCTGAGAATCAGAGCAAAACGTAGTTCGGCTAACTACGGGGTTATGGATTGGGTTTTGGGCGAACAACGTTACTACGCAATCTACCGGATGCTCGACCTTTGGAGACTTACTCGCCTGTAGTAGAAGGAGTTAACGTGTTGCTTTGGGTTTTAGGGTTTGGGATGCTCAAGGGCAAAAAGGGCAGTCCTTGATGAAGGAACCGCGCTACCTGCAAGGATACGAACACAAAACACAAAACATGTATCTTGAGGTAAACACAAAACATTGCCTCCTATCGAGGTCTTCCAGCTAGGAAAGCAGTAAAATGCGGGAAAAGGTAAAAAGTACCACACGGATAAAGATCCGAAGTAACAGCAACCAAGGGGACAAGAAACCCAAAGATCTCTCAAGCTGGTACCATCAAAGAAAAGTGAGTCAGTACAGGTAATCGGAATGAACCTCCAGGGGTTATCCCACAAATAAAGTGGGAAACCACGCAAGTTATCCCTGCAAAAGTCATGTGAGCCCTCACAAAAATTCAACAAAAGGGTTAGTGAAACATCATAAGCATTTTTTTCATGAATAACAGTATGGTTTCAGAAACCTCAAACCCTGTGGCATACACTCAAAAATTAAAAGGTTAAACATTCAAGGCATTGTTTATACTTTCATATACATATTAAACCCATGGGCAAAGGTAATGGGAATAATGGCAAACCTGATTGGAGAGCTTGATTGAAATTGAGTTGCACCCGTGAGGTTTACAAAACAATCTTCAGGGTTTATGTGAGGCAGAGGTGATTCTGTGTAGTTGAATTCCCTTCGGGGTTTGGAGGCTGCTCTGAACTCCGTTAGGTCTTCTCTCACTATCTTTTTCCTCAGGGTTTTGTTCCAAGGAAACCTCAGAGTATTTTCCTTCTCTTCAAAATCTCCCTTTTGTTCTGTGTTCTCTCAAGTGAAGCCTTGGTATTTATAGACTGAATTTCATGGTTTTGTGGGCTCAAACGAGAGAGACCCAAGTCCAAAAATTTTTATTATATTTTATTTATTTAATTATATTTTTAATTAATTAATTAATAAATTAATTAATTAATTAAAAAAAAATTTATTATTATTTTTTTTTGTAAAATTTTTTTTTTTTCGTTTTTTTTTTTTTTTTTTTTTTTGTTTTGTTTTTTTGGATCTAATTCTGATTGACATGATGAAATGCAATATGAAATGCTAAATGAATGCATGAATGAGGAGGGAAAATTTTGGGGTGTTACAGTTGCCCCTATTCAAACATCACCTAACCCGAGTAGGATGAAAGCGAACAACTTATCAGACAAACGGGGTGAGCTGTGATTGAATACCAAAGACAGACCGAAATTTTGCGCTCCGAGAACACCACAAAAACGCGGAAATACACCGCGCTGTTTATTTTTCTTCCGATCCTCTGGCTTAATCTGGAGTTTCGATCCTCTGGCTGAACCTATACTCAATTTAGTCCTCTGGTTGGATATTAATTTTGATCCTCGGGCTGGATACGATTTTGATCTTCTGGCTAGATCTTCTTCGTTTCGATTCTCTGGTTGAATCTATTTCCTTTGATTCTCTGGCTGAATCCATTTTCGGTCTTCGGGCTAGCCCTGACTTTGATCTTCTGGCAAGATCTGGAGTGTCGATCCTCTGGCTGAATCTGAACTTAATTTGATTCTCTGGCTGAATCTACTTCGATCTTCTGGCTAGATCTGAATTGTTTCGATTCTCTGGCTGAATCTATTTCCGGTCTTCGGGATAGACCTGACTTCGATCTTCTGGCTAGATCTCCTTTGTTTCGATTCTCTGGCCGAATCTATTTCGATCTTCTGGCTAGATCTGGATTGTTTTGATGATAAATTCCCATCATTAGGATCCCGCATATGAGGCATGCGCTGGTTGACCTTCTTTTGAAATCTAAACCCAACCTTCATATTAGATATGCAGCTTCGAGAATATTCCACTTTTGGGCTTCGTACATATTCTTCGGGCTAGAACATGTTGTAACGACTCCTCAATTAGACTTGCTGGGGAAATAAAGCTTGTAGGCGACTTCACTGGGGAATCTTCAAATTGAGCCTCAGGCTGACTCTTGGGAAAACGATTCTCAGGCTGAATCTTCAAAAATGACCCTCATGCTGGATCGCGGGAAAACGATTCTCAGGCTGAATCTTCAAAAAGTGACCCTCATGCTGGATCATGGGAAAACGATTCTCAGGCTGAATCTTCAAAATGACCCTCAGGCTGGATCACTCACGCTTGATCCTCTAGCTGGATCTCATGACCTTGGTTGTAAAGTAATTCTTCAGTCTGCTTGGAAGAACCTGTTTATCAGCTTATGTGTATGCTTGATATGATATGCATGCAAATGCAAATGTTATGCATGGTGTAAAAAGAAATCTGCTTGGGGAAGCAAACTCCAGTAGGGAACAGATCGCTGTATCAATCCTTGAATGCTCTGTGGGGAATGATTCGTCTGCCGGGACCAATGAGCCACCAAAAATAAATTGGCTGCTTGAAAAGTTGACCTTGCGGGGGGAGTATCAACTATGGAAAGATTTCTCGGTGAGGCTCTATGAGGAGAGTCTGTGGGGAAAACACTTCCTGGGGAAATGTCGTAGGAAACGACCTTTGCTGGGGATATGAACTTGCTAATCGTCCTCAAGCTAGGGATTAGAACAAATCTGTTAGAAATAATCTGCTGGGGATGAGATGAACACTGGGAACACCACCCTCTTGTCCGTTGGGTATGCAACCACTCCGCTGTTGCTAGGAAGATACAGTCTGACACCGTCAACTCCGCTGGGGATAGACAGTCTGGATACTGTCAACTTTATTGGGGATAGACAGTCTGGATACTGTCAACTCTGTTAGGGATAGACAGTCTGGATACTGTCAACTCTGTTGGGGAACATGCTCTGCTGAGGAGAGACTTTGTCAACCGCTTGGGGATGAGGATTCATGACTTGGCATCCGGTTCCTGTGACCTGCAACAAAAAATACACGTATGCCTCGGGGGAATTACTCGGTTTGAATTCACCGTCCGGGATTAAGCACATTCAAAGCAATTTTAAATGTTTTCCTGTTCAAATCATCTGCAAAAGCCACCATTATGTTCATATGCAATATGTTTTATCAAAAATTCGGACATTTTTGCAAACAAACTGATAAATGAAAAATAAAGAGGCTCTTTAACTGAATTATTCGACTCTTACTGGGGAGAAAATTTGTGCCAGGAATAGGCGAGGGCATCAAGAAGCTGATCCCTGAAAAGAGGTGATCGCTATAAAAAAGAGAACTATCCTAATGGCAATGGGGATACGGGGTCCCACTGAGTTTCGACTCTGCTATGACTCGTTGTCGCATTACGCGAAAAACCGGCGGGAAACAAGACACAACAGAGCCGCCACCGTGCGTTATTTATCCCAAAAGAGGGAAAGGAAACGCTCGAAGTAAACCTAGGAAAGAACATGGTCTCACGACCAAAGAGGATGGGTTCGGGAGTCGGTTATACGAAGGGAAGGTATTAGCACCCCTACGCATCTGTCGTACTCGACGGGATCCACGCACAAAAGGAAGGAAAATTGGTTGCTAAACACTGCTCAAACTCACACACACTGGCTGAAAGAGACACAAGAAAACAGACTGAAACTGAAACCGACTCGGCAGGATACCGCATCCTGGGCCTACTTAGTCTATCAGGCATAGACATCAGAGTCGAAGTAGTTCGGACCGGGGAAACGACACATGCTCGCTAGGATGTCGCATCCTATGCATACGTATCTCCTTGGACGAAGGAGAATCAGAGCATTCGTAGCTCGGCTGACACGCACACAAACAAACCAATGCAAAGGCAAACGTGGAGCCCGAATGCCAATCACTGGACTTACATCAGCATCCGAACCAAAACACGCACTGGAACCCGAATGCCACTCGATGGTCTTACATCAGCTTCCAAGCACACAACAACATAACAAGTTAATAGGGAGTCGGGGACTCGAGCCTATAACTTTCAAGCACACACACAAACAAACGGACAACAGATTGCTAAGGAGTCAGGCACTCGAGCCTAGCAACTGTCAAACAACACACAAAAAGAAAAAAGGGCGCCCGGAGAGATCAGCTCATCTCCTGCCTACATACTTCATCTGGTATGAAGATCAGGGCGATGTAGTTCCCCTACGCAGGGAAAAAGGACTAGCCTAACCAGATAACAAGAGGGAGACACAACACCAGGGAGACTACGACTCGAGCCTAGATGTTGTCATGCAAAATCAACCCTAAGTTAAGGTTTCTAGCTAACTGGCACAAGGGCCAACCTATCCTAGACACGGCTTGCACAGGAAGCAAGGGTCTCGATTGCAACTAGGGCAAGAGAAAGGGGAGATCTCAATCGCAACGAGGGCGAGAGAAGAGAATTAGTGTTAGTGGTTAGTCAAACTCGACAAGACATCGCATCTCGTGCCTACGTATCTCATCTGAACATGAGAATCAGAGTTGCCGTAGTTCGGCTACGGAGGGACAAAGGTCTCGATTGCAACTAGGGCAAGAGAAAGGGAAAGTCTCGATCGCAACGAGGGCGAGAGAAAGGAAAAGGCTCGATCGCAACGAGGGCGAGAGAAAGGAAAAGGCTCGATCGCAACGAGGGCGAGAGAAAGGATCGCAACGAGGGCGAAAGCAAACACGGATTAGTCTAAACTAAACCTAACTTGCACAGGAAGCAAGTCAAACAAACGTACAAGCACAGGTAGCACACACTATATACACACAAGGGGCTCACACAAGGGTTAGGTTTTAGTCGAGGGGTCATATCAACCTCAACAAACAAACCTCTGGAAATGGGTGATGGTGCTCTTAACCTTGACATTGAGAGCCAAGGTGAAGCAGATGAAAGGAGGTGAGGAGTGTGCCTCATTGCTCTTATCCCTGGCCAGGGAGAGCATTTGAATATCAGAAGGTGTGGGAGTTCAGAATGGGGGAACTCTATCCACAAGTGACTTTATGGATCTTGGGCTTTTACCCACTATGTATCAACACAGGTAGTGTGAGCAATGTGAGTGACACACAGACTAGCAGGGGATAGGTTGCTTATCCCTTGGTTCTGCCAATTGCCTCTTCACCTAGGAGGTCTTTGACTCGGTACAAGGACAATTTAAACATACACAAACATTGCCTCTTAAGGAGGACTTCAGACAGTTGCCTGGCCAAGTAACAGGCCAGGTCTTCCAGACTACATGAAGAAAAAGGAATTATACCTCAAGCAAGTTGCTAAATAGCAAAGCAAAGCAAGTTCAAAGAACTTAAGCAACTAATGGTACCTGAAATGGTCAAACAGATCAGTACACAGTTCAACAGTCAAAGCAAAAGGAATTGGGAAACAACAGTCAACACAGAGGGACAAATGTGCAAAGCACAAGACTCAAGTCATATGAGTCAAGCCACCTACAAAACAAAGGTTAGCTCATGATAAACAGATAAACCCAATCGACTTGCAAAAGTTTCTTTGAAGCACTTGTAGCTTAACCTGAAACATGAACTCAATTATAAGCCACAGGACCACTAGGACAAGCCTAGGGTCAAAAATAAATGAGAAAGTCAAAACAGCAAGCCATATCCAATCAAAATCAAATTCAAACATTTAAGAATCAAACCCAATTGGTTTCAAGTTCATATCATGCATCATCATCATTTCATAAGTAAAAGAAGTCAAAGCATGGCAAATGAGAGCTCATAGAAGTCAACAACAAGACTTAGCTCAAAAGTCAACTCAAACATTTTCAAAAATCACCAGATAAATCATGATCAATCCTAACACCTAGCATGGTAAGCATGTAAAATTTCATCACATTTGGACAAGTGGAAGGCAGTCAATGAAAATCATAAAGTCAAAGCAAATTTGAACATGCTCAATGAAGTCAACAACAAGACTTAGCTCAAAACCAAACATAATCAAATTCCAAAAATCACCAAATAATTCATGCTCAATCACAATCCATAACATGACATGCATATAAAATTTCAGCTCAATTGGATCATGGGAAGATAGTCCATTAAAATCAGAAAGGCAAAACAATTTCAAGCATGCACAAAGAAGTCAAACAAACATGTATCAACTTCAAAAAAATCATAACTCAATGACAACAGATTAGAAATGAATGGGATCAACACCATGGCAAAGCTTAAGATGTCTAGTATGCACATGTAAAATTTCATGATCATCCAATAAGATATGAGAATTTCCCAAATGGAATGGCAAGATGTGTCACACAAAGTCAACATTTGACTAGGCATGGAAGAAAAACCTCAAACAAATAGGAAATGGCATAATTAATTCCAGGAAAATTCACACATAAACTACACATATGAGAGAAGGTTCATGCAAAATTTCACATTAATTGGAGGCCAGGAAGCATGTCATCAAAAAATCAAGAAGTTGCATATCATTGGTGTGACACAAATTGTCACACCCTAGTTCAAAAATTCATAACTCAGCAACCAAATAAGATAAATTCAAGAACTCTACATCAAAACAAACATGAATGAGTTTAGATTAACCACAAAACATTTCAGGGTCATTGGATATATCCTCATCATTTCACAAAAGAATTGGCAAAAGGTACAAAATATGCATACATGAGCAAAACCCTAATGCCATTAAAACCCCAGCCATCCAAAAAATCAATAAAAATCATGATAAAATAGTAGACATCCATGTGAACATGATGCAAAAAATTTCATGAATTTTGGAGTTGAAATGAGTGAGAAATGATTTTTAGAAGTTGAGTAACAATTTGGAATAATCATGAACAAAATAACATGGTTTAATGGTCAAAGAGGTTGACCAGTGGCAATTCAGTAATTATCGCCCTCATTAATCAAAACGCATCGTTTAGGGAGGCAGAACGAAATGTTCTGATTGGCCATCACCAATGGAACAGTAACAAGGCCAGTAATACACGTGAAAAACAGATTTTCTGGAAAATGGTTAGGGTTTCTACACAGCAAAAGCATTTCATCTTCATGCTCATCAACATCCAAAACGAATTCAAACAGCATGACACAAACAGCATGGCAGTGATACATTAACATTCATGCAACATCAAACAACAATAAACCAAACACGATTCATGTGAATTTTCTGGGTAGATTCATAGGGTTTATCTACTGTAAAGCTTCAACATCTCCATTAATCGAGGAAAATCAAAGTGCCCAGAATCAGAAATTAAGCATGGCAATCAACACAACAAGAATCCAGCATACATATTCCAAACCTCATTTGCATTGAAACCCTCTAGTTAACATGAATCGAGCAAAATCATCATGAACAATAAATTTCAAATCCAGATATCTCATGCATTTCTCAACTATTTTACATGATTCAAGTTGCATTACAACCAGCAAAGCACGATCTACCAGAAACATGGCATGGATTAGAGAAAAAAGAGGATCGAAATCTTACTTGGTTGTGAAGAAACTTGAGATGTAGTGGTTATTTGGGTGCCTTAGCTTGAAACAGATCTTCCTTATGGTTCAGAATGATGGATGCTTGAAGTAATCGAGCTCAGCAAGGCTTGGGAGTGTCCAAATCTAATTTCACCATTGTTGGTCCATGGAGAAAACAGAACATGAAATGCCTTACAGTAGGAGAATGGAGCTTGAAATGGTCTCCAAATGATGTCCAGATGATGGAACAATGAAGAGAGGCTCGAGGTTTTTTGAGAGTTTTGCTCAGAAATTCCAAATCGTGAAAATGCCAAATTGAGAGAATGAGAATTTTTCTGTCGTGTAAAGGCTGCAGCTAGGGTTGAATGGGCAGAAAATGACTTTAAATACTTCTGTTTTAAGTTTCTTAATGAAGTGCTAAGCTTGTTTTACTTAAATGAAGCCATTTGCAAATTTGCTAATTTCCAACATATGCACATGGAGGTGTAAGTTCTGGCCGAGTTTGGGCCTTGAACATGTCTCAAATACCATCTTAAACAGATCCCAAATGGCCAAATGTGCTGAAAATGTCTAATTCAAAAAGTCAACTTTTTCCACACTTGAATTTAATGAAGACAAGTCCAAAAATGCCATTTTGATTGGCAATGTTTTAGCACATGAAATTTATATTTTTGGAAAGAGGAGGTAAAATGTGGTTTGTAGGAAAAAACCCCACCAAATTTGGCCAAATGGTTCATGAGATATGGCCTTTTGAAGTTCAAGATTTTGTGAAAATGATTTAATCATATCTTGACAACCATACATGGGAATTGAGAGTTCTTGGACCTTTTGGAAATGGGAGAACAAGATCTTCAACTTTCATGTTGGGCAAAAATTCATTTGAAGCTTGTATCATGATGTAAGTTTGGGATCAAGAAGTTTCCATTTTTGGCAGTTAAAATTACAGGTCCAGTTTCTATTTTTGGAAATTTTCTGATTGGCTTCAAATCCTTCAATGATATTGTTTGCCATGATATATGAGGCCTATTGGGACATGAATAAGCTCTCTCAAACCAAATCCATCCATCAAAACCATAGAATCAGCCACAGTTGACCAACTTTGACTTTCTAGGGTTTCTGACTGATTGTGTATGAACTGATGACTTCTGAACATCCAACCCTTGACTTAAACACTTCAAATGGGCCTCCAAGTCATGTGAACATGTTGGGCAAACCCTAGGGCCTTGGCTCCTTGAGAAACACCCTTGCTTGCTTGGTTGACTGACCTCCTGATCAGTTTGACCTAATTTCTTGATTTGCTTGCACTTGAGGCAACTGGGACAATGCAATGCTATGCAAATGGACCATGATATACTATGACCTAATATGAGATGGTATGTACAATGATAGGTGCAAATTTGAGGTGCTACAGCTGCCCCTATTCAATCAGCTGGGAACCCGAACGGATGATAGCAGTGGCTGTCAGACTTTCAGGGTAAACAGGGATTGAATACAAAAGAACCGTAGAAATTTGCACCGACTGAATATAATACAATAAGACCCACGTCATTTACCGATGACAACTGCATGACAACTTCAGAAAAGCAAAACCATTTACCGATGGTTAAAAACTGAGAACTTGATATTTACCGATATCAACTTCAGCGAGACCATTTACCGATGGCTGCTGGGAAAACAGACTTCTGAAAAAGTGAAACCATTTACCGATGGTTAAAACTTGATATTTACCGATATCAACTTCAGCAAGACCATTTACCGATGACTGCTGGGAAATAATTTGATGTAGAAATGAAGCAAGACCATTTACCGATGGTGGCTTCAAAGAAACTTGACATTTACCGATGTCAACTTTAACAAGGCCATTTACCGATGGCTGCCGCAACTGGGAATTCGATATTTACCGATATCGAAGAAAACTGGGCCATTTACCAATGGCATCTCCACTTGGGGAGGAACAAAATCTTGGTGATGATACCAGACAAGACGTTTACCGACGACTTCTGGGGATTTTGATTTTATTAACAAGAGAACAAAGAATGACCAGACATTTACCGATGACTGGGATGAGACTCGATGTTTACCGACATCGAAAGATGATGTTTACCGACATCAAAAAGAGATGACCAGACATTTACCGATGACTGGGGTGAGAAATTTATTGGGGAGAGACAAACAAATATTTGCCACTGAAAACCAGGTAGGACATTTACCGATGACTCTACTGGGGATTTTTGTTGGGGGATTATCAGACATTTACCGATGACTGAAGGAAAGACTCGATGTTTACCGACACCGAAGCAATGGCGTTTACCGACACCAAAAAAATGACCAGACATTTACCGATGACTGGGTGAGACTCGATGTTTACCGACACCGAAGCAATGGCGTTTACCGACACCAAAAAATGACCAGACATTTACCGATGACTGGGTGAGACTCGATGTTTACCGACACCGAAGCAATGGCGTTTACTGACACCAAAAAATGACCAGACATTTACCGATGACTGGGTGAGACTCGATGTTTACCGACACCGAAGCAATGGCGTTTACTGACACCAAAAAATGACCAGACATTTACCGATGACTGGGGTGAGACTCGATGTTTACCGACACCGAAAGATGATGTTTACCGACATCAAAAAGAATGACCAGACATTTACCGATGACTGGGGTGAGACTCGATGTTTACCGACACCGAAACAATGGCGTTTACCGACACCAACGGAGAGGAGGAATACTTCTTCGATTTGAAAATCGGAAATTGGCCTGAACGCCACTTCGGTCTGAATACCGGAAAAATTGGCCTGAGTGCCATGAGTACATCGACCTGATCGTCGAAAACTCCTTCGGTCTGAATACCGGAAAAAACATAAGTACATCGACCTGATCGTCGGAAACTTCTTCGGTCTGAATACCGGAAAAAACATAAGTACATCGACCTGATCGTCGGAAACTTCTTCGGTCTGAAAACCGGAAAAATGGCTTGAGTGCCAAAGCGTGAATTGGTTTGTGTTCCAAAACACTCAACATCCTGAAGAGGGCTAGAAAAGCAGTCTTGTTAAAGGATGGACATTCGATTCCACAAGGAATACGAATCTTACTCTGCTGGAGATAACAATCGAAAGATTGACCAAAGAGTGCATGAGATATATTATCTATAGCTGTCAAAACGTAGATAATAACCTCGCATGGAAGATTATCCATAACCGGGTTATAGGTTGTTAAATGGATAAACGAACGAAAAGAAAGGCATCGGTACCAGGACTAGGTATGCAAAGATGACCAATCAAAAGAGGATGAAGTTGCCAACTCGGAGCAAATATCCAAAAGGAAAGGGAAGGCCCAATGGGGACAATACTGCTTGATCAAGGCAAGTATCCAAAGGGGACAAGACCATTAATACCACAAAGAGGGGATTACATCTACCGGTTTGTAGGCAGAAAACCACGGAAAAGTAACCAGTCATCATCGGGATGAGCACAAAGGGTTAACTCCAACAAGGGGATGAAAGTGGGATTTTACAACTACCAGCTAGTGGGTAGAAAACCACAAAGATAGGACTTACAGCTACCGGTTTGTAGGCAGAGGCCAACAAACGATCTGCTGAGAGACAGAGTAAAAAAGGATTTACAACTACCGGATAGTGGGTAGAAGACCGTAAAGAAAGGACTTACAGCTACCGGTTCGTAGGTAGAAGCCAACAAACCATATCCGCCAGGGGATGAAAGTGGGATTTTACAACTACCGGTTTGTAGGTAGAAAACCACAAAGATAGGACTTACAACTACCGGTTTGTAGGTAGAGGCCACAAATTCCGCTGAGGATGAAATGAACGAGTGCCGGTTAGTGAGCGACTATTCATTTATGCCCCAGGGAAGCACAAGAGACAGTCAACGGGTAGCCAATTTAGGATCGATCCAAAAAGGCAGACTGAAACAAGACTCATCCTAATGAGGAAAGAACTCAATAGGGAGAACCCATCCCGTGTAGGGAGGGAACGGAAATAACCGTCATCCACGAGGATGTATCTCAGTGGGGAAATGGCAGGAAAGGATAGACACTTTCTGCTTAAGGGGTTGGCTCTACATGGAGAGATCAGACACACCCACATCTGCTAGGGGAAAATCTACTGGAGAGATCTGTATCAACAAATAGCAGGAGGTAACAATCAACAGATACCCGGCGACAGCTGCAACATGAGTATCCAAATGCTATGATTATGCATGTATGCATTATGCATGATGAATGTATGATGAATGCTGACAAACAGACATGCTCAACACGCAGGTCCGGGAATCAACCGTCCGGAGAGAAAACCAAAGCCACCAGAGAGCAAAGAAAATCCACTGGGGACGGGGATATCAGGGAACATTTATCCTGCAGGGGAGGAAGGCCACCGGAGGCTTCCGGAGGGATCGTCAGTTACAACCGGAGAACAGAGTTCAACATACAGGCGGATGCGCCACAACAACTTGTGATGAAAATCTGAGATACCGAGAAGCAACCAGATCTCTAATGAGAAATACAAAAGCATTGATAAAGCTCCTTACGCGAGCAACTCCACTGGGGGATCTATCTGAGGGAATGCCGGATTACGGGGATGTCGATCCTCCAAATACTGAATCTTCCAAGAAAAGCACCCATGCTGGGGGGAGATGAAGACTGCTCTGCTGGAGAGGCGAAAGTTGAAGTCTTCAGTAAACACTCTGCTAGGGGAGCTGCCCCACAATAATGTCCGAAACAGCAAACTTGCTGGGGATGCCCCACGATAGGGCTCAAACAACACTCTACTGGGGATGCCCCATAATAGAGCTAACAGGGATTTGGAGGAAGAATCTGTATTGCCGGGAACATGAAGATGAATAACTTCAAACGACACTGCATCGGGCAACTTCACTGAGGAGAGACCATACGAGGTTCTGCAGGACAAAGATACAGTCATGCTCGAGATACGAACAATTGTCTTACCTGTTGGTAATCATACCACCCCCGGGAGAGCACTGTGGGTCTCCTAAGTATTCTTCCATCATTGTGAATGTTCACTTTGTTTAAGAACAATTTTGTGAAAAATTTGTTTATTTTGAAAACAATGATACTTTATCAATTAAAACATGCAAAACGTTTGTTGAGTTGAAACAAATAAGAGTGCAAATAATTGGGTAAAAGCTCAAATAGATGTAATGGAATGGTAGTCTGCAAAGGGCGAGACTCCATGAATCTGTACAAGTTTGAAATCGGTGATATATATTGGAGAGGGCTACATTGAACATAATGACCTTTCCTCTACCATTCTGAATTTTCGATGTATTCAAAGCTTCAGTCGACGACGAATCGAGAATCCCTGACGGATGACGGATATAGAGCACAGTCTTGTCAAGATGCAGTTACTTGCCAAATCCCTAATTTTTGCCTAGATTGCCCCAGTGTGAGGTGCTCAATCTAGCGGGATGCGAATTCTCTTTTTTTTTTTTCAATGTCTCTAACTTTTGCCTGGATCGCCCTTTCGGGTTTTCAATCCACCGAGACGCTCCTTTTTTGCCTAAGTCGCCCTTTGGGGTGTTCGACTTAGCGAGCTATTCTGCTTTTTTTGTTTAGGCGAAGTATTTCTTGACTGCATCGGAATTCACAGGACGAGTGAACTTCTCCATCCATTGTTGTAAGTGTCAGAGCACTGCCTGAAAAGGCTCTCTTGACAACGTACGGACGTTCATAGCTTGGGGGGTTCACTTGCCCCTGGAATCGAGCACGAAAGACAAAACCTTCTTGAGCACAAGGTCCCTTGGAACACACGAGGTTTGACCTTCTTAACGCGTGCTTTCTTCACTCTCTGCTGATATAACTTGACCATGACACATGGCAGTTGATCTAATTCAGCATCAGCCAACTTGGGACTTTGAGGGTGCTATTTCTCTTTTGTTTTTTCTTTCTTTTTCTTTCTTTTGATTTCTTTTGATTTTGCACCCTATCTTTCTTTGTTTTCTTTTTTGATTGATTGATTTTTTTTCTCTCTCTTTTTTTTTATTAATGCCCCAGTTGGCTGTTCTGCTGATTCTTGAGATGCAGCTGAGTGATTTTCTTTTCTTGCTCAAGAAGTCGGGAAATCTCGTCAGGAATTCCTTCAACATCATCTTCTTCCGCTTCGAATACAGGGAATTCAAAATTGGGAGATGACGTCCGATCATTATGTTCAATGGGTTTGAGAAACAACCTGCATAATGATTTTGATATGAAAAGCACTTTGAAAATCAAACAAGACAATCGTTATGCAGATGAAAAGATTGCTTTTATTCTTGTTTTTTAGGGTTTTTTGTGATCACCAATTTCATGCAAAAAGCGAAAAGGGAAAACAAATGGAGAAACAAATGTTTAACATGAATTTATTCGAATGAAAATATCATTGCACAAAATGTTGCCAACAATGCCATCACTTCTCCTTTTGGCATGGGAGAAGGGTTTTTAAACAAAGTGATTATTACAAAGACTTATGAACAACTGTAGGAACGCCCACAGTGACCCAATTGTGATAGATCCCACCGGGGATGACAACTGTCAGTATCCTTTGCATCAGCAGCAAACAACCTTCTTTGTTGAAGATCTCAGAAGACAAGTCGACGCCAGCCCGGGACTTGTTATCTTCAAGCTTGATTATCACGGGGACCCAAGTCCTCAAAGCTCAGAATACCTGATCTGACAAGGTCCTGCACCTTACTTTTCAGCTGGAAATAACTATCCACGTCATGACCAGGAGCACCCGAATGATACACACAATGCTGTTCAGGCCTATACCACCACCGAGGGTTGACAGGTATGGGCGGCGGGTCTCTGGGAGTAATCAAGTTCCGCACCAACAGAGAGGGATACAGTTCGGCGTAGGACGTGGGGATTGGATCAAAAATGATCTTCTTCCTCTCATTACTAGTACCAGCTTGATTTCCATTGTGAGGTTGGGAAGCCTGCTGCTGAGGACGATGTTGTGGACGCTGATGCTGCTGAGCTGGTCTTCTCTGTTGCTGTTGAGTTGCTGGAATAGTCACAGTGGCAGCCTGACGATACTGTCCTCTGTTTGCAACCCGCCGTCGGTGCACAGCATTTGTTTCACTTTCTCCCCTTTTGGGTGCCCCAGAGTATGTCTTCTTAGAACCGGAAGAACTTGAAGAACCAAGATGGCGAACCGGAGCGCGGGTTGCTCTGACATTAACAGTCTCTGCAGCAAGAGGCTGTTCACTGATTCTGATCACCCTCAATTCATCACCCACGGCATAATCATCGACGAGAATAGTGACAGCAGCATTCTCATGAACGGGTACATCCACTGGTGGAGCACGGTGGACTGGTGGAATCACGGCTTCCAGTCTCTGGGCTAAGGCACGCAGCTCCTCTTGCCCCTGAACGACTCCTTGCATCATCGTCATAAACTGGGCCATGTTCGCCCTCATCTCGGCCAATTCTGTCTGAACCTGGTTCATAATCCTCTGATGATTGAGTCTGGTTGAGGTGCGGACGGTGATCAACAATCCTGTCTCAGTCAAAACCCAAAGTGAGAAGTCACGTCCCCAAACATGTCTGTAATACAAGGATGCTATGTGCATGATATGCATGATATGGGTATTATTTTGTTATGAATGATCCTGATAAAGGATATGCGTATGCGAGTTAACTTTTTCTGTTTTTTCATGCATTATTATTTTTTTGAAAATAAACATGCTATGATGCAAATGATGTGAACATGACTGGTCAGGTTGTGCGTCTCAAGGCACAGGGTCAAAGCTTCGGCTTGAATTCTGATCACAAACATCTGAAACCCAAAGTCAACCTGATCAACTGGCATCTGAACCCAAGTCTGGAGAACTGAATCACCATCTGAGCGAGTACCCTCAAATTCAGCCCAGGGATCCGAAATAAACGGAACCCTCTGATCAATACCAGGGTCAAACCTCCGGCGTCCAGAAATATAACTCGTAGTCACTATCAGTACCAGGAGTCACCAACTGTACCTGTTAAAATGATCATTCCCCCCCACTCACGGGTGTAGTCTAGGCCAGGGTAAGGTCGAGAGAAACGCAACATAAATAACCTTTCGCAGAATATCATCCTGTGCACACCCGATGTATGCACCGATAATATCCCACCAGGGTCTGAACTGCTCGTGATGTCAATGTTCCGCTAAGTGGCGCAATACCACCCGCTTCCCATGAATCACTCTATTCCTAGGTATCCTAGATTTCACTCATGGTCTGGGTATTGGACCTTTTACCTCAAGTGACTCCCACCCCTCAAACAGAGAAATACAGACAACACAGCAGATGATAATAAATGAATGCAAACATTGATGCAAACAATAAATGCAAACAGTAAATGCAAATATATACAAATGAATGCAATAAATAAAGCAGCACAAAGCAACCAAAACCCTAACCTAGAGAGCGCTAGGAGAGACTCGCTCAGGGAAGATGGACCAGCACAGTTCAACTTCTCTCCTATCCCCAGCAGAGTCGCCAGCTGTCGCATTACGCGAAAAACCGGCGGGAAACAAGACACAACAGAGCCGCCACCGTGCGTTATTTATCCCAAAAGAGGGAAAGGAAACGCTCGAAGTAAACCTAGGAAAGAACATGGTCTCGCGACCAAAGAGGATGAGTTCGGGAGTCGGTTATACGAAGGGAAGGTATTAGCACCCCTACGCATCCGTCGTACTCGACGGGATCCACGCACAGAAGGAAGGAAAATTGGTTGCTAAACATTGCTCAAACTCACACACACTGGCTGAAAGAGACACAAGAAAACAGACTGAAATTGAAACCGACTCGGCAGGATACCGCATCCTGGGCCTACTTAGTCTATCAGGCATAGACATCAGAGTCGAAGTAGTTCGGACCGGGGAAACGACACATGCTCGCTAGGATGTCGCATCCTATGCATACGTATCTCCTTGGACGAAGGAGAATCAGAGCATTCGTAGCTCGGCTGACACGCACACAAACAAACCAATGCAAAGGCAAACGTGGAGCCCGAATGCCAATCACTGGACTTACATCAGCATCCGAACCAAAACACGCACTGGAACCCGAATGCCACTCGATGGTCTTACATCAGCTTCCAAGCACACAACAACATAACAAGTTAATAGGGAGTCGGGGACTCGAGCCTATAACTGTCAAGCACACACACAAACAAACGGACAACAGATTGCTAAGGAGTCAGGCACTCGAGCCTAGCAACTGTCAAACAACACACAAAAAGAAAAAAGGCGCCCGGAGAGATCAGCTCATCTCCTGCCTACATACTTCATCTGGTATGAAGATCAGGGCGATGTAGTTCCCCTACGAAGGGAAAAAGGACTAGCCTAACCAGATAACAAGAGGGAGACACAACACCAGGGAGACTACGACTCGAGCCTAGATGTTGTCATGCAAAATCAACCCTAAGTTAAGGTTTCTAGCTAACTGGCACAAGGGCCAACCTATCCTAGACACGGCTTGCACAGGAAGCAAGGGTCTCGATTGCAACTAGGGCAAGAGAAAGGGGAGATCTCAATCGCAACGAGGGCGAGAGAAGAGAATTAGTGTTAGTGGTTAGTCAAACTCGACAAGACATCGCATCTCGTGCCTACGTATCTCATCTGAACATGAGAATCAGAGTTGCCGTAGTTCGGCTACGGAGGGACAAAGGTCTCGATTGCAACTAGGGCAAGAGAAAGGGAAAGTCTCGATCGCAACGAGGGCGAGAGAAAGGAAAAGGCTCGATCGCAACGAGGGCGAGAGAAAGGAAAAGGCTCGATCGCAACGAGGGCGAGAGAAAGGATCGCAACGAGGGCGAAAGCAAACAAGGATTAGTCTAAACTAAACCTAACTTGCACAAGAAGCAAGTCAAACAAACGTACAAGCACAGGTAGCACACACTATATACACACAAGGGGCTCACACAAGGGTTAGGTTTTAGTCGAGGGGTCATATCAACCTCAACAAACAAACCTCTGGAAATGGGTGATGGTGCTCTTAACCTTGACATTGAGAGCCAAGGTGAAGCAGATGAAAGGAGGTGAGGGGTGTGCCTCATTGCTCTTATCCCTGGCCAGGGAGAGCATTTGAATATCAGAAGGTGTGGGAGTTCAGAATGGGGGAACTCTATCCACAAGTGACTCTATGGATCTTGGGCTTTTACCCACTATGTATCAACACAGGTAGTGTGAGCAATGTGAGTGACACACAGACTAGCAGGGGATAGGTTGCTTATCCCTTGGTTCTGCCAATTGCATCTTCACCTAGGAGGTCTTTGACTCGGTACAAGGACAATTTAAACATACACAAACATTGCCTCTTAAGGAGGACTTCAGACAGTTGCCTGGCCAAGTAACAGGCCAGGTCTTCCAGACTACATGAAGAAAAAGGAATTATACCTCAAGCAAGTTACTAAATATCAAAGCAAAGCAAGTTCAAAGAACTTAAGCAACTAATGGTACCTGAAATGGTCAAACAGATCAGTACACAGTTCAACAGTCAAAGCAAAAGGAATTGGGAAACAACAGTCAACACAGAGGGACAAATGTGCAAAGCACAAGACTCAAGTCATATGAGTTAAGCCACCTACAAAACAAAGGTTAGCTCATGATAAACAGATAAACCCAATCGACTTGCAAAAGTTTCTTTGAAGCACTTGTAGCTTAACCTGAAACATGAACTCAATTATAAGCCACAGGACCACTAGGACAAGCCTAGGGTCAAAAATAAATGAGAAAGTCAAAACAGCAAGCCATATCCAATCAAAATCAAATTCAAACATTTAAGAATCAAACCCAATTGGTTTCAAGTTCATATCATGCATCATCATCATTTCATAAGTAAAAGAAGTCAAAGCATGGCAAATGAGAGCTCATAGAAGTCAACAGCAAGACTTAGCTCAAAAGTCAACTCAAACATTTTCAAAAATCACCAGATAAATCATGATCAGTCCTAACACCTAGCATGGTAAGCATGTAAAATTTCATCACATTTGGACAAGTGGAAGGCAGTCAATGAAAATCATAAAGTCAAAGCAAATTTGAACATGCTCAATGAAGTCAACAGCAAGACTTAGCTCAAAACCAAACATAATCAAATTCCAAAAATCACCAAATAATTCATGCTCAATCACAATCCATAACATGACATGCATATAAAATTTCAGCTCAATTGGATCATGGGAAGATAGTCCATTAAAATCAGAAAGGCAAAACAATTTCAAGCATGCACAAAGAAGTCAAACAAACATGTATCAACTTCAAAAAAATCATAACTCAATGACAACAGATGAGAAATGAATGGGATCAACACCATGGCAAAGCTTAAGATGTCTAGTATGCACATGTAAAATTTCATGATCATCCAATAAGATATGAGAATTTCCCAAATGGAATGGCAAGATGTGTCACACAAAGTCAACATTTGACTAGGCATGGAAGAAAAACCTCAAACAAATAGGAAATGGCATAATTAATTCCAGGAAAATTCACACATAAACTAGACATATGAGAGAAGGTTCATGCAAAATTTCACATTAATTGGAGGCCAGGAAGCATGTCATCAAAAAATCAAGAAGTTGCATATCATTGGTGTGACACAAATTGTCACACCCTAGTTCAAAAATTCATAACTCAGCAACCAAATAAGATAAATTCAAGAACTCTACATCAAAACAAACATGAATGAGTGTAGATTAACCACAAAACATTTCAGGGTCATTGGATATATCCTCATCATTTCACAAAAGAATTGGCAAAAGGTACAAAATATGCATACATGAGCAAAACCCTAATGCCATTAAAACTCCAGCCATCCAAAAAATCAATAAAAATCATGATAAAATAGTAGACATCCATGTGAACATGATGCAAAAAATTTCATGAATTTTGGAGTTGAAATGAGTGAGAAATGATTTTTAGAAGTTGAGTAACAATTTGGAATAATCATGAACAAAATAACATGGTTTAATGGTCAAAGAGGTTGACCGGTGGCAATTCAGTAATTATCGCCCTCATTAATCAAAACGCATCGTTTAGGGAGGCAGAACGAAATGTTCTGATTGGCCATCACCAATGGAACAGTAACAAGGCCAGTAATACACGTGAAAAACAGATTTTCTGGAAAATGGTTAGGGTTTCTACACAGCAAAAGCATTTCATCTTCATGCTCATCAACATCCAAAACGAATTCAAACAGCATGACACAAACAGCATGGCAGTGATACATTAACATTCATGCAACATCAAACAACAATAAACCAAACACGATTCATGTGAATTTTCTGGGTAGATTCATAGGGTTTATCTACTGTAAAGCTTCAACATCTCCATTAATCGAGGAAAATCAAAGTGCCCAGAATCAGAAATTAAGCATGGCAATCAACACAACAAGAATCCAGCATACATATTCCAAACCTCATTTGCATTGAAACCCTCTAGTTAACATGAATCGAGCAAAATCATCATGAACAATAAATTTCAAATCCAGATATCTCATGCATTTCTCAACTATTTTACATGATTCAAGTTGCATTACAACCAGCAAAGCACGATCTACCAGAAACATGGCATGGATTAGAGAAAAAAGAGGATCGAAATCTTACTTGGTTGTGAAGAAACTTGAGATGTAGTGGTTATTTGGGTGCCTTAGCTTGAAACAGATCTTCCTTATGGTTCAGAATGATGGATGCTTGAAGTAATCGAGCTCAGCAAGGCTTGGGAGTGTCCAAATCTAATTTCACCATTGTTGGTCCATGGAGAAAACAGAACATGAAATGCCTTACAGTAG
The DNA here is from genome assembly GCF_024323335.1 of Lathyrus oleraceus. Lineage (NCBI taxonomy): Eukaryota > Viridiplantae > Streptophyta > Magnoliopsida > Fabales > Fabaceae > Lathyrus > Lathyrus oleraceus. Next base: position 251,215,052 of record NC_066585.1, on the reverse strand, counting down.
GAGAATGGAGCTTGAAATGGTCTCCAAATGATGTCCAGATGATGGAACAATGAAGAGAGGCTCGAGGTTTTTTGAGAGTTTTGCTCAGAAATTCCAAATCGTGAAAATGCCAAATTGAGAGAATGAGAATTTTTCTGTCGTGTAAAGGCTGCAGCTAGGGTTGAATGGGCAGAAAATGACTTTAAATACTTCTGTTTTAAGTTTCTTAATGAAGTGCTAAGCTTGTTTTACTTAAATGAAGCCATTTGCAAATTTGCTAATTTCCAACATATGCACATGGAGGTGTAAGTTCTGGCCGAGTTTGGGCCTTGAACATGTCTCAAATACCATGTTAAACAGATCCCAAATGGCCAAATGTGCTGAAAATGTCTAATTCAAAAAGTCAACTTTTTCCACACTTGAATTTAATGAAGACAAGTCCAAAAATGCCATTTTGATTGGCAATGTTTTAGCACATGAAATTTATATTTTTGGAAAGAGGAGGTAAAATGTGGTTTGTAGGAAAAAACCCCACCAAATTTGGCCAAATGGTTCATGAGATATGGCCTTTTGAAGTTCAAGATTTTGTGAAAATGATTTAATCATATCTTGACAACCATACATGGGAATTGAGAGTTCTTGGACCTTTTGGAAATGGGAGAACAAGATCTTCAACTTTCATGTTGGGCAAAAATTCATTTGAAGCTTGTATCATGATGTAAGTTTGGGATCAAGAAGTTTCCATTTTTGGCAGTTAAAATTACAGGTCCAGTTTCTATTTTTGGAAATTTTCTGATTGGCTTCAAATCCTTCAATGATATTGTTTGCCATGATATATGAGGCCTATTGGGACATGAATAAGCTCTCTCAAACCAAATCCATCCATCAAAACCATAGAATCAGCCACAGTTGACCAACTTTGACTTTCTAGGGTTTCTGACTGATTGTGTATGAACTGATGACTTCTGAACATCCAACCCTTGACTTAAACACTTCAAATGGGCCTCCAAGTCATGTGAACATGTTGGGCAAACCCTAGGGCCTTGGCTCCTTGAGAAACACCCTTGCTTGCTTGGTTGACTGACCTCCTGATCAGTTTGACCTAATTTCTTGATTTGCTTGCACTTGAGGCAACTGGGACAATGCAATGCTATGCAAATGGACCATGATATACTATGACCTAATATGAGATGGTATGTACAATGATAGGTGCAAATTTGAGGTGCTACACTCGTATGTCCTCAAGACGCTCTGCTCATCTTGCTTTCTGAAGTGGATGATTAGTCGATCTTTAACCTTCGAAGATTGCCGGATTGAATGAAACGGTGATATAACACTGATGAACTCAGATCACAGTCATTCGCTTATTCCCTAACTTTTGCCTGGATCGCCCCCTTTTCGGGTTTTCAATCCACCGGGATACCCATTTTTGCCTGAGCCGCCCTTTTGGGTTTTCGACTCACCGGGTGTACTCTTATTTTTTATATATCCCTAATTTTTGCCCGAACCTCTTTATTCTTTTTTTTTGGTTCGTCGTGATGCCCCTTTTTTGCCTGGACTATTCTTTTTATCGTCCAGCGGGTCTATTTTATGCGAAGTATTTTTTTTTAACTACGTTTGAGTTAATAGGGGACGGGAATCCTTCGCCATCCATGGTTGTTAGCATCAAAGCTCTGCCATAGAAAATCCTTTTAACCACGTACGGACCCTCATAGTTCGGTGTCCATTTGCCCCTGTGATCTGTGTTGGGAGGAAGAAATCTTTTGAGTACCAATTCACCGACTCGATACTCCCGAGAGCGCACTTTCTGACCAAATGCTTTCTTCATTTGTCTCTGACCGAGATACGTCAATTCTGGGTACGTAGTTCCAGCATAGCACCATTTCCCTGTTGGTTTGATTGATGACCAAAGCTGAGTCCCCGTATACATCCAGGGATTTAATCTGTATTTTGACGGCTTCCTCAAGTCTTAGGATACAAGCTTCGTATTCGGCTTCATTGTTGGTGCAGGGAAAAGTTATTCTGGCACCAAATGGCATATGAACCCCCTTCCGGTGTGATCAACACTATACCAACTCCGCGACCATTGACGTGGACCGCCCCATCAAACATCATAACCCATTTGGATTCAGGGTCAGGCCCCTCCTCCGGGAGTGGTTCCTCTCAATCTTTCGATTTGAGAAACATGATGTCCTCATCAGGAAAGTCAAACCTCATAGGTTGGTAATCATCAATCGGTTGCTCTGCAAGATAGTCTGACAAGACACTTCCCTTGATGGCTTTTTGTGAAGTGTATTGGATGTCATACTCTGTCAGTATCATTTGTCACCTAGTAACTTTTCTGGTAAGTGTTGGCTTTTCAAAAATATACTTGACTGGATCCATTTTTTGATATCAATAGAGTCGTATGAGTCAACATATACTGTCTTAGTCAGCGAGCAGCCCATGCCAAAGCGCGGCAAGTTTTTTCGAGCAATGGGTATCTTTGTTCACAGTCGGTAAACTTTTGCTAAGGTAGTATATTGCATGCTCTTTTCGACCTGACTCGTCATGTTGACCGAGCACACAACCCATTGACCTTTCTAACACAGTCAAGTACATGATCAACGGTCTTTCCTCTCGGCCTGTAGACTTGCCCCGACCTTGATCTCTTTCTTGTCGTCTTCGGTACCAACGTTGATGGTCTCAACCACCTCCTGATAAGGTGTAATAGCTCGGTCCTCCTGTTTCAACAATCTGGCTAACCCTTCAGGCAATTCACAATCTTCCTCAGCCCCTTCTTCGGCTTGATAGATAGGATTGTCGAAGTCATACTTGGCCATAGCAGTGTCATTAGCAGTGAGATCCGGGTGGTCAGCTCTGCATGATGGAGGATCATGCTTTACCTTAGAATGAGAGATTTTTTTTTTTGAAAGAAAGGAAAAACGAAAAAAGAAACATTGCCATTTTTTTTTGTAAAAAGTAAAAAAACTGAAAGAAAGAGAACACAAAATTGTTTGCAAAAGCCGTCCTTTATTGATGATAAAAATAATTGCGAAATGTAACTAAATGGATGGCCCTACAAATGAGCCATTACACCTTGGGCAAAGTGTAAGACTTTATTATGCATGTAATAAAGGAAAACAATAAAAATCACTCTTTCAGTAGCGTAACCCGAACGGTTTTTTCAGACGACCAATTGTCGGGCTTTTCTCCCGGGACACACGGGCGAATCCAGCTATCTAAGTCACAGTCGCTGTCAGCCTTGTCTTCATCTGCAGCATTGACGATGTGGGGAGAAACCAAACCCCCGCTGGAGAGAGTACCGGTTTCATTCTTCTGAGATCCCGGAGCATACCCCAATCCAAACTTGTCTTCTTTGATGACTGGCTTCACAAATTTGCCCCAGCCTTGGGCATTACCAGCTTCAACCACCTCGACAACATTAATCCCCTGCCCGCCGTGAGCCGGCATCGGGTTCTGGATAACATTAGGCACCGGAGCAAAATTGATAGCCTGGGCATCTCTCAAATCTTGTACGTTTAACTGGAGAGCCTTGCAATTATCTGTAGTATGGCCAGGTGCGTTGGAGTGAAAAGCACATCTGGCGTTGACATCATAACCTCTGGGCAAATTATTGGGATCGATTGGTGGGGCCAGAGTTCTCAGTGTAACCAGATTCATGTCAATCAGCTTGGGAAGTAATACTGAATAAGGCATTGGGATTGGCTCGATGACCCGGTCCGTCTGCCTTGGACGTTGTTGATAGTGTCTCTGCTGACCCGGATTACCTCCTTGTTGTTGATTGTTGTACCTGGGTTGTTGTTGCGGATGATATTGCGGTTGAGGAACAGGTGTTGGAATAGTGACTGCGGCCACTTGATCTTGATAATAATTAGGGCGTCCTCTACCCCTGCCTCTGCCGGCATACACAACGCTTGTCTCGCCTTCTTTTCTTCGCTGACCATTACCAGCAAACGGTCTCTTGGGACCTGATGAGTTGGAAGCACTATTGTCTTGAATTCGGCCCATCTTCAATAGACTCTCGATTCTTTCTCCAGCAATTACTATCTCTGCAAAGCTGATTGACGGGCAAGCAGCCAATCTCTCAATATAATTGCCTTGAAGAGTGTTCATGAACATGTCCGCCATTTCCCTTTCAGACATAGGGGGTTGGACGGATGCATCAATCTGTCTCCAACGCTGAGCATACTATCTAAAGGTTTCCTTGGTAGTCAGAGACATACCTTGCAACAAGGTCCGATTTGGAGCCATGTCCAAGTTGTATTGATATTGCTTGATAAAAGCCTCTGCCAAGTCTTTCCAGCTCTTGATGGTAGTACAAGACAAATGAGAATACCATTCACGAGAAGCTCCAGTTAGACTGTCTTCAAAATAGTACATCCACAGCTTTTCATCTTCCGTGTGAGCTCCCAACCTTCCCAGATAAGATTGGAGATGAGTGCGTGGGCAAGAAGCCCCGTTGTATTTCTCAAAAGTAGAGGGTTTGAACTTGTGAGGAATCTTTACTCCCTGAACCAGACCAAGATTTGTGACATCAAAGCCTAAGGAATTTTGAGACTCCAAAGATTTGAGCTTCTCAGCAAGCTCATCCATACGGCGAGTGGTCTCGAGGGCCTCGTCGTGCAAAGAAAATTGATCACACTGATAATCTTCAGTAACGGGGTGCCCGTTAATCCGAATTCCTTGATTCACATTGTACCTTCCGCCAATACCATTTCCAATATTCCCTGTGTTGCCAACATTACCCGGGTTTCCATCAACATTTGCGTTACCCGCGTTTCCAGTGTTCACAGGGTTATCAGCGTTCTCAGGGTTACTAGGGTTTCCCTCAGCATTTAGTATCTCCACCTCCGGATCAGGCCTCGGTTGCTCAACCAATTCCTTCAGTTTCGCCTGGCCTTCTGCCATACCAGTCATCAATGTCATGAACTGATCCATCCTTTCACGCATATCAGCCAGCTGTTTTTGTACTTGGTCCATCGCTAGTTGTGGACGATTTTCCTTTGTCGGGTACCTGTGGACTCGCTTGGGACCAATAACTGCCTGATACAGGGAACAAACATTAGACAATGCGGTGACACCTGCAAAACAGACAAGGGTTAATATGCATGGTATGCGATGCACTGCTTGTTCAGTTTTAAGGCACCCCCGTTTTGAAAGGGAATACCCTGCAAATGAATAAGCATGAGATGTTGGATGCAAATATGCAGATGATGTTATGCAATGCAAAGGCATGTCAATCAGAATTGATGGATCCGCTTGAACATCTGTCAAGTTGCACTGTCTGGAGAGAAATTAAGAGCACACCAAACAAAGGTCATGGGATGGATCATGTTATCCTTAATATCAACCACCCATTTTGGTGGATTATGGTTTACATCTTATCAACACCCGAGTTCCATTGATATTAAGGATACCTGATCGGATTAACCATGAATCAAGGGTTTGTTGCAAGTCACGAGCATGGAGTTTAGGTTAAGAACCACCCAAAAGGAGTGTACTAAGGTTTAAACCTGCCAAACATGTTCTACAAAAGGTTCCCATAGTCATAATCCCATCTTTCAGATATTATCAAAGGAACGACTACTCGTATTCCAACAATATTCTCAAGAGAGACTCTTATGAGTGTAGTATCGCGTAACAATCGTATCAAATCTTACATTCGAACGACTTTCGCACTACGTCCTACGAATAGGCCAAGATGGGTTAGGTAAACTAAGGTCCTTGGCTTCTTAGGTCTATATTGGAACAAGTAATGTCTAACCACAACTTACTTATGTGACATTATTGATCTCAACATGACCTCCACCAAGTGAATGGGCTTGCAAGTCAACTCGCTAAGGAATACTCCACACAAGTCGACAGGACTATGCCATTCTCCTATCCTAAGTGCACTCGAGTTCGGGTATAGAACTCATCTCACAAAGATCACCAAGCAGCCATAGCCAGCCAACAGATAAAGCAATAATATGTACACAATGCAATAAGGTAAAACAGGTAAATAAATAACCGTACAAAAGCATGAACACCCAATAAACAAGAAATCACACAAGCTAGGAGGGACTCGCTTAGGGAAGATGGACCAGCAAGAGGTCAACTTCTTAGTCCCCAGCAGAGTCGCCAGCTGTCGCAACCTGAAAAATACAGTGCGAAAAAAACAACTGGCGAAAGAAAAAGACAGAAGAGTCGCCACCGTGCGTTATTCATCCCAAAGGAGGGAAAGGAAACGCTCGAAGTAAACCTGAAAAAGGAAAGGACAAGACGGGGTCTCGCAACCAAATCTTGGGTTCGGGAGTCAGTTATGCGAAGGGAAGGTATTAGCACCCCTACGCATCCGTAGTACTCTACGGGATCCACTTTTGTAGTTCTTGTCTAAAGGGTGTGGGTTTATCTTGTGCTGTTTACCAAAAAAAAAGGGTTAAATGAAAATGACTCGCGCGGATGTCGCATCCACTACATACGTATCTCATCTGAATATGAGAATTAGAGTCTTCGTAGCTAGGCTGACCTATGGGTTGTGGGATGTGTGCTCGCTAAGACATCGCGTCTTATGCCTACGTATCTCATCTGGCCTGAGAATCAGAGCAAAACGTAGTTCGGCTAACTACGGGGTTATGGATTGGGTTTTGGGCGAACAACGTTACTACGCAATCTACCGGATGCTCGACCTTTGGAGACTTACTCGCCTGTAGTAGAAGGAGTTAACGTGTTGCTTTGGGTTTTAGGGTTTGGGATGCTCAAGGGCAAAAAGGGCAGTCCTTGATGAAGGAACCGCGCTACCTGCAAGGATACGAACACAAAACACAAAACATGTATCTTGAGGTAAACACAAAACATTGCCTCCTATCGAGGTCTTCCAGCTAGGAAAGCAGTAAAATGCGGGAAAAGGTAAAAAGTACCACACGGATAAAGATCCGAAGTAACAGCAACCAAGGGGACAAGAAACCCAGAGATCTCTCAAGCTGGTACCATCAAAGAAAAGTGAGTCAGTACAGGTAATCGGAATGAACCTCCAGGGGTTATCCCACAAATAAAGTGGGAAACCACGCAAGTTATCCCTGCAAAAGTTATGTGAGCCCTCACAAAAATTCAACAAAAGGGTTAGTGAAACATCATAAGCATTTTTTTCATGAATAACAGTATGGTTTCAGAAACCTCAAACCCTGTGGCATACACTCAAAAATTAAAAGGTTAAACATTCAAGGCATTGTTTATACTTTCATATACATATTAAACCCATGGGCAAAGGTAATGGGAATAATGGAAAACCTGATTGGAGAGCTTGATTAAAATTGAGTTGCACCCGTGAGGTTTACAAAACAATCTTCAGGGTTTATGTGAGGCAGAGGTGATTCTGTGTAGTTGAGTTCCCTTCGGGGTTTGGAGGCTGCTCTGAACTCCGTTAGGTCTTCTCTCACTATCTTTTTCCTCAGGGTTTTGTTCCAAGGAAACCTCAGAGTATTTTGCTTCTCTTCAAAATCCCCCTTTTGTTCTGTGTTCTCTCAAGTGAAGCCTTGGTATTTATAGACTGAATTTCATGGTTTTGTGGGCTCAAACGAGAGAGACCCAAGTCCAAAAATTTTTATTATATTTTATTTATTTAATTAATTAAAAAAAAATTTATTATTATTTTTTTTTGTAAATTTTTTTTTTTTTTTTTTTTTTTTTTTTTTTTTTTTGGATCTAATTCTGATTGACATGATGAAATGCAATATGAAATGCTAAATGAATGCATGAATGAGGAGGGCAAATTTTGGGGTGTTACAGAAGTGTCTTGTCAGACTATCTTGCAGAGCAACCGATTGATGATTACCAACCTATGAGGTTCGACTTTCCTGATGAGGACATCATGTTTCTCAAATCGAAAGATTGCGAGGAACCACTCCTGGAGGAGGGGCCTGACCCTAAATCCAAATGGGTTATGATGTTTGATGGGGCGGTCAACGTCAATGGTCGCGGAGTTGGTGCAGTGTTGATCACACCGGAGGGGATTCATATGCCATTTTGTGTCAGAATAACTTTCCCTGCACCAACAATGAAGCCGAATACGAAGCTTGTATCCTAGGACTTGAGGAAGCCATCAACCTACGGATTAAAACCCTGGATGTAATTGAGGAAAAGAGACTAGCAGCTATATGCCATGGCCAACTATATCAGAGACGAATAAAGAGAGCATTTGATCAGAAAGTGCGCCCTCGGGAGTGTCAAGTCGGTGAATTGGTACTCAAAAGAATTCTCCCTCCCAACACAGATCACAGGGGCAAATGGACACCGAACTATGAGGGTCATACGTGGTTAAAAGAGTTTTCTCTGGCGGAGCTCTGATGCTAACAACGATGGATGGCGAAGACTTCCCATCCCTTGTCAACTCAGACGCAGTTAAAAAATACTTCGCATAAAATAGACCCGCTGGACAGTAAAAAGAATAGTCCAGGCAAAAAAGGGGCATCCCGACGAACCAAAAAAAAGAATAAAGAGGTTCGGGCAAAAATTAGGGATATAAAAATAAAAAATGTACACCCGGTGAGTCGAAAACCCGAAAGGGCGGCTCAGGCAAAAAAGGGTATCCCGGTGGATTGAAAACCCAAAAGGGCGGTCCACGCAAAAGAGGGAATAAGCGAATGACTGCAAGCTGAGTTCATCCATGTTATGTCATCGTTTCATTCAATCCGGAAATTTCCGAAGGTTAAAGATCGACTAATCATCCACTTCAGAAAGCAAGATGAGCAGAGCGTCTTGAGGTCATACGAGCCATAGCAGAGTCGAAACTCAGTGGGACCCCGTATCCACATTGCCATTAGGATAGTTTTCTTTTGTTCAATTTATAGCGATCGCCTCTTTTCAGGGATCAGCTTCCTGATGTACTCGCCTATTCCTAGCACAATTTTTTCAACCAATGAAAGTCGAATAATTCAGTTAAAGAGCCTCTTTATTTTTTATTTTTCAGTTTGTTTGCAAAAGATGTCTGAATTCTTGATTAAACATATTGCATCTGAATATAATGGTGGCTTTTGCAGATGATTTGCACAGGAAAACATTTAAAATTTCTTTGAATGTGCTTAATCCCGGACGGTGAATTCAAACCGAGTAATTCCCCCGGGACATACGCGTGTGTTTGCAGGTCACAGGAACCGGATGCCAAGTCATGAATCCTCATCCCCGAGCAGCTGACAAAGGCTCTCCTCATTCATGCATTCATTTTTAGGTCATTTAACATTTCACATTGCATTTCATCATTATCAATCAGAATTAGATATATTGCATTTCATCATGTCAATCAGAAGCAGATCTAAGAAGCTTGAACATCATCCGAGGCACTTTGTGGGTTCTATCCGGTTGATCAGTCAACACAAGGGAAAGACTTGAGATACTTGCAACAGGTTCAAATGGGGTCTATTCATCATTCAAAACGCCAATCTTGAAGGAGCAGAGGAATTTCTTGAACTGTCATGCTCGCTAGGCGAAGCCCACGTGTTTTAAAAATAAAAGAAAAAAAAACGAAATAAATAAATAAATAAATAAAAGAAAAATCTTGGACTTGGACCTCTCTCATTTGAGCCCACAGGTCCACAAAAATCAGGTTATAAATTCAGAGTTTCAGTGAAACAAAAGGGCATTCTATTCCTATTACCCTGGCTGGAAAAAGATAGTGAGAGAAGAGCTAACAAAGTTCAAAGCAACCTCCAGAGACTGAAGGGAACTCATCTGCAAAGAACCAACTCCCTCTCATATAAACCCTCAGATTGGTTTGCAAACCCAACCGGGCAATTCAATTTCATTCGATCTCTCCAGTCAGGTTTGCCTTATTCCCATTACTTTATGCTTTTAATTTGAATGCTCTGAATGTATGAGGTATTATGGGTGAATTTGATACCCTTTTGATGCATTTGTTTGACAAGAGGTTTAGGCCTCCTACCCTTGGTTGCTTTTTGTGAGCTTTTTTGCGAATTTTAATGGCATGATTCATGTGGTTACATTTTGATTTGGGGGCAACTCTTGATTACCCTATCTTGTTTCTCTAACTTGTTTGTTGAGTTTTGTTTTGTGAGGGCTCATATGACTCTTGCAGAGATGGCTTGCCGGGTGTTCCACTTTATTTGTGGGATACCACCTGGAGGTTTATTCCGATTACCTATACTGACTCGCTTTCTTTGATGGTGCTAGCTTGAGAGATCTCTGGGTTTCTTATCTCTTTATTTGCTGTTGCTTCGGATCTTTATCCGTGTGGTAGATCTCTTAACCCCCTTTATCTTTCCCGCATTTTACTACTTTTTGCCTAAAGACCTCCATGAAGAGGCAATTGACGGATAAAAGGGATCAATGATCAATCCCCCGTTATTCAGTGCGTCATTCTTTAAGATCACACTACGTGTCGATGCTTCAGAACAAAAACCCCAGATCTTTTGTCCGATCAGTCAGTGGAGAGGGTTCCACCTTTCTGAACCCCCACTTTTTGTCATGAGCTCACCCTGTTCAGGGTTAAGAGCTATGAGGTCTTATCCTCATTACCCCTTTTGCATGAGCGTTCCTAAACACCAACAACTCATTGATTTTTCTTCTCCTAAGAACACGTTATCTCCTTCTACTACAGGCGAGTAAGTCTCCAAAGGTCGAGCATCCGGTAGATTGCGTTGTAACGTCGTTCACCCCAAAACACACTCCCCTCTAACCCTTAGGCAGCCGAGCTACGAAGACTCTGATTCTCATATTCAGATGGGATACATATGCAGTGGATGCGACATCCGTGCGAGTCATTTCCTTTTGACCCTTTTTTTAGTAAATAGTACATTAGATAAACCCACACCCTTTAGACAAGAACTACAAGAGTGGATCCCGTAGAGTACTACGGATGCGTAGGGGTGCTAATACGTTCCCTTCGCATAATCGACTCCCGAACCCAAGATTTGGTTGCGAGACCTTGTCTTTTCCTTTCCTTTTTCCAGGTTTACTTCGAGCGTTTCCTTTCCCTCCTTTGGGATAAATAACGCACGGTGGCGACTCTTCTGTCTTTTCTTTTTCGCTGGTTGTTTTTTTTTTCGCAGGTAGGTTGCAACACAAAGTTACTATAAATGACATTCCAAACAACTTTAATGTTGAGGTCTAGAGCTAATTTTGCTTGGAAAGTCATTTTCTATGTTGAAACATCATAGGTCATTTTGTCTAAACCCTAAATTCAAAGTCAACTTCCCAAGGCCATAACTTGCTCAATTTTTATGAGATGAAAGATTTCAAAGTTTCACAATCAAAATAAATATGTCTACTTTAGCTTTTATGTTTTAAGTAAGAGCTAAATCAACTTTTATGAGCATGTGATATGAGGATACATTATAGGTCATTTTGGACCAATACCATTGAACAAGTGATTTTCCTCAACTTCAAAAATGCATAACTCTCTCATTATAAAACCAAATGACGTCAAATTGGTGACCATTATGAAGGTCTTTGAAATATATACAACTTTGATGAAGGCACCTTTCTCATTTGGAGCTCACATAAATTTTTTAGCAAGGTGGAACATTGAAGTATATGACTTGACACTTAGAAAAGTTTTCAACATGTTGAAATTTCCAAACTTCCACCTTAAAATTCACCATTATCCAAGTTCCAAATGGAAAAGTGTTCAACATAAGAGTTGTTCCTCTTGATATAATCTTTCTAAAGAGTCCTAATTCATTCATTTTGGATGAGCTTTGTTAGGGCTACGCATGGTGTTAACAGGCCTGCATCAATTGGTAAAATAAAAACTCTAAATGATCATTTCACATTGCCTTGCCAATCGAGCTTGATTCAAACCTTATTTCAGTTGGTTTTGGACCTTAGCGCATTGCTTGATGGGCTTGTACATGCCCATGCAAGCTTAAACATGATATTGCCAAATTTGGAAGAAATTTCAAGTGTGCAAATAATACTTGAATTTGCTATAAATAGAGACCCTCCGAGCTTATTTCAAGGGATCCTTGTGCGCCAGCTTTGCCTCCATTCTCCAAACCCTCACAATTCAAAGGAAAACCTGATGATTTTCACTTGAAAATTAAGTTTGAATCTCACTGTTTGGAGATTCAAAAACTCCAGGATCCAAAGCTTCTTACCATTCCTAATCCACTTCTGCAAGCTATTGGAGCAACATCAAACAAGAATTGAAGCAAGAAGGATCAAGTTCTGCACAACATTGAAGGTATTTTCCAAAAATTTTCTTCTCTTCGATTCTCACTCAATTCTCACCAATTCTCTTGGATCTTTGGTTGTCTGAAGTCCTACCAATGTAGGCAAGAAGATTGAATTGCTTTGAGGTGAAATGGAAGCAACTCAGTTGTCACATCTCAAAATTCAACTCCTCATATATTTTTATATATTTGGAGTTAGTTAAAATCGAGGTCAGATTCGTGCTCTATGCCATTTTTTCTTTCAGATCATGTCCTTCTTTTTCATTTATGTCATGGTAATGATTGGACCAGTCCGGCCAAGGTCGCCTAAGAAGACGACTGACGCTTTGCTCCAGCAATAAGGTGGCGTGGTCCTGAACCATTGATCCAGTTTAAAATGTTTTATCACAAGCATTGCTTTGGATGACCAGTTGTATGGCGCGTTGACTAAGTTCCATCATCGAACGCGCGTTTGTTTCCACTTGATCTACCACCTCAATTAATGAGGGAGATCAAGTGGTCCACATTTTTTGTATTTTCAGATTTTTATTTTATTCCTTTGATTTTCATTAGTTCATAGTAATTTTAATATTGATCCAAAAATATGAGAGTTTCAACAAAAAAATTTAAATAAAATCCTCTTTCATTTTATGAATTAAAATTATTTTTTGGATCATTATTAATATTTTTCATAATTTAATTGATTTTATGATTATTTGTAATTGTTTAAAAATAGTTTTAAGTTTCCAAAAATTCTGAAAAAATTTCTCCAAGGTCCTTTGACCTTGTTTGACCTATGATAAATCTCATGGCCATTTATTTGGTGTTTTGATGAGTTTTTAGGAAATTGACCAGCCATATTTAATTTAATGCATTATTTTAAGTATTTTTAAATTGAATAAATGCCAAATAAATGTGTTGAGTCATTTTGATTGATTTTGTAAGTTTGACTTGTGTTGTTAGGCCTTGGTCAAGGTTGATTTGACTTTGCTCATACAAGATCATTGGATTTAGGGGATTGATGGAATGTACATTCCATCATCCAAAATGAATGAATGATCTTAATTTGGTAAAAGTCCTCCTTTTTCAAATTTTTGTTTGATCTATCTTCCATCCCTCTTCATCTCATTCCCCTTCTTTATGCATTCATGTCATGGACCTATGATATCTCTACATCCTAAGGCTAGTTGATTGCAAAATCTACATAAGTATGGATGAGATTAGGCAACTAGTTTTACAGATTCTTTTTGTGTGTGGTATGTTTCAAGAGCATTGTCCATTATATTATGTCTCTAACATACATTAACACCAAAATTCTATCTCCCGACCTCAAATAGTTGACTTTTACATAAGTCCAATTACGATTGCTTAACATAGCGCTAAATTTTGACACAAAAGGCATTGCATTCTAGTTAGTGAGATTGTAAGTCTCCCCTCTTTCATGGTATTGTGTGGAAACTTGGCCTTTTTTCCTTCCTTTGAAAAATGTCTTTGGTTCAAGGATCCATGCTTCTGATAAGTGGGTTGAGTGTTCTCCAAAGAATGACTTAAAAATAAAAGCAAAAACAATACTAACTTCTAACTTATTAACAACAAACATTTAATTTCAAGTCATTTACTTTAATGCACTTTATTTTATTGTTTTAAGCCTTATTTATACCATTCTAATTTTTTATGTTATTTTCATTTTTACTTTGTCCACTTGGATCATATTTTGTGATAAATTTTGTTTGTGTATATTGTGTTTGATTATGTGGTCTTTGACCATTAATGTACATAATAAGAACAAAACCCCTAAAAAACACCTTGTGTGGACTATTGGTTTGATCTGAGACTATTGGACTTAGAATTTAGGCAACACTCCCTATGCAAAGGACTTGGCCAATGCCAACTTTTATGTAACCAAGTGTTTGTAATTTGAAACTTCATTTGATACATCATTGAAGATCCATTTGAGTTCATCTGCAACATGATCATTGTGAAGCTGTTATTTTGAACCTGTGACTTGTGGCATTGTGGAATTCATCTACTACATGAGTAAATTTGAAGAAGATCATGGAGTTGCTAAGCTTGGATGTGGCTTTCTTTATTTGATGCCTTGCTCTTCAAGTTGATATATTGTGCATTGTTTGTTGCTTTATTCTAATGTCCAAGGGAATTTGCGTTTCTATATGACACTCTTGTCTATTGGATTGTAGCCCATTGGTCCGATCTTTTCAACTCCCAACTTTTAAATTTGAGCTTAGGATTAGTCCCTTCATCTCCTCCCCAATTCTTTAATTTCAAAATCTCTCCCTCTTGTTTTTAAAATCTTCTTTGCTTGTGCTTGTTTTCTAAACTTAAAACATATTGCAAATTAGAAACTTTGGCCTTATGCCATTGCATTTTCCAACTTCTTTTCTCAATCAAACTTGTAAATATATTGAACTATACTTGACTTAAAATTTTCAGAAAGCCAAAAATAATTAAACCATTCAAACCATTTTAGGCCTTTGTGCCTTTCAAACCAATTTTTTGTTAAAAGCAATACACCCACTTTGAAATTTATACCACAAACTACAAGGTTTTGATCCCCCATTTTTATGTTGATACGTAGGCACAAGTCTGAAAGTCTTGTCAAACACAAAAATATAATTAATGAATTCTTTTCTCATCCCCCCATTTTATTAGCTTGCAAACACCATTTGTACAAAAATACATATGCACACAAATTTGGGAGCTAACACCTTCCCTCTGTGTAATCAACCCCCTTACATGTAATCTCTGGCATTTTATTAGTTTTGATTTGAAAACTTCTTATTTTTTGGTTATGTTCGTACTTTTCTCTTTTCCATTGGAAACAATAAAAGCGTCGTGGCGACTCTTGTTATTTGATGTCTTGCTTATCTATAGCTTGATGATCATGAATTTACCGCTACAGACACGGGCCGTGTTAGGAAAGATGGATGGCCATGTCAGGGCTAGTGCACCATCAAATTTCTTCTTCCGACGAGCCAGAAACGTCCGATTCCCTTGGCGAGTCCTTGGGTATTCTTAGTTACACCTGAAACCAATCAAACTGCCACATAGAGACATATAATGGAGTATAATAACACAAATCAAAGATAATAATCAAAACCGAATAGAAATGAAAATATCTAATTTAGTAAATAAAATAACATAACAGGTAGAATAATGTGTTACCGACTTCGTGAATTTGTGTCGAATGAGTGTCAGAAAATAAGTAAAATTGGAGACTGATCATAACCCCAAACTTATCTCATTGCTTGTCCTCAAGTGATGCCTGGGACAGCAGGACGGTTACCCCCAAATTTGCTTCCACAATACTACTGTGATCTTTCGTGGCTCCCTTTTCACTTTTCGTTCACTATTTTACTCTTCCCCGACTTCCGACGTTTCGCTACACTTTCACATTGACCCACCTTTTTACCTGTAGCTTTTCACACTCTCACCAAATCTCTCGGTGTCAAAGTGTTTTCACTCAAAAATAGAGCATGCAAAGTCAACTCTTAGGTTTGAATAACAGATATCTTCATAACAAAAACATACCACCCACACTATTCGAGGGCTTTTTAGGTTGTAATGGGGATTAGGTGCAAGGTGGGAAAAACTAACAAAAAAGGGAAACTAGTGGTTTAGGCTCAGAGATCGTGTTTCTATCCTCATCACTGTGTTTAATTGTTCAATTAAGAGGCTTTTCTTTTGGACACCGTTCTTGTTTGGATTCATTGGCTCTTATACTTCTCTTTTTTTTTGCGCTCTTTTGAGCACGCTTTTTGCCAACCTCAATATTTCTAGATAAGTGCTTTATTTTACTACTCATAATTTTTTCATTTTTTTTTTGGAAGTCTCACACTTTTCTATTTTTTTTCAACTGCACTTATCTAGTTCTCACCGGTGTCCCTACAAAAATCAGAACCCCCAAACTTAGGATTTTCCACAGATCTAGAGTCAACAACACTTATCCAAGCAAGGTAAGGTAGTATTTGGGCTTAACGTTATTTACAGCGGTTTAATGATAAAAAAAGGACATATGGCTCGAATTGGGTAAAGAAGGGTAATAATGATAGGTTAGCTAGAAAGGCTCGAGGTTAAAACAAAAAAAAAGCCTCAGTGTGTACATGTGGGTTATGAAATTCCAATATCTACTTACGCAAACTCAGAGTGACAGAGACATACCTGAAAAACTCTCATGATGATACATATTTGGATTTTTGTAATTCTAACCATGTTTGGTATAGCATACAGGTTTCCAGGATACCTCTCAGTGTGATGTAGTTTCGTCTTCACTTCGGGTACAGAGTATTCCTGTGTAGTCCAGTGACAGAAAATCGCGTCTGAGTATTCAGATCAGTAACATCAACTTTGGGGGGTTTCCAAAAGAGCAAGTAGAGGGGTGTGTCTTTCATCCAATCGTTCCAAGCCTCATCATTCATCCGACACGAATATCCTCTATCTGTAACACACAAAATGCAACACAACTAATTAGTTAAACAAAAATAATAAAATTATGAAAATAATAAGAACAACTAATAACCCCCCCCCCCCCCCCCAGGACACACACACTTGAACCAAGCATTGTCCATAATGTTCAATCCAAGATAGAGGGGGGACTCACACATCCTCACTGAGGTGGAGGAAACTGCAACATCAGCCGTTGCATCATCACATGCATCTCATCCATAATAGTCCCTTGACGAGCTTTCTCTATTCCTTGGCGTGTTTGCTCCGCTCGGAGATCGTCGATCTCAGTCTGTACCCACGACCATTGGTCTGATGCCATATATGACGACCCAACACCTGTATGTGTGGCGTCCTCATGTGAAGGGACAAACTGCTCGTGCTCCTACTCCTACACCTCTTCCTCTTTTGGTCACCTACAACAAATGGGTCAGCATTGTGCTCGTCCATATCGTCTTGGACGACACTCTCATATAGCCAATTAGTAGTGTTGGTAATGCTTATTCTTGCCGGGTCAGGAAGTGCCATGATAAACTGACTAGAACTCATCAAAGCATAATAATCAGAGATTTGGGATATCATACCTTGCAGAACCAACGTGTTCATGTCTAGCTTATGCTTACCTGACATTGGTGTCTCATTTATTACAACAGAGTTATAACCAAAATGGTGGGCAATCTGTGTGATTATGCCCCCAATGAAAATTCCCCCCTGAGCCGCTTTGCCCACCCTATTTAGGTAGTCCGCTGCAAATGCTGCAACGCTCCAAAAAACTCGATTTTCCATGGAAAACAGAAAGAAGAGCTCCCTCTGGGTAGCCACACCTGTACTATCACCTCTACCGAAGAGCGTGAAAGCCAGTACCTTCTCAGCATACCTGAAACAGGGGTTCTAAATGCAAGGTGCTTTAGCCCCCTTTGTCACATAATTGGTTCGCCTCGTGATGGCCAACCAAAAAGTTTTAGCATCAAAGCTATCCGGAATGGCTCTAGGGCCATATAGGGGTAAGCGAAGAATCTCACATAGCAGCTCAACTGTCAACTCGTGGTCAACATTATATAAACTGAAATGCATTGTCCCACCATTGTACATTGTGGTACCTGTCCATCCTTTCTTTAGCTTGAACTCAATAGTGCTAAAAAATTCTAATGTAATGCGCTCATATGTAGGGTCCTTATAGTGCACAAATTCAAGTATGCCTAGAACATGAAACATCCTATCCAATTCCTCAGACATACCCAATTGAGCTAAAGTGTCAGAGCATAAATACCTCGTTGGTGTTATCTTACGCTTGACGTGTGACGAGTGGTCGAAAATTATGTCGTGCAAATTTGGATGACGGATGGTCCTTTTCCGAGGCCTTGATGACTCGGCCTCCGTTTGCTTTCCTTTAGCAACTCGCTTAGGTAGCATGATTGGTTCCTGCAAAAATTTATGAACAAAGATAAAATATGTAATAAGGAGAAAAGATTATCATGTACTTGTAGAGGACGGGGAGTGGAGAAACTATCGTGAAGTGAGTTGGTGATTTGGACGGTGTATGGTGGTAATGGAGTGAGCTTTGGTAGAGAAGGTTATGGGGAATAATGGAAAGAGAATGGAGGAAGAAGGAAAGTTTAGTGAAAATGGTAGAGAGAATAGGTAAAAATATGATTAAAGGGATTAAATGAGAGTAAAAAGGGTTTTAATTGGTGAGAAATCCGAGTGGGGCCCACAAAAATCAAGTTTTGAAATTCAAAATTTCCCCACCGCACTGCCTGACAGGGGTCGTGTCCTGTGACACGGGCGGCCATGTCAGGACGCTGTAAAAATCCACCTCGTACAGTAGAGCTGACACGGGTCGTGTCAGATGACACAGGCAACCGTGTCAACCTACTGGAAAAATCATGCCCATGGGTGCCTTTCCTGACACGGGCCGTGTCAAGTTCACGGGCACCCGTGTCAGGACCCTGTTTTCATCCAATAAAATTGATTTTTTTCATCTTGTCTCCCTGCCCTTCTAGCAAAATGTCTTCAATGGGTTGGGCTCAAACCTCTCCTTCTATCCTGTGCGATTCATTTTGCGAACCTACAAATAGATATTTTGAACCACACCAAACAACTGAAATTGTTAGAATTAAACAGCGTGGGTTGCCTCCCACGAAGCGTTGCGTTTAACGTCGCATGGCTCGATGGTCGTCCCTTTTATCCTATGAGACGAACATTTTCAATCAAACCACTCTCCTGCCCATTGTAGTAATGATTTAATCTTTGTCTGTTCACCTTAAATGTATCCCCGTTACTAGAAATTTTAAGTTCTATTGCTCCATGAGGAAACACTCTGTGAACCAAGAACGAACCTGACCACCTGGATTTCAACTTTCCCAGAAAGAGTTTTAACTTGGAATTAAACAAGAGCACCATTTGCCCCTCCACAAACTCATTTCTCTGCAGCTTCTGATCATGCCATTTTTTTTCTTCTCCTTATAGAGTTTGGCATTCTCATACGCTTGATTTCTAAACTCTTCTAGCTCTTGGAGTTGAAGAATTCAGGATTCACTAACTTTAGCAAGATCATAACTTAAGAATTTGGATGCCCAAAATGCTTTGTGCTCCAACTCTAGTGGCAAGTGATGAGCGTTACCGTAAACTAACTGATAGGGAGACATGCCTATAGGCATTTTGAATACCGTTATGTACACCCATAGTGCATCTTCTAACTTCACTGCCCAGTCTTTTCGAGATGTGCACACAGTCTTTTCCAGTATTTGCTTTATCTGCCTGTTGGACACTTTGACCTGACCACTCGTTTGAGGGTGATACGGAGTGCCGATCTTGTGTTTAACATTATATTTCTTCAGCAGATTCTCCATCAGTTTGTTTGAAAAATGAGTACCTTCATCACTGATAAGTGCTCTCTGTAAAAACATTATTCTTCAGAAAAGTCAGAACCACTTTAGAATCATTGGTGGGCAATGCCACCGCTTCCACCCACTTTGACACGTAGTCCACTGCTACCAAGATGTAATTCTTTCCAAATGAGGGTGGAAATGGTCCCATGAAGTCTATTCCCCACACATGAAACAATTCGACTTCCAGCATAGCATTTTGTGGCATTTGATTTCTCATAGAAGTATTGCTCGTTCTTTGACATCTGTCGCACTCCTTGATTATGTTTTGGGCATCTTTGAACAATGTGGGCCAATATAGACCTGACTAAAGGACTTTGGTTGCTGTTCTGTCACCACTGAAGTGTCCTCCATAATCCGATTCATGACAAGCTATAAGTGCATCCCTTTGTTCCTCTTCCGGGAAGCATCTTCTGACTAGCCCATCTACTCCTCTATTGTATAGGAATTGGTCATCCCACAAGTAGAACCTGCAATCATGAAAAAACTTTTTCTTCTTATTACAATCAAAATCATTAGGGATTACACCACCTACCAAATAGTTCGCATAGTCTGCGGACCACGGGATACCGATGACATCTAGGATGTGTTCATCATCAAACTCATCCTTTATCAGTCTCTTTTCTTTCGTTTCTTCAATTGGTTACATTCAGGACAAATGACCGGCTACAGTGTTTTCACATCCCCTTTTGTCCCTAACCTCCACATCAAATTCTTGGAGGAGTAAGATCCACCTTAGAAGCCTCGACTTAGAATCCTGTTTAGCAAATAAATCTTTCAAAGAAGCATGGTCAGTATAAACGACAACCTTCGATCCTAACAAGTATTGCCTGAATTTGTCAAATGCATAAACCAAGAATATTAACTCTTTCCTAATAGTTACATAGTTCATCTGTGCAGGGTTTATCATATGACTAGCATGGTAAATCACATGTAGCAACTTCTCTCTTTGTTGTCCTAGAACTGCCCCTACAACAATATCACTAGCATCGCACATGATCTCAAATGAAAGAGACCAATCTGGGGAACTAAAAATTGATGCTGAAATTAATTTGTTTTTCAATGTCTCAAAATTCTTGGTGCATTCTTCGTTGAACATAAAATCCTTATCCTTGATCAATATAGTGGTCAGCGGTTTTGCGATTTTAGAGAAATCTCTTATGAACCTGCGGTAAAAACCCACGTGTCCTAAGAAACTCATGATACCTTTCTCATTAGCCGAAGGCGGGAGTTTAGACATCATTTCCACTTTTGCTTGGTCGACTTCAATTCCTTTGTAGGAAATTTTGTGACCCAAGACTATTCCTTCTCGCACCATGAAGTGACATTTCTCCCAGTTCAAAATTAAATTTGTTTTCTGGCACCTGTCTAAAACAAGAGAAAGGTTAGTTAAACAATTATCAAACGAGTATCCAAACACCGAAAAGTCATCCATGAACACTTCCATATGATTTTTAAGCATGTCATCGAAGATGGAAGTCATGCAACGTTGGAAATTGGTTGGAGCATTACACAACCCGAATGGTATTCTTCTGTATGCAAACACGCCATACGGGCATGTGAATGTTGTCTTCTCTTGGTCTTTCGGAGCAACAGAAATCTGATTATACCCGGAGTATCCATCTAGAAAATAGTAGTAATCATGTCTGGCTAGCCTTTCCAACATTTGGTCAATGAATGGCAACGGGAAGTGGTCCTTTCTAGTTGCTATGTTTAACCTCCTGCAGTCAATACACACACGCCAACCTGTAACTGTCCTTGTAGGGATTAACTCATTCTTCTCATTTCTTATGATAGTGGCTCTCCCTTTTTGGGGAACACATGCACTGGACTCAGCCAAGGGTTGTCACAAATAGGATAGATAAGACATGCGTCTAACAATTTCACCACTTCTTTCTGAACTACTTCTTTCATTGCTGGGTTGAGTCTTCTCTGCGGTTGGACCACATACTTATGGTCGTATTCCATGAGAATTTTATGCATGCACACCATAAGGATAATACCTTTCAAATCCTCAATTTCCCATCCAATAGCATTTTTGTATTTTTTCAGGACTTGGATGAGCTTCTCTTCTTGGATATTCTTGAGGCTCGAATTTATTATAGTTGGGCATATACCTTCAGAATTGAGAAAGACATATTTCATATTCTCAGGAAGTTGTTTCAACTTCGTTCCCTTATTGGGCTCTTTATCCTCCTCACTAGTTTGAGGTAATCGTAAATCTTCCCACCGGTGTGGTCGAGATCCTTTCCAAGGGGGTTGTGCATCCATCATGGCCAGCACTTTGGATTCCCCATTGTCCACTTCTTTACCACTGTCGAAAATGAACAAACTCAACACTCTTTCCAAAGGTAGTTGTGGTGCATTCAAAGGACTATCATACGTCATCACTTGATCCAGAACCTCTATAGTATGACTGATGCGAATATCACCTTTGTATTTCATGGTGTTTCGAACATCAATCTTTAATTCCTCATCATATACCATCGAAGTCATAGTCCCTTCTTCTATGTTGATCAAGCATCTTCTCGTTTCTAAAAAGGGTCTCCCAAGAATGAGAGGGATCTCTTCATCTTCAGTCATTTCTAGAATCACAAAATCTACTGGGAACACAAACTTGTCAATTTGCACTAGAACATCTTCATCAATACCATAAGGTTTCTTAACCGAATGATCGGCGAATTGGAGTGTCATCCTGGTATCTTGCACAACCCTTATACCAAGCTTCTTGTAAATGGACAATGGAATGAGACTCACACTTGCTCCTAGATCAATAAGAGCCTTTTTGAATTACCTACCTCCGATGGTACAAGGAATAGTGACTGCTCCTCGATCTTTCTTCTTCATTGGGATCCTCATACCCTTCAAAATAGCACTACATGTTTCGGTTAGAATAATCAGGTTGGTGTCGATGGTACGCCTCTTAGAAGTGATGTCATTCATGAACTTGGCATAAGTAGGCATTTGTTCAAGTGCTTCCAAAAGTGGGATGTTAATTTCTAGCTTCTTGAACAACTCTAGGAACTTCTAAATTTTTTTCTCATGTTTCCCCTTTTTCTTCTTTCTATTGGGAAAAGGAAGCTTAATAACCGACTTAGGCTCAGTGACTTTTTCTTTTACCACTGGTTTTGGTGCAACCAATTCTTCCCTCACAGCTTCATTTTCTTTTATCTCAAGATCCACTTTGATCAATTGATCTTCCTCTTCAGCCATCTCCTCAAGTACTTCATGAGATGTACCGCTTCTTGTTGTTGTGCTATGTGACCCATCTGGACTTCAAGATTTATTATGGATGCGGTGGTATTTTTCTGATTATTTCGGGTTTCTTCTTGGAATTGAACATTATGAACTTCACTTCTTTCAATGGCAATCTCCCAATCAGCTTTCTTAGGGGTGTCGCAACGCGAAAAAACAACCGGCGGGAAAAAGAACAGAAGAGCCGCCACCGTTCGTTATTTATTCCAAGGAAGGGAAAGGAAACGATCGAAGAAAACCTGAAGAGAGGAAAAGATAAGGTCTCGCAACCAAATCTAGGGTTCGGGAGTCGATTATGCGAAGGGAAGGTATTAGCACCCCTACGCATTCGTAGTACTCTACGATATCCACTCTTGTTGTTCTAGTCTAAAGGGTGTATGTATATCTAAGGTACTATCTGCTAAAAGAAGGTCAAAAGAAAATGACTCGCAAGGATGTCGCATCCACTGCCTACGTATCTCACCTGAGTATAAGAATAAGAGTCTTCGTAGCTCGGCTACCTATGGGTGAAAGAGAAGTGTGCTCGATAAGACATCGCGTCTTATGCCTACGTATCTCATCTGGAATGAAAATCAGAGCAAAACGTAGTTCAGCTAACTACGGGAACAAGGGTCTCGATTGTAACTAGGGCAGGAGAAAGGGAAGGTCTCGATCGCAACGAGGGCGAGAGAAAAGAATCGTAGCAAGAGCGAAAACAAGCAAGGATTAGTTGTTAGTCGTCAGTCAAACTTGGCAAGACATCGCGTCTTGTGCCTACGTATCTCATATGAACATGAGAATCAGAGTTGTCGTAGTTCGGCTAACTGGGGGTTAAGGATTTCCATCTGAACATGGACTTACAAAAGAGGACACCAGCTGTGTCAAAGGAAAGTGGGCAATGTGCTCAACGTCCTAGCAGTAGGTGTCGCAGCTCGCTGAATCGAGTCTTAGACAGTTACCTCTTTGCAATTGCACGGGCTGACATGCCACAAGATCGAAGATGCACAGAAGGTCTAAAAGTGGGGAAGCTCTGCCCTAGATTTGTCATGCCATGTGGACCTATGTGTTAGGATTTACAGAGGGGAATATCTACCTAATGTTAGCATGCAAAGAATAAGGGAATTCTACCTATGTTATCATACAAAGGGTTCTACCTAATGGTACTACCTAAACAGAACAAGAGTCGACGGACGGAGCAAGGAGAGGAGCCATGGATAAAGGTAGATGGCGATGCCTGAGGCGATCGACTTACAGGTAGATGGAGATGCCTGAGGCAATCGACTTACAAGAGGATGGATGAATGCGTGCTGGTTCTGTTAAGTTTTGAAAATGATTACTCGATGTTGGATCGAGCTTTTGATCTTGTTTTGAAATGATTGTCGGATATTCGTTTTAATTCTTGCATTAGCAGATGAATAAAGAATGAAAGAATAAACATTATACACTTTATGAGAGAGGGGTACATTTGTTATGAATGGGGATGGTTCATGGCAATCAAACAATAAGAATATATGCCTCAATCATCATACAAGTAGGCAACAATTATCAATCAAATCAGATAAGTAAACAAGTATATAATCAAATCAAAGAAATAAAGAATGAAAAAACGGAGCATTAAACAAGGCATGAGAAGTATGAACATGTTAAACAATCAAGCAATAGTAAGCGTGGATGAAAGAAACAAGTATAAAAGATAATAAATGAATCAGACAAATGAAAAGATGCACAAAAAAGGGTCCACAGAAATAATTAAATCAAGAAATAAGGTAAGGATCAAATAAAATCAAGATAAAAGGCCTCTAATACATGGCCTATGAGATGAACAAGGGAGGATCAAAAGATCTCTTCAATTGCCATAAGCAATCCCTAAATCAAACATTAATCATAAGGAAGTCAACTGAAAATTCGGGCCAACTTAATAAATATCAAATAAATAGAAAATTAATCAGGAAAATAATGAAAAATTAACCTAAGTAAGGTGGGGTCAGGACATCATCATCCCCCAGAAAGATTTTAAAAATAATGAAAATTAGTACATGAATTAATTGAAATAAAACAGAAGTCAAACCAAAAGTCAATCAACAAAACTAGGTTAAAAATAAATCAAGAATAAATTAAAAATGTGAAATAAAAATCTAAGAAAAGTCAGTTGATCATGGGGCAGTGGTCAACCTTCATCCCAAAAATCAGAAGCTGAAAATAATTTTAAGTTATGAAAATAAAATCAAGAAATAAATGTATGCTAAAATGGACCACTTGGAATGAATAATTAAAATAAAATATTAATACTAAATAAATGTGAAAATAAAAATTAAATAAAATTAAATAAGGCATCAAGCAATATGGAAAATATTTTTTGATATTTTTATGAACAAAGAAAACATTTTAAATTAATTAAAATCAAAACAAAAATAAATTGGAAATTAAAAAAAAGAACATGAAAAGAGGTGGTGTATTAGCATTTGGAATTAAGTAATATGCACTGATGGGCCATGAAAGGGGGGCGCTAAAAGCAATCAGCGAAGGCCCATGATCCAAACCACAATTAATCTGGGCGTGATAATATTAAAATGAACGTTTTAATTAAAAAACCATGTGAACATTTTATCAATTGGTCACTTTTATTTTAAGACACTACAAGACAAAAACAAACGCATGGACAGGATTAAAACAAAAGCATTAGATCCAAGGGCTCTCAAGACGACACGCAGTCGTCTTCTTCATTGAGCCAAAACCCTAGCCATGCTCATGCAGAAACGCAGAAAAAGCAGTGTGTTTTTCTCAACTTCAACTCAAAAATACGCACACTATAATGCATCAAAAATCATGAAACAAAGCCCAGATCTCAAGTACAAAATGCAAGGATTAACATGGTAACTTGTTTTAGGTGAAATGGTAGCTTATTCATGGAGAAAAGTTGACAACAAAGTGTTAACATGAACACGGGCATGAGCAGAATATTAACAACACAAACTCAACACCATGAACAATGCCTCGCACTGAGGGCTTCAGAAGTAAGCATAAGCATATGATTAGCATGGTAATGAAACAAGCATGATACTGAGCACAAATGTAGCAACAAAAATGGCTATGGAAATGGAACAAGAGAGTTACCTAGTGGAAGTCTAGTCCACTGCTTATTGATTGTGCAGAGGCTAGAAGAAAAGGATGCTTCCTTGGTGCTTCAAAAACCTCACCTTGAGAAACTTGTTGAGAAATAAAATCTGACTTGTAATGAACCTTGCCTTTTCTTGCTCGAAAATCCAATGCCTCCTCTCATGTTTAGGGTTTATTACTTTAAATACTGTGGGTCAAATGCTCCTTAATGGGCTCTGAAATAATGATTTGTTTATCCATGAGCAAATGATGGAAGTTGGTGAGGTGTATTAGAAATGGGAAAGAGGGAACGTGAGGGTTTTGTATGACAAGGCCAATGTTTCTTATTTTGGCAAAGCTTAAGTGAATGGAAATATGATGTATGGCCAAATGAGGAAAACAAAACATTGGCTGTGTGGTCTTGCATTTGTGCAGCATGGCTTGGTTTGGTTTGGAAAGCAAGGAATCAATTCAAGGTGATGACTTTGTGGCAACATAACTTGATGAGCACATCACCAATTGAGGAGATAGTGCAAACAGTAGAGAGAAAACATGGAGTATGGCATGTTTCATGTTGAGAATGGGTGGAAATAATGAGTGGAAGAAGGTGAAAAATGGACCTCAAGATCATGTCACACCATTGCAAGACTGGTTGGGCAAGTTAGGCATAAATGTTGGGCACAAAAATCAGGTCCGACTGATGACATTGAAGGTTAATATCTTGCAAATGAAACATCCTATGAATCTTATTCCAAAGGCATATGAAAGATGGCATATTGGAGAGTATCTTTGATGTTCAAAGTTAAAAGAAATGGTGAGTAGAAGTAATCTAAAAAGAGGCCTAAATTTGAGCAAAACTGAAAAAGAGCAAGGCTGGCCAAGATAGCTTGAAATCTGCCTAGAAATTTCAAGTCATGATACCAACTTTAAGTGAATGTATCTCTCAAACCATGGATCCAAATGAGATAAATCCAAAGGGAGGTGAAAGAGGACATGACAAGGTATAAATGTTATGAAGAAAATATCTTTAAATGGTGCCTTGAAGTGCAAGAAAACTGGCCAAGAAGTTTTGACAAACTTTAAAGATTTTTAGACTTAGAATAAGCCTTACTTTGACCAAGCACAACTTTCTCAATTTTGATCCAAATGGAGCAAACTTTATATTTATAGAAAGCTTGGAAAAAAAGGATCATATTTCATGTTGGATAAATGTTCAAATGGAGCTTTCATCTTGATGGAAAATGGGCTTAAAGTGAGTGCAAAAATCATAAAAACTTGCACAAAATGGAAAGTCAACCATTTCCAAATTAACTAACTTTTCCAATTCTTGATTAAATGACAAATACATGATCCAACTTTGATCAAATTTCACATGTAGGCTCCCATAGGCATGAATTTTGAGATTCCACTCTCAAAAAGTCAGGAGTTGACTTTTCTGGCCCCACAGTTGACTTTTCCCAAACTGTCTGATTCCCGATTCCAGTGATCAATTGAAGCACTTCGGGCTCAAACTAAAAACTCTTTTTTTGTATGTAGACCCTTGTGGACATATGCAGGGCCATGGAAAAGAGTTTCACCAAAAGAATAAAAAATAAACTGATTTTATACCAAACCCTAATTTTAGGGCAAAATTGACCGGGAACTGATTGCATTGCTTGCCAATGGATCTTTCTGAGATAATTGTGAGTCTTCCTAGGACAAGAAGCCTCTCCAA
This sequence comes from Lathyrus oleraceus, assembly GCF_024323335.1. Taxonomy (NCBI): domain Eukaryota; kingdom Viridiplantae; phylum Streptophyta; class Magnoliopsida; order Fabales; family Fabaceae; genus Lathyrus; species Lathyrus oleraceus. Next base: position 251,187,534 of record NC_066585.1, on the reverse strand, counting down.
TCATGACATGGATGAGCTCCTCTACTTCCAACCAAACATTTCCTGTTGCAGGTAGCCATGAAACCCTAATTTCCTGATTAAATCCAGATGAACACTCTGATAGCTCTGAATCCTTCATTGATGAACTGAGGACCATAATAAGATTCCTGGAGCCCTATGAGACCCTTGAGACTTGTATACTTAGAGAAGGAAGTACAATTCTCAATCTTGATTTGTGTGGGTTCCTTCTATTAAGGAGTGATCAATCAAAACCTGATTTCCAAGTCACTAATGCAGTATGCAATGAGTATGACCTAGTATGGTGCCAATGAAGTGCGAAACATAATCCCATGCTTCCAGGAAAAATTGTAGGGTAAATTTTGGGGTATTACAGCTGCCTCTATTCAATCAACTGGAAACTCGAAATGAAGATAGCAATGGCTTTCGCACTTTCGAGATATCAAGGGATTGAATACGATAAAAGCCCGCAAATTTACACTAAAGTAGGAAAGTGAAAATAAAGTAATAATGTCTGTTAGGATCGGCAAAGAAGTGGGAAATTGAATTGAGCATGAACAAAGAATCCGTCTGGTACAGTGAGAGTCGATCTGAACACCGAAAAAAGAATGTTAGCCTGAATACCAAAACAAATGGTAACACAGAAATAACCATGGCCTGAATGCCGCTCATCAATCTGAATACTGGGAATGACTTCGATATGAGCATCGGAAGATACTAGATTATCAAACATCGGTTTGAACACCAGGAAACTGGCCTGAGCGCCACTTCGGTCTGAATACCAGAAAACTGGCCTGAATGCCACAAGTTGCATCGACCTGAACGTTGGAAACTTCTTCGATCTGAACATCGGAAAACTGGCCTGAATGCCACTTCGGTCTGAATACCAGAAATTGGCCTGAATGCCACAAGTTGCATCGACCTGAACGTCGGAAACTTCTTCGATCTGAACATCAGAAAACTGGCCTGAATGCCACTTCGGTCTGAATACCGGAAACCTGCATGCCTGTCAAGATCGGCAGAAATGGGGAAAATGATAATTGAGGCGGCGCGTGGGCCAACCACCCCTGCTGGGAATAATAAAGGATAAGTCATGAACAAACTTTCAGTCTGAGTATTGCAAACAAACTTCTGGCTTATCACATGGGATACCGAGAATGTCTTATGCTTTACATGCGTATGTTTGAGTTTTTCAATGGCGTAATGCTCCATTAAAATGGAAATGCTACACGATTTGGGAGGATGCAATGCGATATGATTCTACATGCAGGGATGCGAAATGCTTAGTTAGAGAGAACGCCAAGCCGAAGCAAGGAATTATGCTGGGGAAATGATCACAATCTTCTGGACCCTAACAATGTTGTTGGAGATGCACAGCACAATGAACTCTATGGGGAAATGACCAGCCACGCGGTGTTCTGGCAATAACAAAATAACGAGACTCGACCTAGGGAGAGTATGGCACTAAGAGCTTGCTGCTGAGGAAAGCGATAGTGGCTCTGGCAACCACAATCTGCGAGAGAGACGACTTAGCAGGGGAAGCAAACACCGATACGGTACCGAGATTCTGCTTCAAGGAAAGAGACCATGGATCTAGCGTCAAGATCATCGATATGGCATCGAACTCTGAGGAGCAACCGCTTCTGTTGGGAAGATACAGTCTGACAATGTCGACTCTACTGGGGAATGTATTATCTGAAACAAAGGCTTGGGGAAGTACGGTAGTGAGAAACTGCTGGGGATTGAAGAATCCAATGCTTGGACCAACTTTGCAGGGGTAAGATACCAAATACCAATTGTTGAAGAAAAACATCCGCGATTATCTGCTGGGAATCTTAAGGAAATGCCCTGAGTATACCTGTTCTGAATAGACGATCCAAAGCACTTAAAATTTACAGCAATTTTAAATGTTTATTAAGCATGTACCTGTAAAGCTCTTATGTTTCATGATGCAATGTTTATCAAAAATTCGGACTTCATTTTTGCAAACAAAACAGTAAAATGAAAATGAACACAGAGATATATTGAATAACATGATTTTATTGATTGAATGGCCTCTGAATAGGCATTTAAATTAGGAAGCAATCCCTGGAAAGAGGTAATTGCACAAAAGATAAAAACAGAAATTAATTTAATGGCAATGTGAAATGGATTTCTATCGGGTTCCAATTCTGCTATGACTCGCTCGTTTTCAAGATCCTCCAAATGATCAGCTTTCTGAAAGACGCAGTTAAAAAATACTTCGCATAAAATGACCAGCGGGTCTATTTTATGCGAAGTATTTTTTAACTGCGTCTGAGTTCACAGGGGAAGCGAAGTCTTCACCATCCATAGTTGCAAGCATTAAGGCTCCACCATCAAAAATCTTGGTGACAATATATGGCCCATCATAGTTAGGAGTCCACTTGCCCCTGTGGTCTGTCTGAGGAGGAAGGATCCTTTTCAACACCAAATCTCCGACATGGAAGCATCGAGGATGCACTTTCTGATCAAAGGCTCTCTTCATCCGACTTTGATACAACTGCCCATGACAAATGGCTGTCATTCGCTTCTCTTCGATAAGACTCAACTCATTGAACCTTGTCTGAATCCATTCAGCTTCGTCTAACTCAACATCCAACAGGACTCTTAGAGAAGGAATCTCCAATTCAACAGGTAGGACTGCTTCCATACCATACACAAGGGAGTAAGGGGTTTCCCCGGTCGATGTACGTACTGAAGTACGGTACCCATGCAAGGCAAAGGGTAGCATCTCATGCCAATCTCTGTACGTAACGACCATCTTCTGCACAATCTTCTTTATCTTCTTATTTGCTGCCTCAACAGCACCGTTCATCTTAGGACGATAAGGGGAAGAATTGTGATGTTGAATGTTGAAGTTCTTGCATAACTCCTTCATCATTTTGTTATTGAGATTAGAACCATTATCAGTAATGATTCTTTCGGGAATCGCATAACGACAAATGATTTCCTTCTTAATGAATCGGGCAACCACATGTCTGGTGACCTTCGTAAATGACGCTGCTTCGACCCACTTGGTGAAATAGTCGATGGCAACAAGGATGAAGCGATGCCCATTGGAAGCATTCGGCTCAATCTTTCCAATCATATCAATGCCCCACATAGCAAACGGCCACGGCGAAGACATCACATTCAGAGGATTTGGCGGCACATGCACCTTATCAGCATAAATATGGCATTTATGACACTTCCGAGCATATTTGAAACAATCAAATTCCATGGTCATCTAGTAATAACCCGCTCTCAACAATTTCTTAGCCATTGCATGTCCGTCGGCATGAGTACCGAAGGATCCTTCATGAACTTCCTGCATTAACATGTCCGCTTCGTGTCTATCCACGCATCTGAGCAAAACCATGTCGAAGTTCCTCTTATACAGCACATCGTCTTTGTTCAAGAAGAAACTTCCTGCCAATCTTCTCAAAGTCTTTCTATCATTGTCGGATGCCCCTGCAGGGTACTCTTGATTCTTCAGAAAGGACTTGATGTCGTTATACCAGGGGTTGTCATCAACTACCAGTTCAGCAGCAAACACATACGCGGCCCTATCAAGCCGCATAACATCGATCCTGGGAACATATTTCCATCAAATCACCTTGATCATGGAAGATAGAGTAGCAAGAGCATCTGCCATATGGTTCTCATCACGAGGTATATGATACAACTTTACAGTTGTGAAGAAAGTTAACAGTCTTCTCGTGTAATCTCTGTAGGGGATCAAATTAGGCTGGAGAGTATTCCAATCACCATTCACTTGATTGATCACTAGAGCTGAATCTCCGAAGATGTCCAGAGTCTTGATTCTCAAATGAATGGCTTGCTCAATACCCAAGATACATGCCTCATATTCAGCTTCATTATTGGTGCACTCAAAAGTCAAACGAGCGGTGAAAGGCATGTGGGCACCTTTCGGAGTGGTAATGACAGCACCAATTCCACTTCCTTTGGCATTGACGGCCCCATCAAACATTAAAGTCCACTTTTCATCTGGATCAGGTCCCTCCTCAACAACTGGGTCTTCACAGTCTTTCATCTTGAGGAACATGATGTCTTCATCCGGAAAATCAAACTTTATCGGCTCATAATCATCAATCGGCTGCTGAAGAAGATAGTCTGACAGAATACTCCCTTTGATGGCTTTCTGGGATGTATACTGGATGTCGTACTCTGTCAGTACCATTTGCCAACGAGCAACCCTTCTGGTGAGAGCTGGCTTCTCAAATATATACTTGACTGGATCCATTTTGTAGATCAGTAAGGTTATGTGAGTTAGCATGTATTGTCTCAATCGCTTAGCAGCCCAAGCAATGCACAACATGTCTTTTCAAGCATTGAGTATCTCGACTCACAATCTGTGAATTTTTTACTCAGGTAGTAGATGGCATGCTCTTTCCTACCTGTCTCGTCGTGTTGACCGAGAACACAACCCATGGAATTATCAAATACTGTCAAATACATAATTAGCGGTCTCCTTGGGACTGGAGGCATAAGGATAGGAGGATTCTGTAAATACTCTTTTATTTTTTTGAAAGCCCTTTGGAAATCATCATTCCACCTGATAGCCTGATCTTTTCTTATCAATTTGAGTATTGGCTCACACGTGGCTGTTAGGTGAGAGATGAACCTTGCAATGTAGTTCAACCTCCCTAAGAAACCACGGACTTGTTTTTCTGTTCTTGGCTCAGGAATTTCTTGTATTGCTTTTACTTTGGTAGGATCCACCTCAATCCCTTTTTCACTAACAATAAAACCCAACAGTTTTCCAGATCTCACCCCGAAATTACACTTGTTCGGATTAAGCCTCAGCTTGAATTTCCTCAAATGCTCAAACAGTTTCTGCAAATTCACCAAATGTTCTTCTTCCGTCTGAGATTTGGCAATCATATCATCAACATAAACTTCGATTTCATGATGAATCATATCATGGAAAAGAGTTACCATAGCTTGTTGATATGTTGCCCCAGCATTTTTCAGACCAAACGGCATCACCTTGTAGCAGAAGGTGCCCCATGGGGTTACGAAAGTTGTCTTCTCCATGTCTTCTGATGCCATCTTAATTTGATTATAGCCAGAAAAGCCATCCATAAAGGAGAATACCGAGAACTGAGCCGTTTTATCCACCAAAATGTCGATGTGAGGTAATGGGAAATCATCTTTAGGACTAGCTCTGTTCAGATCCCGGTAGTCAACACACATCCGTACCTTTCCATCCTTCTTAGGTACTGGAACGATATTTGCAACCCTTGGCGGATAATTTGTAACCGCTAGAAACCTTGCATCCAACTGTTTTTGCACTTCTTCCTTTATCTTGACAGCCATCTCTGGTCTTGTTCTTCTGAGCTTCTGCTTGACCGGAGGACAATCCTCTTTGAGAGGCAAACGGTGTACCACAATGTCTGTGTCAAGCCCTGGCATGTCCTGATAAGACCAAGCGAAGATGTCAACATACTCTTGCAGCAATTCAATCAGCCCCTTCTTCACATTATCTTTCAAAGCAACCCCTATCTTGATTTCTCTCTTGACGTCCTCGGTGCCGAGATTAATCACTTCAATAGACTCTTGATGCGGTTGAATGACCCTTTCCTCCTGTTTTAACAACCTGACAAGTTCTTCAGGGAGTTCACAATCTTCATCGCCCTCTTCTTCAGCTTGAAAGATTGGATTTTCAAAGTCGAAGCGAGCCATAGCAGAACTGTTATCAATAGGATCCGGTGACGTGCATCTGCATGAGTGATGGTATGTGCTTATGAGTGTGAACAAGGAGTGAATACTAAACTAAACATTGCCAAATATATTTTTTTAATTTTTGAAAATTGCAAAAATAGAAAGACAGTGAACAAAATATTTGAATGCAAAAAGACGTCCTTTATTTACGATAAAAAATGCTGGTATTCACATAGATGAGCCCTACAATGAGTCATTACGCCCTGGGCGGAACGTAAGACTTGGATATGCACAAATAAATAAAGAAAATTACTCTTCAAGAAGAGTGACTTGGATAATCTCTTCAGAAGACCAATTGCAGAGAATTTCACCCGGGACCCTTGGACGCACCCAATTGTCAATGTCGCAATCACTATCCCCATCTTCTTCGTTAATTGAAGAGATCTGGCCATACTGAATGATGCTAGCACTGGAGAAAGTAATTGCCCCTGACGAGTTTGAGGCCTTGAAGTTGTAGAAGTCAATGTTGGCTGATACCCAATCCCAAACTTGTCTTCCTTTATAGGTAAATCCAACAGACGTCCCCAACCGGGAGTGTAAGACCCCAATTTTGTCCCTAAGATCCCTCATGGCATCATATCATATCATTGCATTGCCTCAAGGATCATTGTGCACCTTGCTTCCTTCCCTGTGGGTGGGTCATCTGTTTGAGAGTGATTCTTGATCACCAAGCATGTTTTGCATTTGTATATCATTTCTTTTCCTTTTATCACTAACCAAAAGTACAAAAATATGTCATCTAACCCTTGTCTTGCAGATGAAGCAATCACAGGTCAAGATAGTCAAAGGCAGTCATTGAGCAATAGATGGTGGCCATTCTTGAGAATTTGGACCCCACAACCATTATCAAGAGTTCATATGAGCTATGATGTTATTTTGAAGCAAAATCCCAAGTGGTAGAGGCTTGAATTTCATCAGAACATTTCCCAGTCAACTGAAGACCTAGAAAGTCAACTGCCAAGTCAACTGTGGATTTGGAGGTGGGAAGTGATTAGAAATACTTCATTCATGTTCAAACAAGTCTCATTTGACATTTCAAACATCAACATTGAAGAATTTAAATTCAGGTCAAAACTTTCCAAAATTAGAAAGTGACCTATAATTCAAACTTGCCAAAAATGGAAAGGTTTTAACCCAACTTCAACTTCAAATTACATCATCAATAAGGCTTCAAATGAAATTTTGTTGAACATGAAAGTTGTAGATATTTCTCTCGTATTTCCAAAAAGTCCAAGATCATCAATTTATCATGTGTGGTTAAGGTGATATGATCAAAACATGGCAAACTATGCATGGAACTTCAAATGGACATAACTTCTCAACCAAAGCTCCAAAATGGGTGGCTCTTTTTGCATTCTTCTTCTTTTGACCTCTAGTTTCCAAACCATGCATTGCATTGCACAAATTACATTCATATGAGCATTGGATAATTCATTGGCTTTTTGGAGGGAAATCATGAAATTTAAATTTGGTACATGGCTTGAACATTTCACCACCACCATTGGTTTTAAAATCAGATTTTGAGTGAAAATAGATAAATTTCATGCACTGTTCATGCATGCACTTCATGCATAGAGTGAAAAAGCCAATTTGCACTTACACCTCATTTTTGCTAATTCCATTTGCATTAGAGCTAAACATGATTAAAGAATGATTAGCATGACCTATATAAGCCACAATCCTAACTGTTTTTCGGATTAGCTTTCATAATTTCAGATCTAGATCTCAAATTCATCAATTTTTCTCTCAAAATTTTCTTGCAAATTCTTCACATCCAAGCCATTTCTCTTGCTTGATTCTTGTTCTTGAGGTGTTCTTGAGCGAGATTGCACGTGGAATTGAAGTAAACAGAGTCATATTGAAGCATTCTTGAAGATGGAAGCAACCATGGTGGTTCAAAATTTTGTTGGATTCATGCACAATTAAGCTCCATTTTCTTCTCCAATCACTTGGACAAGCATCATAGAGGAGTATTGAAGCCATTACAAGCCTTGAATCCATCCAATTCCAGATCTGCTCTTCAAGAGGTTACCAATCGATCTCTCTATTTCTCACAATTATTATGATGATGTTATAGATCTTGTTATGCTGGTTATGCTGAGCTTCGAATCATGAATTTTGGTGTGAAATTGAGTTAGTTAGGGTTGATTAAAGTTTCATGCACGATTTTTCCATTGCTCGATTCTCTTTGTATGTGTTGATTTAAGCTTAGTTATGCATGTATTTGTGACCTAGGATGAAGGATCTACATGATGATGTATTCAATTGTGATTTCTGGTGATTTTGTTCTTGATGCAATGTTACTGTTCATGGATGCACGATGAAGAAGATGATGTTCTTCCATAGGCCACGCTTTTGATCTTTCTGGAACGCTTTTTTGTTGCTGCATGTGTTAGTTTAGGGTTGTTTCCTGATTGGTCCACGTAGTTGCCATGCTAGCGTTCCTATTGGTCCATTTTGTTTGACTGTTTTGACCAGGCCACGTATTAAATGAAATGACCGCGTTTCATTGCTTGGCGCGCTTCACAATTTGAACTCACACTGAGTTCGATTCCCAGCGATGGGAATAATTTCAAATGCCATGCATATTTTGCATTTTCCCTCCTTATTTCATATACCATGCTTCACATGTTTTTATTTTTATTTTTCTTCATCTTTAAAAAATCATAACAATTTGAAAATTAATCCAAATTCATCCCAGTTTTTTGCATCATGATCCTTATCTTGTCTATTGTTTTTTGATATTTAATTCCAAAATTATGCTTGGCTGGATTTCATTTTGTGCTAGAATGTTTGAACATGTATGCTTATTTGACCTCGCCATGCTTATACATTTGTGAAATGCTGGTCTTTGATCCAATGAATGTGAAAATTTGCATGATGAAATTAGACATGTTGCTTGACATTTTGGCGTTGATTTGGTATTTTTATCAATTGTCATTTCTGTTTTATGATCATGCTAAGTTGGTGTGACAATTTGTGTCACACCTTGTGATGTTCAACTTGAATGATGTGTTTGCCATGCCAAATGATCTCCAATTGTTCTGATTGTTTGTGTGATGCATGTTATGGATGTTATGATTGCTCATGAATTTTGTTGGAATTATTTGAATTATTTCTGCTTGGTCACATTTGAGCTTTAAAATTGCCTTGAACTTCAATAGATCATGAAATGCTTTTGGGATATGATATTGATGTGAGACCTTTAGGAATGTTTCAAGATGTGTTTGAAGTTGATTCATGTTAAATTTCAGCTTCTGTTTTGAATTTTTTCTCCATCTTTGACCCTAGGCCTTGACATAGTGGTTTGTTGCTTATCTTTGAGCTTTGATTTCAGGTTGAACATCCAAGTTCCATGGCTAATTTTGCTCCATCATTTGAGCATTGATGTTTTCCTTTGATTACTAATCTTTGTGTGTTTTGTAGGTTGATGTTGACTCATTTGAGTTTGACTTTTGGCTTACACATTGTGTACATTGGGATTGTTTGTTGCTTATTGACTGTTGTTTGATTGTCTGAACTTTGTACTGATTTGTTTGATGTTTCCACAGGTACATAAGTTACTTTAAGTTCATTTTGAACTTGCTTTTTCTTGGTTGCTTAACCACTTAGGTAATACCTCTAATCTTCATGTAGTCTGGAAGACCTGTCCTGTTATGTGGGCAGGCACCTATCTGAAGTCCTCCTTAAGAGGCAATGCTTGTGATTGTTTACTTTTTGTGCCAAGCAGGAAAAGTCCTCATATGAGGCAATTGGCAGATAAAAGAGATGTGTAATCCATCTCCTGCTATTAAGTGTGTCATTCACTTTGCTCACACAATATGTTGATGCATTGTGAATACTAACCCAAGATCTTATAGAGTCAAATCATTTGTGGAGAAGAGTTCCTACTTTCTGAACTCCCACACCTTCTATTATTTAAAGCTCTCCCAGGCCAGGGATAAGAGCTATGAGGCACACCCCTCATCTCCATTTCCTCTACTTCACCCTAACTCTCAATGTTAGGGTTAAGAGCACAAATCACCCCATTCCAGTTGGCTGTAAAGCCTAACCTTGTTTGAGCCTAATTGATTGTATATAGTGTGTGCTAATTGACTTGTTTGATTGATTACTTGATTCATCTGTGCATAATTGCTTATGTGTGCCTTTGTGCATTTATCATCATTAATTGTACATCATTGCATGATCATTGTTCATATCTTTGTGACATCTTTGTTTGTCCATTGAGGAGTCAATTGTAAGTCCATTTATTGGCATTTGTTTCCTATGATCTGGAAGGAGTTGGGACTAAGACCATTTATTGGCATCCTATTTCCTTGGAGTCGAGTGTAAGACCATTTATTGGCAACTTGTTTCCTCTTGCTTATTGCATCTGTTTTGTTTGTTGTATGTGAGGAGTCAATTGTAAGTCCATTTATTGGCAGTTGTTTCCTATGATCATTCCTTGGAGATTGGAATAAGTCCATTGATTGGCATCTGATATCCATGTATTGTTTTAGGAGATTGGTGTAAATCCATTGATTGGTATCCGGTATCCACTTTTGTTTGTGAGATTGGTGTAAGTCCATTGATTGGCATCCGGTATCCATCTGTTGTGTTTATTTGCTTATTACTTGTTGCCTATTCCAAAGGAATCAGTTGGATCATCTACATATGATCTCAAGAGGTGAACATCTAAGAATTTTTACATCCCTCACCTTCCACCTTTTGTTTCTTTAAACCTCCATCTTTGCATGTTAACCCAAACCAGAAAACTATTGTGCAAACATTTTCACTTCTTTTCAAATTAGAAACCTAGGCTTTAAGCCTTTGATTTTCCAAACTTCATTTTCATAATACTTCTTTTGAATTGAATTCTAATCATACTTTGACCATCTTTTTGTGAATAAATTCTAATTGGTTAATTTCATTCATTCAATTGTTTTGTGGCTTAGTCCATTCTTGATAAGTTTTCATACATTAGCCATAGATCTCAATTATCTTAGTGGTTGATGTTAATCTCACCTTTTGTCCTTAGTGATTGAATTGTAAGACTTCCTTGCTTATTATAGGGTTAACCCCTCACTAGCAAGTTGAGGCTATTCTCACATGGTGGACTTGTTGTTTGTAAGGTTGAGTTTTCTCCCGTGGATAATGAAAGACCTTAGGGCTTTTGTTTTAAAATGAACCCACTCATATTTTGGAAATCTTTTAGCCGAACTACAAGGTTTTGATCCTGTAAAGGTACGTAGGCAATGGTTTTCCATCCAAACACAAAAATAATAACTTGTACATTCTTTTCTCATCCCTTCAATCATGTTTGCACAATAAATATTTCATAAACAAATAACATTCAGTACAACAAGTGTGAAAAGGGCTCCCTAGGAGTACCTAGGACGTTTTGGGTGCCTAACACCTTCCCATTGCGTAATTTAACCCTTACCCAGATATCTGATCTTTTCATTAGTTTTCTATGTGTAAAACTTCTTAGGCTTTTATTCGCTTTTTAGCCATTCCTTTGGATAAATAAAAGTGCGGTGGCGACTCGATTCTTTGTATGCTTTGCTTTTGGTTTAATCAATAAATCATAAAGTGATGAATACACCGCTACAGAAAAGTGGCGACTCTGCTGGGGAATAACATTGCTCCTTGGTGGTATTGCCTACTTTTCACCCTTGTTGTGTGATATTGTTATTTGTTATGTGACATATTTTTGTACGATTTGGGATAACTGTATTGATTGTAATGTTTGAATTGCTTGATATACAATTGTTGTTTGCTTGGTGATCTCTGTGAGATGAGTTCTATACCCGAACTCGAGTGCACCTTAGGATAGGAGAATGGCATAGTCTTGTCGACTTGTGTGGAGTATTCCTTAACAAGTTGACTTGCGAGTCCATTCACTTGGTGCAGGGCATGTTGGATTAATAATGTCACACAAGTTATTTGTGGTTAGGCATTATTCTTTCAATCATGTGCCTTAGAAGCCAAGGACCTTAGTTTACCAAGCCCATCTTGGCCTATTTTTAGGACGTAGTGTGGAGGTCGTTCAGATGTAAGATATGATGCGATTGTTACGCGATACTACACTCATAAGAGTCTCTCTTGAGAATATTTTTGGAATACGAGTATTCGTTCCTCCGATAATATTCGAAAGATGGGATGATGACTATGGGAACCTCTGATAGAACATGTTCGGCAGGTTTAAACCCTAGTACACTCCCTTTGGGTGGTTCTTAACCGAGACTCCATGCTCGTGACTCTCAACAAACCCGTGATTCATGGTTGAGTCGTTCAGATATCCTTAATATCAATGGAACCTGGGTGTTGATAAGGTGTAAACCATAATCCACCAAAACGGATGATTGATATTAAGGATGATTGAGCCGGTTCATGTATTGTTAATATCAATTGAACTTGGGTGTTGATAAGGTGAAAACCACAATCCACCAAAATGGATGATTGATATTAAGGATACTATGAGCTTTCCCATGACCTTTGTCTGGTGTGATTTGCTTGATCCTTGAGTGTGATTGCTGCATTCATACATTCATGCATTCATCTGCATTCATGTCATCAGAGAAAATGAGAAATTTTCAAGGAACTTAAAGGGTTTATTTGCAAAATTTTCAGACATGGAAAGACCAAAAAGGCATACAAAGAAGTACAGCTTTAGACAGCCCGATGTGAAAGAGTTAAGGAATCTGACATCCTATGTATTAGATCCCTTGGGTTTCAAAGCTCGTTATGGGAAGCTTGTGCCTCTGTTGACTACTCAGGTTGATGAAGGGTTGATGAGTACTTTGGCGCAGTTTTATGATCCTCTGTATCACTGCTTCTCTTTTCCAGACATTCAGTTGTTGCCTACGCTCGAGGAGTATGCTCATCTTGTCGGTATTCCTATTCTGGATCAGGTGTCGTTCAGTGGCTTGGAGAGTATTCCGACTTCTCGAGAGATCGCAGACTTGTAGCACATAGATGAATCCCTTATTGAGGCACATATGACCACCAAAGGTGGAATTCAGGGTCTTCCTTTTGATTTCCTCATCGCTCAAGCTACCGTTTATGGGAAGGCCATGAGTGAGGATGCCTTTGAGGCTTTATTTGTGCTGCTCATCTATGGATTGGTATTGTTCCCCAACATCGACAAATTTGTGGATGTGAACGCCATTAGGATCTTTTCAGTTCTTAATCCCGTTCCGACTCTGTTGGGTGATGCCTATTTCTCTTTGCATCTGAGGAATGCAAAGGGTGGAGGAGTTATTGTGTGCTGTTTGCCTCTGTTGTAAAAGTGGTTTATTTCTCACTTACCGCAGACGGTTGCTTTCAAGGAGAACAAGGGATGTCTACGGTGGTCTACGAGACTTATGTCTCTCACTAATGACGATATCTCTTGGTATGATCGTGTGTATGATATTGTTCAGATCATTGATTATTATGGTGAATTCCCTAATGTGCCTCTTCTCGGTACATGTGGTGGGATCAACTACAATCCTATCTTAGCACGTCGTCAGCTTGGGTTCCCCCTAAAGGATAAACCTCATAACATTCTGTTAGAAGGTGTGTTCTTTCAGGAGGGTAAAGATCCCCAAGGTCTGAAAGCCAGGATGGTCCGCGCTTGGCGCAAGATTCACAAGAAGGGTAGAAAAGAATTGGGTCCGAAGAACTGCATTGCTTTGGAGCCATATACTTCTTGGGTCAGACAGAGAGCTTCTGAGTATCTTATGCCATATGATTATTCGAGACCTACACCGTTGGTTGTGGCTAGGCCTTCAACCCTCCCTAACCAAGGTGTAGAGGAGTTGAGAGACGAAGACCTTTCACGTGTCTGGATCCGTGAAAGAGAGGAGTTGCTTCATCAGCTTAAGGAGAAGGACGCTCTGATCGAGTTTCTCGAACATCAGGTGATAGATGATCCGAATGATACCTGGACTTCTTTACTTCCTCAGTCTTCCAAGTTCTAGAAAAGGAAGTATGATCGACTCGCTAAGGAGAAAGCGGATATGGAAGCAGCATATGAGAGAGAAATCAAGAAGCTTTGTGTATCTCGTCTTCCAGCATCTCGAGCTTCTAGGGATCCATAGGATGTTTATTTTCCTTTTCCCTTGTAATAATCAACAATGTTTTACTTCTTTGTCTCGAATATATTTGATGAGATATTTTCCATATGCTATTAAATGTTTTAAATTTCAAAAAAAATTGCAAATAGAACCCTAAAAGTTCCCTGAAATAAAAATAAAGCATATGCACAAACATCGCATGCATCATTTTGCATAAGCAGGTGTCGTTCTGGTCTTCTTGTTTGTGGCCTAACTATGTGCTCTTCATTTATTTTGAAGACAAGCTGACTCACCGGTATTACACCAGAGCCAATTCTGCCAGAGTGATGGATCAACTAGAACAAGAGAACAAAGAGCTGAAAGAAGAGGTCGCCAGACTGAGCGCTCTGATGGAGCAATTCTTGGCTGCTTAGAATCAACCTTCTCCACCTCCTGCAACTCCTCCCCAGAGGACCGTTATATCAGAGGTTGTGTCTTCGACTGTGCCAGCTGCCAGTGCTCACTTCATGCCAGCCATGCCAGCCGGGTTTCCGTGGGGTATGCCTCCAGGTTTCATGCCTGATATCCCAGCCCCTACTTTTGCTTCCATGCCGGCATCTAGCCCGGTCCTTGCGATGCCTCCTCCTGTCGTGCATACCATTCCTAGGGTAGACGACACCATCTATCATTCTGAACCGTCTAAGGGCCCAGATGTCAATGAAAAGATGGAAGCCATGAATGACCAATTCCTCGAGCTCCGTAGGGAATTGAAGACCCTCTGAGGGAAAGATCTGTTCGGCAAGTCTGCTGCTGAACTCTGCCTGGTTCCCGGTGTGAAGATACCCGTCAAGTTCAAAGTTCCTGACTTTGAGAAGTATAAGGGGAACACCTGCCCTCTCAGCCTCCTGGTCATGTATGCCAGGAAAATGTCTACTCAGACTGATAATGATCAGCTGCTGATTCATTACTTTCAGGATAGTTTGTCTGGTGCAGCTCTTCGTTGGTATATGAGCCTTGATAGTGCAAACATCCGATCCTTCAACGATCTTGGCGAAGCCTTCGTCGAGCAATACAAGTATAATGTTGATATGGCTCCTGACCGTGATCAACTCATGGCCATGTCTCAGAAGGATAAAGAGACATTCAAGGAGTACGCTCAGAGGTGGCGAGAGCTGGCAGCTCAGATTACTCCTCCGCTGGAAGAGAAAGAGATGACTAAGATCTTTTTGAAGACTCTTAGTTCATTTTATTATGAGCGGATGGTCGCAAGTGCTCCCTCTGATTTCACCGAAATGGTGAACATGGGGATGCATTTGGAGGAAGGTGTCCGTGAAGGACGATTGGCTAAGGATGAGAGCTCTTCTAAATGATATGGGGCGTTTAAGAAGAAATATGGGGAGGCACATGCCGTGCAATCTCATGCTAAACCTAGAAGACCCTCTGTCAAGAGGAAGCCTGTGCGTCACGCCAGCAACCAGCACCAGGTGGCTCATATAGCACCTGTTTTCAGAGATAATTCTCAGCAATATCAGCAGCCCAATCAACACCAGCATCAACAACAACCTCAGTATCAACAGCAACATCGTCCACAGGAACAGGCTTACCAGCCTCGTGGCAGCACCAGTAATCAGGCTAATTTGAATTATGATAGGAAGAAGATCAATTTCGATCCAATTCCTATGTCATATGCTGAGTTATATCCCTCTTTGTTAGAGCGGAAACTGGTTACTCCCAGAGAGCCTCCGGCTGTACATGCTAACCCACAGTGGTGGTACAAGCCCGATCAACATTGTGTTTATCATTCCGGTGCTCCAGGACACAATATTGAGAACTGCTATCCATTGAAAACCAAGGTTCAAGACCTTATGCGATGCGGCATTCTGAGCTTTGAGGACTCAGGCCCCAATGTTACGAAGAACCCATTGCCCGAGCATGGGAAGTCGATTAACATGGTCCAGGGTTGCCCTGGAAAATATAAAGTCAAATATGTGAGCCATATTCGACAGTTATTGGTCTAGTTGCATCGTCTGCTGTGTCAGTACAGTCATATGGAGCACGCCCATGACAGATGCCGTATCTGCTCCGTCAATAGATTGGGTTGTCGCCAAGTGCGAAGAGAGCTTCAAGAGCTGTTGGATGAGGGTACCATTGAAATTCTGCAGAATCGAAATGTTGATGAAGACGAACCAGAAGTGAATGTGATTTCTCCTGTGTTCAAGATTCCTGAACCTGTTGTCATCCGTTATGATGGTAGCAAGCCGAAGGTCTCTCCTTCTTTGGTCATCAAGCTTGCAGGCCCTGTGCCTTATTCTTCGGATAAAGCTATTCCTTTCCGTTATGATCCCATTACTGTTGAAGATGGGAAAGAAGTGTCGTTTCCTTCAACCTCTGTGGTTAATATTGCTGATGTGAGTGGATTGACCCGGAGTGGTCGCGTGTTTTCAGCACCTACGCCTCAGGCTAGAGTTGTTGTTTTTGATTCTGCTGAGCGTCCGGTTGGGACTGCGGTGAACGTTCAGAATCCGGCACCTGTTGCCAAACCCTCCTCTGTACAAAGGACTCCTGTTTCTTCTGTTGGCCCGAGTGGCACCGTGAATGAAGAATGTGATGAGATGCTGAAGCTCATCAAGAAGAGTGAGTACAATGTTGTAGACCAGCTTCTACAAACACCGTCCAAGATCTCCGTGTTATCTTTGCTGCTGAATTCAGAACCCCATAGGGAGGCTCTGTAGAAAGTTTTGGACCTGGCCTATGTTGATCATGATGTCACGATTGAGCAGTTTGACAGTATAGTTGCAAATATCACTGCTTGCAACACTTTGAGTTTCTGTGACGCTGATCTCCCTGAGGAGGGAAGAGACCACAGCATGGCTTTACATATTTCTATGAATTGCAAGACTGACGCCATGTCCAACGTGCTGGTGGACACTGGGTCATCTCTAAATGTATTGCCAAAGACCACTCTTTCGAGATTGTCATATCAGGGGCCTCCCATGAGGCAGAGTGGTGTTGTTGTGAAGGCTTTTGATGGGTCGCGTAAGACCGTGATTGGGGAAGTTGATCTCCCAATTAAGATTGGACCAAGCGATTTCCAAGTTACCTTTCAGGTTATGGATATCCACCCATCTTATAGTTGTCTCCTTGGTAGACCATGGATTCACGAGGCTGGCGCTATGACATCCATCCTACACCAGAAGCTGAAATTCGTCAAGAATAAGAAATTGGTTGTGGTAGGGGGAGAAAAGGCTCTCCTAGTTAGCCACCTGTCTTCTTTCTCATATATTGATGCTGAGGATGAAGTTAAAACTCCTTTCCAAGCTTTGTCTATTGCTGAGCCGATTGAGAAGAAGTCTCCTTCATTTGCTTCCTATCGTGATGCGAAACTGGCCATTGAATGTGGTGCAGTTGCTGGTTTAGGGAAGATGATTGAGCTTGAAAACAATAAATCTCGGGCTGGCATTGGCTATTCTTCTAGGACATTCAACGAGCAAGGGCTGTTCAAGAGTGGAGGTTTCATCCATGCTGATCAAGCTGAGGAAGCTGCTGCTATTTTGGAAGAGGATGCAGAGGATTTGAGCAACTTTGTCATCCCTGGTGGTGTCTGCCATAATTGGGTCGCTGTGGATGTTCCTATGGTCATTCATAAGTCAGCGTAATTTGTTCACTTTGTTCAAAACCCTTCTCCCATGCCAAAAGGAGAAGTGATAACACTGTTGGCAGCATTTATACAATGATATTTTCATTCAATTAATGCATTGTTAGACATTTGTTTTCACTTTTTGCTTTTTGCATGAAATCGGTGATCACAAAAAACCCTAAAAACAAGAAGAAAAGCAACCTTTTCATCTGCATAATGATTTGTTTGTTTAAATTCTAAAGTTTTTATTATCCAAAATCATTATGCAGGTTAATTCTAAAACCCATTGAACATAATGATCCAATGCCATCTCCCAATTTTGAATTCCCTGTATTTGAGGCAGAGGAAGATGATGTTGAAGGGATTCCTGATGAGATTACCCGTCTCCTTGAGCACGAGAAGAAGATCATTCAGCCGCATCTCGAAGATCTGGAAACAGTCAACTTGGGGTTTGAGGATTGTGTTCGTATGGTGAAGATTGGGGCACTTCTTGAAGAGTCTGTCAAGAAGGGGTTGATCAGTTTGCTACGAGAATATTCCGATATCTTTGCTTGGTCGTATGAAGACATGCCGGGTCTAGATACAGATATTGTGCAACATTTCCTGCCTTTGAAGCCTGAGTGCGTGCCTGTGAAGCAGAAGCTCAGAAGAACTCATCCAGATATGGCAGTGAAGATCAAAGAGGAAGTTTAGAAGCAAATTGATGCGGGGTTTCTGGTGAATTCCACATATCCTCAATGGGTGGCCAATATTGTGCCTGTGCCTAAGAAGGACGGAAAAGTTCGTATGTGTGTTGATTACAGAGATTTGAACAAAGCTAGTCCTAAAGATGATTTCCCTCTACCACACATTGATATGTTGGTAGACAATACAGCTAAATTCAAAGTCTTTTCCTTTATGGACGGATTTTCCGGTTATAATCAAATCAAGATGGCACCCGAAGATATGGAGAAGACAACATTCATCACACCTTGGGGAACATTCTGTTATCAAGTGATGCCCTTCGGTTTGAAGAACGCCGGAGCCACGTATCAATGTGCTATGACTACCTTGTTCCATGATATGATGCACAAGGAGATAGAGGTCTATGTTTATGATATGATTGCTAAGTCCCGAACGGAAGTTGAACATGTTGAGCATTTGTTGAAGCTTTTTCAGCGTCTGAGGAAGTTCAGACTTCGCCTGAATCCGAACAAATGTACATTTGGAGTCTGTTCTGGCAAGTTGTTGGGTTTTGTTGTCAGCGAGAGAGGTATTGAAGTTGATCCTGCAAAGGTCAAAGCAATACAGGAGATGCCTGCACCCAAAACTGAGAAGCAAGTCCGAGGTTTTCTTGGCCGCTTGAACTATATTTCCAGATTTATATCCCACATGACTGCCACATGTGCGCCGATATTCAAGCTCCTCCGGAAAGATCAGTCCCATGATTGGACCGAGGATTGCCAGAAAGCTTTTGACAGTATCAAAGAATATCTGTCTGAACCTCCGATCTTGTCTCCGTCTGTAGAAGGAAGACCTCTGATCATGTATTTGACCGTTCTTGAAGACTCGATGGGTTGTGTACTCGGTCAACAAGATGAATCGGGGAAGAAAGAATCTGCTATCTACTACCTCAGTAAGAAGTTTACTGATTGTGAGTCTCGATACTCTATGCTTGAGAAGACGTGTTGTGCTTTGGCTTGGGCTGCTAAGCGTTTGCGCTAGTACATGATAAATCATACAACTTGGTTGATATCCAGAATGGATCCAATTAAGTATATTTTTGAGAAACCTGCTTTAACCGGGAGGATTGCCCATTGGCAGATGTTGTTGTCTGAGTATGATATCGAGTATCGAGCTCAGAAAGCTATCAAAGGTAGTATCTTGGCTGACCATTTAGCGCACCAGCCGATTGAAGATCATCAGTCTGTTCAGTACAACTTCCCAGATGAGGAGATTCTGTATTTGAAGATGAAAGATTGTGATGAGCCTACACTTGATGAAGGTCCGGAACCTGGTTCCAGATGGACGATGGTGTTTGATGGCGCTGTAAATCAGTATGGAAATGGAATTGGGGCAGTAATCATTACTCCTCATGGCACGCATATTCCTTTTCCAGCAAGGCTAACTTTCAAATGCACGAATAATATGGCTGAGTATGAGGCCTGTATTATGGGATTAGAAGAATGTATTGATTTGAGAATCAAACATCTTGATGTGTATGGTGATTCGGCCCTGGTTGTCAATCAGATTAAGGGTGAGTGGGAGACGAATCAGCCAGGCCTCATTCCGTATAGAGATTATGCGAGAAGGATTTCAAGGTTCTTTACAGAAGTTGACTTTCATCATATTCCTCGAGAGGATAATCGGATGGCATATGCCCTTGTTACGCTTGCTTCCATGATTGTAGTCAAGTATTGGAATGAAGTTCCCAACATTACCGTGATGCGATTGGATAGACCAGCTCACGTGTTTGCAGTTGAAGAAGTGAATGATGACAAGCCTTGGTATTTTGATATCAAGAATTTCCTTCAGAACCAGGTCTACCCACCTGGGGCATCTGTGAAAGATAGGAAAACTTTGAGAAGGTTGTCAGGCAGTTTCTACCTTAGTGGTGAAGTGCTCTATAAGAGAAATTTTGACATGGTTTTGCTCAGATGCGTGGATAGACACGAAGCAAACCTGTTGATGACTGAGGTCCATGAGGGTTCATTTGGTACTCATTCCAATGGACATGCCATGGCAAGAAAGATGTTGAGAGCATGCTACTATTGGCTGACAATGGAGTCTGACTGCTGCAAGTATGTGAAGAAATGCCACAAGTGTCAGATTTACGCGGACAAGATTCATATTCCTCCGACACTTCTGAATGTGATTTCATCACCATGGCCGTTCTCTACGTGGGGAATTGACATGATCGGCATGATTGAACCGAAAGCGTCCAATGGGCACAGGTTTATTCTCGTAGCAATTGATTACTTCACCAAATGGGTTGAAGCCGCTTCGTATGCGAATGTGACCAGGCAGGTGGTCGTGAAGTTTATCAAGAATCAGCTTATTTGCCGTTATGGTGTGCCAGATAAGATCATTACTGATAATGGATCTAATCTGAATAATAAGATGATGGAAGAGTTGTGCGCTGAGTTCAAGATTGCACACCATAATTCCTCTCCTTATAGACCTAAGATGAATGGGGCTGTTGAAGCTACTAATAAGAATATCAAGAAGATTATCCAGAAGATGACAGTTACGTACAAAGATTGGCATGAGATGCTGCCATTTGCTTTGCATGGATATCGTACATCTGTCCGCACTTCAACAGGGGCAACCCCTTTCTCTCTTGTTTACGGCATGGAGGCTGTTCTCCCAGTAGAGGTGGAGATCCCATCAATGAGAGTCTTGATGGAAGCCAAGTTGACTGATGCTGAATGGATTCAGAGTCGTTACGACCAGTTGAATTTGATTGAAGAGAAGCGACTGACTGCCATGTGCCATGGTCAGTTATATCAGCAGAGAATGAAGAAAGCATTCGATAAGAAGGTCAAGCCTCGGGTGTTCTGAGAAGGTGACCTCGTGCTCAAGAAAGTCTCGTCTTTCGCGCCCGATTCCAGGGGCAAGTGGACTCCAAACTATGAAGGTCCATATGTTGTTAAGAGAGCCTTTTCAGGCGGAGCTTTGATGCTTACAACAATGGATGGGGAGGATTTCACTCGTCCTGTGAATTCAGATGCAGTCAAGAAATACTATGCCTAAAAAAAAAGAGTATATAAAAGAAAAACAAAATAGCTCACTAAGTTGAAAACCCGAAAGGGCGGCTTAGGAAAAAATGAACGTCTCGGTGGAAAACCTGAAAGGGCGATCCAGGCAAAAGTTAGAGACATGAAAAAGAATATTTTTATCCCGCTAGATTGAGTACCTCACCCTGGGGCAATCTAGGCAAAAATTAGGGATTTGGCAAGTAACTGCATCCTGACAAGACTTTCTGTTCCGCAGCTGTCTTTTTGTCAGAGATTTTCGTGATTCGTCGTCAACTGAAGCTTCAAATACATCGAGATTCAAATTGGTAGAGAAAGGATCATTATGTTCAATGTAGCCCTCTTCCAATATATATCACTGATTTCAAATTTGTACAGATCTATGGAGTCTTGCCATTTGCAGGCTACCATTCCATCAAATAAATTTGAGCTTTTATCCAATTATTTGCACTCTTATTTGTTTCAATTCAACAAATGTTTTGCATGTTTTAATTGATAAAATGTCATTGTTTTAAACAAATAAATTTTTCAAATTGTTGTTTTAAACAAAGTGAACATTCACTATGATGAAAGGATACTTAAGAATTTCTCAGTGCTCTCCCAAGGGTGGCATGATTTCCAACAGGTAAGACATTTGTTCATATTCCTGGCATGGTTGTATCCTCTTTCTCCAGTTTTGTTGTTGGGGTTGTTCCTCAAGCAGAGCTTTTGTTGGGGTTGTTCCCCAAGCAGAGTGTTTGTTAGGACTTCATAGTCCTCTCTAACAGTATTCTTTCCCCAGCATGGATGTTTCCTTTTGGAAGATTCAGTGGTGGATGGGTTGACATCCCGGTACTTCATCATTTTTCTCAGCACAGTCGCTGACAGAGTTGTTGATATGATGGACTGCGTTTATTCTATATCTCCCCATCAGAGCGCTTGTTGAGGTTTTCACCTCCTATCCCTTCAGCGGAGCAGTGATTATTTTCCTCCTCAGCGGTTGTTGGTTTCCTCTTGGAAGGTTCAGCATTTGGTGGTTGATCCCCAACTCTCCTCCTCATCCCCAGTGGAACCACCAATAGATTTGTGGTATGATGGATTGTATCTGTGATGTTTCCTTACGGAATTCCCGCCAGGGTTGGTATTTCCAACGAAGTTGGTATCCTCAACAGAGTTGCTTTTGTGGCAGTTTCTGCTTGTTGAAAATCTCTGTTTCCCCAGTTGGGTCGGTTGGTGGTATATCATCCATAGATTTGGTTGATCTCCTGATGCTTTTGATCCCTAGTAGAGTGGCTTGTGTGCAGAATCTACTTTTGTGTGATCTATTTTTCCCTCAGTGGGTTTATCCCCGACGGAGTGGCTGACAGTATTCCCAGTAGAGTTGCTTGCGCAGCTATATTCTACTTGTATCCTGTTCTCTTCGGCAGTTCTTGCTTGTGCAGTGAACTCTTGTTTCCTAGTTGATACTGAGGATACCCCTGCAGAAATCTCGGGATTTCTCCATTTCCCCAACAGATTTTGCTTTTGTGGCAGTTGTTGCCTGTTATGAACTTCTGTTCCCCAGTTGGGTCGACTGATGATCCATCACTCAGAGATTTTGTGATTTCTTTGATATCTCTGACATCTTTTGCCTCCCCGCAGATATTTGCTTTTCAGCATATAGATCTCCAGCAGATTGGCTCTCCAGTTGGTTTTCCCCTCTGGAAGTGTAGTACCGGGCGTTTGATTCCTGGGCCTGTTTGTGTTAGCAACGTCTGTTTTGTCAGCATTCATCAAACATAAATTACGCATATTCATGCATACTTTCAACATTCAGATATTCATGATTGCATTTTTGCCATATATCTCTTGTTTGTTGCTCCCTGCTATGGGTGATATAGATCTCCACAATAGATCTCCCCCAAGCAGATGTCGGGTGTTTAATCTCTCAATATAAAGTCAGCCCCATAAGCAAAAAGTGTTTGTCTTTCCTTCTGCGATTCCCCACTGAGATATACCCTTGTGGATGACGGTTTTTCCGTTTCCTCCCAACACATATATTGGGACGGATTTTCCTATTGAGTTATATCCTCATTAGGACGAGTCATGTTTTAGTTTGCCTTTCGGTTTGATCCTGAATTGGCATTTTTTAACTATCTCTTGTGCTTCCCTGTGGAATAAATGAATAATTTGCCCAGTAATTGGTAATAATTCCTTTTATCCCCAGCGGAATCTTTTGGGCCTCTACCCTTATACCGGTAGTTATAAGTCCTATGTTCCTTTTCCTCTTGGCGGAATTTGTGGTTATATACCTTTTATTCCTTGGCAAGAGTCGTTGGTTTTCTACCCCGTATTTGGTAGATGTAACCCTACCTTTTATCCTCATCAGAGTTGTTGGCTACTACCCAGTATTCGGTAGTTGTAAGTCCTATCTCTTTTTCCCTAGCAGAGGTAACCTTTGTGGTTCATTCTGGTTGATGGTGGATTTTGTGGTCTTCTACCCAGTATTCGGTAGTTGTAAATCCTATGTTGTTGGTGTCTCCCCAACGGAGTCTGTGCTTTCTTGTGGATAGTTGCCGTATGCTAGCAATTTTATCCTCAGCCAGAGCTTGTGGTCTTCTACCCCGTATTCGATAGTTGTAAACCCTAATTTCTCCCCTTTGCGGAGTTAACCTTGTTGTTCATCCTAACCGATTATGGTTACTCTTTGTGGTTATCTCCATTCAATATTCGATGTTGATATTCCCTCCTTGCTTCTGGGTATTTGCTGTATGCTAGCAATTGTAACCCCAACAAGTCTTCTGGATAATTGCCGGATGCTAGCAATTTTATCCTCAGTGGGTTCTTTCACCGTTTGCCAGTGATTTATTCCCCGGATCATTTATGTTTATCAATGTATCCCTTGTGAGTTTTCTTTCATTTACCCTTTTGCTTGGTAATGATTGTTGCTCCCTTTGATCGGTCATCTCTATATACCTAGTTCTGGTATCCCGATGCCTTTCTTTTCGGTTGATTTATCCTTTATTAACCCAGTAACCGGTTGTGGATAATCTTCCATGCGAGTGTGTTATCCAAGTTCTGACGGTAATGGATAATATATCTCATGCACTCTTCGGCCGAAGCCTATGGTGTTTCCCCAGTCGAGTAAGATTCGTGTTCCATTTTGCGGAATCGAATATTCTTTGTTTCTTGGATAATTGTCGGATGCTTGCAATTTATCCCCTGTGAGTTATCTTTCGTATACCCTGTTGTTGTGGTATCGATTGTCTCCCTTTTCGGTAGGTCACCTATTATATACCCAGTAACCGGTATCTCTGGTGTCTCTTCCTTTTCGAGTATGTTATTCACGTTATGACGGTGATGAATAATATATATCTTTCACTCTTTGGTTGGAATCCTTTGTTGATTTTCCCCAGCGGAGTAAGATTCGTATTCTTTGTAGAATCGAATATCCATCCTTTGTTAAGTTTGTGTTTGGCTCTCTTCAGGATGATGAGTGTCTTGGCAGTAAAAACCAATTCACGTGTTCGGTTGGTCACCTATTATATACCCAGTAACCGGTATCCCTGGTGTTTCCTTCCATGCGAGTATATTATCTACGTTCTGACGGTAATAGATAATATATCTCATGCGAGTATACTATCCATGTTCTGACGGTAATGGATATTATATCTCATGCGCTCTTTGGGTTTGTTTCCCCAGCTGAGTAAGATTCGTTTTCCCGTTGTGGATTCGAATGTCCATCTTGTAAGTCGATTTGCTTTTTCAAGCCCTCCTTTCGGGTGATGAGTGTTTTGGCATATATACCAATTCACGCTTCGGTCGGTCACCTATTATATACCCAGTAACCGTTATCCCTGGTGTTCCTTCCTTTCTACTCCCTATTATGACCTTGGTCCCCTGTGGAGTCAGATTTTCCTGAGTTGATGTACCTTTTTCAGGTCTTTCTCAGATGTTTGGTTGATTGATATCTCTCACCCTTATACCGGTCTTAGATATTCTTTCTTCCTGAGTTTGTTACCCTTATACCGGTGACACCTCATTCTTTGTTGCTTCCCCAGGAAAGTCTCTTTGTTAGACATCCAGTGGGGTTTCCTGTGGTGATTTTTACCCTTTTGTTGTATTGGCGTTTTCCCCAATATATGCAATTTTTTCCCCGGCAGGGAGGTTCTATGTGAATCTTTTCCCTAGTCCGAGTCCGAATTTTTATCCGAAGTATCCTTTGTGGATAGTTTGAGTCAGCTTGAGTCTTTCCAATGGAAGTGTTTTCCTTTGGAATTCTTCTTTTTCCCTGTTTGAGTCCTTCACTCCCCAGTGAGGTCTCCAGTCCAATCGTGTCTTGTTCGCGCAGTGTCTAATTCAGTTTCACCCTAATTCAGAGTCGTGTCCTGCTCACGCATTCTTTTTCTTTTATCCCCATGAGAGTCTTGTTAGAGTCTCTGTTCCTGGTGAGTGTATTACTCCGATGGAACGTCTTTTCTTTGTGGACCGTTATTCCCCACAGAGTTTTGTTTCTTTTGCATGCATACATTTGCATCATAAGGTCTCTTAGGGACCAAAATTTGTCTCATTACTGTTATTTAAGCCCATTCTACCGCGTCAAGATGAAGATTTCTAAACTTCACTTCTCCGGCTAGAATGACCTTAAATAGGGGCATCTGTAAGACCCCAATTTTGTCCCTAAGATCCCTCATAGCATCATATCATATCATTGTATTGCCTCAAGGATCATTGTGCACCTTGCTTCCTTCCCTGTGGGTGGGTCATCTGTTTGAGAGTGATTCTTGATCACCAAGCATGTTTTGCATTTGTATATCATTGCTTTTCCTTTTATCACTAACCAAAAGTACAAAAATATGTCATCTAACCCTTGTCTTGCAGATGAAGCAATCACAGGTCAAGACAGTCAAAGGCAGTCATTGAGCAATAGACGGTGGCCATTCTTGAGAATTTGGACCCCACAACCATTATCAAGAGTTCATATGAGCTATGATGTTATTTTGAAGCAAAATCCCAAGTGGTAGAGGCTTGAATTTCATCAGAACATTTCCCAGTCAACTGAAGACCTAGAAAGTCAACTGCCAAGTCAACTGTGGATTTGGAGGTGGGAAGTGATTAGAAATACTTCATTCATGTTCAAACAAGTCTCATTTGACATTTCAAACATCAACATTGAAGAATTTAAATTCAGGTCAAAACTTTCCAAAAATAGAAAGTGACCTATAATTCAAACTTGCCAAAAATGGAAAGGTTTTAACCCAACTTCAACTTCAAATTACATCATCAAGAAGGCTTCAAATGAAATTTTGTTGAACATGAAAGTTGTAGACCTTTCTCTCCCATTTCCAAAAAGTCCAAGATCATCAATTTCTCATGTGTGGTTAAGGTGATATGATCAAAACATGGCAAACTATGCATGGAACTTCAAATGGACATAACTTCTCAACCAAAGCTCCAAAATGGGTGGCTCTTTTTGCATTCTTCTTCTTTTGACCTCTAGTTTCCAAACCATGCATTGCATTGCACAAATTACATTCATATGAGCATTGGATAATTCATTGGCTTTTTGGAGGGAAATCTTGAAATTTAAATTTGGTACATGGCTTGAACATTTCACCACCACCATTGGTTTTAAAATCAGATTTTGAGTGAAAATAGAAAAATTTCGTGCACTGTTCATGCATGCACTTCATGCATAGAGTGAAAAAGCCAATTTGCACTTACACCTCATTTTTGCTAATTCCATTTGCATTTGAGCTAAACATGATTAAAGAGTGATTAGCATGACCTATATAAGCCAAAACCCTAACTGTTTTTCGGATTAGCTTTCATAGTTTCAGATCTAGATCTCAAATTCATCAATTTTTCTCTCAAAATTTTCTTGCAAATTCTTCACATCCAAGCCATTTCTCTTGCTTGATTCTTGTTCTTGAGGTGTTCTTGAGCGAGATTGCACGTGGAATTGAAGTAAACAGAGTCATATTGAAGCATTCTTGAAGATGGAAGCAACCATGGTGGTTCAAAATTCTGTTGGATTCATGCACAATTAAGCTCCATTTTCTTCTCCAATCACTTGGACAAGCATCATAGAGGAGTATTGAAGCCATTACAAGCCTTGAATCCATCCAATTCCAGATCTGCTGGTTATGCTGAGCTTCGAATCATGAATTTTGGTGTGAAATTGAGTTAGTTAGGGTTGATTAAAGTTTCATGCACGATTTTTCCATTGCTCGATTCCCTTTGTATGTGTTGATTCAAGCTTAGCTATGCATGTATTTGTGACCTAGGATAAAGGATCTACATGATGATGTATTCAATTGTGATTTCTGGTGATTTTGTTCTTGATGCAATGTTACTGTTCATGGATGCACGATGAAGAAGATGATGTTCTTCCATAGGCCACACTTTTGATCTTTCTGGAACGCTTTTCTGTTGCTGCATGTGTTAGTTTAGGGCTGTTTCCTGATTGGTCCACGTAATTGCAATGCTAGCATTCCTATTGGTCCATTTTGTTTGACTGCTTTGACCAGGCCACGTATTAAATGAAACGACCGCGTTTCATTGCTTGGCGCGCTTCACAATTTGAACTCACACTGAGTTCGATTCCCAGCAATGGGAATTATTTCAAATGCCATGCATATTTTCCATTTTCCCTCCTTATTTCATATACCATGCTTCACATGTTTTTTTTATTTTTCTTCATCTTTAAAAAATCATAACAATTTGAAAATTAATCCAAATTCATCCCAATTTTTTGCATCATGATCCTTATCTTGTCTATTATTTTTTGATCATTAATTCCAAAATTGTGCTTGGCTGGATTTCTTTTGTGCTAGAATGTTTGAACATGTATGCTTATTTGACCTCGCCATGCTTATACATTTGTTAAATGCTGGTCTTTGATCCAATGAATGTGAAAATTTGCATGATGAAACTAGACATGTTGCTTGACATTTTGGTGTTGATTTGGTATTTTTATCACTTGTCATTTCTGTTTTATGATCATGCTAAGTTGGTGTGACAATTTGTGTCACACCTTGTGATGTTCAACTTGAATGATGTGTTTGCCATGCCAAATTATCTCCAATTGTCCTGATTTTTTGTGTGATGCATTTTATGGATGTTGTGATTGCTCATGAATTTTGTTGGAATTATTTGAATCATTTCTGATTTAATTGAGATTTTTCATTCTGGTTGGTCACATTTGAGCTTTAAAATTGCCTTGAACTTCAATTGATCATGAAATGCTTTTGGTATATCATATTGATGTGAGACCTTTTGGAATGTTTCAAGATGTGTTTGAAGTTGATTCATGTTATATTTCAGCTTCTGTTTTGAATTTTTTCTCCACCTTTGACCCTAGGCCTTGACATAGTGGTTTGTTGCTTATCTTTGAGCTTTGATTTCAGGTTGAACATCCAAGTTCCATGGCTAATGATGCTCCATCATTTGAGCATTGATGTTTTCCTTTGATTACTAATCTTTGTGTGTTTTGTAGGTTGATGTTGACTCATTTGAGTTTGACTTTTGGCTTACACATTGTGTACATTGGGATTGTTTGTTGCTTATTGACTGTTGTTTGATTGTCTGAACTTTGTACTGATTTGTTTGATGTTTCCACAGGTACATAAGTTGCTTTAAGTTCATTTTGAACTTGCTTTTGCTTGGTTGCTTAACCACTTAGGTAATACCTCTAATCTTCATGTAGTCTGGAAGACCTGTCCTGTTATGTGGGCAGGCACCTGTCTGAAGTCCTCCTTAAGAGGCAATGCTTGTGATTGTTTACTTTTTGTGCCAAGCAGGAAAAGTCCTCATATGAGGCAATTGGCAGATAAAAGAGATGTGTAATCCATCTCCTGCTATTAAGTGTGTCATTCACTTTGCTCACACAATATGTTGATGCATTGTGAATACTAACCCAAGATCTTATAGAGTCAAATCATTTGTGGAGAAGAGTTCCTACTTTCTGAACTCCCACACCTTCTATTATTTAAAGCTCTCCTAGGCCAGGGATAAGAGCTATGAGGCACACCCCTCATCTCCATTTCCTCTGCTTCACCCTAACTCTCAATGTTAGGGTTAAGAGCACAAATCACCCCATTCTAGTTGGCTGTAAAGCCTAACCTTGTTTGAGCCTAATTGATTGTATATAGTGTCTACTAATTGACTTGTTTGATTGATTACTTGATTCATCTGTGCATAATTGCTTATGTGTGCCTTTGTGCATTTATCATCATTAATTGTACATCATTGCATGATCATTGTTCATATCTTTGTGACATCTTTGTTTGTCCATTGAGGAGTCAATTATAAGTCCATTTATTGGCATTTGTTTCCTATGATCTGGAAGGAGTTGGGACTAAGACCATTTATTGGCATCCTATTTCCTTGGAGTCGAGTGTAAGACCATTTATTGGTAACTTGTTTCCTCTTGCTTATTGCATCTGTTTCGTTTGTTGTATGTGAGGAGTCAATTGTAAGTCTATTTATTGGCAGTTGTTTCCTATGATCGTTTCTTGGAGATTGGAATAAGTCCATTGATTGGCATCTGATATCCATGTTTTGTTTTAGGAGATTGGTGTAAATCCATTGATTGGTATCCGGTATCCACTTTTGGTTGTGAGATTGGTGTAAGTCCATTGATTGGCATCCGGTATCCATCTGCTGTGTTTATTTGCTTATTACTTGTTGCCTATTCCAAAGGAATCACTTGGATCATCTACATATGATCTCAAGAGGTGAACATCTAAGAAGTTTTACATCCCTCACCTTCCACCTTTTGTTTCTTTAAACCTCCATCTTTGCATGTTAACCCAAACCAGAAAACTATTGTGCAAACATTTTCACTTCTTTTCAAATTAGAAACCTAGGCTTTAAGCCTTTGATTTTCCAAACTTCATTTTCATAATACTTCTTTTGAATTGAATTCTAATCATACTTTGACCATCTTTTTGTGAATAAATTCTAATTGGTTAATTTCATTCATTCAATTGTTTTGTGGCTTAGTCCATTCTTGATAAGTTTTCATACATTAGCCATAGATCTCAATTATCTTAGTGGTTGATGTTAATCTCACCTTTTGTCCTTAGTGATTGAATTGTAAGACTTCCTTGCTTATTATAGGGTTAACCCCTCACTAGCAAGTTGAGGCTATTCTCACATGGTGGACTTGTTGTTTGTAAGGTTGAGTTTTCTCCCGTGGATAATGAAAGACCTTAGGGCTTTTGTTTTAAAATGAACCCACTCATATTTTAGAAATCTTTTAGCCGAACTACAAGGTTTTGATCCTGTAAAGGTACGTAGGCAACGGTTTTCCATCCAAACACAAAAATAATAACTTATACATTATTTTCTCATCCCTTCAATCATGTTTGCACAATAAATATTTCATAAACAAATAACATTTCGTACAACAAGTGTGAAAAGGGCTCCCTAGGAGTACCTAGGACGTTTTGGGTGCCTAACACTTTCCCATTGCGTAATTTACCCCTTACCCAGATCTCTGATCTTTTCATTAGTTTTCTATGTGTAAAACTTCTTAGGCTTTTGTTCGCTTTTTAGCCATTCCTTTGGATAAATAAAAGTGCGGTGGCGACTCGGTTCTTTGTATGCTTTGCTTTTGGTTTAATCAATAAATCATAAAGTGATGAATACACCGCTACAGGGAGCAACACCTGAATTTACCAAGGTCTGTGCCTGCTTGAAGGACGAAATAGAGGCGCCTGCTTTAACCTCTTCCACTGGAGCTGCAACCTTTATTTGAACTGCCTCAAAGGCCTGACACATGGTCTCATGAATCTCACCTTCTACCTCTACATACTTGAATGTAGACAGGTGACTGACCAGAATATCCTCCTCACCACAGACAGTGATAATTCTTCCGTTGACCGGGAACTTGATCTTCTGATGCAAGGTCGAGGAGACTGCCCCAGCATTATGGATCCAAGGACGACCCAGCAAGCAGCTATACGAGGGACTGATATCCATCACATAGAAGACGGTGTTGAAGGTTTGTGACCCAATCTGAATTGGAAATTCTACCTCTCCGAATACCGACCTCTTAGAACCATCGAAGGCTCTCACAACACGATCGGAAGGCTTCAAGATCAAACCTTCTACCAATAACCTTGACAGGGCTCTCTTGGGTAGCACATTGAGAGAGGAACCTGTATCCACCAGAACATGGGATAACACAGTGTCTTTGCACTCCATCGAAATGTGCAAAGCCTTGTTATGATCGCGTCCAGCTGGCGTCAAATCACAATCAGTAAAACCCAACCCGTTGCTTACATGAACATTCCCAACGATCCCTTCTAGTTGGTTCACTGAGATCTCCTGAGGCACATACACAGCATTAAGGACCTTCAGAAGAGCCTCCCTGTGTGCCTCTGAACACAGCAGGAGTGAGAGAATAGATATCTTGGACGGCATCTGAATCAACCGATCGACTACCTTGTAGTCGCTTTTGTTTATGATTCTCAAAATCTCGTCCACATCTTTCACGAAAGCAGGCTCAAAGCCAGCCTGTGGTACAGGGGTACCCTCATTCACAACTTGCTTGCCTTTGGCCTTCGCCGCGGCGTCAGCACTATCAGATTGGGTAACTGGTGGTGAGAATATTCTACCACTTCTGGTGAATCGCCCGATTCCACCAACATTGTCCACTCTAGGATCTTTTATTTCAACTTCAGGTTCAGATTTTTGATCCTGCACCTCTTCTATTTTCAGTG
Source organism: Lathyrus oleraceus (assembly GCF_024323335.1). NCBI lineage: Eukaryota > Viridiplantae > Streptophyta > Magnoliopsida > Fabales > Fabaceae > Lathyrus > Lathyrus oleraceus. Next base: position 251,155,715 of record NC_066585.1, on the reverse strand, counting down.
GCTGCTCCACTCTATGATCATGCGTGTACACACTCCCCCCGTAATGCCAAGGAATGGCCCTTTCGCTGGTGAAAGGTAAAGGACCAGGGGTCGTGATGGTCATAGTGGATTGATGCGGTTGCACTGGTGGTACAGGTTGCCCTACTGGCACGCTGATCTGAGCGGTCGGATAGAAAATTGTGATAGTGGCAACGTCACAGTCATACTCAGAAATCTCATTCATTGAAGTACAAACATCTGAAACATCGGAATCAAGTTTAACAAATACATCAGAATCACACACAATGTTTGGAATATCAGCAACAACATTCGGAAAATTAATTACATCATTAGGAATTATAAAATCAACAGGAACAACATTCGTAAATTCTTCAACATCAACGGCATCTTCAGAAAAGAGAGGATCAACATCTGCATTCTCAAACACCTCTTCAACAACCCCTTCAACAGACTTTTGGGCATACAGGTCTTCAACTCGGAGGATACCACCGTCAAGCAAGGCCTGGATACCCTACTACAACCTCACACAAACCCACCTCTGTGCAACACAACCCAAACAACCGCTCCCGCAACCGGGGAAAACATCTGCCTTTAGCAAGTATTCTTTAATTTCTAATAGAAGAGTCTTCAGTTTCAACACATCCTTGACTTATTTGACTTCTCCTTCAACCATGTTAACATTTTCTCCACCATGTTGCGGCATAGGATTGTTGACAACATTAGGAGCCGGCGCAAAGTTAATGGAATTTGAGTCAATAAGGTCCTGAACTACGTGCTTAAAAGCTTTGCAGTTTTCAATAGTGTGGCCAGGTGCCCCAGAGTGGAACTCACACCTAGCATTGGCGTCATAACCCACTGGAAGCCTACCAATAGGGGGAGCCAAAGTGCGTAACTGCACAAGTTGCAACTGTTGAAGGTTGGGAAGCAATTGGGCGTACGACATCGGAAGAGTCTCGAAACGCCTATCCATCATCCTTTGTCTCTGTTGGTAGGTAGGTCTATTACCCTGTTGTTGTTGGTACTGATTTTGGTGACGCTATGGTTGCTGTTGTTGCACTGGTGCTGCAGCCGGAATGGTCACAGCTGCAACATAGGGTTGCTGATGGTAATTCTGAAAATTGTTCCTTCGGTTACCCCTGCTCTATAAGAAGATACGGAATTTGCATCCCCTTATCTCCTCTTTTGTCCTCCTATAAACGACTTCTTTGACCCCGAGGATGATCCAACCCCACTTTGGATCTTACACATCTTCAAGTAGTTCTCCACCCTCTCACCGGTAGAGACCACATTAGCAAAATTTGAGGCGTTGCAACCCAGCAGACGCTCCAAATAAGACCCGGGCAGTGTGTTCATAAACATGTTGGCCATCTCTTTCTCCAACATCGGAGGCTGAACACGGGAAGCCATCTCTCTCCAGCGTTGAGCATACTCTTTGAAGCACTCATTGCTCTTGAGAGACAAATTCTGGAGTTGAGTCCTATCGGGTGCCATATCCGCATTGTACTGATACTACTTCACAAAAGCCTCAGCCAAGTCTCTCCAGTAGTGAATATGGGCTCTGTCTAGCCTCATATACCATTCTAAGGATGCCCCGGCTAGGCTGTCCTGGAAGAAGTACATGAGCAACTTCTCATCATCGGAATACGCAATCATCTTACGGAAGTAAGCTTGCACATGAGTCTTCGGGCAAGAGTTTCCATTGTACTTATCAAAAACTGGAACTCTAAACTTTGGTGGAACTCTCACACCTGGGACCAGCCCCAAGTCAGCAACATCCACACCAAGAGCATTCTGTCCTTCCACAGCTTTCAACCTCTCCTCCAATCTTCGAAACATAGGGTCCATACCATGGCCCATGCCAAAATATTCCTGAAGCAGGGTGAACTGATCCTCCTGATCATCATGGATGGGTTGTTGATCCGGGTTGACACGTGGGATAGGGATTGGCCCCGGTCCATTGGGTCCATTAGTCTCTCCAGCTGGAGGATCAATCACAATCTCCGGTTGAGTAGTAGGGAGATTCCTCTGTATCAACAGTCTAAGCTCCTGTTGTCCCTGAGCCACTCCTTGGACCACGTCCATGAACTGATTCATGTGAATCCTCATCTCAGCGAGCTCTGCTTGTAGGCCTTCCATTGCTCTGCATTGATTCCTTCGGGTACCGTATCGGTGAATGCCTGAGTCAGCTATCCTGCTAGTGAAATACCAAACAAAATGATAACATCGCGGCGGTACCTGTTATGCAAGACATGCTAATGGATATGCAAATGCAATGACATGTTTATCAATTCCAAAGGGTATTCTACCCCTTGATTCCAATCTCACATCAGATAAACAGTGTAAGAAGATCGAGTCGTGGATAAACTTCTGAGACCAAGATGCAATAAAGAAAAACCGTCATACAAATGAGTTCAAGGAGAAGGACCTTAGCCAACAGTACATCAAAAGAGGATCCCCACAACAAGCCTGTGGATTATCACTACAACACAACAAGTAAAAAGAGGAACAAAAATCATGAATCAACCTCCTGTATACAACCCATAAGGACTGCTCCTAACTTCAGCCAGCAGTGCCACAATGTTAGGATGATCTGGAGATTCTGTCAAACGCCGGATAAGCAAATTCCTCTTGTGAATAATCCCATCCAGTTCTTTGATGTGCTCTATGTGATAATCCCCATCATCCTCCCCGAATACCTCTTCAAGTCTAGATTTCTTCAAACCCGCCAGCATTTTGAGTTCTTCAATCTGTTCTTGAGCCTTGTCGAGTTGATCTGTGATGTAACCATTGGTTGTACGGGCACACAGGAGCTCATTGTTCTTCTCCTTCAGCAAAGTCTTCAACTTCTCCATCTGACCAGTCAATTGAGCCACCATCTCCTCCTCTTTTGCCTTCCGAGAAGCTGAAAATGCATCCCATTGTTCTTGCCACCCAGCTAACTCACCACGGGGTTAACTGCTGCTTGACTCGCCTCAACTCAGAACCGGATGACCCCAAGGCTTTGTCAGTTTTCCTAAAGAAGTTCACCTCCACAACCAATTTCTTTTCCGCTTCCTCTTGCAATCTGACAGCTTCCCCCTTCTGATATTCTGCCTCATGGTATAGATGCATAAAGTCTTGCAACTTCACCCTCAACTCCGAGTTTTCAGCTTGAAGTTCCTCCAAGGTATCCTTCAATTTGTCATACTCTTCTCGGCGCACCATTGTTGACTGCTCAGGAGTAGGTAGATACAAAGGTGCTTCAATAGGAAATGGCAGACTAAACTCTTCGACTCTTCCCCGAAGCCAATCTTCATACTGAGGATAAGTCCTGCAATGCCCCTTTCCAAGCACAGTCCTTCCTCTCTTGATTACCTTGAGCCAAGCATCAGCTGCCTTATGGGATACAGTCAGATCAGATGAAGAATGGAAAAACAGAGATTCTTCCACATGTTTTTCCAAAGGCGGAGTTTTTAAAGCATACCCAAACTGCCTGACTGCTAGAGAAGGATTATAGTTGATTCCTCCTCTTCTTCCTACCAACGGTACATTCGGGAAGTTCCCGCAACTGTGAATAATATTCGCCCGAAGCAAGTTCCGGTCAGACCACCAAGAAATATCTTTAGCTCTTATCCCCATCAACCTCTTCGACCAACTCAACGAGTCCTTGAAATCAACAAACGCTCCCGACTTGAGTAGGTGAGAACTGAACCACTTATAGAACAAGGGTGCACAACAATTCACCAATCCTCCTTTTCTATTCTCGTTCCTGTGATACACTGAAAGAAAGAAATCTCCTAGCAAGGTCGTCACTGGATTTCCCAACACGAAGAGGCGTATTGCATCTACGTCCATAAATTTTGCAACATTAGGGAACAGGACAATCCCGTATACACAAAGAGCCAACAGAGCATTGAAACACCTCCGATCACCATCTTCAAGTTTCTTCTTGGCTTCTCCCACTAAGAAACTCAGATGAAAACCACTGACTCCTCCTTTGTGACACATATTAGACTCCAAGACTGATTTCCCCAAATATGTGGCTGAAGCAACCATGCTGAAATCGGGTAGAAACTCAGAACTGTAGAATAGCAACTACGACTTGATAGGAACTCTGAGAAAACTGGCAACCTCCTCCAAAGTAGGGACCAAGATATAATTTGGGAAAGTATAACACCTCAACGGAGGGTCATAGAACTGCAGCAATGTAAAGAGAGCATCATGTTGATCTTTGGGGAGAACCTTAACGAAACTTAGAATCAACCCGTAATCTTTCCGGAATCTTTATAGAGAATCATGATCCATTAACTTCATCAGCTGTTGAATGGGTCCAAACAAACCACAGGAAATTTGTAGGCGACATGTCTTTTTCTGCCAATATCCATCTTAAGAGAACCAGAAAACCCCGACTAGAATCAAGAAGAAGATATAAACCCCTGGAAATAGATAAACATGTGTTAAATGATGTGAATGCAAAATGATGTGATGCAGTGCAGTGACATGGGAATCAGGATTGCTGTATCTGCTTGAAGAACTATCAGGTCGCACTGTCTGAAGAGAAAACCACTGAGGAACATATAAGAGATCAAAGTTCTGCTCCAACAAGAATACCAGAAAACCGGGTTGGTTGAAGGTTAAGGTTTCCTGAATTTAGCCCGCCCCTCACTGGTAGGTTCTAAGAATAGAAGTTTGTCAGCTTCTAGCCCTTCAGTCGAGAATAATACGTTTACCACTGAAGGTTTGGTATTATTACGAGACAAAAGACCTCCACTGACTCCCCTCAACAGGACATCCTAAAAGCAAGTTCCCAGCCTTGGGTCCTCGGATTGAGCAGCGAGAATGCGCCCACCAGAGCTAACATAATCGCGTCTCGGAGTAGTGCCTCGACTGAGTCCTCGGGAAATGGTCACCAGAGTCAACGATTTCTAAAGGAACATCCTGTCGTTACGGAACACCCGTAGGACTGAATATATCCAAAAGAAACCTCATATGGGTGTGGGTCTCATGAACGACTTAGCATAGCAACATGCTACGCAAGCCTCATGACTATCCACTCTAAAACCTGTGTGTACGCTCAAGCCTGGGTAGTGGGCTTATCTCTCATAGAACAACCCACCCCAACAAACAACCAACCCAACAGATCCAGCAGATACAGCCATCATATGTACACCATGCAATAAGATAAAGCAGATATATGATGAAAGTAAATAACTGTACAAAAGAATAAACACCCAATAAACAAGAAACTCACAAAAGCTAGGAGGGACTCGCATAGGGAAACCGGGTCCCTAGTAGAGTCGCCGGTTGTCGCAACGCGAAAAAACACTTGGTGGGAAAAAGAATAGAAGAGCCGCCACCGTTCGTTATTTATCCCAAGGGAGGGAAAGGAAACGATCGAAGAAAACCCGAAGAGAGGAAAAGACAAGGTCTCGCAACCAAATCTAGGGTTCGGGATTCGATTATGCGAAGGGAAGGTATTAGCACCCCTACGCATCCGTAGTACTCTACGGTATCCACTCTTGTTGTTCTAGTCTAAAGGGTGTAGGTATATCTAAGGTACTATCTGCTAAAAGAAGGTCAAAAGAAAATGACTCGTAAGGATGTCGCATCCACTACCTACGTATCTCACCTGAGTATGAGAATTAGAGTCTTCGTAGCTCGGCTACCTATGGGTGAAAGAGAAGTGTGCTCGATAAGACATCGTGTCTTATGCCTACGTATCTCAACTGGAATGAAAATCAGAGAAAAACGTAGTTCAGCTAACTACGGGAACAAGGGTCTCGATTGCAACTAGGGCAAGAGAAAGGGAAGGTCTAGATCGCAACGAGGGCGAGAGAAAAGAATCGCAACAAGAGCAAAAACAAGCAAGGATTAGTTGTTAGTCGTCAGTCAAACTCGGCTAGACATCGCGTCTCGTGCCTACGTATCTCATCTGAACATGAGAATCAGAGTTGTCGTAGTTCGGCTAACTAGGGGTTAAGGATTGCCATCTGAACATGGACTTACAAAAGAGGAGACCAGCTGTGTCAAAGGAAAGTGGGCAATGTGCTCAACGTCCTAGCAGTAGGTGTCGCAGCTCGCTGAATCGAGTCTTAGGCAGTTACCTCTTTGCAATAGAACGGACTGACATGCCACAAGATCGAAGACGCACGGAAGGTCTAAAAGTTGAGATGCTTTGCCCTAGAGTTGTCATGCCATGTGGACCTATGTGTTAGGATTTACAAAGGGGAACATCTACCTAATGTTAGCATGTAAATAATAAGGGAATTCTACCTATGTTATCATACAAAGGGTTCTACCTAATGGGTACTACCTAAATGGAACAAGAGTCGACGGACGGAGCAAGGAGAGGAGCCATGGATAAAGGTAGATGGCGATGCCTGAGGCGATCGACTTACAGGTAGATGGCGATTCCTGAGGCAATCGAATTACAAGAGGATGGATGAATGCGTTTTGGTTCTGTTAAGTTTTGAAAATGATTACTCGACGTTGGATCGAGCTTTTGATCTTGTTTTGAAATGATTGTCGGATGTTCGTTTTAATTCTTGCATTACCAGATGAATAAAGAATGAAAGAATAAATATTATACACTTTATGGGAGAGGGGTACATTTGTTATGAATGGGGATGGTTCATGGCAATCAAACAATAAGAATATATGCCTCAATCATCATACAAGTACGTAACAGTTATCAATCAAATCAGATAAGTAAACAGGTATATAATCAAATCAAAGAATCAAAGAATGAAATAACGGAGCTTAAAACAAGGCATGAGAAGTATGAACATGTTAAACAATCAAGCAATAGTAAGCATGGATGAAAGAAACAAGTATAAAAGATAACAGATGAATCAGGCAGATGAAAAGATGCACAAAAAAAGGTCCACTGAAATAATTAAATCAAGAAATGAGGTAAGGATCAAATAAAATCAAGATAAAAGGCCTCTAATACATGGTCTATGAGATGAACAAGGGAGGATCAAAAGATCTCTTCAATTGCCATAACCAATCCCTAAATCAAACATTGATCATAAGGAAGTCAACTGAAAATTCGGGCCAACTTAATAAATATCAAATAAATAGCAAATTAATCAGGAAAATTATGAAAAATTAAACTAAGTAAGGTGGGGTCAGGACATCATCATCCCCCAGAAAGATTTTAAAAATAATGAAAATTAGTACATGAATTTATTGAAATAAAACAGAAGTCAAACCAAAATTCAATCAACAAAACTAGGTTAAAACTAAATCAAGAATAAATTAAAAATGTGAAATAAAAATATAAGAAAAAGTCAGTTTGACCATGGGGCAGTGGTCAACCTTCATCCCAAAAATCAAAAGCTGAAAATAATTTTAAGTTATGAAAATAAAATTAAGAAACAAATGTATGCTAAAATGGACCACTTGGAATGAATAATTAAAATAAAATATTAAAACTAAATAAATGCAAAAATAAAAATTAAATAAAATTAAATAAGGCATCAAGCAATATGGAAAATATTTTTGGATATTTTTATGAACAAAGAAAACATTTTAAATTAATTAAAATCAAAACAGAAATAAATTGGAAATTAAAAAAAAGAACATGAAAAGAGGTGGTGTATTAGCATTTGGAATTAAGTAATATGCACTGATGGGCCATGAAAGGGGGGCGCTAAAAGCAACCAGCGAAGGCCCATGATCCAAACCACAATTAATCTGGGCGTGACAATATTAAAATGAACGTTTTAACTGAAAAACCATGTGAACATTTTATCAATTGTACACTTTTATTTTAAGTCACTACAAGACAAAAACAAACGGATGGACAGGATTAAAACAAAAGCAATAGATCCAAGGGCTCTCAAGACGACACGCAGTCGTCTTCTTCATTGAGCCAAAACCCTAGCCATGCTCATGCAGAAACACAGAAAAAGCAGTGTGTTTTTCTCAACTTCAACTCAAAAATACGCACACTATAATGCATCAAAAATCATGAAACAAACCCCAGACGTGAACACGGGCATGAGCAGAAAATTAACAACACAAACTCAACACCATGAACAATGCCTCGCACTAAGGGCTTCAGAAGTGAGCATAAGCATATGATTAGCATGGTAATGAAACAAGCATGATATTGAGCACACATGCATCAACAAAAATGGCTATGGAAATGGAACAAGAGAGTTACCTAGTGGAAGTTTAGTCCACTGCTTCTTGATTATGGAGAGGCTAGAAGAAAAGGATGCTTCCTTGGTGCTTCAAAAACTTCACTTTGAGAAACTTGTTGAGAAATAAAATCTGACTTGTAATGAACCTTGCCTTTTCTTGCTCGAAAATCCAACGCCTCCTCTCATGTTTAGGGTTTCTTGCTTTAAATACTGTGGGTCAAATGCTCCTTAATGGGCTCTGAAATAATGATTTGTTTATCCATGAGCAAATGATGCAAGTTGGTGAGGTGTATTAGAAATGGGAAAGAGGGCACATGAGGGTTTTGTATGACAAGGCCAATGTTTCTTATTTTGGCAAAGCTTAAGTGAATGGAAATATGATGTATGGCCAAATGAGGAAAACAAAACATTGGCTGTGTGGTCTTGGATTTGTGCAGCATGGCTTGGTCTGGTTTGGCAAGAAAGGAATCTGTTGATTCTAAGTGTTGGCAGCAATTTTGGTAAAAAAAAGAGTGTTCACAAGATGTCATGTGTGATGTCTGAACATGAGATATCTTATGTACCTGCTGGAGTTCAAGAACATGTTCATGCAGAATTGTTTCACAATGCCACATACAATGACAAGGCTTCTGATATTGGATGTACCTGCTGGAGCTTAAATGAAAGACATGTTCATGCAGGATTATTTCAGATGACATACACAATGTCATGGCATCTGATATGGCTGTACCTGCTAAAAGCTATAAAAGGAATTATTAAATTATGCAGGATTTTTCCAGGATGTTAGACCCGATGTCATGACATCCTGTACTTAGAACATTCAGTATGAATGTCTGGTGTTTTGTGATTGCACAATTAATGGCAATCTTTGGATGATAGAAGATATGGCTAGCTGGCGCATTCAATCATGGATTACAACCAGATTTACTTATTTTCCAAAGAGATCTTGTCGCATTACGCGAAAAACCGGCGGGAAAAGACACAGAGCCGCCACCGTGCGTTATTTATCCCAAAGGAGGGAAAGGAAACGCTCGAAGTAAACCTCGAAAGGAATGGTCTCGCGACCAGAGATGGATGGGATCGGGAGTCGGTTATGCGAAGGGAAGGTATTAGCACCCCTACGCATCCTTAGTACTCTAAGGGATCCACGCTAAAAAAGAATAGAAGAAAGGTTGCTAAAACTGCTCAAACACTGCACGCACACTAGAAGAAAACTCAGATGAAAGACGGAAGAAACGGGACTCGGCAGGATATCGCATCCTGGGCCTACGTAGTTTGTCAGACACAAACATCAGAGTCGACGTAGTTCGGGGACAGGGGGAACGTGCTCGCTAGGATGTCGCATCCTATGCATACGTATCTTCTCTAACCAGAGAAAGAATCAGAGCACTTGTAGCTCGGCTAACGTACGCCAAACAAACACAAACACAAACAGGAAACCGACTGCCAATCGCTGGACTTACGTCAGACTCCAGACCAAAAACTCACACAGGAAACCGACTGCCAATCGCTGGACTTACGTCAGACTCCAAACAAGCAAACACACATAGGAAACCCACTGCCAATCGCTGGACTTATGTCAGACTCCACCCTAAAAAACACACGCACAAACTAGAAACCGAATGCCAATCGCTGGGCTTACATCAAACTCCAACCAGAAAAGGATAACAAACACACACAAAAAGAAAAGAAAGTGCCCAGAGAGATCAGCTCAATCTCCTGCCTACGTACCTCATCTAGTATGAGGATCAGGGCGACGTAGTTCCCCTTAACAGGGAAAGAACTTCTAACCTAACCAGAGACAAGGGAGATAACAAGCTACTAGGGAGACTACGACTCGAGCCTAGAAGTTGTCATGCATACGATCCCTATGTTGAGGTCTCTATCCTAACTTGCACAGGAAGCAAGCTATCCTAAACAGCACAATCAAGCAAACACAAGCACAAGAGAGCAAGCACACACATTATATGCAAACAAGTGGCTCATACAAGGCTAGGCTGTAGAAACAAGCCAACTGGAATGGGGTGTTTGTTAGCTCTTAACCCTAACATTGAGAGTTAGGGTGAAGCAGATGAAATGGGAAGTGAGGGTTATGCCTCATAGCTCTTATCCCTGGCCTGGGAGAGCTTGAATCAAATAGAAAGTGTGGGAGTTCAGAATGTAGGAACTCTTCTCCACATGACTGACACAACAAGATCTTGGGTTCTTATTCAAAATGCATCAACACATGGTGTGAGCAAAATGAATGACACAACTGAATAGCAGGGGATGGATTGCACATCCCTTTTATCTTCCAATTGCCTCTTAAGAGGACTTTACCTGCTTGGCACAAAATTAAACAACCACAAACGTTGCCTCTTAAGGAGGGCTTCAGACAGGTGCCTGCCAACATAACATGACAGGTCTCTAGACTACATGAAGATCAAGGGATTATACCTCAGTGGTATGCCAACCACAAGCAAGCAAAGCAAAGTTCAAATGAACTTAAAGCAACTTAGGTACCTGTGGAAACAACTAAACCAATCAGTACAATATTCAGACAATAGTCAACAGTCAATGTCAAACAGACTGGCAACACATAAGTTATAAGACACACCCTATCCTCAACCTACAAAACACACAAATGTTAGCCAACAAAAACAAATGATCAAGCTCAAATGAAGGAGCAACATCAATCATGGAGATGCATACTTGAACCTGAAATTCACAACTCAAAGGTAAGTAACAAACCACTAGGTCAAAGCCTAGGGTCAAAAGAGAATCAAAAATCCAAAACAGAACTTGATATTCAGCATGGATCATATTTAATCAATCAAGAGCAAATCCTAAAAAGGACCAAACCAAAATCATCAAGCAAGTCCAATTCATGTGCAAAGGAAGTCAAAGACCAATTCAAGGCATCCAAATGATCATCATGAATGAAAATTCCCAATCAAAACAGAAATGATTCAAATAATTCTGGAAAAATTCATGAGCATTCAACACATCTAACATGATCATCACACAAAATATCAGAAGCATTAGAGGTCATTTGATATGGAAATTAAATGGCCTAAGTTGATCAAACAAATGTGTGTCACAAATTGTCACACCATACAAACACATGCATAAAACAGAATTGGCAAATGAGAAAAATACCAAACCAAGCCTAAAACATCCATTAACATGTCTAGAATCATCATGTAAAATTTCAAGCAATTTGGATTAAAATCAAGCATTTCACAATGAGATGAATAAGGCAAGGTCATAAAAGCACCTATGTTCAAAGAGTATAGCACAAACAGAAATCCAGCAATGCACAACTTTTGAAATCATTATCATAAAAAACTAGACATCACAAGGATCATTTGGCAAAAAATTGGGAGTGATTTGATGCATTTTTCAATTTGATATGGATTTTACAAGTTGGAAGAAAAATGAAAAAACAATTGAAGCATGGCATGGCAAATTGGAGGGAAATCATAAAAATATGATGCAATTTGAAAATCTGCGTGCGCCAAGGATCGAACTAGGTGCGAATTTGAATGAAGCGCGCCAGTACATATGAAACGCGGTGTTTCATTTATGACTGGATTGTACAGTCATCAGTCAAGCGCTATGTGGCCAAGTCAAAGCAACGTGAGCCAATGGAAATGTTATGTGGACGCATGCGTGGACGAATAAGGACAAAACCCTAAGTTACATCAGCAAAAAAACCAGGTCCGTCGCTACATGGAGAATCCGTCGCTAACATATGAATCTTCATCTTCTTCATGAGGAAGACGATGAACAGTGAAGAACTTCAAACAATTTCCAAATTTTTTTCCAGAAATCCAAGATGAGCACATCATTTCGAAGCATTTTCAAGGGTGATTACAGATCGAGTAATAGTTAAGCATAATTCAACGCAACAAGAGAGAATCGATAGGAAACATTTTTGTGCATCAAACTTCAATTATGCATAACTCAGTGAATAGTGCATCATTTCATGTGATTTTTCTACCAGAATGATCAGTAACACAAGATCTACACAAATATGTACATGAATCTGAGAATTATGAGGTTCGAAACTTGACCTCTTGAAGAACAGCAAGTTGAAAACGCGTGCTACAAGGCTCAACAATGGTCCAAATCCACTCTATAATGCTAGTAGTGATGATTGATGAAGGAATTAAAGCTCGAACACGTGTGGATCCAACTTAATTTGAAATCTCCATTAACACCTTCAAGCTTCAAGCATGCACGATTTTGAGCAGAAATCCACAAAATGCACGTTCAATCTTACTCAAAACTTCACCAGGATCAAGAATTATGCAAGAAAAATGAGGTTTATGTGAGGAATCTTGAAGTTCTTTGTGAGAGAAAATTTTGATCAAAATTCCAATTCTAGATCTGAAACTGTGTGTTCTGTTCAATTCAGTTGTGATTAAGCTTATATATGCCTTGCTAATTAATCTGAAATCATGATTAGGCCAAAGCTAATTGAGATTAAAGGAATATAAGGTGCATGCACAAATTTGCATTTTCACTTCATGCATGAGATGCACACGTGAACAGTACACCAAGCTGGCCCAAATCCACTCTAAATCAGCCCATGCACATATTGGAAATGGAATTACATGCATGTGATCAACCAATTTTGAGTTTGGCAATTTTCCTTCAAAAACTTCATGAACAAGCAAGTGATCATATGTTTCAATTTCATGCAATGTGATGGATGTTTTGGAAACTTCATGACATGAGAAACATTTTGCAAAAAGAACCACCAAATTTGGAGTTTTGGTTCAAAAGATATGGCCATTTGAAGTCTCAAGCACACTTTTCCATGATTTGATCATAACTCTTTGACCATTCATTATAAATTCATGATCTTGGACTTTTTGGAAATAGAAGACAAAGATCTTCAACTTTCATGTTGGACAAAATTTCATTTGAAGCTTATTTGATGTTGGAAAGTTGAGATGAAGTTGGTCTAAAAACTTGCCATTTTTGGAAACTTTAAATTACAGGTCACTTTTCATTTTGGGAAACTTTTGATCTGGCTTCAAAATCTTCAAGGTAGATGTTTGACATGTTGAATAACCTTCTTTGGGACATGAATGAAGTGTCTCAAACCATTTCCCCATCTCCTAGCCCTCAGTTGACTTTCAGTTGACTTTTATGGGCCCCAGATAACCTGAAACTGCACTATGGACTTTGAGCCTTCAACACTTGGCCAAATTGCTTCAAAATGAACCTTGGGTCATGTAAGCTCTCTAGAACAACCATAGGGCCTTCATCTCATGGAAAAACCCTTGCTCTCTTGCACAAATGAATCCTCCTAACCAGTCTTGACTGATGCCATGCAACATGCTATGCAATGCTAATGACCTAAAAATGAAATGAATGTACAACTAGGAGGTGCAAATTTGAGGTGCTACAGCTGCCCCTATTCAATCAACTGGGAACCTGAACGGACGAGAGCGACGACTGTCAGACCTTCAAGGTACACAGGGATTGAATACCAAAGAACCGTAGAAATTTGCACTCTGCGGGGATCCAAGAAAAGACTGTTCACCAATGGCAACTTCCACTGGGATCTGATATTTATCACTGGACCAGACAAGACGTTTACCGACGACTCCACTGGGGATTTTGATTTTTATCAGAAAAAGGAACCACGTCCAGACATCGAAAGATGATGAATGGGAACAAAGAAATCACGACTAGACGCCAACGGACGACTAGGAATGACTCGACCAGACATCAACGGATGAATGGGAGCAAGAGATACAACCAGACGTCAACGGACGAATGGGAAAAACTCAACGTTTACCTACACCAACGGAGAGGTGGCCAGACATCAATGGATGAATGGAAAAAGGTATAACTAGACGTCAATGGACGACTAGGAAAAACTCAACGTTTACCGATACCAACGGAGAGGTGACCAGACATCAACGGATGAACTGGGAAGACTCAACCAGACGTCAACGGACGAACGGGAGAAGCTCGACATTTACCGACACCAACGGAGAGGTGACCAGACATCAACGGATGAATGGGAAGACTCAACCAGACGTCAACGAACGACTAGGAGAAACTCAACGTTTACCGACACCAACGGAGAGGTGACCAGACATCAACGGATGAACTGGGAAGACTCAACCAGACGTCAACGGACGAACGGGAGAAACTCGACGTTTACCGACACCAACGGAGAGGTGACCAAACATCAACGGATGACTGGGAAGACTCAACCAGACGTCAACGGACGAACGAGAGAAGCTCAACGTTTACCGACACCAACGGAGAGGTGACCAGACATTTACCGATGACTGGGAAAGGATACAACCAGACGTCAACGGACGAATGGGAAAAACTCGACGTTTACCGACACCAACGGAGAGGTGACCAGACATCAACGGATGAATGGGAAGACTCGACCAAACATCAACGGATGAAAGGGAGAAACTCGACGTTTACCGACACCAACGGAGAGGTGACCAGACATCAACGGATGACTGGGAAGAGACTCGATGTTTACCGACATCGAAAGATGATGTTTACCGACACCAAGGAAAGAACACACGCGGGTGCTGACATGACACTTACCGGTATCACAAGGATGACATCTACATATGTCAAGGCAAGGCTAAACACTTGCTGGGGATCTCACTGGGGAGAATCAAACTTTCCTTCCACGGACGGGTGAGGAAATAAACCTCCTTTGGGGAATTATCAATCCTGAATGCTGTCTGTCAGGAGCAACTGTAGCAAATGTGCCGTACAGCTGTTGAACAATGGTCTGCCTCTGCTGGGGATATGGTCCAATCAGGTTTGACACATGAATGTATATGTTTGAATTTTTCTATGGCGTAATGCTCAATATTGAATGGAAATGCTACGCTATTTGAAGATGCAATGATTACTACATGCAAGATGCAAATGAAGAAAACTCCTGCTGGGAAGCAAATGGTTGCTCCGCTGAGCACACAAATCTGATTAGATTCCCTAACTCTGTGGGGAGACGCACTGCTGGGGGTGCTTTGCTGATCTAATACTCTGGGGACGGCAGAGGAAACCAAGTCAACTCTGGGGATACTCTGTCTGGGGAACACATCAACCTCTCAAACGTGCTGGCGAATAGCATTGTTGCTGGAGAAAGGATAAATCCCACCGGGGACAACTTCCACTGAATCCAATCCACTAGGGAACTCCGCTAGGGGAAACAACCAATGCTCACCTCTACTGGGGATAACTGCCAACCCACGGGGAAGATAAACTCTACTAGGGATAATTTTCACCGAATAGGATCCACTTGGGGACTCACTGGGGAAACCATCAATGCAAACCTCCGTTGGGAAAACTACCCACTTCAAAATTGTCGGGGAAGACAATCACAACCCTGCTGGGGAAATACATTCACGACCATGCTGAGGATTACAGTACTTCACACCCGACTGCTGAGGAACAAACTACCCACAGGCACCTCCGTTGGGGATACAACCTTCAGACTCAGCGGGGACTAACAATCCTCAGATTAGCTGGGGATAAACAACTTTCAGGCCTGCTATCCGATTGCTGAGGAACAAATAGTTCTAAAGAGCTTTCAAACTTACTTGGGGGAAACAACCACTTTCAAACCTGCTGGGGAAACATCCTCAACCCTGCTGAGGAGTCCCTGATCTTGACTATACTGGGGAGACAAGTCCCAAGACTCACACTACTGGACAGTGCTTAAATGTCTATGAACAAACCGTGGCTTGCTTCAGCCAGGAACCAATGATAATCACCTACAAAACAGCGAGGCATACGTGCCCAAGGGGATTGCATGGACAAGAAACAAGAAACACTCAAGTGTACTCAACATTCAAAATGATTTTCAAATGTTTTATCTTTCGGCACGTTATTGTCTGGCCTTCATGTTTTATGTGCAATGTTTATCAAAAATTCGGACGTTTTTGCGAACAAAACAGTAAAATAAAAACAAGAGAGCAATTTATCTGAATAACGACTTTTATTGATTGAAAATGGGCCTGAAAAGGCAAATACATCAGGAAGCAATTCTTAGGAAGAGGTAATTGCGCACAAAAGGAAAATAAACTATCCTATTGGCAATGTGAACACGGTATCCACTATTTCCCAATTCTGTTATGACTCACAGATCATCAATTTCCTCCCAAATCCCTTGCTTTCTGAGAAGAATGATTGGACCGATCCTATCCTTCGAGATGGTAGACACTGAAGCGCGATGAAGTACAGATAACTCATACTGTAGTCTTCGCTTTAATCCCTCTTTTGCTTGGATCGCCCTTTCGGGTTTTCAATCCACCGGGATACCCATTTTTGCCTAAGCCGCCCTTGCGGGTTTTCGACTTACCGGGTGTACAAATTCTTTATTCTTTATCCCTAACTTTTGCTCGAACCTTTTTCTTTCTTTTTTTGGTTTGCCGGGATGCCCCTTTTTGCCAGGACTATTTATTCTTTTTGTCCAGCGGGTCAATTTATGCGAAGTATTTTTTGACTACATCTGAGTTAACAGGGGACGGAAAATCTTCACCATCCATAGTTGTCAGCATCAAGGCTCCACCGGAGAAAACCTTTTTAACAACATATGGACCTTCGTAATTCGGAGTCCATTTGCCCCTGTTATCTGTACCGGGAGGAAGGATCCTCTTCAAAACTAAATCACCAGTCTGATAGCTTCGAGGATGCACTTTCTGATCAAAGGCCTTCTTCATCCTTCTCTGATACAACTGCCCATGGCACACAGCTGCTAATCGCCTCTCTTCGATAAGGCTCATCTCATTAAACCTTGTTCGAATCCACTCAGCTTCGTCTAGCTTGACATCCAACAAGACTCTCAGAGAAGGAATCTCCACTTCAACAAGTAGGACTGCTTCCATACCATACACAAGGGAGTAAGGGGTTGCCCCAGTCGACGTACGCATTAAAGTACGGTACCCATGCAAAGCGAAAGGCAACATCTCATGCCAATCTTTGTACGTCATGACCATCTTCTGCACAATCTTCTTAATATTCTTGTTAGCCGCCTCTACAGCACCATTCATCTTTGGTCTGTAAGGAGAAGAATTGTGATGTTCAATCTTGAAATCTTTGCAAAGCTCCTTCATCATCTTGTTATTGAGACTCGAACCATTATCAGTAATGATTCTCTCAAGAACCCCATAACGACAGATGATCTCCTTCTTGATGAACCGGGCAACCACTTGCTTGGTAACTGTAGCGGTGTATTCGTCGCTATATGATCTATCGATTAAATCATAAGCAAGGTATACAATGAAATTTCGAGTCGCCACCGCACTTTTATTTATCCAAAGGATTGGCTAAAAAGCGAACAAAAGCCTAAGAAGTTTTACACGTAGAAAACTAATAAAAAGATCAGAGAGTCTGGGTAAGGGGTAAATTACGCAATGGGAAGGTGTTAGGCACCCACTACGTCCTAGGTACTCCTAGGGAGCCCTTTTCACACTTGTTGTATTAAATTGTTATTTGTTATGACATAAGTATTGTGCAAACATGATTGGGATGATGAGAAAAGAATGTACAATTTTTATTGGGTTTGGGCGGATGAACCCGCTGCCTACGTACCTTCCATCAAAGGTAAGGATCAAAACGCCGTAGTTCGGCTAAAAGATTTCCAAAAGTTGGTGGATTCAATTTTAAACAATAGCACTGAGGCTTTTCATTATCAATGGGAGAACACTCGACCAAGGAACAACATCCACCATGCGAGGATAGCTTCGACGTACTAGAGGGGTTAGCCCTGTTTTCAGTACGGAAGTCTTACTGTCGACTCACTAAGGATAGGCAAGATTTACATCAACCACAATGATAATTGAAACCTATGGCTAATGCATGAAAAGATTAACAATGGACAAAGCCAAAACAAGTGAATGAGTGAAGTTAATTGATTGTGATTATGAAAATGAAGTCAGAGTATGATTAAGATTGATTCAAAAGAAGTGTTATGAAATGGGGTTTGAAAAAAGTCAAGGACTTGGGGTCCAGGTTTTTGATTTGAAAACATGAAGATGTTTGCACAATATCTATGTCAAGTTTGAAAGTAAAGTGTGAAAAGGTTTAGGACATAATGAAGATGAATGGATGAAGGTGGATTGTAAAACTTCTTAGAAGGTTCACTTCTTGAAATCATATAGAAGATGATTCAAGTGTGTCCTTTGGAATGAACCATGGATACTAACAAACAAACAAGGATGAAATTCAAACAAAGCGGATACCGGATGCCAATCACTGGTCTTATACCAATCTCCTAAAACAGAATGGGATATCAGAAGCCACTCAATGGACTTACACTAATCTCCTCAAAAGAAAACAAAGATGAAACATGGAAGTCAACTGCCAATCTATCTGGACTTAGGTCAACTGCACATATGCTCATAGGAATACCAATGCCACATTACAGGGACTTACAATGGATCCTCACATACAAGAACAAAAGCAACAATATGATCCTAGGAAAGCAGATGCCAACTTACAGGGACTTATAACTGCAACCTCACATACAAATTAAACCAGATCAAATTATGATCACAGGAAAGCAGAGGCCAACTTACAGGGACTTATAACTGCAACCTCACATACAAATCAAACAGATCAACAGAAGATATGAGTGACCAATGAGGTCTTACACTCTATCCTTCCACATCACAGGAACAAATGCCAAAGGAATGGACTTACAATTGTCCTCAATGGGTAAGCAACAATAATAGCATCACAAATACAAATGAGATGATCATGCACTAATGGCAATGGATGATGATAAATGCATAAAGCATACAAGCAATCATGTGCATATGAAGTAATCAATCAATCAATGAATATCAAACAGTACACTCTATAACCAAACAAGGAGGCTCATACAAGAGGGTGAGGCACTGAGGCCAACTGGAATAGGGTCAAAGATTTGCTCTTAACCTTGCCATTGAGAGGCTAAGGTGAAGCAGATGAAAGGATATGAGGGGTGTGCCTCATTGCTCTTATCCCTAATCAGGGAGAGCATCAAATATAAGAAAGTGTGGGAGCTCAGAAAGATGGAGCTCTTTCCACATTAGACTCTATAGATCTTGGGTTTTGATCTCAATGCTACAACCATGTAATGGGAGCAAGGAGAAGACTCACTGAATAGTAGGGGATAGGTTGCTTATCCCTTTGATCTACCAATTGCCTTACTTGAAGGACTTTTCCTGCTTGGGACAAAATTAAACACACACAAGCTTTGCCTCTTAAGGAGGACTTCAGACAGTTGCCTGGCCAAGTAACAGGCCAGGTCTTCCAGACTACATGAAGAAAAGGAATTATACCTCAAAGCAAATTGCTAAATAGAAAAGCAAAGCAAGTTCAAAGAACTTAAGCAACTAAGGGTACCTGAAATAGTCAAACTAATCAGTACACATTTCAACAGTTAAAACAAAAGGAAAGGACTCAACAGTCAACATAGAGAAACAAGTGTGCAAAGCACAAGACTCAAATAATATGAGTCATACCACCTACAAAACAAAGGTTAGCACATGATATATAATCAAGCTCAATCAACTTGCAAAAAGTTTCTTTGAAGCATTTGTAGCTCAACCTGAAACAATGAACTCAAACATAAGCCAGGAGACCCCTAGGACAAGCCTAAGGTCAAAAACAAATGAGAAAGTCAAAACAGCAAATGAAAGTCAACCAAAATCAAGTTCAAACATTTAAGAAGCAAGCACAATTGGTCCCACATTCATATCATTCATCATCATGATTCCATAAGCAAAGAAAGGCAAAGCATGGCAAATTGGTGCACATATAAGTCAACAGAAAGACTTGCATCAAAAGTCAACTCAAACATTTTCAAAAATCACCAAATAATTCATGATCAATCCTAACACCTAGCATGGTAAGCATGTAAAATTTCATCACAATTGGACAAGTGGAAGGCAGTCAATGAAAATCATGAAGTCAAAGCAAGTTTAAGCATGCACAAAGAAGTCAAACAAACATGTATCAACTTCAAAAAATCATAACTAAATGAAAACAGATGAGAAATGGATGGGATCAACACCAATGCAAAGCTCAAGATGTCTAGTATGCACATTAAAATTTCATGATCATCCAATGAAGTATGAGAATTTCCCAAATGAAATGGCAAGATGTATCACACAAAGTCAACAATTGACTAGGCAGAGAAGAAAAATCTCAAACAAATAGGAAATGGCATAATTAATTCCAGGAAAATTCACAAGTCAACAAGACATATAAGAGAAGGTTCATGCAAAATTTCACATTAATTGGAGGTCAGGAAGCATGTCAACAAAAATCATGAACTTGCATATCAATGGTGTGACACAAATTGTCACATCCTACTTCCAAAATTCATATCTCACAAACCACATAAGATAAATTCAAGAACTCTACATCAAAACAAACATGAATGAGTGTAGATTAACCACAAAATATTTCAGGGTCATTGGATATATCCTCACAATTTCACAAAAGAATTGGCAAAAGGTACAAAATGTGCATACATGTCAAGAACCCTAATGCCATTAAAAATCCGACCATGCAAAAATCCTGGAAAAATCATGATAAAATACTAGACATCAAGATGAACACAATGCTGAAATTTTCATGAATTTTGGATTAACAATGAATGAGATGTGATTTTTGTAAAATTGTGTAACAAAATGAAATAATTATTGAAACAAATAAATGAATTAAACAAAATAATTGTGACCGGTGGCAGTGTTGTAATTCTGTGTGACTTTTAATGAAACGGTGCGGATCGATGGTGAGGTGGCAACTGGCGACAGGCTACATGCGAATGCAACAGGACAATTTCATGCAAAAACACGGGACACAACAGCCAAACACGTTTCAAAAGATCAAACAATTCTGGGTTTCAAAAATTTTAGGGTTTCTGGCTACAGTAAACGTGTTCATGATGGTGAAGAAAAAAATGTTCCAGTTTTGGCCAATGAGTACACCATTCCAATCAGCAAATCATGTACATCAAGAATCCCAACATCATTTTCATCAAATCGGGCCAAATAACACGAATCATGCAAGAACAATAATGAGCAAAAAACTTAAAAGCTAGATTTCTCACACATGGTTCAACCATTTAACACGATTCAAAGTCCACAATACTCAGCAAGGCAAGGTCTACACAAAACATCTCATGATTTTGGAAATGGAGGAGATCGAAAACTTACTTAATCTGCAAGACAGTGATGCTACCGATGTTGTTTGGTCTCGAAAGGCTGAAACAGATGTTCAATGGAGTTTGCTTTGATGAATGAACACTGAGTTTTAGCTCAACAATCTCTAAAAGGGCTCCATTCGAGATATGCCATGGAAGGAGCTTCGATGTAACAGTGCCTTTCTCCGCTTACAGTGGTGACATAAGGCTTCCAATGAGCTCAAGAGTGATGGTAAATGATAAAGCAAACAAATTAGCTCGTGGTCCTTTTGAAGTTTTGGTCAGAAATGCAAAGATGATGAAATGAGGTTTTTGAGAGAAGAGAAATATTCTGTGTGTAATGGCTGCTGCTCTAGGGTTTTTCTGACAGATAATGGGTTATATATGGACTGTTTAAGGTTGCTAATGAATGTGCTAAGCCAGATTATCTTAAACGAAGTGAATTGCAATTTTGCTAATTTGAACCAATGCACATGGAGGGTGTGAGGTCTGTACGAATTGGGCTTGTAAACATATTTCAAATGACATCTAAAACAGATCCCAAATGGCCAAATGTGCTGAAAATACTTAATTCAAAAAGTCAACCTTTGGTCCACACTTGAATTTAAATGAGACAAGTCAAAAAATGCCATTTTGATTGGCAAGGTTTTGGTGTATGAAATTTATATTTTTGGAAAGAGGAGATGAAATGTGGTTTGTAGGAAAAAACCCCACCAAAATTGGCCAAATGGTTTGAGAGATATGGCCTTTTGAAGTTCAAGATTTTGTGAAAATGATTTGATCATATCTTGCCAACCATACATGGGATTTGAGAGTTCTTGGACTTTTTGGAAATGGGAGAACAAGATCTTCAACTTTCATGTTGGGCAAAAATTCATTTGAAGCTTGTATCATGATGTAAGTTTAAGATCAAGAAGTTTCCATTTTTGGCAATTGAAATTACAGGTCAACTTTCTATTTCTGGAAATTTTCTGTTTGACTTGATTTTCTTCCATGATGAGGTTGGACATGATACATGAGACTTGTATAGACATAAATGGGTTCCTTCAAATCAATTCCATCCATCAAATCACTGATTAAATCCACAGTTGACCAAGTTTGACTTCCTGTTGACTTTTCTAGGGTTTTGCATGACTGAAGCACTTCTGATGAATTCCAAACCCTAATTCCTTGAGAACTTGATTCCAAATGATGTCCCAAGTTGTATGAACTCTTGATGATTGATCATGGTGCCCAAATTCTGCAAGAATGGCTACCATCCACTACAATGACTGACTGTGGCTGATTTTGACCTAATTGCTGATGATTGCTTCAACTGCAAGCAACAAGGTTAGAATGACAATATTTTTGTACTTTTTGAATGATAAACATATGAAAAGCAAAGATATACAAATGCAAGGCATGCTTGGTGATCAAGAACCAACCCACAAGGCAATCTACCCATTAGGAGGGAAACTAGGGCATGCAATGATCCTTGAGGCCATGATATGATATGATATGGGCCATGAGGGATCTTAGGGCCAAAATTGGGGTCTTACAGATGCCCCTATTTAAGGTCATTCTAGCCGGAGAAGTGAAGTTTAGAAATCTTCATCTCGACGCGGTAGAATGGGCTTAAATAACAGTAATGAGACAAATTTTGGTCCCCTAAGAGACCTCATGATGCAAATGTATGCATGCAAAAGACACAAATTCTGCGGGGAATATGATTCACACAGAAGAAAAGACGATCCATCGGAGTAGTACACTCACCAGGAACAGAGACTCTGACAAAACTCTAGTTGGGGATACACAACACTGACACAGCGTGAACAAGACACGACTCTGATTAGGGGAAAAACAGAAAACAGACTGGAGAACTCACTGGGGAGTGAAGGACTCACACTGGGGAAAAGAATTCCAAAGGAAAATAAATCCATTGGAGAAACACAAGCTGACTCCTGGGGAGAAGCAACAGAAAACTTCACTGAGGAAGCACCAAAGAAATGAGGTGTTACCGGGTATAAGGGTAACAAACTCAGGAAGGAACACCAAGGATACCGGGTTGTAGGTATGTAACAGGTGACCGACCAAAGACGTGAATTGGTGTGTGTTCCAAAACACTCATCATCCTGAAGAGAGCGAAAGCAAACTTGTTTATAGGATGGATATTTGATTCTGTAAAGAATGCAAATCTTACTCAGTTAGGGAAACAAACAAAGTGTTCGACAAAAGAGTGCATGAGATATATTATCTATAGCCGTCAAAACGTAGATAATGTACTCGCATGGAAAGTTATCCTGAACTGGGTTGTAGGTTGTTTATAGGATAAGATCCGAAAACGTGACTTGGTTTGTGTTCCAAGACACTCATCACCCTGAAGAAAGCTAGAACAGCAGACTTGTTTATAGGATGGACATTCGAATCCACAACGGGAAAACGAATCTGACTCTGTGGAGAAAACAATCAAGAGATTGACCCAAGAGTGAAAGAGATATAATATCCATTACCGTCAGAACGTGGATAGAATACTCACAAAGGAAGATTATCCTGAACCGGGTTGTAGGTTGTTTGTAGGATAAAATCCGAAGACGTGAATTGGTTTGTGTTCCAAAACACTCATCACCCTGAAGAAAGCTAGAACAGCAGACTTGTTTATAGGATGGCCGAAAAAACGTGAATTGGTGTGTGTTCCAAAACACTCATCACCCTGAAGAAAGCTAGAACAGCAGACTTGTTTAAAGGATGGACAAAAAAGCGTGAATTGGTGTGTGTTCCAAAACACTCATCACCCTGAAGAAAGCTAGAACAGCAGACTTGTTTAAAGGATGGACATAAAAGCGTGAATTGGTGTGTGTTCCAAAACACTCATCACCCTGAAGAAAGCTAGAACAGCAGACTTGTTTATAGGATGGATATTCGATTCTACAAAGAATACGAATCTTGCTCAGCTGGGAAAAATCAACAAAGGATTCCAACTAAAGAGCGCATGAGACATATTATTCATTACCGGCAGACCGTGAATAATATACTCGAAAGGAAAATTATCCTGAACCGGTTACTGGGTTGTTTATAGAATAAGATCCGAAGACGTGAATTGGTTTTCACTTCCAAAACACTCATCATCCAAAACACAAACTGGTTAAAGGATGGATATTCGATTCTACAAAGAATACGAATCTTGCTCAGTTGGGGAAAATCAACAAAGGATTCCAACTAAAGAGCGCATGAGACATATTATTCATTACCGGCAGACCGTGAATAATATACTCGAAAGGAAAATTATCCTGAACCGGTTACTGGGTTGTTTATAGGATAAGATCCGAAGACGTGAATTGGTTTTCACTTCCAAAACACTCATCATCCAAAACACAAACTGGTTAAAGGATGGATATTCGATTCTACAAAGAATACGAATCTTGCTCAGTTGGGGAAAATCAACAAAGGATTCCAACTAAAGAGCGCATGAGACATATTATTCATTACCGGCAGACCGTGAATAATATACTCGCATGGAAGATTATCCTTAACCGGGTTGTAGGTTGTTTATAGGATAAAATCCGAAAAGAAAGGCATCGGGATACCAGAATAGGTATACAATGATGACCAATCAAAAAGCAACAGACATTACCAACAAAAGGGTAAATGAAAGACAATCTGCTGAGGATTCATTGATGAAAATCAAAGATCCGGGGAACACAATCACTGACACAAGGTGAAAGGACCCGTTGGGGATAAAATTGCTAGCATACGGCAATTATCCACAAAAGACTTGTTAGGGATATAAGTGCTGATCTGAGCAACTTATCCAAGCAAAGGAAAATCAACATCAAAGACTAGATGAAGATAACCACAAAATTAGGGTTTACATCTACCGAATACGGGGTAGAAGACCAAAAACTCCGCGTGGGGATAGAACAAATCACAAGTCCGCACGAGAAACCAAAATAGGGTTTATAACAAACCACAAACTGCTGAAGAGCAGGAAAATAGGGTTTACAACTACCGGTATGAGGTAGAAAACCAAAAACTCTGGCTGGAGAATAAAAGGTGTATAACCACAAATTCTGTTAAGAAAGCCAGGAAGAATAGGACTTATAACTACCGGTATGAGGGTAGAGGCCCAAAAACTACTCCACTGGGGAACAACCCACTGGGAAGCACAAGACTTTTGACAAATAGCCAATTCGAGAATAATCCGAAAAGACAGACTGAATAAAGACACGTCCTAATGAGGATATAACTCAAATAGGAAAATCCATCCCAATATATGTGTTGGGAGGAAACGGAAGAAACCGTCATCCACGAGGATATATCTCAGTGGGGAACTGCAGAATGAAAAACAGACACGTTTTCTGCTTATGGGGGTGACTCTATATGGAGAGATTTATAAACACCCGACATCTGCTTGGGGAGATCTGTAAAGAGATCTATATCACCATAGCAGGAGACACGACAAATAAAAGATATATAGCAAGAAATGCAACATGAATATCTGAATGTTTATGAATATGCATGAATATGCGTGATTTATGTTTGATGAATGCTGACAAAATAGACAATTCTAACACAAACAGGTTCAGGAACAAAACGTCCGGTATTATACTTCCAGGGGAAAAACCAGCTGGAGAGCCAATCTGCGGAGATCTACATGCTGTAAAGCAATGATCTGCGGGTGCTGCTGAAAAAGCAGAGGATCAAATATATCAGGAAACAACCCAATCAGGGTACAGAAAGTCACAACGGGCAAGACAGCCACCAAGACAAATCTGTAGGGGAACAAGAGAAGTCCCAAAGTATCTGCAGGGGATCCCAGTGTCAACTGAGAAAGAAAAAGGTGCATAAGCACAAGCTGCTGTAGAAGCAAATCCAAATAACTCCGCTGGGGGAATACCCACTGAGGGAGAACGATATCATCCAAATAGAATCTAACTGCATAAGCAACCCTACTGGGGAAAACTGTCGGCTACTCTCTTGGGAACAAACCACTGAGGGAGGACAGATCAAACAAGTAGATTCTGCAATATAAGCCACTCTACTGGGATCACAAATAGTCAGGAAATCAATCCATTCTCTGGAGGCTAGAGCCATCATCCGACCATACTGGGGATTGAAGGAGTATTCAACAGGCAAAACTGCCGCAACAAACATTCTGCAGACTAAGATGAGGAAAAGATGGTTGAAATACTGAGATATCAACCCAATCAACCACTGAATAGGAAAATAAATCCTGCTCTACTGAAGAGAAAAACTCTGATGGAGAGATAGCAACAATTCCGCAGACGACTTCGCCGGGGAAAAGGTAAAGTACCGGGTATCAAACCGCTGACTTACCGAGTCTTTAAAAAGAAAGTGATCGTGCTTAGGAAACAGACAGTTCCGCTGGCAACTGCGCTGGGAAGAGTGTCAACAACTCTGCTCGCAAATCCGATGGGGATATCAATAACAGCTCTACTCATGACTGCGCTGAGGAGACAAATAAAGTCTGGGGCAGACGACCCACTGGATAAAGTGACGGGGCACCAAGGTGATAAACCATCAACCGCCGAAACTTCACAATAAAACACCCATGCTGGGGAAGATTACTGCTGGAGAAAACGAAGTCTTCAACAACATTCTGCTTGCGACTATACTGGGGAACAACCCCAACAACAACTTTGTTTGAGGAACAACCTCAACAAAGATCTGAAGAAAGAAGATACCACCAAACCAGGAATATGAACAAATGTCTTACCTGTTGGAAATCATGCCACCCTCGGGAGAGCACTGAGATATTCTTGAGTATCCTTTCAATCTTGTGAATGTTCACTTTGTTTAAAACAATATTTTTTTTTGAAAAATTTGATTTGTTTAAAACAATGACATTTTATCAATTTAAAACATGCAAAACATTTGTTGAATCGAAACAAATAGGAGTGCAAATAATTGGATAAAAAGCTCAAATTGATTTGATGGAATGGTAGCCTGCAAATGGCAAGACTCCATAGATCTGTACAAATTTGAAATCAGTGATATATATTGGAAGAGGGCTACATTGAACATAATGATCCTTTCTCTACCAATTTGAATCTCGATGTATCCGAAGCTTTAGTTGACGACGAATCGAGAATCTTCTAACGAAATGACGACTGATGAACAGAAAGTCTTGTCAGGATGCAGTTACTTGCCAAATCCCTAATTTTTGCCTAGATTGCCCCAGAGTGAGGTACTCAATCTAGCGGGATGCAAATATTCTCTTCTTTTTTTTTCAAGTCTCCAATTTTTGCCTGGATTACCCTTGCGGGTTCTCCACCGAGACGCTCATTTTTGCCTAAGCCGCCCTTTCGGGTTTTCAACTTAGCGAGCTATTCTGTTTTTTTCATTCTTTTTTCATTTGCATATACTTTTTTTTCTAGGCAAAGTATCTCTTGACTGCATCTGAATTCACAGGACGAGTGAAATCCTCCCCATCCATTGTTGTAAGCATCAAAGCACCGCCTGAAAAGGCTCTCTTAACAACATATGGACCCTCGTAGTTTGGAGTCCACTTGCCCCTGGAATCGGGCGCGAAAGACAAAACTTTCTTGAGCACAAGGTCACCTTCTCGGAACACACGAGGCTTGACCTTCTTATCGAATGCTTTCTTCATTCTTTGCTGATATAACTGACCATGACACATGGCAGTTAATCGCTTCTCTTCAATCAAATTCAACTGGTCATAACGACTCTGAATCCATTCAGCATCAGTCAACTAGGGACTTGAGGGTATAATTTTCTTTTTTCCTTTGGAAAAATTTTGAAAAAATTTTCCTGATTTTTGATTTTTCATCTTTTTCACCCTCTTTTCATTTTTATTTATTTTTTTTTTTTACTTTTTTTTTTTTTTTTACATTTGTAATGCCCCAGTTTGACTGTTTTGCTGATTCTCATGATACAGCTGAATGAGCTCCTTTCGTGCTCAAGAAGGCGGGTAATCTCATCAGGAATCCCCTTCAACATCATCTTCCTCCGCTTCAAATACAAGGACTTCAAGATTGGGAGATGGCGTTGGATCATTATGTTCAATGGGTTTAGAAATCCCTGCATAATGATTCTGGATAATGAAAAGCTTTTGAATTTAAACAAGCAAATCATTTATGCAGATGAAAAAGCTGTTTTTGTTTTTCAGGCTTTTTTTTGTGATCACTGATTTCATGCAAAAGCAAAAAGTGAAAACGAATGGAAAAACAAATGTTTAACAATGCATTAATTGAATGGAAACATCATTGTATTAAATGCTGCCAACAATGTCATCACTTCTCCTTTTGGCATGGGAGAAGGGTTTTAAACAAAGTGAACAAATCACGCTGACTTATGAATGACCGTAGGAACATCCACAGCGACCCAATTGTGGCAGACACCGCCAGGTATAACGAAATTGTTCAGCTCTTCTGCATCCTCTTTCAAGATAGCAGCAGCTTCTTCTTCTTCAGGTTGATCGTTATGGATGAATTCTCCACTTGCGAACAAACCTTGCTCCTTAAGTGCCCCAGAACAGTAGCCAATGCCAGCCCGGGATTGGTTAACCAGGAATAAATCCATCAGCAGGAATAAATCCATCAACAGCACTAAGGCTGGCAAAATCCTCTCTGAATTCACAACTCTCTTGCTCAGGATGATCCATCAATCTGGCAGAGTTGGCTCTGGTATAGTACCGGTGAAGTGCGTCTTCAAAATAAATGAAGATCGCAGGGTCAGACCACAGGACGGGAGACCGGAACAAAACACCTGCTTATGCAAATGATGCATGAAGTGCTTGTGCATATGCTTGTTTTTTCATTTCGAAGAAACTCGAGGATTTTATTTGCAAACTTTGAAATGTTTAAGCATTTTGATCATACATGAGAATATCTCATCAGATATATCAGGTGAAAAAATTTTCCCGGTTTTTTCATGTTTTGAGAATTTTTGCAAATAAACTCCTTTGAGTTCCTTGAAAATTTTCTTTTTATCTGATGATATGGATGCAGATGAATGCATGAATGTATGAATGCAACAACCACACTCAAGGATCAAGCAAAGCACACCAAACAAAGGTCGTGGGAAAGCTCATTGTATCCCTAATATCAATCATCCATTTTGGTGGATTTAGGTTTTCACCTTATCAACACCCAAGTTCCATTGATATTAACGGTACATGAACCGGCTCTAACATTCTTAATATCAACCAGCCGCTTTGATGGATTTTAGGTTTTACACCTGATCCGGGATCCATTGATATTAACAATGTTTGAACGACTCAACCACGAATCATGGGTTTGTTGAGAGTCACGAGCATGGAGTCTCGGTTAAGAACCACCCAAAGGGAGTGTACTAGGGTTTAAACCTGCCAGACATGTTCTATCAGAGGTTCCCATAGTCATCGTTCCATCTTTCGAATATTATCGGAGGAACGAATACTCGTATTCCAAGAATATTCTCAAGAGAAACTCTCATGAGTGTAGTATCGCGTAACAATCGCATCAGAACTTACATCTGAACGACCTCCGCACTACGGTCCTAAAAATAGGCCAAGATGGGTTTGGTAAACTAAGGCCCTTGACTTCTGCGGCGCATGATTGAAAGAATAATGCCTATCCACAAATAACTTGTGTGACATTATTAATTCAACATGACCTCCACCAAGTGTATGGACTCGCAAATCAACTGGCTAAGGAATACTCCACACCAGTCAACAAGACTATGCCATTCTCCTATCCTAGAGAGCACTCGAGTTCGGGTATAGAACTCATCTCACAGATCACCAAAGCAAACAGCAAATGTATATCAAGCAATTCAAACATTACAATCAATACAGTGATCCCAAATTGTACAAAAATATGTCAAATAACAGATAACAATATAGCACAACAAGGGTGAAAAGTAGGCAATACCACCAAGGATATTCTCCCCAGCAGAGTCGCCACTTTTCTGTAGCGGTGTATTCGTCGCTATATGATCTATCGATTAAATCATAAGCAAGGTATACAATGAAATTTCGAGTCGCCACCGCACTTTTATTTATCCAAAGGATTGGCTAAAAAGCGAACAAAAGCCTAAGAAGTTTTACACGTAGAAAACTAATAAAAAGATCAGAGAGTCTGGGTAAGGGGTAAATTACGCAATGGGAAGGTGTTAGGCACCCACTACGTCCTAGGTACTCCTAGGGAGCCCTTTTCACACTTGTTGTATTAAATTGTTATTTGTTATGACATAAGTATTGTGCAAACATGATTGGGATGATGAGAAAAGAATGTACAATTTTTTATTGGGTTTGGGCGGATGAACCCGCTGCCTACGTACCTTCCATCAAAGGTAAGGATCAAAACGCCGTAGTTCGGCTAAAAGATTTCCAAAAGTTGGTGGATTCAATTTTAAACAATAGCACTGAGGCTTTTCATTATCAATGGGAGAACACTCGACCAAGGAACAACATCCACCATGCGAGGATAGCTTCGACGTACTAGAGGGGTTAGCCCTGTTTTCAGTACGGAAGTCTTACTGTCGACTCACTAAGGATAGGCAAGATTTACATCAACCACAATGATAATTGAAACCTATGGCTAATGCATGAAAAGATTAACAATGGACAAAGCCAAAACAAGTGAATGAGTGAAGTTAATTGATTGTGATTATGAAAATGAAGTCAGAGTATGATTAAGATTGATTCAAAAGAAGTGTTATGAAATGGGGTTTGAAAAAAGTCAAGGACTTGGGGTCCAGGTTTTTGGTTTGAAAACATGAAGATGTTTGCACAATATCTATGTCAAGTTTGAAAGTAAAGTGTGAAAAGGTTTAGGACATAATGAAGATGAATGGATGAAGGTGGATTGTAAAACTTCTTAGAAGGTTCACTTCTTGAAATCATATAGAAGATGATTCAAGTGTGTCCTTTGGAATGAACCATGGATACTAACAAACAAACAAGGATGAAATTCAAACAAAGCGGATACCGGATGCCAATCACTGGTCTTATACCAATCTCCTAAAACAGAATGGGATATCAGAAGCCACTCAATGGACTTACACTAATCTCCTCAAAAGAAAACAAAGATGAAACATGGAAGTCAACTGCCAATCTATCTGGACTTAGGTCAACTGCACATATGCTCATAGGAATACCAATGCCACATTACAGGGACTTACAATGGATCCTCACATACAAGAACAAAAGCAACAATATGATCCTAGGAAAGCAGATGCCAACTTACAGGGACTTATAACTGCAACCTCACATACAAATTAAACCAGATCAAATTATGATCACAGGAAAGCAGAGGCCAACTTACAGGGACTTATAACTGCAACCTCACATACAAATCAAACAGATCAACAGAAGATATGAGTGACCAATGAGGTCTTACACTCTATCCTTCCACATCACAGGAACAAATGCCAAAGGAATGGACTTACAATTGTCCTCAATGGGTAAGCAACAATAATAGCATCACAAATACAAATGAGATGATCATGCACTAATGGCAATGGATGATGATAAATGCATAAAGCATACAAGCAATCATGTGCATATGAAGTAATCAATCAATCAATGAATATCAAACAGTACACTCTATAACCAAACAAGGAGGCTCATACAAGAGGGTGAGGCACTGAGGCCAACTGGAATAGGGTCAAAGATTTGCTCTTAACCTTGCCATTGAGAGGCTAAGGTGAAGCAGATGAAAGGATATGAGGGGTGTGCCTCATTGCTCTTATCCCTAATCAGGGAGAGCATCAAATATAAGAAAGTGTGGGAGCTCAGAAAGATGGAGCTCTTTCCACATTAGACTCTATAGATCTTGGGTTTTGATCTCAATGCTACAACCATGTAATGGGAGCAAGGAGAAGACTCACTGAATAGTAGGGGATAGGTTGCTTATCCCTTTGATCTACCAATTGCCTTACTTGAAGGACTTTTCCTGCTTGGGACAAAATTAAACACACACAAGCATTGCCTCTTAAGGAGGACTTCAGACAGTTGCCTGGCCAAGTAACAGGCCAGGTCTTCCAGACTACATGAAGAAAAGGAATTATACCTCAAAGCAAATTGCTAAATAGCAAAGCAAAGCAAGTTCAAAGAACTTAAGCAACTAAGGGTACCTGAAATAGTCAAACTAATCAGTACACATTTCAACAGTTAAAACAAAAGGAAAGGACTCAACAGTCAACATAGAGAAACAAGTGTGCAAAGCACAAGACTCAAATAATATGAGTCATACCACCTACAAAACAAAGGTTAGCACATGATATATAATCAAGCTCAATCAACTTGCAAAAAGTTTCTTTGAAGCGTTTGTAGCTCAACCTGAAACAATGAACTCAAACATAAGCCAGGAGACCCCTAGGACAAGCCTAAGGTCAAAAACAAATGAAAAAGTCAAAACAGCAAATGAAAGTCAACCAAAATCAAGTTCAAACATTTAAGAAGCAAGCACAATTGGTCCCACATTCATATCATTCATCATCATGATTCCATAAGCAAAGAAAGGCAAAGCATGGCAAATTGGTGCACATATAAGTCAACAGAAAGACTTGCATCAAAAGTCAACTCAAACATTTTCAAAAATCACCAAATAATTCATGATCAATCCTAACACCTAGCATGGTAAGCATGTAAAATTTCATCACAATTGGACAAGTGGAAGGCAGTCAATGAAAATCATGAAGTCAAAGCAAGTTTAAGCATGCACAAAGAAGTCAAACAAACATGTATCAACTTCAAAAAATCATAACTAAATGAAAACAGATGAGAAATGGATGGGATCAACACCAATGCAAAGCTCAAGATGTCTAGTATGCACATTAAAATTTCATGATCATCCAATGAAGTATGAGAATTTCCCAAATGAAATGGCAAGATGTATCACACAAAGTCAACAATTTACTAGGCAGAGAAGAAAAATCTCAAACAAATAGGAAATGGCATAATTAATTCCAGGAAAATTCACAAGTCAACAAGACATATAAGAGAAGGTTCATGCAAAATTTCACATTAATTGGAGGTCAAGAAGCATGTCAACAAAAATCATGAACTTGCATATCAATGGTGTGACACAAATTGTCACACCCTACTTCCAAAATTCATATCTCACAAACCACATAAGATAAATTCAAGAACTCTACATCAAAACAAACATGAATGAGTGTAGATTAACCACAAAATATTTCAGGGTCATTGGATATATCCTCACAATTTCACAAAAGAATTGGCAAAAGGTACAAAATGTACATACATGTCAAGAACCCTAATGCCATTAAAAATCCGACCATGCAAAAATCCTGGAAAAATCATGATAAAATACTAGACATCAAGATGAACACAATGCTGAAATTTTCATGAATTTTGGATTAACAATGAATGAGATGTGATTTTTGTAAAATTGTGTAACAAAATGAAATAATTATTGAAACAAATAAATGAATTAAACAAAATAATTGTGACCGGTGGCAGTGTTGTAATTCTGTGTCACTTTTAATGAAACGGTGCGGATCGATGGTGAGGTGGCAACTGGCGACAGGCTACATGCGAATGCAACAGGACAATTTCATGCAAAAACACGGGACACAACAGCCAAACGCGTTTCAAAAGATCAAACAATTCTGGGTTTCAAAAATTTTAGGGTTTCTGGCTACAGTAAACGTGTTCATGATGGTGAAGAAAAAAATGTTCCAGTTTTGGCCAATGAGTACACCATTCCAATCAGCAAATCATGTACATCAAGAATCCCAACATCATTTTCATCAAATCGGGCCAAATAACACGAATCATGCAAGAACAATAATGAGCAAAAAACTTAAAAGCTAGATTTCTCACACATGGTTCAATCATTTAACACGATTCAAAGTCCACAATACTCAGCAAGGCAAGGTCTACACAAAACATCTCATGATTTTGGAAATGGAGGAGATCGAAAACTTACTTAATCTGCAAGACAGTGATGCTACCGATGTTGTTTGGTCTCGAAAGGCTGAAACAGATGTTCAATGGAGTTTGCTTTGATGAATGAACACTGAGTTTTAGCTCAACAATCTCTAAAAGGGCTCCATTCGAGATATGCCATGGAAGGAGCTTCGATGTAACAGTGCCTTTCTCCGCTTACAGTGGTGACATAAGGCTTCCAATGAGCTCAAGAGTGATGGTAAATGATAAAGCAAACAAATTAGCTCGTGGTCCTTTTGAAGTTTTGGTCAGAAATGCAAAGATGATGAAATGAGGTTTTTGAGAGAAGAGAAATATTCTGTGTGTAATGGCTGCTGCTCTAGGGTTTTTCTGACAGATAATGGTTTATCTTAAACGAAGTGAATTGCAATTTTGCTAATTTGAACCAATGCACATGGAGGGTGTGAGGTCTGTACGAATTGGGCTTGTAAACATATTTCAAATGACATCTAAAACAGATCCCAAATGGCCAAATGTGCTGAAAATACTTAATTCAAAAAGTCAACCTTTGGTCCACACTTGAATTTAAATGAGACAAGTCAAAAAATGCCATTTTGATTGGCAAGGTTTTGGTGTATGAAATTTATATTTTTGGAAAGAGGAGATGAAATGTGGTTTGTAGGAAAAAAACCCCACCAAAATTGGCCAAATGGTTTGAGAGATATGGCCTTTTGAAGTTCAAGATTTTGTGAAAATGATTTGATCATATCTTGCCAACCATACATGGGATTTGAGAGTTCTTGGACTTTTTGGAAATGGGAGAACAAGATCTTCAACTTTCATGTTGGGCAATAATTCATTTGAAGCTTGTATCATGATGTAAGTTTAAGATCAAGAAGTTTCCATTTTTGGCAATTGAAATTACAGGTCCACTTTCTATTTCTGGAAATTTTCTGTTTGACTTGATTTTCTTCCATGATGAGGTTGGACATGATACATGAGACTTGTATAGACATAAATGGGTTCCTTCAAATCAATTCCATCCATCAAATCACTGATTAAATCCACAGTTGACCAAGTTTGACTTCCTGTTGACTTTTCTAGGGTTTGCATGACTGAAGCACTTCTGATGAATTCCAAACCCTAATTCCTTGAGAACTTGATTCCAAATGATGTCCCAAGTTGTATGAACTCTTGATGATTGATCATGGTGCCCAAATTCTGCAAGAATGGCTACCATCCACTGCAATGACTGACTGTGGCTGATTTTGACCTAATTGCTGATGATTGCTTCAACTGCAAGCAACAAGGTTAGAATGACAATATTTTTGTACTTTTTGAATGATAAACATATGAAAAGCAAAGATATACAAATGCAAGGCATGCTTGGTGATCAAGAACCAACCCACAAGGCAATCTACCCATTAGGAGGGAAACTAGGGCTTGCAATGATCCTTGAGGCCATGATATGATATGATATGGGCCATGAGGGATCTTAGGGCCAAAATTGGGGTCTTACAGTAACGTTGGCATAGGAAGCTGCTTCCACCCACTTGGTGAAGTAATCAATCGCAACCAGGATGAAGCGATGTCTATTAGAAGCAGTAGGCTCTATCTTCCCAATCATATCAATGCCCCACATCGCGAACGGCCAAGGCGAATTCATGACATTCAGAGGGCTTGGTGGTACATGCAACTTATCAGCATAGATCTGACATTTATGGCACTTCCGAGCGTATTTGAAACAATTGGATTCCATAGTCATCCAGTAATAACCGACTCTTAACAACTTCTTGGACATTGCATGACCACCATCATGGGTACCGAACGAACCTTCGTGCACTTCTTGCATCAACATGCCTGCTTCGTGTCTATCCACAAATCTGAGCAGAACCATGTCAAAGTTCCTCTTGTACAACACATCATCCTGATTCAAATAAAAGCTTCCAGCTAGCCTTCTAAGGGTTTTCTTGTCATTCTTTGACGCTCCTTCAGGATACTCCTGACTCTTGAGAAAATTCTTGATGTCAAAGTACCACGGTTTCTCATCAACAACAGACTCGGCTGCAAACACATACGCAAGCCTCTCGAGTCGATTCACCGCAACATGTGGCACATGATTCCACCAATGAACTTTGATCATAGAAGACAAAGTAGCTAAGGCATCAGCCATCTGATTTTCATCTCGGGGAACATGATACAACTTCACCTTCTTGAAGAAAGTCAGGATCCTTCTGGTGTAATCTCGATAAGGAATCAAATGCGGTTGGTGAGTATTCCAATCTCCATTGACTTGGTTAATCACTAGAGCGGAATATCCATAGATGTCCAGAGTTTTGATCCTTAGATCGATGGCTTCTTCAATCCCCATGATACAAGCCTCATACTCAGTCTCGTTGTTGGTTACGTCAAAAGTCAGTCTGGCAGAAAAAGGTATGTGCGCACCTTTTAGATTGATAAGCACTGCCCCAACACCGTTGCCATTCACATTCACAGCCCCATCAAACATCAATGTCCACTTGTCATCAGGATCCGGTCCTTCCTCGACAAGAGGCTCTTCACAATCTTTCATCTTAAGATACATGATGTCTTCATCAGGGAATTCAAACATCATCGGCTGATAATCATCGATTGGTTGCTCGGCAAGGTAGTCTGACAGAATACTACCTTTGATGGCCTTTTGCGACGTGTACTGGATATCATACTCAGTTAAAATCATCTGCGAATGAGCCACACGTCCGGTGAGAGCCGGCTTCTCAAAGATGTACTTCACTGGATCCATCTTAGAAATCAATAAGGTAGTATGGTTCAACATATACTGTCTTAGTCGGCGAGCAGCCCAGGCCAAAGCACAGCAAGTTTTCTCAAGCTGCGAATATCTTATTTCACAGTCGGTAAACTTTTTGATGAGGTAGTATATGGCATGCTCTTTTCGACCAGACTCGTCATGCTGCCCCAATACACACCCCATCGAGTTCTCGGTCACTGACAGGTACATTATCAGAGGCCTCCCAGGAACTGGAGGTATAAGGATTGGAGGTTTCTGCAAATACTCTTTTATCTTGTCAAAAGCCTTTTGACAATCATCATTCCACCTGATTGCTTGATTTTTCCTTAACAATTTGAATATCGATTCACACGTGGCAGTTAGGTGAGATACAAACCGTGCAATGTAGTTCAATCTCCCTAAAAACCCACGAACCTGCTTTTCCGTTCTCGGTTCAGGCATTTCTTGTATAGCTTTTACTTTCGCTGGATCAACCTCAATCCCTTTCTCACTGACAATGAAACCCAACAGCTTCCCGGATCTCACCCCAAATGTACACTTGTTTGGATTCAGCCTCAGTTTGAACTTTCTCAACCTTTCAAACAATTTCTGCAAATTTACCAAGTGCTCCTCTTCTGTCTGAGACTTCGCAATCATATCATCCATGTACACTTCAATCTCTTTGTGCATCATGTCATGAAAGAGAGTCGTCATAGCCCTCTGATAGGTAGCACCGGCATTCTTCAGCCCAAATGGCATCACCTTATAGCAAAACGTGCCCCAAGGTGTAATGAATGTCGTCTTTTCCATGTCTTCTGACGCCATCTTGATCTGATTATAGCCAGAGAAACCATCCATGAAAGAGAAAACCGAGGATTGAGCCGTATTATCCACCAATACATCAATGTGAGGTAATGGGAAGTCATCTTTTGGACTGGCTCTGTTTAGATCCCGGTAATCGACACACATCCTGAATTTTCCATCCTTCTTCGGCACGGGAACGATGTTGGCCACCGACGGGGGATAATTGGTCACTGCCAGAAAACCCGCATCCAACTGCTTCTGAACCTCTTCCTTGATCTTGACCGCCATATCAGGACTAGTTCTGCGAAGCTTCTGCTTTACCGAAGGACAATCTTCTCTGAGAGGTAGCCTGTGCACCACAATATCTATATCCAACCCAGACATTTCTTGATACGACCAGGCGAATATCTCCACATATTCTTTCAGCATCTCAATCAGCCCTCTCTTGACATCTTCCTTCAAAGCAGCCCCGACCTTGATCTCTCTTCTGGCGTCCTCAGTACCAAGGTTAATAATCTCCAACTCCTCCTGATGAGGTTGGATGACCTTTTCCTCCTGCTTCAATAATCTGACCAGTTCTTTGGGGAGTTCACAATCTTCCTCACTCTCCTTTTTAGCTTGGTAGATGGGATTATTGAAATCATACTGAGCCATAACAAAACTATTTATAGTGGAGTCCGTAAGATCAATTCTGCATGTTTAATGCTTTATTTTAGAAAAAGAGTTCAAGAAAGTCACAAAAACAAAAACATTGCCATTTTTATTGTTTTGAAAAAATGAAAAATGAAAACAGAAAGACAGGGATCACAAAATTGTTTGCAAAACGTCCTTTATTAATGATATCATTGAAAAAACATGATGAGGCCCTACAATGAACCACTACGCCTTGGGCAGAACGTAGGGTTTTGTGCAAAATGAAAAACAAAAGAAAATTACTCTGTTTGAAGAGTAACTTGGACCATTTCCTCGACCGTCCAATTGTTGATCAACTCCCCTGGAGCACACGGGCGCACCCAGTTGTCCACTTCATAATCACTGTCCCCGTCTTCACTACTGGCTGCAAAGACGTCACCATGATTCATCAGCCCAGCGCTGGTGAAGGTACTCGGCCCCTTCTGTTCTGGAACACTCTGCTCTGCTTGCAGAGGTTGATAACCAATATCGAATTTTTCTTCCTTGACGGGCAAATCAACCATCTTGCCTCAGCCTTCTGCATTGCCCGAGTTGGCAACCTCCATAGCCTGCTTGTATGACGTAATTGAGGCACTGCGCTTCTTCTGCTCAGCAAAAGCCACCTTCTCAATAGCAACGGTCTCAAACGCCTAGCACAGAGTTTCATGGATCTCGCCATCCACCTCCACATACTTGAAAGAGGATAAATGACTCACCATAATGTCCTCCTCGCTGCACACAGTTACAATCTGACCGTTCCAAACATACTTCAGCTTCTGATGGAGAGTCGACGACACTGCTCCAGCCCCATGTATCCAGGGACGCCCCAATAAGCAACTATATGCTGCTTGAATGTCCATCACATAGAAGATAATATCAAATACCTCCGGGCCTATCTTCACTAGCAACGTTACTTCACCAAAAACAGACCGTTTGGATCCATCAAATGCACGAACAATGAGATCACTCGGAGTGAGGACAACCCCTTCAACATCTATCTTGCTCAGAATCTTCTTGGACAACACATTCAATGAAGAGCCAGTATCAACTAACACATGTGACAACACTGCGCCTTTACACTCCATGGTGATATGCAGAGCTTTGTTATGGTTACGACCTTCAGGCGTCAGCTCCAAGTCTGTGAACCCCAAACCATGCCTTGTGCTCACGTTAGCAATAACACCCTCAAGTTGATTGACAGAAATCTCTTGAGGCACGTAAGCCAAATTCAACATCTTCAGCAAGGCGTTATGG
This sequence comes from Lathyrus oleraceus, assembly GCF_024323335.1. Classification (NCBI taxonomy): domain Eukaryota; kingdom Viridiplantae; phylum Streptophyta; class Magnoliopsida; order Fabales; family Fabaceae; genus Lathyrus; species Lathyrus oleraceus. The sequence continues at coordinate 251,116,056 of NC_066585.1, read as the reverse complement.
TGTGCCTCAGAGCATAACAACAGAGAAAGGATAGAAATCTTGGACGGAGTTTGATTTAGCTGATCTACAATCTTGTAGTCACTCTTCTTAATAATCTTCATAAACTCCTCCACGTCTTTCTCAAATGACCCCTCAGGCGCTTCTTTCTGTACAGGTTCTTCATCAACCACAGCTTGCTTACCCTTTGCTTTGGCGAGTGCCTCAGCATTGTTATCCCTCAAAGGCTGCGGTGCGAACAGGCGACCACTTCTTGTAAAACCTCCAGGTCCCCCCACATTGTCCACAGCAGGACCAACAGTCACTGGAGCTCTGTTTGGTAAACCAATAGTTACAGGAACCTAGCGCACTAGTCTGGTCTGACTTTCTGACCTTCGGTTATTGCGATAAGCATTATTATACTTCCACGGAACCGCCCTACTATTCTCAACAGATCTCTTATCAGAAGCCACAATAGTAGTGGGAGTACCAACTGTTACTGGAGCAAATATAGTCACAGGAGCACTGACAGTTGTGGGTGCATTGACAGTTCTCTGGCCACGTCCAGGACCCTCAGACAGTTTGAAATAAATGGTGACAGTTGACACCACTCCACGATCTTTCACGGCCCTAGAAAACTGCAAACAACCCTCATTAATCAAACCCTGGATACCATTCTTCAACTGCATACAACCATTCTCTGAATCTACACAATCTGCACAGCCCTTATAGCAGCCCGGGAACACTCCCCCTTTTAACAAACGCTCTTTCACAACAAACAGCGACGTCTGAATGTCTTCAACATCCACTACCAAATCCAAGGCCTCCTCACCTTCCACATTATTTACCCTGGGCCCACCATGTTGAGGCATACAGTTGTTCACAACATTCGGAACAGGAGCAAAATTGATTGTTTTGGCATCAATCAAATCCTGGACCTTATGATGAAAAGCCCGACAGTTCTCAATATGGTGCCCTGGTGCACCGGAATGGAAGTCACAACGAACGTTGGCATCATACCCAGCAGGTATCTTCGTCAACGGAGCCATTGTGCGCAATTCAACAAACCCCAACCTGAGCAGTTCGGGCAGCAACTCAGCATATGTCATAGGTAACGGGTCGAAACGAAGATCCGGCATTCTCTGTCTCGGCTGAAATGGACGTTGTTGTTGTTGTTGTGGTGGTGGTGGTCCTCTTTGTTGTTGTTGTCGTGGTTAAGGTGCTGGGATAGTTACAGCAGCAACCTGACGATACTGGCCTCTGTTCATATTTCTTCTACTGTGTACAACATTAGTCTCACCCTCCCTTCTTCGGGGTGCACCAGAAAATGGTTTCTTTGAAGACGAAGAACCAGCATCCTGAATCTTTCCGGCTTTAATGAGGCTCTCGGTTCTCTCTCGACAAATAACAACATCAGAGAAACTACCGAACGGGCAGCTCCCCATACGGTCCATAAACACTCCTTGTAAGGTCCCGATGAACATATCGGTCAACTCCCTCTCCAGCATCGGAGGTTGCACCCTTGCCGCTAGCTCACGCCATCTCTGGGCGTACTCCTTGAAACTTTCCCCTGATTTCTGACACAAGCTCTGTAACTGAGTTCGGCTCGGAGCCATATCCATATTATGCTTGTATTGCCTCAAGAAGGCTTCACCCAGATCCCTCCAATTTCTAATGGATTCCCTTTTCAACTCCATGTACCAGTCCAAGGATGCTCCAGACAAGCTATCCTGGAAAAAGTACATCCACATCTTCTCATCGTCAGTGTACGCGGAGATTTTTCTGTAATAGGCCTGCACATGGGTGCGAGGACAAGAAGTGCCATTACATTTGTCGAAGGAAGGCGCTTTGAATTTATAAGGGATCCTCAGCCCTTCAACCAATCCCATATTCGTCACGTCAAACCCCAAAGAGTTCTGACATTCCATGGCTCTGATCTTCTCAGCTAGGGCATCAACCTTCATGTCCCTCTCTTCAATTCTTCCCACATCGTCTTCATCACTGAGAAGGGTGAACATATCTTCCTGCCTGTCAACCAGCGGAGCAGGATGGCGAACCGGAGCACGGGTTGCTCTGACATTAACAGTCTCTGCAGCAAGAGGCTGTCCATTAATTCTGATACCCCTCAACTCATCACCCACGGCATAATCATTGACGGGAACAGCAACAGCAACAACATTATCATTAACAGGGACACCCACTGGTGAAGCACGGCTAGCAGGTGGAACCACGGCTTCCTGTCTCTGGGCTAAGGCACGCAGCTCCTCTTGCCCTTGAACGACCCCTTGCATCATGGTCATGAATTGGGCCATGTTAGCCCTCATCTCAGCCAACTCAGCTTGCACTTGATCCATATTCCTCTGTTGATTCAGTCTGGTAGCGTAGCGGTGCGGACGTTGATCAGCAATCCTGCCTAAAACAGAAACCAGAGTGAGAAGTCTCGTTCAAGAACACCTGTAATGCAAAATGATATGTGTATGATGCTTATGATGCGTATGATGCACATGATATGTTCATTTCTCAGGCATTCAAGAGCCTAGTTCATCTTTCAAGAAATGGCAACCTACAACAATGAACAACAAAGAAGCACCCTACACAGGATAATGAGCACAAGGTGAAACACCAACAATCTCATCTATAGACATGAGCAACAAAGATCATACAACAATAATCCAAACAAAGATCCAAATGATCAGAGTACAACCATGAATCCCATCCAACAATCCTGGAGGTGATTCTCAACATAAACAGCAAAGACAAGCTAAGAAAGATGTCCTCCAGGAATGAGAGTCTTCAGATACTGGCACTGGTCTATCAACAGGTCACATTCTGAACACTCAGGCAGAGGAGTGAGCTTCTCCTTCAGTTGTCTTCTGAGCTCCACAACTTCTCCTCCAAGCTGGCTCTCTGATGCATGTCTTAGGTCTACCTCCTTCTTCAGTTGGATGTCTTTGTCCCTAAGCTGCTTTTCCAAGTCTCTTATCTTCTTCTGGTAATTAGCTTCAGCATTCTGCAACCTCAAGCACTCACTGTGTTCCTCATTCAACAATGTCTCTATCTCCTCATAAGACCTCTTCTTGCTCTTCAATCTGCTAGCATCCTCACCTTGCATGTCTTTGCGTTGATGAGCCAAGTTCAACTTATCTGCTTTGGCTTTGTAAAGCTCCATCTGAGTATCTTGTTCCTTCTCTTTCAACCGACGATTCTCCATCAAGGCTTGTTTGTAATGCTCAGCGGGGACATTCTCAGAAAGGATCAGAGGTGGTTGCTCTTGCAATGACCCCATCCTATCATAGGGTAACAACAAAGTCTCAACTCTATTCCTGACCCAATCAATGTAATCAGGCATAGCAACTGCAAACTTTTTCCCTAACACAGCTCCGCCTTTAACACCAATAGTCTTCCAAGCTCTTCCCACTTGCTCCAATCTAGCTGGGTCACTCCGCTTCTCAAAATACACACTCTCAGCTATCTCAGCCTCTAGTGGTCTTCCATTCATAACAAATCCCAACTGGCGAAGAGAAAGAACTGGATTATAATTGATGCAACCCTTAGTCCCTATGAGTGGCACATTATGAAACTCTCCACAACTCATGATGACACTACGCACATTCACCCTGTACGCTTGCCACCTGATGTCATAGGATGTGAGAGACATAATCCTCTGAGTCCACTTATGAGTGTTCTGAGCATCCACAAAAGCTCCACTGGTTGGCAGCAAGGACAAGAACCATCTGAGTAGCAACGGGAGACAACACCTGATAGCTCCACCCTTACCATGCCTGCTGTGTATAGCATAATAAGTGTCAGCTAACAAGGCAGGAACTGGGTTTCCTCCAATGAAAATAGTGACGGCAGCAAAGTCCACAAATTTAGGCATACTCGGGAACAACACAACTCCATAGATCAAGATGGCCAACTGAGCGTTGAAGGCCTCCCAATTTCCCTTCTTTGCTTCCTCCTTAGCCATCCTCACCAGGTACTTCAAAGGCAAACCCACAACATCACCACTTGACTTCCAATTGTCACTCACTTCTTTGATACTCAAATAAAGAGCCTTGGCAACAACCCTGAAATCCACCTCCTTTGGAACATCCAAGAAAGGCACCTGATATCTGATCGGGACATTCATCAGGATGGAATACTCTTCAAGAGTGGGCGCTAACTGATAATCCTGAAAGGTGAAGCAACGGAGCTCTGGGTCATAAAACTGTAGGAGAGTCTGCAACGGTACTGGATCTACCACCATCTTCAACAGTGTCAACATATCCCCATACTGATCAACAAACACTTTCTGATTACTGCCGGTCACAAGGTTGCTCAACTCTATCAAAGATGTCAATGGCTCACGGTGAAAACTGTAGGTGCAAGTCTTCCTCTTCAACTCTGGAACGGTTGCCATCTCCCACAGTGAACAGACTCCTGAATGAACCTGAGAAATGATATGCATGAGGAGATTAGCTTTTTTTCTTTTTTGATTTCTTTTTTATTGCATTATTTTTTTTTTGGAAATAAACATGCTATGATGCAAATGATGCAAACACGACTGGTTGGCTGTGTATCTCAAGGCACAGGATCAGAACTTCCGCACGAATTCGGGACCAATCAAAGCCATCTGAAACCCAAAGTCATCTGGAACCCATTCTTCTGAACCAAGTCACCAACATATCAAGAGTCACCAACGGTACCTGTAATGATTCATTCCATCCCCTCTCACGGGTGTCATCTAGGCCAGGGTAAGGTCAAGAGAAACGCAGGATAAACAACCCTTTCAAGAATATCATCATGTACACACCAGATGTATGCAACGATAATACCCCATCAGGATCTGAACTGCTCGTGATACCATGTTCCGCTAAGTGGCGCAATACCACCCGCTTCCCATGAATCACTCTATTCCTAGGTGTCCTAAAGTTCACTCATAGCCTGGGTATTGGGCCTTTTACCTCTTGTAACTCCCACCCCACAGAGAGACAGACACACAACCAACATAATGATAATATGATGCATGCAAACACATAATGCACATATATACAATCACATTATAATCATAAATGCAATAAATAAAACAGCAAAAGCAACCAAACCCTATCCTAGAGAGCGCTAGGATTGACTCGCTTAGGGAAGATGGACCAGCAAGAGGTCAACTTCTCGGGATCTTGTCCCCAGCAGAGTCGCCAACTGTAACATTACGCGAAAAACCGGCGGGAAAAGACACAGAGCCGCCACCGTGCGTTATTTATCCCAAAGGAGGGAAAGGAAACGCTCGAAGTAAACCTGGAAAGGAATGGTCTCGCGACCAGAGATGGATGGGATCGGGAGTCGGTTATGCGAAGGGAAGGTATTAGCACCCCTACGCATCCTTAGTACTCTAAGGGATCCATGCTCAAAAAGAATAGAAGAAAGGTTGCTAAAACTGCTCAAACACTGCACGCACACTAGAAGAAAACTCAGATGAAAGACGGAAGAAACGGGACTCGGCAGGATATCGCATCCTGGGCCTACGTAGTTTGTCAGACACAAACATCAGAGTCGACGTAGTTCGGGGACAGGGGAAACGTGCTCGCTAGGATGTCGCATCCTATGCATACGTATCTTCTCTAACCAGAGAAACAATCAGAGCACTCGTAGCTTGTCTAACGCACGCCAAACAAACACAAACACAAATAGGAAACCGACTGCCAATCGCTGGACTTACGTCAGACTCCAGACCAAAAACTCACACAGGAAACCGACTGCCAATCGTTGGACTTACGTCAGACTCCGAACAAGAAAACACACACAGGAAACCGACTACCAATCGCTGGACTTATGTCAGACTCCACCCAAACAAACACACGCACAAACTGGAAACCGAATGCCAATCGTTGGGCTTACATCAAACTCCAACCAGAAAAGGATAACAAACACACACAAAAAGAAAAGAAAGTGCCCGAAGAGATCAGCTCAATCTCCTTCCTACGTACCTCATCTGGTATGAGGATCAGGGCGACGTAGTTCCCCTTAATAGGGAAAGAACTTCTAACCTAACCAGAGACAAGGGAGATAACAAGCTACTAGGGAGACTACGACTCGAGCCTAGAAGTTGTCATGCATACGATCCCTATGTTGAGGTCTCTATCCTAACTTGCACAGGAAGCAAGCTATCCTAAACAGCACAATCAAGCAAACGCAAGCACAAGAGAGCAAGCACACACATTATATGCAAACAAGTGGCTCATACAAGGCTAGGCTGTAGAAACAAGCCAACTGGATCCAGATGAACACTCTGATAGCTCTGAATCCTTCACTGATGAACTGAGGACCTGTAAGACCCCAATTTTGGGCCCTAAGATCCCTCATGGCCCATATCATATCATATCATGGCCTCAAGGATCATTGCATGCCTTAGCTTCCCTCCTAGTGGGTAGGTTGCTTTGTGAGTTTGATTCTTGATCACCAAGCATGCCTTGCATTTGTATATCTTTGCTTTTCATATGTTTACTAACCAAAAAGTACAAAAATATTGTCAGTCTAACCTTGTTGCTTGCAGTTGAAGCAATCATCAGCAATTAGGTCAAAGTCAGTCATTGGTCAGTCAAAGCAGTGGATGGTGGCCATTCTTGCAGAATTTGGGCACCATGATCAATAATCAAAAGTTCATACAACTTGGGACATCATTTGAAGTCAAGTTCTCAAGGAATTAGGGTTTGGAATTCACCAGAAGTGGTTCAATCATGCAAAACCCTAGAAAAGTCAACAGAAAGTCAAACTTGGTCAACTGTCCATTTAATCAGTGATTTGAGGATGGGATTTGATTTGAAGGAGCTCATTCATGTCCATACAAGCCTCTTATATCATGCCAAACCTCATCATGGAAGAATTTGAGGTCAAACAGAAAATTTCCAGAAATAGAAAGTTGACCTGTAATTTTAACTACCAAAAATGGAAACTTCTTGATCTTAAACTTACATCATGATACAAGCTTCAAATGAATTTTTGCCCAACATGAAAGTTGAAGATCTTGTTCTCCCATTTCCAAAAAGTCCAAGAACTCTCAAATCCCATGTATGGTTGTCAAGATATGATCAATTCATTTTCACAATTTCATGAACTTCAGGAGGCCATATCTCATGAACCATTTGGCCAATTTTGGTGGGGTTTTTTCCTACAAACCACATTTCATCTCCTCTTTCCAAAAATATAAATTTCATGTACCAAAAATCTATGGATCAAAATGGCATTTTTGGACTTGTCTTATTTAAATTCAAGTGTGGACCAAAGTTGACTTTTTTGAATTAGGCATTTTTGCTCACTTTGGCCAATTGGGATTCATTTAAGAGGTTATTTGAAACATGTTCAAGGCCCAAACTCGGCCAGAACCATACACCTCCATGTGCATATGTTGGAAATTAGCAAATTTGCAAATGGCTTCATTTAAGTAAGACAAGTTTAGCACTTCATTAAGAAACTTAAAACAGAAGTATTTAAAGTCATTTTCTGCATTTTGCAACCCTAGCAGCAGCCTGAAAACGCACAGAAAACTCTCATTCTCTCATTTTGCATTTTTTGAAAAATTGCAATTTCTGCTCAAAGATTTCAAAAGGCCACGAGCTCTCTTGTTTGTTCCATGATCTAGCCAACATTTGAGAGCCTTTTCAAGCAACAAACCCCAGCTGGAAGATCATTTCATGTTCTGTTTTCTTCAAGCATCTTCAATGGCAAATCGAGATTTGGACTCTTCCAAGCATCACTGAGCTAAGCTTCCTCGAGTATTCATCATTTCCAACTATAATCTCCACCTGTTTGGGCTTGCATCTCCAAAACAACCACTGTTTCTCAAGTTTCTTCAAATCCAAGTAAGTTTTCGATCTCCTCTATTTCCAAAATCATGAGATGTTTTGTGTAGACCTTGCCTTGCTGAGTATTGTGGACTTTGAATCGTGTTAAATGATTGAACCATGTGTGAGAAATCTAGCTTTTAAGTTTTTTGCTCATTATTGTTCTTGCATGATTCGTGTTATTTGGCCCGATTTGATGAAAATGATGCTGGGATTCTTGATGTACATGATTTGCTGATTGGAATGGTGTACTCATTGGCCAAAACTGGAACATTTTTTTCTTCACCATCATGAACACGTTTACTGTAGCCAGAAACCCTAAAATTTTTGAAACCCAGAATTGTTTGATCTTTTGAAACGCGTTTGGCTGTTGTGTCCCGTGTTTTTGCATGAAATTGTCCTGTTGCATTCGCATGTAGCCTGTCGCCAGTTGCCACCTCACCGAGCCATGCACACCGTTTCATTTAATTTCCACCCGAATTACCATAATGCCATTGGTCCCAATTATTTGAATTAGTTCATTTTAATTGTTCAATATTTATTTCACTTTGTTACACAATCTTACAAAAATCACAATTCACTCATTTCACATCCAAAATTCATGAAATTTTTTTCATCATGTTCATGAGAATGTCTAATATATTATCATGATTTTTGCTGAATTTTTGGTCGGCTGGATTTTAAATGGTATTAGGTTTCTTGACATGTATGCACATTTTATACCTTTTGCCATTTCTTTTGTGAAATTGTGATGATGCATCCAATGACCCTGAATTTTTTTGTGGTTAATCTACACTCATTCATGCTTGTTTTTATGTAGAGTTCTTGAATTTATCTTGTGTGGTTGTTAAGATATGAATTTTTGAAGTAGGGTGTGACAATTTGTGTCACACCAATGATTTGCAATTTCATGATTTTTGTTGACATGCTTCCTGACCTCCAATTGATGTGAAATTTTGCATGAACCTTCGCTTATGTGTCTAGTTCACTTGTGATTTTTCCTGGAATTAATTATGGCATTTCCAAATTGTTTGAGATTTTATCCCCTGTTTGACCAAAATGTTGACTTGTGTGATACATGTTCCCATTTCCTTTGTGAAATTCTCATACCTTATTGGATGATCATGAAATTTTACATGTGCATACTAGACATCTTGAGCTTTGCATTGGTGTTGATCCCATTCATTTCTCATCTGTTTTCATTTATTTATGATTTTTTTGAAGTTGACCCATGAATGTTTGACTTCTTTGTGCATGCTTGAAATTGTTTTGACTTCCTGATTTTAATTGACCATCTTCCCATGATCCAATTGAGCTGAAATTTTATATGTAAGCCATGTTATGGATTGTGATTGACCCTAAATTATTTGATAATTTTTGGAATTGATTATGATTGCTTTTGAGCTAAGTCTTGCTGTTGACTTCTATGAGCTCTCATTTGCCATGCTTTGATTTCTTTTGTCTATAAAATGATGATGATGCATGATATGAACTTGAAACCAATTGGGATTGCTTCTTAAATGTTTGAATTTGATCTTGATTGGATATGGTTTGCTGTTTTGACTTTCTCATTTATTTTTGACCCTAGGCTTGTCCTAGTGGTCCTTTGGGCTTATGATTGAGTTCATGTTTCAGGTTAAGCTACAAATGCTTCAAAGGAACTTTTTGCAAGTTGATTAAGCTTGATTATATATCATGTGTTAACCTTTGTTTTGTAGGTGGCTTGACTCATGTGATTTGAGTCTTGTGCTTGGCACATTTGCCTGTCTGTTTTGATTGATTGGTTTCTACCTCTTTCTGATTTAAACTGTTGAACTGTGTACTGATTTGTTTGACTATTTCAGGTACCATTAGTTGCTTAAGTTCTTTGAACTTGCTTTGCTTTGCTATTTAGCAATTTGCTTTGAGGTAATTCCTTTTTCTTCATGTAGTCTGGAGACCCGGCCTGTTATTTGGCCGGGCAAACTGTCTGAAGTCCTCCTTAAGAGGCAATGCTTGTGTGTGTTTATATTTGTCCCAAGCAGGAAAAGTCCTTCAAGTAAGGCAATTGGTAGATCAAAGGGATAAGAAACCTATCCCCTACTATTCAGTGAGTCTTCTCATTGCTCCCATTACATGGTTGTAGCATTGAGATCAAAACCCAAGATCTATAGAGTCTAATGTGGAAAGAGCTCCATCTTTCTGAACTCCCACATTTTCTGATATGCTCTCCCTGATCAGGGATAAGAGCAATGAGGCATACCCCTCATCTCCTTTCATCTGCTTCACCTTAGCCCCTCAATGGCAAGGTTAAGAGCACCTTTGAACCTATTCCAGTTGGCTTCAATGCCTAACCCTTTTGTATGAGCCTCCTTGTTTGGTTATAGTGTGTGCTGATTGACTTGATTGATCACTTGTTTCATATACACATGCTTGCTTGTATGCTCTATGCATTTATCATCATTTATTGCTCATCAATACATAATCATCTCATTTGTCTTTGTGACATTATCCTTGTTGTTTGCCCATTGAGGACAATTGTAAGACCATTCATTGGCCATTGCTCCCATGATATGGAAGTGAGTATAAGACCATCACCTTGGCCACTCATCTTATCTTTGCTTGTTGCATTGTTTGTATGTGAGGATACAATTGTAAGTCCCTGCAAGTAGGCATTTGCATTCCTAGGACCATACTGTGGAGGTTAGAGTAAGCCCAGATAAATTGGCATCTGACATTCATGTTCTGCTTCTGTTTGTTTATGTGAGGTTGCAATTGTAAGTCCCTGTAAGTTGGCATTTGCTTTCCTATGATCATGTGTTGCTTCTGTTCTTGTATGTGAGGATCCATTGTAAGTCCCTGTAATGTGGCATTGGTTTTCCTATGAGCATCTGTGGAGTTAACCTAAGTCCAGATAGATTGGCAGTTGACTTCCATATTTCATCTTTGTTTTCTTTTGAGGAGATTAGTGTAAGTCCATTGAGTGGCATCTGATATCCATTTCTGTTTTAGGAGACTGGTGTAAATCCATCTATTGGTATCCGGTATCCACCTTTTATTTCTTTGTTTGAGGAGATTAGTGTAAGACCATTGAGTGGCATCTGATATCCAGTTTTATTTTAGGAGATTGGTATAAGCCCAGTGATTGGCATCCGATATCCGCTTTTATTGACTTTCTTCTTTGTTTGTTTATTATTATCCATTGCTTATTCCAAAGGACACACTTGAATCATCCCCTATATGATTTCAAGAGGTGAACCTTCTAAGAAGTTTTACAATCCATCTCCATCCATTCATCCTCATTATGTCCTAAACCTTTTCACACATCACTTTCAAACTTGACATAGATATTGTGCAAACTTCCTCATGTTTTTCAAACCAAAAACCTGGACCCAAGTCCTTGACTTTTTTCAAACTCATTTTCATAATACTTCTTTGAATCAATCTTAATCATACTTTGACTCCACTTTCATAATCACAATCAATTAATTTCACCCATTCACTTGTTTTGGCTTTGTCCATTGTTAATCTTTTCATGCATTAGCCATAGGTTTCAATTATCATTGTGGTTGATGTAAACCTCACCTTATCTTTAGTGAGTCGACAGTAAGACTTCCGTACTGAAAACAGGGCTAACCCCTCTAGTACGTCGAAGCTATCCTCGCATGGTGGATGTTGGTCTTGGTCGAGTGTTCTCCCATTGATAATGAAAAGCCTCAGTGCTTGTGTTTAAAATTGAATCCACCAACTTTTGGAAATCTTTTAGCCGAACTACGGCGTTTTGATCCTTACCTTTGATGGAAGGTACGTAGGCAGCGGGTTCATCCGTTCAAACCCAATAAAATTGTATATTCTTTTCTCATCATCCCAATCATGTTTGCACAATACTTATGTCATAACAAATAACAATTTTATACAACAAGTGTGAAAAGGGCTCCCTAGGAGTACCTAGGACGTAGTGGGTGCCTAACACCTTCCCATTGCGTAATTTACCCCTTACCCAGAATCTCTGATCTTTTTATTAGTTTTCTACGTGTAAAACTTCTTAGGCTTTTGTTCGCTTTTTAGCCAGTCCTTTGGATAAATAAAAGTGCGGTGGCGACTCGAAATTTCATTGTATTGCTTTGCTTATGGTTTAATCGATAGATCATATAGCGACGAATACACCGCTACAGAAAAGTGGCGACTCCATTGGGGAATCAAATCGATCCTTGGTGGTATTGCCTACTTTTCACCCTTGTTGTGCTATATTATTATTTGTTATATGACATATTTTTGTACAGTTTGGGATCACTGTATTGATTGTAATGTTTGAATTGCTTGATATACAATTGTTGTTTGCTTTGGTGATCTGTGAGATGAGTTCTATACCCGAACTCGAGTGCACTCTAGGATAGGAGAATGGCATAGTCTTGTTGACTGGTGTGGAGTATTCCTTAGCCAGTTGACTTGCGAGCCCATTCACTTGGTGGAGGTCATGTTGGACTAATAATGTCACACAAGTTATTTGTGGTTAGGCATTATTCTTTCAATCATGTTCCGCAGAAGCCAAGGACCGTAGTTTACCAAACCCATCTTGGCCTATTTTTAGGACCGTAGTGCGGAGGTCGTTCAGATGTTAGTTCTGATGCGATTGTTACGCGATACTACACTCATAAGAGTTTCTCTTGAGAATATTCTTGGAATACGAGTATTCGTTCCTCCGATAATATTCGAAAGATGGAACGATGATTATGGGAACCTCTGGTAGAACATGTCTGGCAGGTTTAAACCCTAGTACACTCCCTTTGGGTGGTTCTTAACCGAGACTCCATGCTCGTGACTCTCAACGAACCCGTGATTCGTGGTTGACTCGTTCAAACATTGTTAATATCAATGGATCCCGGATCAGGTGTAAAACCTAAAATCCACCAAAGCGGCTGGTTGATATTAAGAATGTCTGAACCGGTTCATGTACCGTTAATATCAATGGAACTTGGGTGTCGATAAGGTGAAAACCTAAATCCACCAAAATGGATGATTGATATTAGGGATACATAGAGCTTTCCCACGACCTTTGTTTGGTGTGCTTTGCTTGATCCTTGAGTGTGTTTGTTGCATTCATGCATTCACGCATTCATCCGCATTCATGTCATCAGAAAAGAAAATTTTCAAGGAACTTAAAGGGTTATTTGTAAAATTTTCAGACATGGAAAAACCAAAGAGGCATACAAAGAAGTACAACTTTAAGCAGCCCGATGTAAAAGAGTTAAGGAATCTGACATCGTATGTATTAGATCCCTTGGGTTTCAAAGCTCGCTATGGGAAGCTTCTACCTCTGCTCACCACTCAGGTTGACGAAGGATTGATGAGTACCTTGGCTCAGTTCTACGATCCGTTGCATCATTGCTTCTTATTTCCGGATTTCCAGTTGTTGCCGACTTTGGAAGAATACTCTCACCTCATTGGGATTCCGATTCTGGATCAAGTGCCGTTCAGTGGCCTAGAGAGTATTCCATCTGCTCGAGAGATTTCCAGTTTGTTGCACATAGATGAAGATCTGATTAGAGCTAATCTGACTACCAAAGGCGGAATTCAGGGTTTTCCTTCCGAGTTCCTCATTGCCCAAGCTACCTTTTATGGGAAGGCCATGAGTGAGGATGCCTTTGAGGCTCTATTTGTGCTGCTCATCTATGGATTGGTGCTGTTTCCCAACTTCGACAAGTTCGTGGACATGAACGCCATTAGGATCTTTTCAGTTCTTAATCCAGTTCCGACCTTGTTGGGTGATACATATGTCTCCTTGCACCTGAGGAATATGAAGAATGGAGGAGTCATTGTCTGCTGTTTACCCCTGCTGTACAAGTGGTTTATTTCGCACTTGCCGCAGACAGTTGCTTTCAAGGAGAACAAGGGATGTCTACGGTGGTCCCAGAGACTCATGTCTCTCACCAATGATGATATCACCTGGTATGATCGCGTGTATGATACCGTCCAGATCATCGACTATTGTGGTGAATTCCCTAATGTGCCTCTTCTTGGTACATGTGGTGGGATTACCTACAATCCTATTCTTGCACGTCGTCAGCTTGGGTTCCCCCTGAAGGATAAACCTAATAGCATTATGTTAGAAGGTGTGTTCTTCCAGGAGGGTAAACATCCCCAAGGCCTGAAAGCCAGATTTGTCCGTGCATGGCGCAGTATTCGCAAGAAGAGTAGGAATGAATTGGGTCCGAAGAACTGCATTGCTTTGGAGCCATACACCTCTTGGGTCAGACAGAGAGCTGCCACCTACCTGATGCCGTATGATCATCCAAGACCTACACCGTTGGATGTGGCTGGGCCTTCAACCCTCCCTACCCAACGTGTAGAGGAGTTGAGAGAAGAAGACCTTTCGCGTGCTTGGATCCGCGAAAGGGAGGAATTGCTGCAGCAGCTTAAGGAGAAGGATGCTATGATTGAATTTCTCGAGCACCGAGTGATCGACGATCCGAACGACACTTGGACTTCTCTGCTTCCTCAGTCTTCCAAATTCTGGAAGAGGAAGTATGATCGACTTGCTAAAGAGAAAGCTGATATGGAGGCTGCCTATGAGAGAGAGATCAAGAAGTTGTGCACTTCTCGTCTTCCAGCATCCCGAGCTAATAGGGATCCATAGGATGTCATTTACCTTTTCTCTTTGTAATAATTAAAAAATGCTGTACTCCTTTGTCTCAATATATTGAATGAAATATCTTCCATGAGCAATTAAAATGTTTAAATATTCAAAATATTGCAAATAAAAAACCTAAGGGTTCCTTGAAAACAAAGCATCTGCACAAGCATTTCATGCATCATTCTTGCATAAACAGGTACTCCTTTTCTGGTCTTCTTGTCCTAACCTCTGTTCTTCATTTATTTTGAAGACAAGCTGACTCACCGGTATTATACGCGGGTCAATTCAGCAAGGGTCATGGAGCAACTTGAACAAGAGAACAGAGAACTAAAGGAAGAGGTCGCCAGACTTGGCGCTTTGATGGAGCAACTCCTTGCTGCTCAGAACCAGCCTGCTCAACAGCCAGCAACTCCTGTTCAGAGGACGGTTATATCAGAAGTGGCTACTTCAACGGTGCCAGTCAGTGCCCATCAACCTAATGCCATGCCTCCCGGTTTTCCTTGGGGGATGCCTCCAGGCTTTATGCCTGATCTGCCAGCTCCTACATTTGCTCAAATGCCGACATCTAGCCCGGTCCCTGTTCCCGCTCCTCCTGTCGTGCATACCATGCCTAGGGTAGACGACACCATCTATCACTCTAAGGCATCTAAGGGCTCAGATGTTCATGAGAAGATGGACGCAATGAATGATCAATTCCTTGAGCTGAGAAAGGAATTGAGGACTCTTCGAGGCAAAGATCTCTTCGGCAAGTCTGCAGCCGAATTGTGCCTAGTTCCCGGTGTCAAGATACCGATCAAATTCAAGGTCCCAGACTTTGAAAAATACAAGGGGAACACCTGTCCACTCGCTCACCTGGTCATGTACGCCAGGAAGATGTCAACACAGACTGATAATGATCAGCTCCTGATCCATTATTTCCAAGATAGTCTGTCTGGTGCCGCGCTCAGATGGTACATGAGCCTGGATAGTGTCAACATCCGATCTTTCAACGACCTTGGCGAAGCTTTCGTCAAGCAATACAAATACAATGTTGATATGGCGCCTGACCGAGATCAACTCAGGTCCATGTCGCAGAAAGATAAGGAATCGTTCAAGGAGTACGCCCAGAGATGGCGTGAGCTGGCAGCTCAGATCACTCCACCGCTGGAAGAGAAGGAAATGACCAAGATCTTTCTGAAGACTCTTGGCTCATTTTATTATGAGCGGATGGTAGCAAGCGCTCCCTCTGATTTCACCGAGATGGTGAACATGGGGATGCGTCTTGAAGAAGGTGTCCGTGAAGGACGGTTGGCCAAAGATGATGGTTCTTCCTCTAAACGATATGGAGCGTTTAAGAGGAAAGAAGGTGAAGCGCATGCTGTGCAGTCTCAGCCGAAACATAGAAGACCCTCTGTTCAGAGGAAGCCTGCACGTCGTGCCGGACATCAGCATCAGGTGGCTCATATAGCACCTGTTTTCAAAGATAATGCTCAGCAGTATCAGCCTCAGCAATATCAGCATCAGCAGCAATATCAACAACCGCAATACCAGCAACAACAGCAGCGTCCACAGCAACAGGCCTACCAGCCTCGTGGAAGTACAACCAATCAAGCTAACATGAATTATGATAGGAAGAGGGTCAGCTTCGATCCAATTCCTATGACATATGCAGAGCTTTATCCTTCCCTGTTGGAAAGGAAATTGGTTTCTCCCAAGGATCCTCCTGCCATTCCTGCAAATCCACAATGGTGGTACAGACCAGACCAGCATTGTGTCTACCATTCCGGTGCTCCGGGCCACAATGTAGAAAACTGCTTTCCATTGAAGAATAAGGTGCAAGACCTTATGAGAAGTGGAATCCTGAGTTTCGAGGACTCAAGCCCGAACGTCACCAAGAACCCATTGCCTGCGCATGGGAAGTCTGTGAACATGATTCAGGAATGCCTTGGGAAATACAAGGTTAAGTATGTCAGCCACATCAGGCAGTCGTTGGTTGATTTACATAAGATGCTGTGTCAGTACAGCTATTTGGAGCATAACCACGACAAGTGCCGCGTTTGTTCGGTTAATCGCTTGGGTTGCGACCAGGTCCGCAGAGAGCTTCAACAGTTGTTGAATGAAGGTACCATTGAGATTCTGCAGAATCGCAATGTTGATACAGTTGAACCTGAAGTGAATGTCATCTCGCCAGTGTTCAAGCTACCTGAACCGGTTGTTATTCGCTATAATAGCAACAAGTCGAAGACTTCACCTTCTTTGATCATCAAACCAGCAGGCCCTGTGCCCTATTCATCTGATCGAGCTGTACCCTTCCGGTACAATCCTGTTGCTGTCCAGGATGGGGTCGAAGTACCTTTGCCTTCCACTTCTGTGACCACTATTGCTGATGTCAGTGGGTTGACCCGAAGTGGTCGTGTATTTTCTGCGCCTCCAAAGGCTACTGTTTCTGATACTGTTGAGCGCCCTGTGGGGACCGCTGTGAATGTTCAGAATCCGGCACTTGATGTTGCCAAACCCTCCTCGTCCGTACAAAAGACTCCCGTTTCTTCAGTTGGCCCAAGTGGCATTGTTGATGAAGAATCTGATGAGATGCTGAGGCTCATCAGAAAGAGTGAGTACAATATTGTAGACCAGCTTCTACACACGCCCTCCAAGATTTCTATTCTTTCTCTGCTGCTGAATTCAGAGCCCCATAGGGAGTCTCTGCAGAAGGTCTTGGATCTCGCGTATGTCGATCACGACGTCACCCTTGAACAGTTTGATAGCATTGTTGCAAACATTACCGCTTGCAACACTTTGAGCTTTTGTGACGCTGATCTCCCTGAGGAGGGAAGAGACCACAACATGGCCTTACATATCTCAATGAATTGCAAATCTGATGCAATGTCCAACGTATTGGTGGACACTGGATCTTCTCTTAATGTATTGCCAAAATCCACACTCTCTCGATTGTCATATCAAGGTCCTCCTATGAGGCAGAGTGGGGTTGTTGTGAAAGCTTTTGATGGGTCACGCAAGACCGTGATTGGGGAAGTTGATCTCCCGATCAAGATAGGACCAAGTGATTTCCAGGTTACTTTCCAAGTAATGGATATCCACCCATCATACAGCTGTCTCTTAGGCAGACCATGGATTCACGAGGCTGGCGCCGTGACATCCACCCTACACCAGAAGCTGAAGTTTGTCAAGAACAAGAAACTAGTTGTAGTAGGGGGAGAAAAGGCTCTCCTGGTTAGCCATCTGTCTTCTTTCTCGTACATTGACGCAGAGGATGAAGTTGGAACCCAGTTTCAAGCTTTATCTATTGATGAACCAATCGAGAAGAAGTCTCCTTCATTCACTTCCTACCGAGATGCGAAGCTGGCCATTGAATGTGGTGCAGTTGCTGGATTAGGGAAAGTGCTTGAACTTGAAGATAATAGATCCCGGGCTGGCATTGGCTATGGTTCTGGGGCATACAATGAGCAAGGTTTGTTCACAAGTGGAGGATTCATCCATGCTGATCAACCAGAAGAAGAAGAGGCTGCTGCTATCTTGAAAGAAGATGCGGAAGATGTGAACAATTTTGTTATTCCTGGTGGTGTCTGCCACAATTGGGTCGCTGTGGATGTTCCTACGGTCATTCATAAGTCAGCGTGATTTGTTCACTTTGTTCAAAACCCTTCTCCCATGCCAAAGGGAGAAGTGATGACATTGTTGGCAGCATTTAATACAATGATGTTTTCATTCAATTAATGCATTGTCAAACATTTGTTTTTTCATTTGTTTTCACTTTTTGCTTTTTGCATGAAATCAGTGATCACAAAAAACCCTGAAAAACAAAAACAGCTTTTTCATCTGCATAAATGATTTGCTTGTTTAAAATTCAAAATGCTTTTCGTTATCCAAAATCATTATGCAGGGATTTCTAAACCCATTGAACATAATGATCCAACGCCATCTCCCAATCTTGAAGTCCTTGTATTTGAGGCAGAGGAAGATGATGTTGAAGGGGATTCCTGATGAGATTACCCGCCTTCTTGAGCACCAAAAAAGCTCATTCAGCTGTATCATGAGAATCAGCAGAACAGTCAAACTGGGGCATTACAAATGTAATGTAAAAAAAAAAAAAAAAAAAAAAAAAAAAAAAAGAGAAAGAGGGTGAAAAAGAAAAAAAAAATCAAAAATCAGGAAAATTTTTTCAACATTTTTCCAAAAGAAAAAGAAAATTATACCCTCAAGTCCCTAGTTGACTGATGCTGAATGGATTCAGAGTCGTTATGATCAGTTGAATTTAATTGAAGAGAAGCGATTGACTGCCATGTGTCATGGTCAGTTATATCAGCAAAGAATGAAGAAAGCATTTGATAAGAAGGTCAAGCCTCGTGTGTTCCGAGAAGGTGACCTTGTGCTCAAGAAAGTTTTGTCTTTCGCGCCCGATTCCAGGGGCAAGTGGACTCCAAACTACGAGGGTCCATATGTTGTTAAGAGAGCCTTTTCAGGCGGAGCTTTGATGCTTACAACAATGGATGGGGAGGATTTCACTCGTCCTGTGAATTCAGATGCAGTTAAGAGATACTTTGCCTAGAAAAAAGTATATGCAAATGAAAAAAACAGAATAGCTCGCTAAGTTGAAAACCCGAAAGGGCGGCTTAGGCAAAAATGAGCGTCTCGGTGGAGAACCCGCAAGGGTAATCCAGGCAAAAATTAGAGACTTGAGAAAAAAAGAGAATATTTGCATCCCGCTAGATTGAGTACCTCACTCTGGGGCAATCTAGGCAAAAAATTAGGGATTTGGCAAGTAGCTGCATCCTGACAAGACTTTCTGTTCATCAGTCGTCATTTCGTCAGAAGATTCTCGATTCGTCGTCAACTGAAGCTTCGGATACATCGAGATTCAAATTGGTAGAGAAAGGATCATTATGTTCAATGTAGCCCTCTTCCAATATATATCACTGATTTCAAATTTGTACAGATCTATGGAGTCTTGCCATTTGCAGACTACCATTCCATCAAATTAATTTGAGCTTTTTATCCAATTATTTGCACTCTTATTTGTTTCAATTCAACAAATGTTTTGCATGTTTTAAATTGATAAAATGTCATTGTTTTAAACAAATCAAATTTTTCAAAACATTGTTCTAAACAAAGTGAACATTCACAAGATTGAAAGGATACTCAAGAATATCTCAGTGCTCTCCCGAGGGTGGCATGATCTCCAACAGGTAAGACATTCGTTCATATTCCTGGTTTGGTGGTATCTTCTTTCTTCAGATCTTTGTTGGGGTTGTTCCTCAAACAGAGTTGTTGGTGGGGTTGTTCCCCAGTATAGTCGCAAGCAGAGTGTTGTTGAAGACTTCGCTTTCTCCAGCAGCACTTTTCCCAGCATGGGTATTTTCTTGTGAAGTTTCGGCGGTTGATGGTTTGTCATCTTGGTGCCCCGTCACTTTCTCCAGTGGGTCGTATGCCCCAGACTTTATTTGTCTCCTCAGCACAGTCATGAGTAGAGCTGTTATTGATATCCCCATCGGATTCGCGAGCAGAGTTGTTGTCACTCTTCCCAGTGCAATTGCCAGCGGAATTGTCTGTTTCCTCAGCATGATCGCTTTCTTTTAAAGACTCGGTAAGTCAGCGGTGTGATACCCGGTACTTTACCTTTTCCCCGGCGAAGTCGTCTGCGGAATTGTTGCTATCTCTCCATCAGAGTTTTTCTCTTCAGCAGAGCAGGATTTATTTTCCTCTTCAGTGATTGTTTGGGTTGACATCCCAGTATTGCATCCATCTTTTCCTCAGCTTAGTCTGCAGAGTGTTTGTTGTGGCAGTTTTGCCTGTTGAATACTCCTTCAATCCCCGGTATGGTCGGATGATGGCTTTGGCCTCTAGAGAACGGATTGATTTCCTGACTGTTTGTGATCCCCAGTAGAGTGACTCCTATTGCAGAATCTACTTGTTGTGATCAGTTTGCTATGTATATTCTCCCCAAGTGGAATGGTTCGTTGCAGAATCTACTTGTTTGATCTGTCCTCCCTCAGTGGCTTGTTCCCCAAGAGAGTAGCCGACAGTTTTCCCCAGTAGAGTTGCTTATGCAGTTAGATTCTATCTGGATGATATCATTCTCCCTCAGTGGGTTATTCCCCAGTGGAATTATGTGGAGTTGCTTCTACAGCAGTTTGTGCTTGTACAATGCGTCTTTTGTTTCTCAGTTGACACTGAGATTCCCGACAGATATCTTGGGTTTTCTCTTGTTCTCCTACAGATTTGTCTTGGTGGCTGTTTTGCCCGTTGTGACTTTTTGTACCCTGATTGGGTTGTTTCCTGATATCTCTGATCCTCTGCTTCTTCAGCAGTACCCGCAGATCTTTGCTTCTCAGCATGTAGATCTCCGCAGATTGGCTCTCCAGCTGGTTTTTCCCCTGGAAGTATAATACCGGACGTTTGGTTCCTGGGCCTGTTGTGTTAGAATTGTCTGTTTTGTCAGCATTCATCAAACATAAATCACGCATATTCATGCATATTCATGAAACATTCAGATATTCATGTTGCATCTCTCGCCATATATCTTTTCTTTGTCGTGTTCCCTGCTTTCGGGTGATATAGATCTCTTTACAGATCTCCCCAAGCAGATGTCGGGTGTTTAAAATCTCTCCATATAGAGTCAGCCCATAAGCAGAATGTGTCTGTCTTTCTTTCTGCAGTTCCCCACTGAGATATATCCTCGTGGATGACGGTTTCTTCCGTTTCCTCCCAACACATATATTGGGATGGATTTTCCTATTTGAGTTACATCCTCATTAGGACGTGTCTTGATTCAGTCTGTCTTTTCGGATCATTCCCGAATTGGCTATTTGTCAAATGTCTTGTGCTTCCCAGTGGGTTGTTCCCCAGCGGAATGTTTTTGGGCCTCTACCCTCATACCGGTAGTTATAAGTCCTACTTTTTCCTGGTTTTCTTGACAGAATTTGTGGTTATACACCTTTTATTCTCCAGCCAGAATTTTTGGTTTTCTACCTCATACCGGTAGTTGTAAACCCTATTTTTTCCTGCTCTTCAGCAGTTTGTGGTTTGTTATAAACCCTATTTTGGTTTCCCGTGCGGATTTGTGATTTGTTCTATCCCCACGCGGAGTTTTTGGTCTTCTACCCCGTATTCGGTAGATGTAAACCCTAATTTTGTGGTTATCTTCATCTAGTATTTGATGTTGATTTTCCTTTGCTTGTATAAGTTACTCAGATAAGCACTTATATCTCCAACAAATTTTTTGTGGATAATTGCCGTATGCTAGCAATTTTATCCCCAGCGGGTCCTTTCACCGTTTGCTAGTGATTTGTTCCCCGGATCATTGGTTGTACACCAATACGTCCCCAGCTAGTCCCTGTGGATAATTGCCGGATGCTTGCAATTTATCCTCAGCAGATCGCCTTTCATTTACCCTTTTGTTGGTAATGTCTGTTGCTCCTTTTGATTGGTCATCATTATATACCTATTCTGGTATCCCGATGCCTTTCTTTTCGGATTTTATCCTATAAACAACCCAGTAACCGGTTCAGGATAATCTTCCTTGCGAGTATATTATTCACGGTCTGCCGGTAATGAATAATATGTCTCATGCGCTCTTTAGTTGGAATCCTTTGTTGATTTTCCCAGCTGAGCAAGATTCGTTTTCTCTTTGTAGAATCGAATATCCATCCTTTAACCAGTTTGTGTTTTGGATGATGAGTGTTTTGGAAGTGAAATCCAATTCACGTTTTCGGTAGATCACCTATTATATACCCAGTAACCGGTATCTCTGGTGTTTCTTACCATGCGAGTTTATTATCTACGTTCTGACGGTAATAGATAATATATCTCATGCGAGTATTCTTATCCACGGTCTGCCGGTAATGGATATTATATCTCATGCACTCTTTGGGTTTGTGTCCCCAGTTGAGTAAGATTCGTTTTCCCGTTGTGGATTCGAATGCCCATCCTGTAAGTCGATTTGCTTTTTCAAGCCCTCCTTTCGGATGATGAGTGTTTTGGAAGTGAAATCCAATTCACGTTTTCGGTAGATCACCTATTATATACCCAGTAACCGGTATCCCTGGTGTTTCTTACCATGCGAGTGTATTATTCACGGTCTGCCGGTAATGAATAATATGTCTCATGCGCTCTTTGGTTGGAGTCCTTTGTTGACCTTCCCCCAGTCGAGTAAGATTCGCTTTCCCGTTGTGGATTCGAATGTCCATCCTATAAACAAGTCTGTTGTTCTAGCTTTCTTCAGGATGATGAGTGTTTTGGAAGTGAAATCCAATTCACGACTTCGGATTTTATCCTATAAACAACCCAGTAACCGGTTCAGGATAATTTTCCTTTCGAGTAGATTATTCACGGTCTGCCGGTAATGAATAATATGTCTCATGCACTCTTCAGTCGAAGCCTTTTGCGTTTCCCCAGTCGAGTAAGATTTGTTATTTCCCTTTGCGGAGTCGAATATTTCTTTGTTGTCGGATAATTGCCAGATGTTTGCAATTTATCCCTTTGAGTTGTCTTTCGTTTACCCGGATGCTTGGTATCGATTGTCTCTCTGTCTTGGATAGTCACCTATTATATACTTCGGTATCTCTGGTGTCTTTTCCTTTCGAGGATATTATTCACGGTCTGCCGGTAATGAATAATATTTCTCATGCGCTCTTTAGTTGGAATCCTTTGTTGATTTTCCCCAGCTGAGCAAGATTCGTATTCTCTGCAGAATCGAATATCCATCCTTTAACCAGTCTGTGTTTTGGATGATGAGTGTTTTGGAAGTGAAATCCAATTCACGTTTTCGGTAGATCACCTATTATATACCCAGTAACCGGTATCTCTGGTGTTTCTTACCATGCGAGTTTATTATCTACGTTCTGACGGTAATAGATAATATATCTCATGCGAGTATCTTATCCACGAACTGCCGGTAATGGATATTATATCTCATGCACTCTTTGGGTTTGTGACCCCAGTTGAGTAAGATTCGTTTTCCCGTTGTGGATTCGAATATCCATCCTATAAACAAGTCTGCTGTTCTAGCTTTCTTCAGGGTGATGAGTGTTTTGGAACACACACCAATTCACGTTTTTTCGGCCATCCTATAAACAAGTCTGCTGTTCTAGCTTTCTTCAGGGTGATGAGTGTTTTGGAACACACACCAATTCACGTTTTTTTCGTCCATCCTATAAACAAGTCTGCTGTTCTAGCTTTCTTCAGGGTGATGAGTGTTTTGGAACACAAACCAATTCACGATTTCGGATCTTATCCTACAAACAACCTACAACCCGGTTCAGGATAACTTTCCATGCGAGTATATTATTCACGTTTTGACGGCTATGAATAATATATCTCATGCACTCTTTTGTCGAACATTTTGTTTGTTTCCCCAACTGAGTAAGATTTGCATTCTTTACAGAATCAAATACCCATCCTATAAACAAGTTTGCTTTCGCTCTCTTCAGGATGATGAGTGTTTTGGAACACACACCAATTCACGTCTTCGGTCGGTCACCTGTTACATACCTACAACCCGGTATCCTTGGTGTTCCTTCCTGTTTTTTGTTGCCCTTATGCCTGGTAACATCTCATTTCTTTGGTGCTTCCTCAGTGAAGTTTTTCCTGTTGCTTCTTCCCAGGAGTCAGCTTGTGTCTCTCCAATGGATTTATTTTCCTTTGGAATTCTTGTCCCCAGTGTGAGTCTTTCACCCCCCAGTGAGTTCTCCAGTCTGTTTTCTGTTATTTCCTAATCAGAGTCGTGTTTTGTTCACACTGTGTCAGTTTTGTTTATCCCCAACTAGAGTCTTGTTAGAGTCTCTGTTCCCGGTGAGTGTCTACTCCGATGGATCGTCTTTTCTTCTATGTGAACCATATTCCCCACAGAATTTGTGTCTTTTGCATGCATACATTTGCATCATGAGGTCTCTTAGGGACCAAAATTTGTCTCATTACTATTATTTAAGCCCATTCTACCGCGTCGAGATGAAGATTTCTAAACTTCACTTCTCCGGCTAGAATGACCTTAAATAGGGGCATCTGTAAGACCCCAATTTTGGGCCCTAAGATCCCTCATGGCCCATATCATATCATATCATGGCCTCAAGGATCATTGCATGCCTTAGCTTCCCTCCTAGTGGGTAGGTTGCTTTGTGAGTTTGATTCTTGATCACCAAGCATGCCTTGCATTTGTATATCTTTGCTTTTCATATGTTTACTAACCAAAAAGTACAAAAATATTGTCAGTCTAACCTTGTTGCTTGCAGTTGAAGCAATCATCAGCAATTAGGTCAAAGTCAGTCATTGGTCAGTCAAAGCAGTGGATGGTGGCCATTCTTGCAGAATTTGGGCACCATGATCAATAATCAAAAGTTCATACAACTTGGGACATCATTTGAAGTCAAGTTCTCAAGGAATTAGGGTTTGGAATTCACCAGAAGTGGTTCAATCATGCAAAACCCTAGAAAAGTCAACAGAAAGTCAAACTTGGTCAACTGTCCATTTAACCAGTGATTTCAGGATGGGATTTGATTTGAAGGAGCTCATTCATGTCCATACAAGCCTCTTATATCATGCCAAACCTCATCATGGAAGAATTTGAGGTCAAACAGAAAATTTCCAGAAATAGAAAGTTGACCTGTAATTTTAACTGCCAAAAATGGAAACTTCTTGATCTTAAACTTACATCATGATACAAGCTTCAAATGAATTTTTGCCCAACATGAAAGTTGAAGATCTTGTTCTCCAATTTCCAAAAAGTCCAAGAACTCTCAAATCCCATGTATGGTTGTCAAGATATGATCAATTCATTTTCACAGTTTCATGAACTTCAGGAGGCCATATCTCATGAACCATTTGGCCAATTTTGGTGGGGTTTTTTCCTACAAACCACATTTCATCTCCACTTTCCAAAAATATAAATTTCATGTACCAAAAATCTATGGATCAAAATGGCATTTTTGGACTTGTCTTATTTAAATTCAAGTGTGGACCAAAGTTGACTTTTTTGAATTAGGCATTTTTGCTCACTTTGGCCAATTGGGATTCATTTAAGAGGTTATTTGAAACATGTTCAAGGCCCAAACTCGGCCAGAACCATACACCTCCATGTGCATATGTTGGAAATTAGCAAATTTGCAAATGGCTTCATTTAAGTAAGACAAGTTTAGCACTTCATTAAGAAACTTAAAACAGAAGTATTTAAAGTCATTTTCTGCATTTTGCAACCCTAGCAGCAGCCTGAAAACGCACAGAAAACTCTCATTCTCTCATTTTGCATTTTTTGAAAATTTGCAATTTCTGCTCAAAGATTTCAAAAGGCCACGAGCTCTCTTGTTTGTTCCATGATCTAGCCAACATTTGAGAGCCTTTTCAAGCAACAAACCCCAGCTGGAAGATCATTTCATGTTCTGTTTTCTTCAAGCATCTTCAATGGCAAATCGAGATTTGGACTCTTCCAAGCATCACTGAGCTAAGCTTCCTCGAGTATTCATCATTTCCAACTATAATCTCCACCTGTTTGGGCTTGCATCTCCAAAACAACCACTGTTTCTCAAGTTTCTTCAAATCCAAGTAAGTTTTCGATCTCCTCTATTTCCAAAATCATGAGATGTTTTGTGTAGACCTTGCCTTGCTGAGTATTGTGGACTTTGAATCGTGTTAAATGATTGAACCATGTGTGAGAAATCTAGCTTTTAAGTTTTTTGCTCATTATTGTTCTTGCATGATTCGTGTTATTTGGCCCGATTTGATGAAAATGATGCTGGGATTCTTGATGTACATGATTTGCTGATTGGAATGGTGTACTCATTGGCCAAAACTGGAACATTTTTTTCTTCACCATCATGAACACGTTTACTGTAGCCAGAAACCCTAAAATTTTTGAAACCCAGAATTGTTTGATCTTTTGAAACGCGTTTGGCTGTTGTGTCCCGTGTTTTTGCATGAAATTGTCCTGTTGCATTCGCATGTAGCCTGTCGCCAGTTGCCACCTCACCGAGCCATGCGCACCGTTTCATTTAATTTCCACCCGAATTACCATAATGCCATTGGTCCCAATTATTTGAATTAGTTCATTTTAATTGTTCAATATTTATTTCACTTTGTTACACAATCTTACAAAAATCACAACTCACTCATTTCACATCCAAAATTCATGAAATTTTTTTCATCATGTTCATGAGAATGTCTAATATTTTATCATGATTTTTGCTGAATTTTTGGTCGGCTGGATTTTAAATGGTATTAGGTTTCTTGACATGTATGCACATTTTATACCTTTTGCCATTTCTTTTGTGAAATTGTGATGATGCATCGAATGACCCTGAATGTTTTTGTGGTTAATCTACACTCATTCATGCTTGTTTTGATGTAGAGTTCTTGAATTTATCTTGTGTGGTTGTTAAGATATGAATTTTTGAAGTAGGGTGTGACAATTTGTGTCACACCAATGATTTGCAATTTCATGATTTTTGTTGACATGCTTCCTGACCTCCAATTGATGTGAAATTTTGCATGAACCTTCGCTTATGTGTCTAGTTCACTTTTGATTTTTCCTGGAATTAATTATGGCATTTCCAAATTGTTTGAGATTTTATCCCCTGTTTGACCAAAATGTTGACTTGTGTGATACATGTTCCCATTTCCTTTGTGAAATTCTCATACCTTATTGGATGATCATGAAATTTTACATGTGCATACTAGACATCTTGAGCTTTGCATTGGTGTTGATCCCATTCATTTCTCATCTGTTTTCATTTATTTATGATTTTTTTGAAGTTGACCCATGAATGTTTGACTTCTTTGTGCATGCTTGAAATTGTTTTGACTTCCTGATTTTAATTGACCATCTTCCCATGATCCAATTGAGCTGAAATTTTATATGTAAGCCATGTTATGGATTGTGATTGACCCTAAATTATTTGATAATTTTTGGAATTGATTATGATTGCTTTTGAGCTAAGTCTTGCTGTTGACTTCTATGAGCTCTCATTTGCCATGCTTTGATTTCTTTTGTCTATAAAATGATGATGATGCATGATATGAACTTGAAACCAATTGGGATTGCTTCTTAAATGTTTGAATTTGATCTTGATTGGATATGGTTTGCTGTTTTGACTTTCTCATTTATTTTTGACCCTAGGCTTGTCCTAGTGGTCCTTTGGGCTTATGATTGAGTTCATGTTTCAGGTTAAGCTACAAATGCTTCAAAGGAACTTTTTGCAAGTTGATTAAGCTTGATTATATATCATGTGTTAACCTTTGTTTTGTAGGTGGCTTGACTCATGTGATTTGAGTCTTGTGCTTGGCACATTTGCCTGTCTGTTTTGATTGATTGGTTTCTACCTCTTTCTGATTTAAACTGTTGAACTGTGTACTGATTTGTTTGACTATTTCAGGTACCATTAGTTGCTTAAGTTCTTTGAACTTGCTTTGCTTTGCTATTTAGCAATTTGCTTTGAGGTAATTCCTTTTTCTTCATGTAGTCTGGAGACCCGGCCTGTTATTTGGCCGGGCAAACTGTCTGAAGTCCTCCTTAAGAGGCAATGCTTGTGTGTGTTTATATTTGTCCCAAGCAGGAAAAGTCCTTCAAGTAAGGCAATTGGTAGATCAAAGGGATAAGAAACCTATCCCCTACTATTCAGTGAGTCTTCTCATTGCTCCCATTACATGGTTGTAGCATTGAGATCAAAACCCAAGATCTATAGAGTCTAATGTGGAAAGAGCTCCATCTTTCTGAACTCCCACATTTTCTGATATGCTCTCCCTGATCAGGGATAAGAGCAATGAGGCATACCCCTCATCTCCTTTCATCTGCTTCACCTTAGCCCCTCAATGGCAAGGTTAAGAGCACCTTTGAACCTATTCCAGTTGGCTTCAATGCCTAACCCTTTTGTATGAGCCTCCTTGTTTGGTTATAGTGTGTGCTGATTGACTTGATTGATCACTTGCTTCATATACACATGCTTGCTTGTATGCTCTATGCATTTATCATCATTTATTGCTCATCAATACATAATCATCTCATTTGTCTTTGTGACATTATCCTTGTTGTTTGCCCATTGAGGACAATTGTAAGACCATTCATTGGCCATTGCTCCCATGATATGGAAGTGAGTATAAGACCATCACCTTGGCCACTCATCTTATCTTTGCTTGTTGCATTGTTTGTATGTGAGGATACAATTGTAAGTCCCTGCAAGTAGGCATTTGCATTCCTAGGACCATACTGTGGAGGTTAGAGTAAGCCCAGATAAATTGGCATCTGACATTCATGTTCTGCTTCTGTTTGTTTATGTGAGGTTGCAATTGTAAGTCCCTGTAAGTTGGCATTTGCTTTCCTATGATCATGTGTTGCTTCTGTTCTTGTATGTGAGGATCCATTGTAAGTCCCTGTAATGTGGCATTGGTTTTCCTATGAGCATCTGTGGAGTTAACCTAAGTCCAGATAGATTGGCAGTTGACTTCCATATTTCATCTTTGTTTTCTTTTGAGGAGATTAGTGTAAGTCCATTGAGTGGCATCTGATATCCATTTCTGTTTTAGGAGACTGGTGTAAATCCATCTATTGGTATCCGGTATCCACCTTTTATTTCTTTGTTTGAGGAGATTAGTGTAAGACCATTGAGTGGCATCTGATATCCAGTTTTATTTTAGGAGATTGGTATAAGCCCAGTGATTGGCATCCGATATCCGCTTTTATTGACTTTCTTCTTTGTTTGTTTATTATTATCCATTGCTTATTCCAAAGGACACACTTGAATCATCCCCTATATGATTTCAAGAGGTGAACCTTCTAAGAAGTTTTACAATCCATCTCCATCCATTCATCCTCATTATGTCCTAAACCTTTTCACACATCACTTTCAAACTTGACATAGATATTGTGCAAACTTCCTCATGTTTTTCAAACCAAAAACCTGGACCCAAGTCCTTGACTTTTTTCAAACTCATTTTCATAATACTTCTTTGAATCAATCTTAATCATACTTTGACTCCACTTTCATAATCACAATCAATTAATTTCACCCATTCACTTGTTTTGGCTTTGTCCATTGTTAATCTTTTCATGCATTAGCCATAGGTTTCAATTATCATTGTGGTTGATGTAAACCTCACCTTATCTTTAGTGAGTCGACAGTAAGACTTCCGTACTGAAAACAGGGCTAACCCCTCTAGTACGTCGAAGCTATCCTCGCATGGTGGATGTTGGTCTTGGTCGAGTGTTCTCCCATTGATAATGAAAAGCCTCAGTGCTTGTGTTTAAAATTGAATCCACCAACTTTTGGAAATCTTTTAGCCGAACTACGGCGTTTTGATCCTTACCTTTGATGGAAGGTACGTAGGCAGCGGGTTCATCCGTTCAAACCCAATAAAATTGTATATTCTTTTCTCATCATCCCAATCATGTTTGCACAATACTTATGTCATAACAAATAACAATTTTATACAACAAGTGTGAAAAGGGCTCCCTAGGAGTACCTAGGACGTAGTGGGTGCCTAACACCTTCCCATTGCGTAATTTACCCCTTACCTAGAATCTCTGATCTTTTTATTAGTTTTCTACGTGTAAAACTTCTTAGGCTTTTGTTCGCTTTTTAGCCAGTCCTTTGGATAAATAAAAGTGCGGTGGCGACTCGAAATTTCATTGTATTGCTTTGCTTATGGTTTAATCGATAGATCATATAGCGACGAATACACCGCTACAGGACCATAATAAGATTCCTGGAGCCCCCTGAGACCCTTGAGACTTGTATACTTAGAAAAGGAAGTCCAATTCTTAATCTTGCTTTGTGTGGGCTCCTTCTGCTAAGGAGTGATCAATATAAAATCCTGATTTCCATGTCACTAATGCAGTATGCAATGAGTATGACCTAGTATGATGCCAATGAAGTGTGAAACATAATCCCATGCTTCCAGGAAAAATTGTAGGGTAAATTTTGGGGTATTACAAGGGGCTTGTTGTTGCTGTTGTTGTTAATGTTGAGTTTGGTATTGACCTGGTTGAGGAGTGAAATTCTGGTATAGTCAGAGGTTAGATGTTCTACTCCAAGTAATGACATCTGATCTAACATTGTTACTAATACAGCAAGACAGTTATACAAATTACAATCTAGTATTGATATGCACACATTCACAGATGTCACGACATCTGCTACTATATCACCATAGAATGGAAGAACACCCAGTTCTGTCCATCTTGTACAAAGGCACAACAGAGATCAAACATAGCACTTACTTCTGTTGAGCCTGCACAGTTAGCAGCATGATGTCTCAACATTGATTTGAACATCATCTGTTACAGCATTACAGGTTTACCTTATTTTATAACAGACAAAATTATAACATGCAGAAGGTAAAACACAAGTAATTGTTAACCTAGTTCGGTGCAACATCACCTACGTCTGGGGGCATACCAAGCCAGGAAGAAGATCCACTATCAGCAGTATTAATTCAGAGTTAAATGCCATTCTTTGACCTCCTTCATGAATCCTCATATGAAAAAGTCAAATGCCATTCTTTGACCTCTCCACGTCTATCAGACCTCTCCCAAAGATATTCTGACCTTCCAAGTGAGACTTGAACTTCAAGCTACATGTTGAACAAAACTTAGATTTTCTAAGACATGAACA
Source organism: Lathyrus oleraceus (assembly GCF_024323335.1). NCBI lineage: Eukaryota > Viridiplantae > Streptophyta > Magnoliopsida > Fabales > Fabaceae > Lathyrus > Lathyrus oleraceus. Next base: position 251,085,058 of record NC_066585.1, on the reverse strand, counting down.
TGTAACATCCTTTCTATCCAGCAACTCCAAAGAACTGCAACGAGGACGACCTTTTTGAAGTATCCAATCTACAACCCTGTAGACCCTTCTATCTCAAGTTGATGTGCCACTTCACCAACTCAGAATCTGATGTTGAACCAAATGTCACAACATTGTGTTTTGACATCTAGCTGTTGAATTCAGCTCCTTCTTCTGCCACTTGAAAGAACTTCCTCCCTTCACAGAACAAGAGTTCAATGTTCTCATAGACTTGATTGTGGAACCAAGTTTGAGTAAACAACCTCCATCCTGCAGGTTTGCAGTTAAGTCATCCAAGCTCACACCTTGATGAAATCCTGCTTCTTTTCCAAAGACATCAGACACTCTGATGCATGAGTCTTCAGAAGGACCAGTTAGAAACTAACCCTTCAGCTATACCAATGATTCCACTTCCTAAAGCAAGGATGTTTCCATGATGTTAAGAGTGCTGCGACTTGTTCTTAACTTCACAGTGTGCATTAGCCAATGCACTTCCTTACTTAGATCAGAGATAAACTAATCCAAGTAACCACTATCAAGACTATGATGTCTTCTTCTTCTTGTACACACCAAGGCTGAACATTTTTCTTGCCAGGAAACCTTTTCAGAGATCATATGCTTTTGCTGCCACCAAAGAGATAGATCATAAACCAATGTATTATCCTTCTTGTGATTCTGCACAGGGTCTTGAAGAAGAGATGTTCCAACATCTTTAAGAGCATCAGTTATCTTGAGCTCCAAGGATAATCAATTAAATACTTGTACTTGGCACAAGTTGGCATTGATCTTAAATCCTTTCCCAATATTCCTTTCAGATACTTCCACCATAAGACTACTTTGAAAATACTCTTCTAGTGTCACATCTTCTGCTTGCAAGCACTTCAACAGTTTTGAAAATCTTCTCAGATTAAATTCACCCTTAGGAATGAGAGAGATGAATTCTTCCTTGCAAATGTGTCACACAACCACCAGAACCCATGTGACACAGGTCAACAGCCAACCAGACCCTAGGCTGACCAAATGTGAGGAGGTTAACCAAAACTCCCCCTCAAACTAACAATCATGGAAACTTCACACCAATATCTATGCATTGTACAGACATGTCTCAACATGACATACACCATCCCTACCAGTGGCACCTAACTCTATGAGTTATACCTATACATACTCCAATCACACCAATCAGACTTCAGCTGACCATAAGTACTAGTGAAACACAACAACACCAGTCCATAGTAGATATGCATTGCCAGAGCATACTACCTCAACCAACTTCTGAATCTTCATATTCTCACTCCTTGAAAGAACTTCCACTTCTGATCGTGGTGTTTGAATAACAAGATTCATGGTTCCAATCCTCTTAAATGGAATACCAGTCAGGTTACCCCATTATTGACTTCTATCATCCAGGGGACTTGTCTTCCAGTACACCATAGTACTTCAGGGAACAACTATCCAACCCTGATCAGTCTACAGGAATAAGGCACACAACAGGGATTGCACAATGTCACATCTCAACCAGCTCCACTTCCAGAGATCAAACTTCTAAAAGTGACCTTCTTGAGCATACACCCAGTTGACCCTACCCTTGTCAACTTAGCTCACACAGATGTCTCCGCTTCCAGGTCAGGAGTAGGTTCCAAACAAAAGTATCTCTTTGTTTGACGCCTAAAAACATCTGCTCTTCAACCAGTAAGTGCATACTTGTTGAACAACATGTTCTAACATCACATAGAACATTAGTTCCACCTGCTTGGAACAAACCCTCCTTGAAAATCTTCAAGGTCTTCATATACACTACCCAAGAGTGTAAAAGAATCAGTGATCAGGTGATTCTTACCATCCTGAAGAGAGAACGTCATGATGGGTGGACTTGAGGAGACTCAAGTATCTTTGACATCTTCAGTAGGTTATGACGAAATCTTGAATACAGCAGCCTTTCATCCACAAGAGGAGAAACTACATCAGAGTTTGAGTTTTGCCAGGTATTATGCAGCGGAAATCATAATACAAATCAACTTATGTACACACCCTTCACCAGATCAGCCTCCAAGAACATACCAGGCTTGAATATGATTCAATACTAGCACAGCTGCCCCACACATAGGCCAATTGCCAACCTCCAGAGACAGGTACACACCATTCCAGTCATGAACAGTCCATCCACCTACTTCAAGGGACCATTCAGGGGAATCACAGAACCTTCCAACGGTTCCACCATCAGTACTAACATAACCCCTTGCAAGATACCAGAAAGTATCACCCATGGATCTCATCTAGAAACAGAACAGGATGCCTGCTCTGATACCAATTGAAATTCTGGTGTAGTCAGAGGTTAGATGTTCTACTCCAAGTAATGACATCTGATCTAACATTGTTACTAATACATCAAGACAGTTATACAAATTACAATCTAGTACTGATATGCACACATTCACAGATGTCACAACATCTGCTACTATATCACCATAGAATGGAAGAACACCCAGTTCTGTCCATCTGGTACAAAGGCACAACAGAGATCAAACATAGCACTTACTTCTGTTGAGTCTGCACAGTTAACAGCATGATGTCTCAACATTGATTTGAACATCATCTGTTACAGCATTACAGGTTTACCTTATTTTATAACACACAAAATTATAACATGCAGAAGGTAAAACACAAGTAATTGTTAACCCAGTTCAGTGCAACATCACCTACGTCTGGGGGCATACCAAGCCAGGAAGAAGATCCACTATCAGCAGTATTAATTCAGAGTTAAACTCCCCCGTTTACAACTCTTCACTTAATCCCTACCCAATGCAATCTATACCTAGGAACTCCTAGATAGAAACCTCCAGTTTCCATTCATATCTTGAACTTTCTTCACAGCTTTATTCAAGAACATAATCACTCTTGCCTACAGGCTTTGAGTTACAAATACTCTCAGCTTTGAACACTGAGAAACACATGGTAACCTTCCCACAGATTGGGAGGTTTACCTCACACACACCCCTAAATTTTCATTCTAAGAGGCTTATAAAAACTAGGTTACAATAAGCTATTTATAACCTAATCACCCAACTGAATTTGGGCCTTCAGAAATCGCAGCAAACTTGTTCTTTGCTGTTACAAAACCAGCAGAAAGTTTCTGCTACAATCAAGGTCTTCAATCTCTTAGTTCCTAAAATATCTCCATATTTAGTTCCTAAAATATCTCAAGACCTCCAAAAATAATGCCACATAGGATTCTAACTAATTTCAACATATTAGTGTGCTAACAAATAGGCTATTTGTTAGGTTCCTTAATTGTAGCTTGGTTGTTGGTTTCTTGGATTTTAGCCTGAGAAAAATGCTGAAACAGAAAAACTAAACAACCTACAATTTAGCATATGCTGTCAGGAGTGAATGTCACAACATTCAGTTTGACGTCCAGAACATTAACCATATGCTAAGTCTGTTTTTCCTGAAAACAGACTATACAATTTGTTGTACTGTACAAAACCAATCTGTCCATACTTCAGTATCAGCGTACAATAATAAATGTCAAAACCTCCAATTTGACATTCACACATAGAGCCTTACATCAGGTCTGTTATCCTCTTGATAAGCAGACTGATCTGTATACTGAAATGTAGCAGAAAACCAATCTGCCTATTGTTCAGTAAATGCTGTCAATGAATGTCATAACATCCAGTTTGACATCCAGACAGTAGGCCTTATGCCAGGTCTGTTATCCTCTTGATAAACAGTCTGAAACTAAATGCTGAGTAATAGCAGAACACCCACTGTTCTATTCCTCAGTATCTGCTGACAGGGATGAATATCATAACATCCAGTTTGACATTCAATAAATCCTGTATTAGCTAAACCTGCAGTACACTACTCAGAATGTCATGACATCAGCCAAGCCATCAGAGTACAGCTAGATATTCTAACCTACAATGCAGTCAAACAGACACCTCCATAGCATGTCATGACATCAATCAAGACATTAGAATCCAGGTAGTGTTTTACCATACAATGCAGCCAATTAAACATCTACAAGGAGCGTTCCCTTTCTGGTCTTTCCAAGAGAAATTGGGATGATTCTTCCAACCCGGATTGCATGTTTTGGAATAGGGATTATTCTATTTCAAAAATTTGATTTCCTTAACTTATTGAGGAGATGCAAAACAATACACCATTTGGTGCAGACCATTACAAATCTCACAACAAATAATAGGAGCAGGTTGGACTTGTGCCACCTGTTGGCTACCTATATTCATCGCCTTCAGCTTCTTCTCAACTTCAGCAGCGATAATATCTTTAATACGGATTTTATTGGTTTCGAGCTTTAAATCGATAACCCCTTCTGGTTTACTTTTACATCTATCATACAACTCCAAGTGCTTATTAGCAGCAATAACTTCAATGATCTTCTTGATATCGGTGGTTGTTGAGAAATTAGTAGAGCCACCGACTGCGGTATCAATCAATTGTTTAGTCTTTATTTTGAGACCATTCACAAACATCTGCATCTGTTTTGTTGGATCCATATTATGAGTTGGGCAGGCTACCATGACTCTCTTGAATCTCTTGTAGGCGTCTCCCAAAGTTTCCTCGTCCTTCTACTTTAAATTCAGAATTTCATACCTCTTCCTCAGAAAAACCGACGCTGGAAAATACTCATTCAGGAAGGCTTTTTCCATCTCTTCCCAATATGTAATGCTCCCGACTGGAAGAGAATAAAACCATTCTTCGGCTTCTTCCGCTAAGGTGAATGGGAACATTCTCAACTTCTTAGCTTCTTCAGCGTGACCATCAATTTTTAGAGTGTTGCTCATGGTCAGAAACCTTTGCAAATGCTTGTTTGCATCTTCATTTACCTTTCTAGTGAAATGCTTCCTTTCTAGTTGATTAATAGTACTAGGATGTAACTGGAAATTAGCCACATTCACTGGTTGGTTGACAATTGTTAATCTGTCGGTTGGTGCATTTTCACCTCTATAGTCACCCAACTATCTATTTGGTGGCGGGGGATTCTCCCCCATTATTTCGATCTCTCTCTCTGAACCTGAATCAATGGAAGATTGTTCTTCTTCTGATTCCAGTCTTGCCAATCGAGCTTGTCTAAGTCTTGCCCGCAAAGTTCTTTCGATAATGCGTCAAAAGGAATATCAGTTGACGCCTTACCTCGCATACAAATATCAGACACAAATTAGTTGATATTAATCAAAATATATTATTAAAATAACGGAAAATAAATTTTAGTTTCAGAGCAACAAAATTTCAATTGAAATAATTTAAACTTTATATTTGGCAGTCCCCGACAATGGCGCCAAAAACACGATCGGGAAAATAGCAAGTGTACTATTTCGCCAATGTAGTAATAAGAGGGACGTTTCCTAAATACCTATCTCGAGGACTACCTAACAATGCGGATTGAACTTATTGCTGAGCTATCTTGTTTGCACCAGAATCATACAATGGAACCTGTAACCCACCAAACAAAACCACAAGCGCATAAGTGAAAAGCATTAAAAACATAGTCATAAGGAGAACCATATTGCATTTCTCTAAGAAGCAAACCAATGGATAAAACACGACATGCAATATTATCAGGGAACTTACGAGCAAAACCACATAGTCCACTCTGCAAACATGAGGAGTTAATCACCCTACAATACATTAGTAGTAACCAAATTTGCATTAATCACATGCCAGATCAAACCAATGTATCTATTGTCAAAATAATCAAGCATCAAGGAGCATCTTTCAACTCTCGCGATAGCATCCCAAATCTAAAATCAACGCAAGGAAATATGTGTCAAGAGTTGGAGTTTCAGCGAAGGTTTTCATATTGCAAATGCTTACGTCAAGTCAAACGAGTTTGTAAAGATAAAACGTGTTTTTTGAAGAAATGGTAAAAACGGATTTACTCACCACATACGACGTACCTGTTACAGCAGTAAAAATTCTTCAAAAGAGAGATTTGAAGGAATGGCCACGCAAAACAAATTTGATACCACCTGTAATGAAGGGACCACAACAAAATCTGGAAAAAAATCCATCTCCCAACAGAATGATTTGTTGGATTCTCCAGCTCACACCACATACTAACCTCGTACCATCCCTCTATATAAGAGAGCGAAATCCACTGAAAAACGGACGGGTACCAAATCTCTGCTGAAATTACCCCTTGAACCCTACACTCAAAGCTCAGTTAAAAACCTCAACTCTAATTTTCACATGGAAAACCAGAGTTTGAAGAGCTCAAATCCTTCCAAAGAATAGGAACGAGAAAGTAATATAAAGAAATATCGAAGAAGAAGGAAGAGTAGACAATACACATACCTATCTATTCGTCTCCGAAGCATCTCGAGTTGGTAAAATATTAACCCTCCATTTCTTTCTCCGTTTATGTGTGGTCTTTTTCTCCTTTTGCGTGATTTGTACATCGGTGCGTTAATGATTTTTTTATGTATTTCGTTTTGACTAAAACTCTTTTCAGAAAGAACATTGTTTAATCCTTTCTAATGCACACAACAAACTAGCACTTAAGCCTCCGTCGAGAGTAAAAAGGGTAATGTTTAGCCTTTAGAACGCGATCTAAACAACTGTTCGGTAAAAGACACCAACCAGTCGTAGTTCCCCGAACTACGGATGCTCTGATTTCCTTATTGTACCATAAGGATACGTAGGCACAAGATCGCGAGATCTTGGCGAGCACACTAATAAAAAACCTCCTTTTTCCGCATTCTGAGGTTTCCATCCATCTCTATTTTCAATATTTTTATCACTCGAATAAAACAAACAACATTTAGCTAACATTCAAATTGCAAATTAAACAAAAAGGTTCCCGTTGAGTAAAACGAACGTGAGGGGTGCTAATACCTTCCCCTTGCACAATCGACTCCCAGACTCGAATATGGTTGTGACGACCATTATTCTATTTTCTAAAGGTTTTATCGATATTTTCCTATTCCTTTATTGGGATAAGTAAAGTTCAGTGGCGACTCTGTTCGAACTATTTTTTTTTCCGCGACCATCGCGAGGAATCATATTTTTTGAGATGCGACAGTAATGGCATTGGGGCATTGATTATTACTCCTCAAGGAACGCATTTTCCATTTATAGCTAGATTGAATTTCAGGTGTACAAACAATATTGTTGAGTATGAAGCTTGCATTATGGGGCTTGAAGAGGCCATTGATCTCAGAATCAAGTATTTGGACGTCTATGGAGATTCGGCACTGGTTGTGAATCAGATCAAAGGTGATTGGGAGACGAATCAACCCGGTTTGATACCATATAGAGATTATGCGAGGAGGATTTCAACTTTCTTTACAAAGGTTGAGTTTCATCATATCCCTCGAGATGAAAACCAAATGGCAGATGGTCTTGCAATGTTGGCTTCAATGATTGTGGTGAAGTATTGGAATGAAGTTCCTAATTTGAATGTGATGCGTCTTGATAGGCCAGCTCATGTGTTTGCTGTCGAAGAAGCCAAAGATGAAAAGTTGTGGTATTTTGATATCAAGTGTTTCCTCCAAAGTCAGATTTACCCGTCTGGGCATCTTTGAAAGATAAGAAGACCTTGAGAAGATTACCCGACAATTTCTACCTGAATGGTGATGTGCTTTACAAGAGAAACTTCGATATGGTTCTGCTCAGATGCGTGGATAGACACGAAGCAGACTTACTGATGGCTGAGGTTCATGAAGGTTCCTTTGGTACTCATTCCAACGGATATGCTATGGCTAAGAAGATATTGAGAGCAAGTTACTATTGGCTGACAATGGAATCTGACTATTGCAAGTTTGTGAAGAAATGCCACAAGTGTCAAATTTTTGCAGATAAGATTCACGTTCCTCCGACACTGTTGAACGTCATTTCCTCCCCATGGCCCTTCTCCATGTGGGGAATTGATATGATTGGCATGATTGAACCCAAAGCTTCAAATGGACATCGTTTCATTTTGTGGGCAATTGATTACTTCACAAAGTCGGTTGAAGCGACATCATATGCAAATGTAACCAACCAAGTTATTGTGAGGTTTATCAAGAATCAGATTATATGTCGTTATGGTGTGCCAAGAAAGATCATTACTGATAATGGATCGAACTTGAACAATAATATGGTGGAAGCTCTTTGCAAAGACTTCAAGATTGCACATCATAATTATTCTCCCTATAGAACTAAGATGAATGGGGTTGTTGAAGCTGCGAACAAGAACATCAAGAAGATTATTCAGAAGATGGTTGTGACGATCAAGGATTGGCATGAGATGCTCCCATTTGCTTTGCATGGGTATCATACTTCCATCCGCACTTCAACAGGGGTAACCCCTTTCTCACTCGTTTATGGCATAGAAGTTGTGTTCCTAGTAGAGGTGGAGATCACATCATTGCATGTCTGGATGGAAGCCAAGTTGACTGAGGCTGAATGGTGTTAGACCAGATTTGACCAGCTGAATTTGATATTATAAAAGAGATTGACTGCCATGTGCCATGGTCAGTTATATCAACAAAGAATGAAGAAAGCTTTTGACAAGAAGGTCATACCTCGTGTGTTTAGAGAAGGTGTACTTATGCTCAAGAAGATTCTATCCTTCAAGCCAGATTCTAGGGGAAAATGGACTCCTAATTATAAAGGCCCATCTGTTGTTAAGAGAGCCTTTTCAGGCGGTGCTTTGATTCTTACAACTATGGATGATGAAAAGTTCACTCGTCCTGTGAACGCAGATGCAGTCAAGAAATACTTCTCCTAAAAAGAAAAGAACAACTTGCTAAGTTGAAAACCTGAAAGGGCGGCTTAGGCAAAAATGAGTGTCTCGGTGGATTGAAACCCGAAAGGGCGATCCAGGAAAAAATTAGAGACATAAAAACAGAAAGAATTATCCAGATAAATTAAGTACCCCACCTTGGGGTAATTTATGCAAAAATTAGGGATTATGGCCAGTAACTGCAGGGTACTGATCTTCAGTTTTGAAGACTTTCTTGAGCAAATTAGTCAATTTTGATTCACCATCCCCGACGAAGTCGCCTAGAGCACAGTGGACATCAAAAGTTAATAGAAGGATTAGTGATCATTGTATTTAATGTAGCCATTTTCCATGTAAATTACCATTTTTCAACTTTTGTAAAGATCTATGGAGTCTTGTCATTTATAAACTACCAGCCCATTAAATAAAGTTGAGCTTTTTATCCAATTGTTTTTACTCTTGTTTAATTCAGCCAAATAGATTTAAACTTTATTATGATCATTTTTGAAATTAAATTTTAATCAAAATCATATTTTCTTAAATATATAAAAACAGTTACTTTAAGCAATCAATATCATTTAAAGGAATATCAACAGCGGTTTGAAGAGCGGTAAGCCCTAAATGCGGAGCAGTACTGGTTCTCCCCAAGAAGTGGGTGTGATCCCCATTTCATCCCTGATAGCATTTCATTAAACGAGTTATGTTGGTTTCCCCAACCTAGTTTGTTGGCCTCCCTTGAGTTGTAGGCGTGTTATTTCGGCAGTTTGTACAACTTCGACAGAATTTTGTTTCTCCGTAAGTCATTAGAATTACTCCTGATTTTGAGCAGCTATTGTGCTTGTCCCTTGCAAGGTTATCTCCCATTTGATATGGTGTTTACCTAAAATTCTCGCAGAGTTTGTAGCAGTTTCCTCAAAAGATCCTCTCCTTGTGCTTTATCCAGCCAGGATTGAGCCTTTGAGACGTTTGTTCGTTTCTCTCCAGCAGTTGTTTCCCTCTTGTGAGGATTGGCTAGGGGTTGTATCGATGATTCAAACTAGTGACATTGTATCCTTTGTGATTGTTTTGTCAGCATAATCATCATATACATATACATATACATATACATATACACTCATATAATTTCATTATTGCATTGTTGCACTTTGTGATTCATGGTTCATTTTGATCCTCTGCTATGGCGATATACTTTTTCCCCATGCAAATTTGGTTTGTCTGTCCACTTTCAATTGTAGAGTGTTAGCCCATTAAGCAGGAAGACTTTAACCTTTCTCTTTCCCCACTGAGTTATTTCCTCATGGATGATTATTATTTCAGTTTCCTCCCCATTTGATTATCTGGATGGAACCACTCCTCTGAGAGCCTATTGCCCAGTAACTAGTAATATTCTTCTCATGTTTGTCACTTTTGCCCAATACCTGACAAAGGTAACCTTGTTTTCCCAGCGGATTCGTTTCCACATCTCCCAGGAATTATATCCTTGATATGTCCATTCTAACCGATGACAGATATTTTTCTCCCTTGTTTGAGTCTATCCTTGATATGTTCACCCTAACCGGTGACGGATATTCTCTCCTTTTGGTATTCTACCTAGTAACCCATAGTTGTAATCCCTATTTTGTTCCCCAGGAAGTATATCCTTTATATGTTCATCCTAACCGATGACGAATATTTTCTTCCCTTGTTTGAGTTTATCCTTGATATGTTCATCCTAACCAGTGACAAATATTCTCTCCTTTTGGTATTCTACCCGGTAACCGGTAGTTGTAATCCCTATTTTGTTCCCTAGAGAGTTAATCCTTGATATGTTCATCTTAATCGGTGACAAATTTCCTTCTCTTTGCGGTCTTCTGTCCAGTAACCGGTAGTTGTAAATCCTGTTTTTTCCCCTTCGCAGAGTTTATCCTTGATATGTTCGTCCTAACCAATGACAGATATTCTTTTGTCGGTATTCTATACAGTAACTAATAGATGTAATTCCTATTTCTCCCCTTTGAGTCTATCCTTGATATGCTCATCCTAACCGATGACGAATATTCTCTTTTTGACATGCTATCTAGTATTTGATAGATGTAATTCCCACTTTTTTAGGAAGTTTATCCTTGATATGTTCATCCTAACCGATGACAGATACCCTTCCTAAATTCCCCAGGAAAGTCTATCCTTGATATGTTCATCCTAACCGATGATGGATTTTCTTTCCTTTGAGTCTATCCTTGATATGTTCACTTTGACCAGTGATAAATATTCTCTCTCTTTGGTCTTCTGCCCAGTAGCCAGTAGTTATAAATCCTATTTTTGTGGCTTTTCCCCATTAGTTTATTCTTACCCAGTAACTGGTAACGAATACACCTCCTAGTTGCCCTCAGCGAGTCATCCTTGATATGTTACCATAACCGATAACGGATGTCCTCCCTATCAGACCTTGTTATTCCCTTACCCAGTAACCGATAATGAATAATATATTTCTTCTCCTCCTGTGTTGAAGAACGTTTCTTCCCCAGTTGAGATTGAGTACGTATTTCCTCAGTGAAATCGCTGTTTCTGTTTGGTTTGAGCATTTCGGCTTTGTTCTGATTTACCTGTTTTCCCTACATATGTTCCTTTTGTTCCCTGACTGAGTCGTCCATGGATTTATTTTCATGGAATCCCTCGAGTCCCCCAATTGTTTTTAAGTCGTAGCCTGGCCTACATACAACCATTTGTATCCCTCCAGAGTCTTTGTCTCCCAAGTGAGTTTTCCTTACGGAGTGCATTACACTCCTGTGGACTTCCGGTCTCTAGATTCTTTTCTTTGTGGCAATATTTCCCCACAAAGATTATTTCAACATTTCATATCATATGCATCAAGAGGTATCTTAGGGACCAAAATTTGTTTCTATATGTTGTTATTTAAGCCCATTCTACTGAGTCAATGCGAAGATTTTAACCTTCATCTCCTCATCTAGAAGGTCCTTAAATAGGGGCATCTGTAAGACCCCAATTTTAACCCTAAGATCCCTCATGCTATCTCATCATATGCATTGGCATTGAGATCACATCTTGGCATCCTCCTTACCCCTCATTCATTGGGTTTGCATTGGGAGAGACCACCAAGCACCATTTGATTGTATCATACTTTGTACTTTATCACTTTTACTAACCAAAATACCAAAAAATATGTCTTTGTATAAACTAACTGTTTTGTAGGTAGGGCACATGCTCACCTTTGATCTAATAAGCTCATATCTAGGGTTTAAGACCCTTAGCGTAAGGAGTTCAATCAAGAATTGGTTTACTATGGCTCTAAGCATCACATGTGAACCCCCATGATCTTCACATGTTATTTTAATCAAGAATTCATCAAGAGTTTAGAGTTGGTTTGCCTTGGAAACACTAATTCATCTAGGTATCTTGTGTAACTTCTTCACCAATTGATGAAATATTTCAAGGGATACTTCAAATTTCATCATCTTATGCATATATGATCCTCCATGAGTCCCAAAAGTCAAGATAATATCAAGCTAGCAAGTTGGTTCATGGTGGTTGACCAGAGGAATTCACCTGATTAGAACTGGGGTTCCCTAGACCCTATGTCCTACAATTTTTGTCATATGAAAATTATTTTAAGATATAAGTTACTCTAAATGATATTCCAAACAACTTGAATGTTGAGATCATGCGCTAGTTTTGCTTGTAAAGTCATTTTTTATGGTGAAAGATTATAGGTCATTTAGTCTAAACCCTAATTTGGAGGTCAACTTCCCAAGGCCACAACATGCTCAATATTTATGAGGTGAAATCTATTCAAGTTGCACAATCAAATTCAAGGTGTCTAATTCAACTTTTATGTTTGGAGGAAGAGAAAATTCAACTTTTATATGTATGTGATATGAGGAGACATTATAGGTCATTTTGGACGAATGCCATTGAACAAGTTATTTTCCTCAACTTCAAAAATGCATAACCACAAGAGTCAAACTCAAATAAACCTTGACCAGGGCCTAACCACAAGAGTCAAACTCAAATAAGTCATCACAATTAGTCAACACAATTAATTTATTCAAATTAAAAAGACTAAAATAATACATTTAAATTAAATATAGTTTGTCAAATTCCTAAAACCTCATCAAAACACCAAAGAAATGGCCATGAGATTTATCATAGGTCAAACAAGGTTAAAGGACCTTGGAGAAAAATTTCAGAATTTTTAAAGACTTAAAAGTATTTTTAAACAATTAAAAACAAATACAAAATCAATTAAATCATGAAAAATATTAAATAATGATCCAAAAAGTAATTTTAATTCAAAATATGAAAGAGAAAATTATTTGAAATTTTTTGGTGAAACTGTCATATTTTTTGGATCAATATTAAAATTAATATGAATTAATGGAAATAAAAGGAATAAAAGAAAATAAAAAATATCTAAAAACCGTGAGCCACTTGATCTCCCTCATTAATTGAGGTGGCAGACAAATGGATGGAAACACGCGTTCCATGATGGAACGCACTCAACGCGCTGCAGGGATGGTATGCGAAACCAAGGCACGAGATTAAAACATTTGAAAAGGATCCTGTGGTATGGAGAGATGCCAACACATCACCGGAGCTGTAACTCTGGTCTTCTTCTCCGGTGAACCTCACTGGACTGGTCCACCCTCAACCATCACAAAAATAAAAAAGTAGGACATGATCTGAAAGAAAAAATGGCGTAGAGCACGAATCCGACCTCAATTTCAACTAACTCCGAATATATAAAAAGATACGAGGAGTTGAATTTTGAGGTGTGTCAACTGAGTTGCTTTGATTTGACCTCTAAGCAACTCAATCTTCTCGCCTACATTGGTAGGACTTCAAACAACCAAAGATCCAAGAGAATTGAGTAGAGTTGAGTGAGAATCAAAGAGATGAAGTTTTCTGAAAATTACCTTCAATGCTATGCAGAACTTGAGATTGCTTGCTACAAACACGATCTGATCACACTTGAGAAGCTAGCAGGAAGTGATTGGAGAGGTTACAAGGCTGTAGATCCTGGACTTATTGAATCTCCAACAGTTGAGATTCAAACTCAAATTTCAAATTGAAATTTCTCAGGTTTTCTAAGTGTCAAGCCATATACTTCAATATTCCACCTTGCTTAACTTTTTATGTGAGCTTCAAATGAGAAAAGTGTCTTCATCAAAGTTGTATATATTTCAAATACCTTCAAAATGGTCACTAATTTCATGTCATTCGGATTTATAATGATAGAGGTATGCATTTTTGAAGTTTGGAAAAATCACTTGTTCAATGGTATAGGTCAAAAATGACCTATAATGTAACCTCATATCACATGCCCATAAAAGTTGAATTAGCTCTCACTCCAAACATAAAAGTTGAAGTAGACATCTTGGATTTGATTGTGAAACTTTGAAATATTTAATCTCATAAAAATTGAGAAAGTTATGTCCTTGGGAAGTTGACTTTCAAATTAGGAGACAAAATGACCTATAATGTTTCAACATAGAAAATGATTTTCCAAGTAAAACTAGATCTAGGTATCAACATAAAAGTTGTTTGGAATGTCATTTAGAGTAACTTTTATCTTGGAAGCATTTTCATATGGTGAAACTTGTATGAGATAGGGTCTAGGAAGACCCAATTTTGATCAAATGAATTCATCTGGCCAACCACCATCAACAAACTTGCTAACCTTCAATTCTCTTGACTTCATAGGCTCATGGTAGATCATATATGCATAAGATGATGAATTTTGAAGTTTCCCTTGAGGAATTTGATTAATTGGTGAGATAGCTTGTTGGAGAAGTCACTCAAGATACCCAGTCAAACTAGGGTTTCCAAGGCAAATCACTTTCAAACTCTTGAAGAACACTTGATCAATATATCATGTAGGAATCAATGGAACTCATATATGATGCTCATAACCATTCTTGGATCAATTCATGGTTGTGCTCTTTGTCATGAGGGCCTCAAACCCTAGATATGAACTTGATAAATCAATGGGATCATTCCTTACCTACAAAAGAGTTAGGCAAATGCAAAGACATATTTTTGGTATTTTGGTTAGTAAAATGATGATATACAAGTATGATACAATCACATGGTGCTTCGTGATCTCTCTCAAAACAAACCCAATGAAAGAGGGGTAAGGATAATGCCAAGGTATGATCCCAATGCTAATGCTTATGATGAAATTGCATGAGGGATCTTAGGGTCAAAATTGGGGTCGTACAGGGAAAAGTGAACATTGTTGGGCATTTCAAATTAAACATTAATAAAGTTTAATTCTATTCATCCACATCTATGATGTTTTGTTTTTACTTTTTGCTTTATTCTAAAAATGGTAATCATAAAAAACATAAATAAAACAATATAATTGTACATCTGCATAATATTTGGTCACAAATTCACCTCTCTAAAATCAAACTATCAAATCATTATGCAGGTTGGTTTCTAACCCCATTGAATACAATGATCCTTCTCTTTCTCCAAATTTTGAATTCCCTGTGTTTGAGTCCGAGGAGGAAAGTGATGAAGGGGTAAGTGATGAATTGTCTCGTCTTCTTGAGCATGAAGGAAAAGCCATTCGGTCATTCGAAAAGCAGATTGAGTTAGTCAACTTGGGTTCCGAGGATGATGTGAAGGAAGTCAAGATTAGGGCTCGATTGTGTCCATAGGTTAAGAAGGGGTTGATTGATCTTCTCTGAAAGTATTCAGATGTGTTTCCCTGGTCCTATCAAGACATGCCTGGGTTGGATTCTGAGATAGTGGAACATAGATTGTCGTTGAAGCCAGAATGCCCTCAAGTCAAGCAGAAGTTGAGAAGAACGCATCCTAATATGGCAATTAAGATCAAAGAAGAAGTGCAGAAGTAGATTGATGTCGGTTTCCTTGTGACCACTGAGTATCCGCAATGGGTGGCCAATATTGTGCCTATTCCGAAGAAGGATGGAAAAGTCTGCATGTGTGTCGATTATAGAGATTTGAGTAAAGTCAGTCTGAAAGATGATTTCCCTCTGATATGTTGGTAGACAATACCGCTAAATTCAAAGTCTTTTTGTTTATGGAAGGATTTTCTAGATATAATCAGATCAAGTTGGCACCCGAAGATATGGAGAAAACCACATTCATTGCTCCTTGGGGAACATTCTGTTATAGAGTGATGCCTTTTGGTTTGAAGAAAGTTGGTGCAACTTACCAAAGAGCAATGACTACTCTTTTTCATGATATGATGCATAAAGAGATTGAAGTCTATGTTGATGATATGATTGCTAAATCAATTGATGAAGAGGAACATGTTGAGCATTTATTGAAGCTATTCCAGCGTTTGAGGAAGTATAAACTCCGCTTGAATCCTAATAAGTGTACTTTTGGTGTCCGTTCTGGTAAGTTGTTGGGCTTTATTGTCAGCGAGAAGGGTATTGAAGTTGATCCCGCCAAGGGCAAAGCAATACAAGAGATGCATGTGCCCAAAACTGAGAAGCAAGTCAGAGGTTTTCTCGGTCGCTTGAATTATATCTCAAGTTTCATTTCACACATGACTGCCACATGTGCGCTTATATTCAAGGTTTTTCGGAAAGATCAATCTTGTGATTGGACCGAAGATTGCCATAAAGCTTTTGACAGTATCAAAGAGTATCTGCTTGAGCCTCCGATTCTGTCTCCACCTGTTGAAGGAAGACCATTGATCATGTATTTGACTGTGCTTGAAGATAGTATGGGTCGTGTTCTTGGTCAGTAAGATGAGACTGGAAAGAAAGAATTTTCAATTTACTACCTCAGTAAGAAGTTCACTGATTGTGAGACTCGGTGTTGTATGCTTGAGAAGACTTGTTGCGCATTGGCTTAGGCTACTAAGCGTCTGTGTTAGTATATGTTGAATCATACCACTTGGTTGATATGCAAAATGGATCCAATCAAGTATATATTTGAGAAACCTGCTTTAACTTGGAGGATTGCCCGTTGGCAGATGTTGTTATCAGAGTATGATATTGAATACCAATCTCAAAAAGCTATTAAGGGTAGTGTCTTGGCTAACCATTTGGCTCACCAAATGATTGAAGATTACCAGTCAGTGCAGTATGATTTTCCAGATGAAGAGACCTTGTACTTGAAAATGAAAGATTATGATGAACCATTGCTTGAAGAAATGCCAGAGCCTGGTTCCCGTTGGGGCACGGTATTTGATAGAGATTAATAATCAGTATGGTAATGGCATTGGGGCAGTAATCATTACTCCTCAAGGCACACACTTTCCATTTACAGCTAGATTGACTTTCAAGTGTACAAACAATATGGCAGAATATGAAGCTTGCATTAGGGGGCTCGAAGAGGCCATTGATCTCAGAATCAAGCATTTAGATGTCTTTGGATATTTAGCTTTGGTGGTGAATCAGATCAAAGGTGAATGGGAGATGGATCAACTCGGTTTGGTACCGTATTGATATTATGCGAGGAGGATTTCAACTTTCTTTACCAAGGTTGAGTTTCATCATATCCCTCGAGATGAAAACCGGATGACAGATGCTCTTGCAACATTGTCATCAATGATTGTAGTAAAGTTCATGCCCCTCCGACACTGTTGAATGTCATTTCCTCCCCATGGCCCTTCTCCATGTGGGGAATTGATATGATCGGCATGATTGAGCCCAAAGCTTCGAATGGACATCGTTTCATTTTGGTGGAAATTGATTACTTCACAAAATGGGTTGAAGAGGTATCATATGTGAATGTGACCAAGCAAGTCATTGTAAGGTTTATCAAGAATCAGATTATATGCCGTTATGATGTGCCAAGCAAGATCATTACTGATAATGGATCAAAGTTGAATAATAATATGCTGGAAGATCTTTGCAAAGACTTCAAGATTGCACATCATAATTCTTCTCCCTACAGATCCAAGATGAATGAGGTTGTTGAAGCTGCAAACAAGAATATAAAGAAAATTATTCAGAAGATGGTTGTGACATATAATGATTGGCATGAGATGCTCCCATTTGCTTTGCATGGGTATCGTACATCCATCCGCACTTCAACAGGGGAAACCCCTTTCTCACTTGTTTATGACATGGAAGCAGTACTCCCCGTAGAGGTTGAGATCCCTTCATTACGTGTGCTCATGGAAGCCAAGTTGACTAAGGCTGAATGGTGTCAGACCAGGTATGACCAGCTGAATTTGATTGAACAGAAGAGGTTAACTGCCATGTGTCATGGTCAGTTGTATCAGCAGAGAATGAAGAAAGCTTTTGATAGGAAGGTCAGACCTTGCGTATTCAGAGAAGGTGACCTTGTGCTCAAGAAGATCCTATCTTTCAAGCATGATTCTAGGGGCAAATGGACTCCTAATTATGAAGGCCCATATGTTGTTAAGAGAGCCTTCTCAGGCGGTGCTTTGATTCTTACAACTATGGATGGTGAAGAGTTCACTCGTCCTATGAATGCAGATGCTGTCAAGAAATACTTCTCCTAAAAAAGAAAAGAACAACTCGCTAAGTTGAAAAATCGAAAGGGCAACTTAGGCAAAAATGAGTGTCTCGGTGGATTGAAAACCTGAAAGGGCGATCCAGGCAAAAGTTAGAGACATAAAACAGAAAAGAATTATCCCGATAAATTGAGTACCCCATCTTGGGGAAATTTATGCAAAAATTAGGGATTATAGCAAGTAACTGCATCCTACTGATCTTCAGATTTGAAGACTTTGTTGAGAACAACGGTCGACAGTGATCAATTGTCCCCGGTAGCGGCTAAGAGCACAGTGGATATCAAGAGTTGGTGGAAGGATTAGTGATCATTTGTATTCAATGTAAGCATTTTCCATGAAAATTACCATTTTCAACTTTGTAAAGATCTCTGGAGTCTTGTCATTTACAGACTACCATTCTATTAAATAAAGTTGAGCTTTTGTCCAATTGTTTCTACTCTTATTTATTTCAGCCAAGAAGTTTTAAATTTTATTATGATCATTTTTGAAAATTAAAGTTTTAATCAAAATACGTTTTCTTAAACATATAAAAGCAGTAATTTTAAATAATCGATTTCATTTATAAAGAATATCAACAGTGGTTCGAAAGCAGTAAGCCCTAAGTGTGGAGCAGTATTGGTTCTCCCCAAGCAGTAGGGGCATTTTCTCTTTCATCCCTGATAGCATTGTTCATTAACTCGGTGTTTGTTGATTTCTCTAGACGGTTATTGTTCGCTATTCCCCAGTAAAGTAGTCAGCCAAGTTGGTTAATTAATGTCATGCTGAGTATTTGTTCCCCAGCTGAGTAGCGACATTTCGTTACGACAATTTGCGTAATTTGGACAGAACGTTGGTTTCCCCGTCAGCCGCCATCAGATTTTCTCCCAGTCGGAGTTTCCTCCTGGTTCCTGAGAAGCTATTTATGAAATTCTTGTATCAGATATGAGATGTCGAAGGTAATGTCACGACATTATATCTGAACAATAAATAAAATATAACATGCTAAAAACAAAGAAACAATTGAACAAGCGACACAAGCAATTGTTAACCCAGTTCAGTGCAAACTCACCTACGTCTGAGGGCTACCAAGCCAGGAAGGAAATCCACTAAACAAAATTAGTTCAAAGAATCTTAGTAAACAACTTCAAGTTACAGTCTTTTCACCTAATCTCTACCCGTGTGACTTCTATCTAAGGACTCTTAGATATGAAACCCTACTCACTCCCCCTCAATCACAGCAGTGATATAAAAACAAATACAAAAGAAAGAAGACACACTTCAAGGACACATACTTGATCTTGCTTAAAAGCTTCAACCAAGTAAACAAACACTCGTGCTTCAAAGCTTATAGTGGACAAAATACAATACAAAAGTTAGTCCAATTCATACATCAATAAGATGAATGAATGGCTTACAATACACAAGCTTACACAAGGCTAAAACCCAAAAACTCTCTCTCTTTATCGTTCGTCTCTTGTGTGTATAAACCAGGTTTTACATGGCCTTTAAATAGAATCTTTTTGAATTGGCCTGGGCAGCATAAAACCCTAATTCTATTTTCCTTGCGTATCTCCTAAGAAATAGAAGCTAATCACCCCTTATTGGAAAATAGATCATTCTGGTTTTAAATCAAATTACTCCTTGAATAGCGCATTCAATCTCCACATAAGCACACACAGATTTGCATGAAAAGCGCAATATCAAGATACATAACATTCAGACTGAATGTTCTTTATACACATGTCTTAACATCCTACAAGAAGCTGATATCACATGTCAAGACAACACACGTGACAACTTGTGATAACTCTAACTTTTACCAAAATTGATGCCATCACAAAGAACCAACAAACTCCCCCTTTGGAAAATTTTGGCTAAAACATACATTAGATCATACGTTCACAAGAAATCAATCAAAGTATCAGTTCAGCAGCAGAAGTAAACATACACACATTACTAGCAAAAATAGAGACTAGTAAACACACATGTGCTTGTGCTCATAACACACCACCTCCCCCTTCAACTAGTCCACGCCAAGCACCAATCTGCTTCACACAAACAAAACACTTCTCCCTCTTTGTATCAAACATAATCTCAAACATCATCTATAGTTATAGCTATAGCTACCTCTCCCCCTTTTTAGCCAAAAGAGACCAAAGAGACAAAATAAATGTCTATTCAGTCATAAACCAAAAATGTCAAAAGTTAAGGGTTACAAAACCAAGTACATATTCAGCTGTAAGCAAGCTGAGATACAAACAAACAAAACAGCAAAACAGAATTGCCAAAATCAAGAAAATCCATCACAACAATAAAAACCATCAAATCAAGGGGCCAAATTCAAAAGAGCTAATCAGAGGAGCTTGAGCTTGCATCTTCATCAGCATCAGAAACAAAATTTTCACTTGTCTCATCATTATTTGCAGACCTCTCACTAGAGTTGTGGGCTTCAGCTTCCTTAGCATGTTCAATATTCTCACCTTCATCTTGCTCCAAGCTTGCAGTCAATGCTTCCAACGATTGTTTCCTAGTTGTTGCTACCCTTATCCCTTCACCCAGCTCTTTACAAGTCTCCTTCAGCTCAGCAATAGTTCCAATTTTGAGGCTGGCTTTTTCATGGCAGATGTCATGACAATGTCTTCTACATGATTGCCTTCAAACAGTTTATAGTGCACTGACAAAGTAGGTTTTCTTCTACTTGGTAAGTCATTAGAACTCAGAATACCAGGTGTTGATTCAGGATAATCCCACAAATCATATAGGGAAAGGCAATAGGCAGCTTAACTGCATTAGTAGATGCATGCTTGATAATTTGTTCAAACATAAATCTACCATAGTCAAAATTCACTTTGGTTCCAATAGCAAAAATAAATCTTCCAAGGGTATTAGCAATTGTGGAAATATGGTTGGTAGGCACCCAATTTGCAGCTCATATTTTATGTAATATAGCATACTTGACAATTAACTTCCCAACAGGAAGATGCTTCTTAATAGGCCATCCTTTCACCTGCCTTGCTGTAATTTCTCTACAGACCTCATTGTCCGTAGCTTCCAGTTCACCTGCACCCTCAACTCTTCTTCCCAGAAAATTGTTAATAACAGTGGGAGAGAATGTGATAGACTTACCTCTCACAAAGACTTTTGCAAAATTCCTAGTTGTTCTTATCAGCAATATCCTCAGGAATGTTAACAATGAATTCCTTAACTAAACTCTCATAGCACTGAGAGAACCCAGCCACAGTCTTCATCAACCCAACAGTCTTTATCAGGTCCATGACCTCCTTGACTTAAACATCATCTTTTCCTAACTCTCTTTCCACAGCCACCCTTCTTTGAATCACAAATTTCCATTTGGCAGCTCCATCCTTAAGATGGAAAGAAATATTATCTAAATGCACAACAACAACTTTCACAGGGGACTTCCTCACAGTGGTCTTCTTCACAGGAGAGATGTCAGGGACATCTTCCTCAACATCCTCTTCAGATTCAGAATCTTCTCTAACCTTCCTCTTCTTCACTTCAACCTTGCTCCAAGATTTTAAGGGACCAATACCAGTAGTCTTCTTAGTTTTTCTAGCTGACATAAGCTCAGCTACAGATCTTCCTTTCCGAGTCTTCATACGCTTAGCCACATTAGGCTTTAAGTGATGAAGTAAACTATCCTCTTGATCATCAGACCTATAATCCTCTAGGTCAGTCACATCGTTTGCAACATCATGCTTCTCAAAATGGGAAGCATTGGCAGTTTTAGATGCCACAAATTTTCCTTTTCCAAACACAGTTTGCCCTAGAGAGCACAAACCTTCAGCAGCCATGTCCTTCTTAGACCTGGAGGAATCATCATCCTTCTCACTATGATGTTCATCCTCGGGAGAGGGGTACTTTTTAGACAGAGGAGTAGAGACTCCCTTCACAGAATGTCCTTCATTAAGGATTCTAGTGACTAGGTTTCTTATGACACGATCAGTGTGGTGTATATCATCCTTAGAGTTAATGGCATGAGTTGAGACAAAAGGGATACTAGAGATGTTACCTTGATTGGGGCATGCAGAAGCTGAGGCATCCATGGGATGGTTTAAATCAAGGGCCTCGCAGGGAATAACTGATAGAGAAACCACATCCGAAATCTCATCATCGTGAAAGTCCATGGAAGGAGTGCTAACCTTTTGAGTAGACTTAGTAGTTTTTGAAGCAGAAGTAGTTTGATGTTGTGACATCTTGAAGTTTTTGGGGGGAAAAATGTTGTTGCGCTAGCAGAGGAGTGTGAGGAAGGAGCAGGAAGATGGAAGAGTTGGAGTAGGTAGTGAGGTTGCGGGGGTAGCGTGTGAAAACGTAATAAATGGTATTTCCAAAACTAGGTGATGATTTACCATAATGGGGGAGCTTTATTTTAGCCACGTAGACACTACTTTGCTTACTTTTCCCACTCCATATTAATTGCTACAAGTCTTCATAAATGCAAAGCCCTAATTTTCCTCTCAGGACTTCAAACTGATTTGCATCCAATACGTGTGTAAAAATATCAGCTAACTGGATCTCAGTAGCAACATGCTCTAAGGCTACAATCTTATCCTCTGTGAGTTCTCTAATAAAATGGTGACGGATATCAATATGTTTTGTCCTGCTGTGCTGAATAGGATTCTTAGAAATGTTTATAGCACTCAGGTTGTCACAGTACAATGTCATGACATCTGGCAGGACATTGTATTCAGTCACCATTTGTTTCATCCATACCAGTTGAGAACAACTACTTCCAGCTGCTATGTATTCAGCTTCAGTAGTAGACAGAGACACACAATTTTGCTTCTTACTAAACCATGATATTAAATTGTTCCCCAGGAAGAAGCATCCTCCTGATGTGCTTTTCCTATCATCGGCACTTCCAGCCTGTAGTGGGAAATTCATGATCATCAAGCTATTGATAAGCTAGAGATCAATTAACAAGAGTCGCCACCAGGCTTCTATTGTTTCCAAGGGAAAAGGGAAAAAGTATGAACAAAACCCAAATAGTAAGAAGTTTTCAAATAAAAACTAATAAAAGTCCGAGATCACAGGTAAGGTGGTTGGTTACACAGAGGGAAGGTGTTAGCACCCAAAGTGTCCTAGGTACTCCTAGGGAGCCCTTTTTGTGTGCATGTGTATTTTTGTACAAAGTGATGTTTACAAACAAATAGAATGGGGGGATGAGAAAAGAATTGATTAATTATATTTTTTTGTTTGACAAGACCTTAAGTCTTACGCCTACGTACCAACATATAAATGAGGGATCAAAACCTCATAGTTCGTACTAGAAATTTCAAAGTGAGTATGTTGGTTTTAACAAAAATTTAAGTTTGAAAGGCACAAAGGCCCAAAATGGTTTGAATGCGTTAGTTCTTTTTGGATTTTTGAAAGTTTAAGTCAAGCGTAGTTAAGTTCATTTACACGTTTGATTTAAGGAAAGAAGTTTGAAAATGCAATGGCATAAGGCCAAAGTTTCTACCTTTTGCAAAAGTGGTCAAAGTTTAGAACAAAAAGTAGTTCACACAAAGATGATTTTGAAAATGGAGGGAGATTTTGAAATTAAAGAAATGGGGAGAAGATGAAGAGACTACTCTATATACAAGAATTTAAGAGTTTAAAGTTGAAAAGATCTGACCAAATGGGAGCAATCCAATAGACAAGTATGTCAATAGAAACCCGGAATTCCCTTGGACTTTTTTAGAATCAAGCAATACACAAATTCACATTTATATCAATCTTGCAGAGCAAAGGCATCAAATAAAGATGGCCTCATCCAAGCTTATCCACTTCAATGATCTTCTTCAAAATAGGCTATGAAGCAGATGAATTCCACAAGTCACAGGCTCAATATAACAGCTTGATGATCAATGTTGCAGATGCATCTGGAGAGGTGTAGAATGATGTATCAGATGAATTCAAATTGCAAGTTCTTGGTTCTTTAACAAATTGGCATTGGCCAAGTCCATTAGCAAAGGAATGTTGCCTAAGTTCTAAGTCCAATTGGGCAAGCTCAAACCAACAGTCCACTCAAATGTCTTTTAGGGTTTTGTTATTATTATGTGCATTAATGGTCAAAGACCAATCAAACAAACAAAGCAACAAAGTATATCACACAATATGTGTAAGAATAAAGTTGGTTCTACAATATATTTCTAAGATTTTGATGATAACAAAGGATGAAACCCAAAATGGCACCCTAACGAGATTTTCTTCTTAGTGTGCAGGACTCTGAACATTTACGCAGGAGTCTGACCATACATCATATACAAACTTATGTTAGATATAAAGTATTAGATGATCATACGCCACTCAGAAAGGAATACGTCCAGAACTCTCTGATTCTGATCAAAGAGAGACAGCAAGAAGTCAAAAGCTCCAACAAGACTACTGGATTTAGACTCTGATACTTAAAAAGTCTAGAGCACTGAGAAACTCTGATGAAGTCATACTTGTAAGACCCTAATTTTGACCCCTAAGATCCCTCATGACATCATATCATTGCTCATTGCATTGCCTCAAGGATCATAGCATCTTGGTTCCTTACCCTAGGGTTGGGACTTGTTTGAGTTGGTTTGAGACCACCAAGCATGCTTGTATTGTATATTATTTCTTTTCTTATTTTGATTACTAACCAAAAGCACAAAAATATGTCACTAACATCTTGTGTTCTAAAGCATAAGCAGTCATGTGATCCAAGGCTCCTGGGAGGCTCTTATGCTCATTGAAATGACCAGATGAAGATGAAAGCAAGCATTAAAATGGTTCCCAAAGCTCTCAATCATTATATATGTCTCCCAAGTATCTCAATTTGCCAATTTTATCAAGATAAACCAAAGGGCTTGAGGCTTGTTTCCCAAGGAAACCCTAATTCAACTATGCATTGATTGTGCCTTGCTCATGAAGCAACCTCAACCTATGATCAAATTCAATCAAGGGAAGTTCTTTCATTCATCATTTTATGCATATATGAGCTTATGTGGGTATCTTCAATCATTCATCCATCAAGATTGGAAGTTTGGACTTGAGAAGTTGACCAGTCAAGTCATCTGACCAAATTGAAATCCATTGAGACCTAACGTTCGATGTGTTTAACAAATGAAGATGACCTAAAGAAAAACATTGTTTTTAAGAACCATATGAACAACTTTCATGTTCATCAAAATTCATTTGAAACTTTTAAGGTCATCATTCATTTCAAAACATTATAGGTCATTTTGACTAAAACCCTAATTTTGGGTCAATTTCCTAAGGGCCTAACTTCTTCATTTTTTATGATTTTGAGGTGAGACCAATTGCATTGAAAAAATTCATGTGATAATACAAAAAGAAACACATGTGATAATACAAAACATTATAGGTCACTTTGGACCAAAGCCATTATAGGTCACTTTTCCTAAGGGTCTAATTCAAATATTATGTTGGAAAAAATTTAATAATCCTAAAAGAAACACATGTGATAATACAAAACATTATAGGTCACTTTGGACCAAAGCCATTGAATCTTGAAAAAGTCCAACTTCAAGTGCCCATAACTTTCTCATCGAAAATCCAAATGATGCAAGATTTAAGTACAAATTGATAATATTGAAAAGGTCTACAACTTTTATGTTGGAGGTTTTTCCATTGAGACTTGCATCATTGAAACAGAAGGGCTTTAAGTTGGCCATTTTTAGTAAATTTTCCAAAGGTATGTTTTGCATATCACACTTCATGACCAGTTTTCATAAATTTCCAAACTCCAAATGAATTTTTGTTCAACATAGCTTTTGTTCCTTATGTCAAGACCTTTCCAACCATTACTCGTATGCCTATGTTTGTATTTTTTATGTATGACTTTCGAAGAGGGGAACATTTGTGATCAATTATGCATTTCACATTAAATTTCCATGCACAAGCCTTTGCAATTCAAATTGCACGTCCAATTCCATTTGGTATGAGCTCAACATTCATTTCCATCAGCTTTTGAGCCTCACATGCGCCTGTACAGACCCATGCATGGAGGACCCAATGATCATGCACACGAGTATTTTCCCTCCTTGCCTTGCACTTCAGCTATAAATACCATGCTTGCTTCATTCAATTTTCATCCTTGAATCAACCTGAAGCTCTGCAGATTTGGAAACCCAACCATACCAAAGGAATTCTCATTTTTAATTTCTCATTTCAAGTTTGAATTTCAACAAAATCAGTTGATCTTCAATACTAATTCCTTAGCCTTGCATTCATATCATACCTCAAGATCAAACTGTAAGCAAGAATTTGAGTGGATCGTGCTCATCAAAGTTGCACTTCAAAGGTTTACATCTCAACTGTTTTGATCTAAATCTCATCATATATTGTGATTTGCTTGTGTTTATTTGGTTCTCTAAAGTCCTCGTGTGAGAGGCAAGCCAATGGTGGCTTTGATTTTGTGAATTGATGCATTTCAGATTGAACACTTGGATTTTCCATATCAGATTTCTCATTCAATAGAGATCTTGAGAGAAATCCAAGGTTACAGGGGTGATATACATCACCCCAGCTTCATTTTGGTATAAGGCACGTGTATTTTGGTTGAGGTTGCAAAACCTGCAACTGGTGGCCGGTTTCTCTTGGCCTTCTAATCTCAGCCTTTGTTTCCATTGACTTTTTTTAATCCACTTTGTAACGCGCTTGAGTAATGATCACCATGGAAGCGCACCTCAGAGCCATTGGATTGTCCACGTCAATTAATGAATGTGGAACCAAGCGCTGTGGATTTTCCAGATTTTCTAATTTCTGTTTTATTTTCTTTTATTCCATTTATTTTCAAAAATTCATAACTCTTTTATTTGGAATCACAAAAATATGAGACCAATTGCAAAAAATTAATTTTAAAATCTAGTTTCATAATCTGATTTTTAATTATTTTTGTGATTCCATTTAATATTTTTTGTTGATTATTTTGTTTTTAATAGTTTTTAGTTCATTTTAAATACTTTTTGATATTCAAAAATTCCAAAAATATCTTCTTAACACATATGGATCATGATAAGTCTATGAAAAATATTCTCATCAATTTCTTAATTGATTTGAGATTTATTTGAGACTTTAGTTCATTTTTGTTATTTTTCTTGATTTTTAATTGTTTTAAAATAGTTTTTGTTTTCAAAAAATGTTGAGAAAACTTGTTCAAACCTAGTTTGACCATGTTAGACTTATGATGATTCAATTGGACTTATCCAAGTTGATTTTAGTTGAATTTGAAGTTTGACCATGCTTTGTTCATTTTATTTTATGTATTATTTTAATCCCAAAAAATACAAAAAATATGTTTGACCTTTCTTGACTTCTAATCTTCATTTCACTTCTGTTTACCATTGGTTGATGATGATTTCATTAACATTTGATCATTGTGTTTTGATTATGTCATTTGATTTCTTATTTTGTCCATTTCATTTTCTTCTTCATCTTCTTCTTTTCATTTTGACCAATGACTTAATGATTTGTGGTTAGCCTTGACGTATGGGATGCTTAACCTTCTTTGATCCAAATCAAACTCACCTTGATCAAAGATCAAGTGAGTTTCTTTGTGTCCAAGATAGGTTGCTTCTTGGTCAAGCAAAAAACCTGAAATCCATACAAGGTCTTTCTTCTTTTCTTTTGGCATGGCAGGTTGTAGGAGCTTGGCTTACTAGTCATGATCTCTAACTTGTGTTTATTTGCCTATAGTTTTATTGACCGATCTCAGATAGGTGTGACTACAACATTAGTCCACTTACGGTTGCTTAACATAGCGCTAAATTGTCTTATGACACACTAACATTAACTACTAACACTAACTTTTAATTCAAGCATTTAATTCTTGCAATTTACTTTAATGCAATTTAATTTCTTGCTCATTTATTCATATTGCCTTTTCCCTTTGCTCACTTGAGCTCATATTTTTATGCTTATGCCATTTTCCTTTTGCTCATTTGAGCATATTATTGTGTAAATATATTGTGGCTTTGTGCTTGTTTTGTGATTGTTTGTGTGAACCCAATGCAAAAAGGAGAAAGGACTTAGAATTAGGACCTTACCTATGCTTAAAGGAGTTCAAGAGCAACTAGGCCTCGTGCCTTTAGAATGCTAAATTTGTTGAAGAGCAACTAGGCCTCATGCCTTTAGAATGCTTAATCTTGAAGTTGACTTGAAAGGACCTCTAATCTAAACTCTTTCTTTGTCCATTCCTCTTATTGCATTGTGAACTTTTTGATTGTTTGTTCTTGTGTGATAGGGAATCCAAACATGAGATAGTAAGAAGGACCATTGTCATGAATAAGCCAAGTTAAGAAAGACAAGCCAAATGGAGATCCTAGGAGCTTGAATGTCTAATTGTTTTGATTGCTTGTTGCTTGCTAAGTCCAAAGGAAAGGAGCATCTTCAATCATCTTTATGATCTCAAGAAAGGAACTTCAAGGGTTTTATCTCTTCTATCATCTTTGAATGTTTAGGACTAGCCCTTCTCTTCTTCTCTCCACTCTAACCCAAGCCAAACTCATTTTGTGCAAACATTGACATTGTTTTCAAAACTAGAAACCTAGGCCATATGCCTTTGATTATTCAAACTCATTTCATTAATACTTATTTTGAATGAACCTTAAGTCAACTTTGACTTCATTTTGTGAATACTTCTAATTTGTAAATACAACTCACTTCAAGTGATTTTTGTGGTTCCAATGGCCACCTTTGTTAAAACCTTTTTTCATAAACATTAGTCATTAGGTTTGAGTTATCATAGTGGTTGATGTAAACCTCACCTTATCCTTAGTGATTGGACTATAAGTATTCCATACTTATTATAGGGTGGGTCCCTCACTAGTATGTTGAAGCTCTCCTCACATGGTGGATTGTTGGTTTATGTTGAGTTTTCTCCATTTGATAACAAAAGACCTTAAGGATTTTGGTCAAATCAATTCACCCATATTTTGAGATTTTTACCCTGAACTACGAGGTTTTGATCCTACCTTTGTGATGGTACGTAGGCAATGGGTTCATCCATTCAACCAACAAAATTGTAAATAATTTGTATATTCTTTTCTCATCTCCCCAATTATATTTGCACAATTATTTTCACAAATACCAACCTATAATACACTTTGCAAAAAGGGCTCCCTTAGAGTACTAAGGATGTTTTGGGTGCTTAAAACCTTCCCATTTCATAACTAAGCCCCTTACCCTGATCTCTAACATTCTTATTAGTTTTTGACTTGATAAAACTTCTTGGTTTTTGTTCGCTTTCTAACCTTTCCTTTGGATAAATAGAAGTGCGGTGGCGACTCGAATTGTATGATTTACTTTTGATTTAGTCAATAAATCTAAAGGTAACGAATACCCCGCTACAATACTTAATCATCCTCTGAAGACTAACTCTGGTACATCAAGACTCTGATGCAGATTCACAAGTCCAGAACGCGTAACCGAAAAGAATCTCATTATGGAAAGAAAGTATTTAAAGAAAGGATTAAAGAGGCGTACAAAACGGTTTTAGAAAGAAACAATAGAAGTAATGACATTAATTATTCTTCAATGACCAAGATTCTGTCATCACTCCAACGGTCCCTCACAACTCTATATAAAGGACGCATTACTTCTCTAGAGAGACACACCTGAGACACATAGAAATATCTTTCATTCTCTCTCTTTTCACGAGCTGCTGCTCTTACGTGAAAAGCTTTTGCTCTCATATTTTTCTGTAATACTTGCTTGTTGTTAGAAGCACTTTACATTACAATTTACTTTCGCTTAAACTATTTCCTCAAGTGACTCTGCGCAGTCTGAATACTTAAGAGGGCTAAAAGATTATTCTCTTAGATGATTAGTTGTGTAAGCTTTCAAGATTAGTGAATTAAGTCCTTTTTGAAGGCGAAATCACCTTGGCCGGGTGGACTGGAGTAGCTTTGATTTTCAAGCGAACCAGTATAAAATTCTGTGTGTTTTGATTTCTGAAAAAGTTTTTATTTCCAAAATAATTCAAACCCCCCTTTCTTGTTTTTCTCAACCTTCAGTTGGTATTAGAGCTTCGGCTCTGTTATTGATTTTCTAATCAAACATTTAACAGTGTAGAGAGATTCAGCGTGAGAAAAACTATGGCCAACACCAATGAAAGAGATAGTTACAACGCTAAACCTCCAATCTTTGATGGAGAGAAATTTGATTATTGGAAAGACATAATAGAAAGTTTCTTTCTGGGATACGACGCTGATCTCTGGGATATTGTCACAATTGGCTGCACACCACCTGTGATAGACGCTGAAGTTGCTATTCCCAGAAGCAAAATGTCAGATGATCAGAAGCGTGAATTCAAGAACCATCACAAAGCCAGAACGATACTTCTTAATGCCATTTCCCACAATGAATATGAAAAGATCACCAACAGGGAAACAACTAAATAAATACTTGACTCCCTATGGATGACTCACGAAGGAAATTCTCAAGTCAAAGAAACAAAGGCTCTGACTCTAATCCAGAAATATGAAGCCTTCAAAATGGAGGAAGAATGTAAGACCCCAATTTTGACCCTAAGATCCCTCATGGCATCATAACATTTGCATTTGCATTGCCTCAAGGACCATAAGCATCTTGGCTCCTTCCCTTTGGGTGGGATCTCTTCTTGTGAGTGGTTTGAGATCACCAAGCATGCTTGAATTGTATATCATTGCTTTCCTCATTTTTGTTTATTAACCAAAAGCACAAAAATATGTCACTAACATCTTTTGTTTGTAGCTTGAGCAATCACAAGGTCAAGATCTTCAAGGAGATCCTTTGTGCAGAGATATGGCCAAGTGAAGATGATAGCAAACATGGTAATGGTTCACAAAGCTCTCATCCATTAAATATGCCTCTCTAGTACCTCAATTCATCATTTTGATCAAAGCAAGTCAAAGAGTTTGAGGTTGGTTCCCCAAGGAAACCCTAATTCATCTGTGTACCATAATGCCTTGCTCTTGAAGCAACCTCATCCCATGATCAAATACAATCAAGGGAAGTTCTTTAATTCATAATTTCATGCATATTTGAACTTATTTGAGTGTCCTCAATCATCAATTCATCAAGATATGAGTCATGGACTTGAGAAGTTGATCAGTCAATTCATCTGATTATTTTGAAGTGCAATGAGACCTAGCTTTTATGTGTTGGTCAAATGGAGATGATTCCAAAATAAACAATGTTCCTAAGGACATAATGAACAACTTTCATGTTCATAAAAAATTGATTTGAGGCTTGGAAGGTCATCATCCATTCCAAGACATTATAGGTCATTTTGACTGAAACCCTAATCTTGGAACAACTTCCCAAGAACATAACGCATTCGTTTTTTATGATTTTGAGGTGGGATCAAATGCATTTGAAAGCTTAAGATGTCTACTTCAAATGTTATGTTGAACAAAATTTCAAAATCTCAAAGTAAATACATGTGATAATGCAAAACATTATAGGTCACTTTGGACCAAATGCATTGAAAGTCAAAAAAGTCCAACTTCAAGTGCCATAACTCTTTCATCAAAAATCCAAATGATGCAAATTTGAAGTCCATTTTGATTTTATTGAAAAGATCTACAACTTTGATGTTGGAGGTTTTTTCATTTGAAGCTTTCATCATCAAAACAGAGGGGCTTGAACATTGGCCAAATTTGGAAACTTTGCCTTCGCATGCTTTGCGCCTTGCACTTTAAACTCAAATTTCACTAATTTCCACAATTCAAATGGATTTTTGCCCAACATAACAATTGTTCCTTACATCAAAACCTTTCCAACCATTACTCACATACTCATGTTTGGATTTGGCAAATGGCATTTTCGAAGAGGGGAAGTTTTTGGTTCAATTATGCATAACACATCAAAACTCCATGCACAAGCCAATTCACTCCAAGCTACACGTCCAAATCATCTCACATTCATTTCAGATTGCATTTGGAATTGAATTTGGGCCTTTTGCATGATCATGCAAGCCCATGCAATGAATATCCAATTCCATGCACACGACCTTGATCACACTTGCCTGGCCTCTCCATCTATAAATAAGAGCTCTATTCCATCCAAATTTGACCCATGAATCAACCTGAAACGCTACTGAACTGAAAACCTAACCTCTCACCAAAGGAACTCTTTCAATTTTCTTCAATTTCTCAGATCTGAAATTCAACTAAATCAGGTTGAATTTCTAGATCTAAAGTTCCTAGACCTCTCTCTCATACTCCATTGGTCTTCTGTTTTGCCAAAGCAAGCAAGGAAGCAAGCTCAAATCTCAAGAATTCAAGGTTGTTCATCAACTGGTTTTTTCTTCGAAACTCACCATTTATTGATCTATTTGCTTGGATTTTGTGTTGGCTAAAGTCCTCTTCATATAGGCAATTGTTTTGAGTGCTTAATTGTTAAAATCCATGAAGTTCACTTGAACACCACAAAATTTCCATCTCGGATTTCTTTCAATATAGAGATCTAGAGTGGAATTGACTGGTATAGGGATGATGTACATCATCCCAGCTTTCTAATGGTGTATGGATCGTGAATTTTGGTGGAGGTTTTGAAACCTGCAACTCTGGTCGGAGCTGGTGTGCTCGCCGGAGAAGACGGTGGCTCTGGCCACCGTCCATTCACCAGAACAAATCCAGACCGTTTGATCATGTTTCCAAATTGAATCGTGTCCTTTGGATCTTATGACTTTCAATAATGTTGGATGTTCCTCAGTTGACTCACGCCTTCCATGCGCGCGCATCTCACATCCGTCTGATCAGCCACGTCAATTAATGAGGCTTGAACAGACGCTTGTGGTTTTTTTCTGATTTTCTGAATTTCCATTTAATTTCTTTTATTTCCATTATTTTCAAAAATTCATATCTTCTTCATTTTAATTCCAAAAAGTATGGGACCAATTGCATTCTTCTCTAAATAATTTCTAGTTTCTAATTTTGATTTTGAATATTTTTTATTTTGTCATTTGATATTTTTTGTGAATTTTCTCTTTTCTAGTTATTTTTAATTCATTTTAAATAGTTTTTGATATTCAAAAAATACAAAAATATTTTCCTAACCTATTTGAATGATGATGGATCTATGAAAAATATTCTCATTAATTTTTTAATTGATTTGAGATTTATTTGAGATTTTAGTTCAATTAGGTTATTTTTATTCATTTTTAATTGATTAAAAATAGTTTCTGACTTTTAAAAATGCTGAAATTTTTTGTCAAACTTTGTTTGACCTTGTTGAACTTGGGATAAATCACTTGGACCTTTCAAGGTTGATTTGAAGTGATTTTGAAGTTTGACCTTTCTTTTATTTTTAATTCAAGTTTATTTTAATATTAAAAATGTCAAAAATAGTTTGCTTATTGTTTGACCTCCAATCTTCATCCCATTTCTGGTTTCTCATTGTTTGAATTTGACTTTCAATGTCACTTGGTCAACATACATGGATTGGTACATTGTATTTCATCTTATGCACTTTATTCATTCCATTTTCTTTTTCCATTATCCATCTCTTTCTTCTTCCTCCTCTTTTTTTCTTTTTGATCAATGATTTGAAGGTTGATAAGTTAGCATTGATTAGGGAGACTTAATCTTCCTTGATTCAAATCTAATTCATCTTGATCAATTGATCAAGTGAATGGCTTTGCATTAAGGATAGGTTGTTTCCTAAATAATGGAAAAGACTTAAACCAATACAAGATCAATTCTCTTCTTCTTTTTGGCATGGTAAGTTGTCGGAACTTGGTTCACTAATCAAGACTTCTAACTTGTGTTGTTGCCTACATTATTATTGACCGGCCTCAGATAGTTGTGACTTCTACATAAGTCCAATTACGATTGCTTAATATAGCGCTAAATTTGCCTTATGGCACACTAACTACTAACACTAACCATTAACAATTAACACTTACTTTTTGCTCTTTACTTTTATGCAACTTACTATTCTTGCACATATTATTCATTTGCTTTTCTCTTTGCTCATTTGAGCACATGTTTATGTTAATGCAATTTGCCTTTTGCTCACTTGAGCACATAATTGTGTATATACTATTGTGCTTGTGTTTTGTTTTGATTGTTGTGAACCAAAATGCAAAGAAATGGACAAATGGACTTAGTTTCTAGGACATTCCCTATGCAAAAATTGGAGTAAAAGGACCTCAATGTTGAAGATGATCATGAAGGACCAAACCTCTAAGCTCACTCTTGTCCATTCTGGATTTGTTTCCATGAAACTTTTGATGTGTTTGCTCTTGTGCTAGGGAATCCTATAAGAGCTCAAATTGAAGAACCATTGCCATGTTCATCCCAAGTGAAAGACACAAGAGGCATTAAGGATCTCTTAAGAGACTTATGTGATGGTTGCTTGAGATTACCATTATTGTGATTGCTTATTCCCAAAGGATGGGAGCTACTTGGATCATCACTATGATCTCAAGAGAGGAACTCCATTTGTGGTTTTGTTTCTTATCCCTCACCTATTGTATGCTTAGGATCTTAGCCCTTCTTCTCCTTCTCTCCACTCTAACCCAAGCCAAAACTTTTTGTGCAAACATTTAACCATTGTTTTCAAACATTAGAAACCTAAGCCTTATGCTTTTGATTTTCAAAATTTCTTTTCATAACACTTATTTTGAATTGAACTTCTAAGCCAACTTTGACCATATTTTGTACATACTTTTCATTGGTAAATATAACTCATTCAAATGCTTTTTGTGGTTTCAATGGCCACTTTCTTAATCAAATTTCTTATAACCTTTAGCTATTAGGTTTGAGTTATCCTTGAGGTAGATATAATACTCACCTATATCCTTAGTGATGGACAATGAGTCTTCCATGCTTATTATAGGGTTAACCCCTCACTAGCATGTTGAAGCTATCCTCACATGGTGGATTTGTGGTTTTTAGGTTGAGTTTTCTCCCTTGGATAACAAAAGACCTTAAGGATTTTGGACCAATCAATTCACCAACTCATTTTGAGATTTTTACCCCGAACTACGAGGTTTTGATCCTAATCTTTTTTTAAGATGGTACGTAGGCAATGGGTTTATCCATCCAAACACAAAATGTAAATAAATTTGTATATTCTCTTCTCATCTCTTCAATCATGTTTGCACAACAATTTTTCACAAAAACAACAACCTTTACAACAAGTATGAAAAG
The DNA here is from genome assembly GCF_024323335.1 of Lathyrus oleraceus. NCBI lineage: Eukaryota > Viridiplantae > Streptophyta > Magnoliopsida > Fabales > Fabaceae > Lathyrus > Lathyrus oleraceus. The sequence continues at coordinate 251,049,735 of NC_066585.1, read as the reverse complement.
GGCTCCCTAGGAATACCTAGGATGTTTTGGGTGCCTAACACCTTCCCATTGCATAACCAACCCACTTACCCAGATCTTTGACCTTTTTACTAGTTTTTGATTCGATAAAACTTTTAGGTTTTTATTCCTTTCTAACCATTCCTTTGGATAAATAGAAGTGCAGTGGCGACTCGACTTGTATGATTTACCTTGGATTTAGTCAATATCTCTAATGGTAACGAATACCCCGCTATAGAAAAGTGGCGACTTTGCTGGGGATTGTTTGCCTTGGGTTTTGCCTACTTTTCATATTTGTTATATTGTATTATATTATTATTTGTGACATATTTTTGTGCAATTTGGGATTACTGTATTGTATGTAATGACTGAATTGCTTGAATATTAATTCTTTGTATGCTTGGTGATCTTTGTAAGATGAGTTCTATACCCGGACTCGAGTGCACTTAGGATAGGAGAATGGCATAGTCTTGTCGACTTGTGTGGAGTTATTCCTTAGCAAGTTGACTTGCAAGTCCATTCACCTGGTGGAGGTCATGTTGGGATCAATAATGTCACACAAGTAGTGGTGGTTAGACATTACTCTTTCCATTCACCTGATGTAGTGCGAAAGTCGTTCAAGTGTAAGGTTTGATACGATTGTTACGCGATACTACACTCATAAGAGTCTCTCTTGAGAATATTTTTTGGAATACGAGTAGTCGTTTCTCCGATAATATCCGAAGGATGGGATGATGACTATGGGAACCTCTTGTAGAACATGTCTGGCAAGTTAAACCCTAGTACACTCCCTTTGGGTGGTTCTTAACCGAGACTCCATGCTCGTGACTCGCAACAAACCCTTGATTCGTGGTTGATCCGTTCATGTGTCCTTAATATCAATGGAACTTGGGTGTTGATAAGGTGTAAACCATAATCCACCAAAATGGATGATTTTTATTAAGGATAACATGATCCATCTCATGACCTTTGTTTGGTGTGCTTTGCTTGATCCTTGAGTGTGATTGTTGCATTCATGCATTCATGCACCCATTTGCATCCATATCATCAATAATGAAGAAAATTTTCAAGGAACTTAAGAGGTCTATTTGCAAATTTTCAGACATTGAAAGATAAAGAAGGAATACAAAGAAGTACAATTTCAGACAACCAGATTTGAAAGAGTTAAGGAATTTGACATCCTATGTATTATATCCTTTGGGTTTCAAGGCTCGTTTTGGGAAGCTTCTTCCTCTTCTGACTACTCAGGTGGATGAAGGGTTGATGAGTGTGTTGGTGCAGTTTTATGATCCTTTGTACCGTTGCTTCGCATTTCCGGACTTTCATCTTTTGCCAACGCTTGAGGAGTATGCTTATCTTGTGGGTATACCCATTCTAAACCAGTTTCCGTTCAGTGGCTTGGAGAGTATTCCTACTTCTCAAGAGATAGCTGACATGTTGCATATAGATGAATCTCTGGTTGGTGCTCATATGACTACCAAAGGTGGAATTCAAGGTCTCCCTTCTGAGTTCCTCATTACTCAAGCTACTATGTATGGGAAGGCCATGAGTGAGGACGCCTTTGAGGCCATATTTGTACTTCTCATCTATGGGTTAGTGTTGTTTCCCAACATCGACAAGTTTGTGGATGTGAATGCTATTATGATCTTCTCTACTCTTAATCCTATTCCGCCTCTGTTGGGTGACACTTATTTTTCTTTGCATATGAGGAATGCAAAGGGTGGTGGTGCCACAGTGTGGTGTTTGCCTCTGTTGTATAAGTGGTTTATTTCTCACTTGCCACAGACGATCGCCTTCAAGGAGAACAAGGGATGTCTACGGTGGTCCACGAGACTTATGTCTCTCACTAATGATGATATCTCTTGGTACAACCGTATGTATGATAATGTGTAGATTATCGACTCTTGCGGTGAATTCTCTAATGTACCTCTTCTTGGTACATGTGGTGGGATTAACTACAACCCCGTTTTAGCACGTCGTCAGCTTGGGTTCCCCCTAAAGGATAAACCTAATAACATTCTGTTAGAGGGTGTGTTCTTTCAGGAGGGTAAAGATCCCCAAGGCTTGAAGGGCAGAATGGTCCGCGCTTGGCACAAGATTCATAGAAAGGCAAGGAATGGGTTGGGACCTAAGAATTGTGTCGCTTTGGAGCCTTACACTGCTTGGGTTAGGAAGAGAGTGTCTGAGTGTCTCATGCCTTACGAGTATCCGAGACCTAGACCTTTGGTTATGGTTGGGCCTTCAACCCTCCCTGACCAAGGCGTAGAGGAGTTGAGAGACGAAGACCGTTCACGTGCCTGGATACGTGAACGAGAAGAATTGCTTCAACAGATCAAGGAAAAGGATGCTTTGATTGTGTTTCTCGAGCATCAGGTCATTGATGATCCTAATGATGCATGGACTTCTCTACTTCCTCAGTCTTCCAAGTTCTGGAAGAGGAAGTACGATCGACTCGCCAAGGAAAAGGCAAATATGGAGGCAGCCTATGAGAAAGAGATGAAGAGGCTTCGTGCATCTTATCTTCCTGTGTCCCGAGCCTTAGATGATTATTTCTAGGGACCCGTGGGATGATCATTTTCCTTTTCTCTTGTATTTTTATCTGGTTACCCATGCTGTACTTCTTTGATGTAAAACTATTTTCCAAATATTAAGTGACAAGATACTTTCATACATGATAAATGTTTAACACTTCCAAATATTTGCAAATAGAACTCTAAAAGTTCCTTTGAGATAAAAAACAAATCATATGCACAAGCATTGAATGCATCATGTGCATAAGCAGGTTTTATTCCAGGCTTCTTGTCTTATGGTCTAACTCTGTGTTCTTCATTTATTCAAGACAAGCTGACTCACCGGTACTACACTAGAGCTAATTCTTCAAGACTAATGGATCATCTAGAACAAGAGAATCGCGAGCTGAAGGAAGAAGTAGCCAGGTTGACTGCCTTGATGGAGTCACTCTTGGCCGCTCAGAGCCAATCTTCTCCAACGCCATCAACTCCTCCCTAGAGGATGGTCATTTCTGAGATCGTGACTTCTACTGTGCCTGCTGCAACGGTTCATTTCGCGCCATCTATGCCAGCCGGGTTCCCTTGGGGAATGCCCCCCAAATTTGTACCAGAGGGTTTCGCCCCTACTCTTGATTCTTTGCCGACATCTAGCCCGGTCCTTTCAGTACCACCGCCCGTTGTGCACACGTTACCCAGGGTCGAAGATACCATCTACCGTTTTGAGCCATCTGAGGGCCCAGACATTTATGAGAAGATGGATGATATGAAGGACCAATTCCTTGAGCTTCGCAAGGAACTGAAAACTTTGATGGGGAAAGACCTCTTTGGTAAAAGTGCTACTGAGTTGTGCCTTGTGCCCAACGTGAAAATCCCTATTAAATTCAAAGTGCCTGACATTGAGAAGTATAAGGGAAACACATGCCCTCGCAACCATCTTGTGATGTATGCTCGCAAGATGTCAACGCAAACTGACAATGACCAACTGCTCATCCATTACTTCCAAGACAGTCTGTCTGGTGCCGCTCTTAGGTGGTACATGGGTTTGGAGAGTTCGAACATCTGATCTTTCAATGATCTTGGCGAGGCCTTCGTCAAGCAATACAAATACAATATGGATATGGCTCCTGATAGGGACCAGCTGAGAGCAATGTCGCAGAAGGATAAGAAGACCTTCAAAGAATACGCCCAGAGATGGCGCGAATTGGCAACTCAGATAGTGCCACCCCTTGAGGAAAAAGAGATGACCAAGATCTTCTTGAAGACCTTGAGCTCGTTTTACTACGAGAGAATGATAGCCAGTGCTCCCTCAGACTTCACCGAGATGGTGAATATGGGGATGAGATTGGAAGAAGGGGTCCGTGAAGGACGCTTGACTAGAGATGAAGTCTCTTCGGCAAAGAGATATGGAAGCATTGCGAAGAAGAAGGAGGGTGAGGCACATGCCATGTCTTCCCATGTCAAAAGAAGACCCTCTATGAAGAGGAAGATTGCTCGCCCGGTCAACAGTCAGCATCAGGTGGCTCATATAGCACCTGTTTTCAGGGAGGCCCAGCACTATCAACAACCTCAAACTCAGCAATATCAACAACAACACCATCCACAACAGTAGGCCTATCAGCCTCGAAATAACAATAGTGCCAGAACCAACTATGAGAGGAAGAGGGTCACCTTTGATCCAATTCCGATGACGTATGCTGAAGTCTATCCGTCGTTGATCGATAGAATGTTGATCACGCCGCGAGACCCTCCCGCTGTACCTGCCAATCCCCAGTGGTGGTACAAGCCCGAACTTCATTGCGTGTATCATTCCGGTGCTCCCGGACACGATGTAGAGAACTGTTATCCCCTGAAGACCAAGGTGCAAGACCTTGTGAGAAGTGGGATTTTATTTTTCAAGGATGTAGGTCCGAATGTAAAGAAGAACCCATTTCCCGAGCATGGGAAGTCTGTCAATATGGTCCAGGGTTTCCCTGGCAAGTACAAGGTGAAATGTGTCAGTCATATCCGACAGTCGCTGGTCGAGATGCATAGATTGCTGTGTGCCTATAGCCATTATGAGCATGCCCACGATAGATTTCGAGTATGCTCTGTTAATCAGAGAGGGTGTCGCCAGGTGCACAAAGATGTGCAAGAGATGTTGGACGAAGGAGTCATTGAGATCCTTCAGAACAGAAATGTTGATGAAGATGAGCCCGAAGTCAATGTGATTTCTCTGGTATTCCGGATACCTGAGCCTGTTGTCATCAAGTATGATGGTAGCAAGCAAAAGGCTTCTCCTACTCTTGTCATTAAGCCAGCCGGACCTGTACCGTACTCCTCTGAGAAAGCGGTTCCCTATCACTATAATGCTGTGGCAATAGAAAATGGGAAAGAGGTGACCTGCCTTCCTCATTTGTCGTAAATATTGTTGATGTTAGCGGTTTGACCCGTAGCGGTCGTGTATTTTCAGCTCCGTTGAAGCCTCAAGCTGATGTTCGAGGAAGTGTTGATGCTGATTTTGTCGAGCGCCCGATTGGGAATGCTGTGAGCACCCTGAATCCGGCACCTGTTGTTAAGCCCTCCTCTACGATGAGAACTCCTGCTTCTGTTGGCCCGAGTGGCAATACAAAAGAAGACTGTGATGAGATGTTGAGGCTCATCAAGAGAAGTGAGTACAACGTTGTAGACCAGCTTCTACAAATGCCATCCAAGATATCTGTGCTATCATTGTTGTTGAATTCAGAACCACACCGAGAAGCTCTGTAGAAGGTGTTGGATGTAGTTTACATGGATCATGATGTCACGATAGAGCAGTTTGATAGTATTGTTGCAAACATTACCGCTTGTAACAACTTGAGTTTTTGTGACTCTGATCTCCCCGAGGAGGGAAGAGACCACAACCGGACATTACACATATCTATGAGTTGCAAACACGACGCAATGTCCTATGTTCTGGTATACACTGGGTCATCATTGAATGTTTTGCCAAAATCCACTCTTACGAAGCTGTCATACCAAGGGCCTACCATGAGGCAGAGTGGAGTAGTTGTGAAAGCTTTCGATGGGTCTCACAAAACTGTGATTGGTGAGGTTGATCTCCCAGTAAAAATCGGACCAAGTGATTTCCAGATTACCTTCCAGGTTATGGATATTCACCCATCGTATAGTTGTCTCTTAGGGAGACCATGGATTCACGAGGCGGGCGATGTGACATCCACCCTACACCAGAAACTGAAGTTTGTAAAGAATAAAAAGTTGGTGGTGGTAGGGGGAGAAAAGGCTCTCCTGGTTAGCCATTTGTCTTCCTTCTCATATATAGATGCTGAGGATGAAGTTGGAACTCCGTTCCAAGCTTTATCTATTGCTGAGCCTGTTGAGAAGAGAACTCCCTCATTTGCTTCCTACAAAGATGCGAAGTTGGCCATTTAGCATGGTGCGACTGCTGGTTTGGGGCAAATGATTGAGTTAAAAGACAACAAGTCCCGGGCTGGTATAGGCTATTCTTCTAGGGTTTCCAATACGCAAGGGTTGTTCAAGAGTGGAGGTTTCAACCACACTAGTCAAGATGAGGAGGCTGCTGCCATCTTGGAAGAGGACGAAGAGGATTCTGGCAACTTCGTCATCCCTGAGGGGATCTGCAATAATTGGGTCGTTGTGGATATTCTAACAGTTATCCATAAGTCAAAGTAATGTTCATTGTGTTTAAAAACCCTTCTCTCATGCCAAAAGGAGAAGTGATGACATTGTTGGCGCATAAATACAATGATATTTTCATTCAATAGATTCATGTTAAATGTTTGTTTTTCCAATTATTTTCCCTTTTTGCTTTTTGCATGAAATTGGTGATCACATAAAACCTCAAAAATAGAATAAAATCAATCTTTGCATCTACATAATGATTTGCTTTGTTTGAATTCTAAAGCTCTTTATATCCAAAATCATTATGCAGTTTGATCAAACCCATTGAACATAATGACCCAACACCATCTCCCAACATTGAATTCCCTATATTTGAGGCGGAAGAAGATGATGTTGAAGAGATTCCTGACGAGATTACCCGTCTACTTGAGCATGAAGAGAAGATCATTCAGCCGCATCTTGAGAATCTGGAAACAGTCAACTTGGGGTCTGAGGATTGTGCCCGAGAAGTGAAGATTGGGGCACTCCTGGAAGAGTCTGTTAAGAAGGGGTTGATTGAATTGCTATGAGAGTACGTCGACGTCTTTGCCTGGTCATATGAAGACATGCCTGGTCTAGATAATGATATTGTGCAACATTTCCTACCTTTGAAGCCTGAATGCGTGCCTGTGAAGCAGAAGCTTAGAAGAACTCATCCCGACATGGCAGTGAAGATCAAAGAGGAAGTTCAGAAGCAAATAGATGCGGGGTTTCTGGTGACTTCTACATATCCTCAATGGGTGGCCAATATTGTGCCCGTGCCTAAGAAAGATGGAAAAGTCTGAATGTGTGTGAACTATAGAGACTTGAATAAGGCTAGCCCGAAAGATGATTTCCCTCTACCACACATTGATATGTTGGTAGACAATACGGCTAAATTCAATGTCTTCTCTTTTATGGATGGATTTTCTGGATATAACCAAATCAAAATGGCACCCGAGGATATGGAGAAGACAACATTCATCACACCTTGGGGAACATTCTGTTATCGAGTGATGCCCTTCGGTTTGAAGAACGCCGGAGCCATGTATCAACGAGCTATGACTACCTTGTTTCATGATATGATGCACAAGGAAATTGAGATATATGTTGATGATATGATCGCTAAGTCAAGAACGAAGATTGAACATGTAGAGCACCTGTTGAAGCTTTTTCAGCGTTTGAGAAAGTATAAGCTTCATCTGAATCCTAACAAGTGTACATTTGGAGTCCGTTCCGGTAAGCTATTGGGCTTTATTGTCAGTGAAAGAGGTATTGAAGTTGATCCTGCAAAGGTCAAAGCAATACAAGAGATGCCTGCGCCCAAAACTGAGAAGCAAGTCCGAGGTTTTCTTGGCCGCTTGAATTACATTTCCAGATTCATATCCCACATGACTGCCACATGTGCACCGATATTCAAGCTCCTCCGGAGAGATCAGTCCCATGATTGGACCGAGGATTGCCAGAAAGCTTTTGACAGTATTAAAGAGTATCTGTCTGAGCCTTCGATTCTGTCTCCGCCCGTGGAAGGAAGACCATTGATCATGTATCTGACTATTCTTGAAGACTCGATGGGTTGTGTTCTCAGTCAGCAAGACGAATCAGGAAAGAAAGAGTATGCCATCTACTACTTGAGTAAGAAGTTCACTGATTGTGAGTCTCGATACTCGATGCTTGAGAAGACATGTTGTGCTTTGGCTTGGGCTGCTAAGCGCTTACGCCAGTATATGTTAAATCATACGACTTGGTTGATATCCAGAATGGATCCAATCAAGTATATCTTCGAGAAGCCTGCTTTAACAGGGAGGATTGCCCGTTGGCAGATGTTGTTATCTGAGTATGATATAGAGTATCGAGCTCAAAAGGCTATTAAAGGTAGTATCTTGGATGACCATTTGGCACATCAACCAATTGAGGATTATCAGTCAGTTCAGTATGACTTCCCAGATGAGGAGATTCTGTATTTGAAAATGAAAGATTGTGATGAGCCTATGCTCGATGAAGGGCCATAGCCTGGTTCCCGTTGGAGCATGGTATTTGATGGCGCTGTTAATCAATATGGAAATGGTATTGGGGCAGTGATTATTACTACTCAGGGCACACATTTTCCTTTTAAAGCAAGGCTAACTTTCAAATGCACGAATAATATGGCTGAGTATGGAGCCTGTATTATGGGATTGGAGGAGTGCATTGATCTAAGGATCAAGCATCTTGATGTATATGGTGAATCGACCCTCGTTGTTAATCAGATTAAGGGTGAATGGGAAACGAATCAGCCTGGCCTCATTTCATTTAGGGATTATGCGAGGAGGATTTCAATGTTCTTTACTGAGATTGACTTCCATCATATTCCTCGAGATAAGAATCGGATGGCGGATGCTCTTGCTACGCTTGCTTCAATGATTATGGTTAAACTTTGGAATAAAGTTCCCAATATCACTGTGATGCGCTTAGACAGACCAACTCATGTATTTGCAGTTGAAGAAGTGGAAGACGATAAGCCATGGTATTATGATATCAAGTGTTTTTTTCAAAGTCAGATTTACCCGCCTAGGGCATCTGTGAAAGATAGGAAGACTCTGAGGAGATTATCAGGATGTTTCTACCTCAATGGTGATGTGCTTTATAAGAGAAATTTTGATATGATGCTGCTCAGATGCATGGATAGACACGAAGCAGACCTGTTGATGACTGAGGTCCATGAGGGCTCATTTGGTACATTCCAATGGACATGCCATGGCTAGAAAGATATTGAGAGCAGGCTACTAATGACTGACAATGGAGTCTGACTGCTGCAATTATGTAAAGAAATGCCATAAGTGTCAGATCTATGCGGATAAGATTCATATTCCCCCGACACTACTGAACGTGATTTCATCACCATGGCCTTTCTCCATGGGGGGAATTGACATGATTGGCATGATAGAGCCAAAAGCGTCCAATGGACACAGATTTATTCTCGTAGCAATTGATTACTTCACTAAGTGGGTTGAGGCAGCATCATATGCTAATGTGACCAGGCAGGTGGTTGTGAAGTTTATCATGAATCAACTCATATGCCGTTATGGTGTGCCAGATAAGATCATTACTGATAATGGATCTAATCTGAATAATAAGATGATGAAAGAACTATGTAGTGAGTTCAAGATTGCACACCATAATTCTTCTCCTTACAGACCCAAGATGAACGGGGCTGTTGAAGCTGCTAATAAGAATATCAAGAAGATTATCCAGAAGATGGTTATCACGTATAAAGATTGGCATGAGATGCTGCCATTTGCTTTACATAGATATCGTACATCTGTCCGCACTTCAACAGGGGCGACCCCTTTCTCTCTCGTTTATGGCATGAAGGTTGTACTCCCAGTAGAGGTGGAGATCCCATCAATGAGAGTCTTGATGGAAGCCAAGTTGACTGAGGCTGAATGGGTTCAGAGTCGGTATGACCAACTGAATTTGATAGAAGAAAAGAGATTGACCGCCATGTGCCATGGCCAATTATATTAACAAAGGATGAAGAAAGCCTTCGATAGGAAGGTCAAGCCTCGTGTGTTCCGAGAAGGTGACCTTGTGCTCAAGAAAGTCTTGTCTTTCACGCCCGATTCCAGGGGCAAGTGGACTCCAAACTATGAAGGTCCATATGTTGTTAAGAGAGCCTTTTCAGGCGGTGCTTTGATACTTACAACTATGGATGGAGAGGATTTCACTCGTCCTGTGAATTCAGATGCAGTCAAGAAATACTTCGCCTAAAAAAAATAAAAACAGAACATCTCGCTAAGTTGAAAACCCGAAAGGGCGGCTTAGGCAAAAATGAGCGTTTCGGTGGATTGAAAACCCGAAAGGGCGGTCCAGGCAAAAGTTAGAGACATAAAAAAATGAATATATATATCCCTCTAGATTGAGTACCTCACCCTAGGGCAATCTAGGAAAAAAATAGGGATTTGGAAAGTAACTGCATCCTGATAAGACTTTGTTCTACAACTACTATCCGTCAGAGATTCTCGCTCATTCATCATCAACCAAAGCTTCAAATACATCGGATTTAGAATTGGTGGAGAAATGGTCATTATGTTCAATGTAGCCCTTTTCCAATATACATCACCAATCTCAAATTTGTAAAGATCTATGGAGTTTTACCATTTGCAGACTACCATCCCATCAAATGAATTTGAGCCTTTATCCAATTATTTGCACTCTTATTTGCTTCTATTCAACAAATGTTTTGCATGTTTTAATTGAAAAAATATCATTGTTTTAAATAATCAATTTTTTTATAATTTGTTTTTAAACAAAGTGAACATTCACAAGGACATAAGGATACTTAGGAGATCTTCAGTGCTCTCCCAAGGATGGTATGACCCCCCAACAGGATAAGACGTTTGTTCATATTCCTGGCATGTTTGTATCCTCTTCCTACTGAAGCCTTTTGTGGTTTTTCCGCCAAGCAGAGTGTGTGATAAGATATTCATCCCTCTTTCCTCCTCAGCAGACGTGATCTTTGGTAGTACGATATTTAGTGGTGACCTTGGAAGCTTCCTATTGGGTGTTTGTTCCCCACAGAAGTTCCCTTTCCTCCCCTGATTGGTTCCCCAGTAGAGTTGCTTATGCGGCGGATTTTCATTTGTGCAAACTCTTGTCCCCAGCTGGAATGACTGATGTTCATTCCCCTGCAGTGATCCTTGATCCCTGGTAGTTTCTTGCCCCCATCAGATGGGATACTCCCCAGCGGGCATGGCTTCCTCTCTTGAGGTGTAGTACCGGATGTTTGTGGCCTTCTTCGTGGGATTTGTTGGTATTGGAAACGTCTGTTTGTCAGCATTCATCATACATAAACTACGCATGTGTGCATATAATTTTCAAACATTCAGATATTCATGTTGCATTCTTTGTCATATATATCTTCGTTTGTGATCCCCTGCTAGTTGGTAATACATTTCCCCAAGCAGATGTCGGTGGCTGAACTCCCCATATAGAGTCAGCCCCTTAAGCAGAGAGTGTTTATCATTCCTTTCTTATTCCCCACCAAGTTATATCCTCATGGATGATGATTATTTCTATTTCCTCCCAAACACATATATTGGGATGGGAGCCCCCATTTAGTTATATCCTCGTAGGGATGAGTCTTGATTCAGCAAGCCTCTTTAGTTTGATCCTAGATTGGCTTCTTGTGCTTGTTTCTTGCGCTTCCCTGTGGTATAAATGAATAATTGTTCATCTTATCCCCGGTGGTGTCTGCGGTTTTCTACCCTTATACCGGTAGCTGTAAATCCTATTTCATCCCCGTGCAGAGTTAACCTTTTGTTCATCCTAATCGATGACGGTTACCTTTCTGTGGTCTTCTACCCAATATCCGATAGATGTAATCCCCTCCTTGAAGGTTATCATTATCCAGTATTCGGTATTGAAAAACCTTTCACCCCCGATGATATATCTCTTGGATAATTGCTTTGATCAGGCAGTTTATCCCTAGCAAATCATCTCATGTACCGATTGTCGGTAATGATTGTTGCTCTCCTTGATTGGTCATCATTATATACCTAGTATCGGTATCCTGATGCCTTTCTTTGTCGGTCGACTTATCCTTTATTAACCCAGTAAGCGGTTGTGGATAATCTTCCATGCGAGTATATTATCTACGTTCTGACAGTATTAGATAATATATCTCATGCACTCTTTGGTCGAAGCCTTTTGTTCTTCCCCGGTTGAGTAAGATTCGTATCCCCTTCTGGAATCGAATGTCCATCCCTTAATCGAGTTTGCTTTTAGTCCTCTTTTGGATGATGAGTGTCTTGGGAATATTCCCCGATTCACATTTTGGTTGGTCACCTATTATATGCCCAGTAACCGACATCACTGGTGTTCCTTCCTTCTGCTCCCTATTATGACCTTTTGTCCCTCTGCGGAGTCAGATCTTCCTGAGCCGAAGTTTACCTTTTTAGGTCTTCCTCAGATGATTTTCGGATGTTTGATATCTCTCACCCTTGTATCGGTCTTAGATATTCATTCTCCCGGAGCATGTTATCTCTCACCCTTATACCGGTGTTCAGATCGCATGTCTCTTTGAGCTTATTACCCAGTAACCGGTAATACCTCATTTGTTAATTCCCCACCTGGGTCCGGATTTTTATCCGAAGTGTCCGTTATGGATAATTTTTGCTGTATTGGCATATTCCCCAATACATGCATCTTTGAGTCAGCTCTAGTCCTTCCATTGATGTATTTCACTGGATTTCCTTCGTGCCTCTCAGCAAGTTTCAAGTCGTGACCTGCTCACGTATGTTTATCCCTTTACTCCCCGGTAGAGTCTCTTCCCCGTAAAGTGAATTATTCATAGGAATCCTCAAATTCCTTCTAATCTTTTCCTTTGTGGACACATCCCCCCACAGAGTGTTACCGTTTGCATACATACATTCGCATCATGAGGTCTCTTAGGGACCAAAATTCGTCTCTTTGTTATTATTTAAGCCCATTCTACCGCGTCGAGGCGAAGATTTTAACCTTCACTTCTCCGGCTAGAATGACCTTAAATAGGGGCATCTGTAAGACCCCAATTTTGACCCTAAGATCCCTCATGGCATCATAACATTTGCATTGGCATTGCCTCAAGGATCATAAGCATCTTGGCTCCGTCCCTTTGGGTGGGATCTCTTCTTGTGAGTGGTTTGAGATCACCAAGCATGCTTGAATTGTATATCATTGCTTTCCTCATTTTTGTTTATTAACCAAAAGCACAAAAATATGTCACTAACATCTTTTGTTTGTAGCTTGAGCAATCACAAGGTCAAGAGCTTCAAGGAGATCCTTTGTGCAGATATATGGCCAAGTGAAGATGATAGCAAACATGGTAATGGTTCCCAAAGCTCTCTTCCATTAAATATGCCTCCCTAGTACCTCAATTCATCATTTTGATCAAAGCAAGTAAAAGGGTTTGAGGTTGGTTCCCCAAGGAAACCCTAATTCTTCTGTGTACCACAATGCCTTGCTCTTGAAGCAACCATAGCCAATGATCAAATACAATCAAGGGAAGTTTTTTAATTCATCATTTCATGCATATTTGAACTTATTTGAGTGTCCTCAATCATCAATTCATCAAGATATGAGTCATGGACTTGAGAAGTTGATCAGTCAATTCATCTGATTATTTTGAAGTGCACTGAGACCTAACTTTTTATGTGTTGGTCAAATGGAGATGATTCCAAAAGCAAACATGTTCCTACGGACAATATGAACAACTTTCATGTTCATCAAAAATTGATTTGATGCTTGGAAGGTCATCATCCATTCCAAGACATTATAGGTCATTTTGACTGAAACCCTAATCTTGGGACAACTTCCCAAGAACATAACGCATTCGTTTTTTATGATTTTGAGGTGGGATAAAATGCATTGGAAAGCTTAAGATGTCTACTTCAAATCTTATGTTGAACAAAATTTTAAAATCTCAAATGAAATACATGTGATAATGCAAAACATTATAGGTTACTTTGGACCAAATGCATTGAAAGTCAAAAAAGTCCAACTTAAAGTGCCCATAACTCTTTCATCAAGAATCCAAATGATGCAAAATTTAAGTCCATATTTATTGCATTAAAAAGATATACAACTTTGATGTTGGAGGTTTTTTCATTTGAAGCTTGCATCATCAAAACAGAGGGGCTTGAACATTGGCCAAATTTGGAAACTTTGTCTTTGCATGCTTTGCACCTTTCATTTTAAACTCAAATTTCACTAATTTCCACACTTCAAATGGATTTTTGCCCAACATAACAATTGTTACTTACATCAAAACCTTTCCAACCATTACTTACATGCTCATGTTTGGATTTGGCAAATGGCATTTTCGAAGAGGGGAAGTTTTTGGTTCAATTATGCATAACACATTAAAACTCCATGCATAAGCTAATTCACTCCAAGCTACACGTCCAAATCATCTCACATTCATTTCAGATTGCATTTGGCATTGAATTTGGGCCTTTTGCATGATCATGCAAGCACATGCAATGAATACCCAATTCCATGCACACGACCTTGATCACACTCGCCTTGCCTCTCCATCTATAAATAAGAGCTCTATTCCATCCAAATTTGATCCATGAATCAACCTGAAATGCTGCTGAATTGAAAACCTAACCTCTCACCAAAGGAACTCTTTCAATTTTCTTCAATTTCTCAGATCTGAAATTCAACTAAATCAGGTTGAATTTCTAGATCTAAAGTTCCTAGACCTCTCTCTCATACTCCATTGGTCTTCTGTTTTGCCAAACCCAGCAAGGAAGCAAGCTCAAATCTCCAGAATTCAAGGTTGTTCATCAACTGGTTTTTTCTTCGAAACTCACCATTTATTGATCTATTTGCTTGGATTTTGTGTTGGCTAAAGTCCTCTTCATAGAGGCAATTGTTTTGAGTGCTTAATTGTTAAAATCCATAAAGTTCACTTGAACACCACAGAATTCCATCTCGGATTTCTTTCAATATAGAGATCTAGAGTGGAATTGAGTGGTACAGGGATGATGTACATCATCCCATCTTTCTAATGGTGTATGGATCGTGAATTTTGGTGGAGGTTTTGAAACCTGCAACTCTGGCCGGAGCTGGTGCGCTCGCCGGAGAAGATGGTGGCTCTGGCCACCGTCCATTCACCAGAACAAATCCAGACCGTTTGATCATGTTTCCAGATTGAATCGTGTCCTTTGGATCTTATGACTTTCAATAATGCTGGATGTTCCTCAGTTGACTCACGCCTTCCATGCGCGCGCATCTCACATCCGTCTGATCAGCCACGTCAATTAATGAGGCTTGATCAAACGCTTGTGGTTTTTTCTGATTTTCTGAATTTCCATTTAATTTCTTTTATTTCCATTATTTTCAAAAATTCATATCTTCTTCATTTTAATTCCAAAAAATATGGGACCAATTGCATTCTTCTCCAAATAATTTCTAGTTTCTAATTTTGATTTTGAATATTTTTTATTTTGTCATTTGATATTTTTTGTGAATTTTCTCTTTTCTAGTTATTTTTAATTCATTTTAAATAGTTTTTGATATTCAAAAAATACAAAAATATTTTCCTAACCTATTTGAATGATGATGGATCTATGAAAAATATTCTCATTAATTTTTTAATTGATTTGAGATTTATTTGAGATTTTAGTTCAATTAGGTTATTTTTATTCATTTTTAATTGATTAAAAATAGTTTCTGACTTTTAAAAATGCTGAAATTTTTTGTCAAACTTTGTTTGACCTTGTTGAACTTGGGATAAATCACTTGGACCTTTCAAGGTTGATTTGAAGTGATTTTGAAGTTTGACCTTTCTTTTATTTTTAATTCAAGCTTATTTTAATATTAAAAATGCCAAAAATAGTTTGCTTATTGTTTGACCTCCAATCTTCATCCCATTTCTGGTTTCTCATTGTTTGAATTTGACTTTCAATGTCACTTGGTCAACATACATGGATTGGTACATTGTATTTCATCTTATGCACTTTATTCATTCCATTTTCTTTTTCCATTATCCATCTCTTTCTTCTTCCTCCTCTTTTTTTCTTTTTGATCAATGAGCTGAAGGTTGATAAGTTAGCATTGATTAGGGAGACTTAATCTTCCTTGATTCAAATCTAATTCATCTTGATCAATTGATCAAGTGAATGGCTTTGCATTAAGGATAGGTTGTTTCCTAAATAATGCAAAAGACTTAAACCAATACAAGATCAATTCTCTTCTTCTTTTTGGCATGGCAAGTTGTCGGAACTTGGTTCACTAATTAAGACTTCTAACTTGTGTTGTTGCCTACATTATTATTGATCGGCCTTAGATAGTTGTGACTTCTACATAAGTCCAATTACGATTGCTTAATATAGCGCTAAATTTTCCTTATGGCACACTAACTACTAACACTAACCATTAACAATTAACACTTACTTTTTGCTCTTTACTTTTATGCAATTTACTATTCTTGCACATATTATTCATTTGCTTTTCTCTTTGCTCATTTGAGCACATGTTTATGTTAATGCAATTTGCCTTTTGCTCACTTGAGCACATAATTGTGTATATACTATTGTGCTTGTGTTTTGTTTTGATTGTTGTGAACCAAAATGCAAAGAAATGGACAAATGGACTTAGTTTCTAGGACATTCCCTATGCAAAAATTGGAGTAAAAGGACCTCAATGTTGAAGATGATCATGAAGGACCAAACCTCTAAGCTCACTCTTGTCCATTCTTGATTTGTTTCCATGAAACTTTTGATGTGTTTGCTCTTGTGCTAGGGAATCCTATAAGAGCTCAAATTGAAGAACCATTGCCATGTTCATCCCAAGTGAAAGACACAAGAGGCATTGAGGATCTCTTAAGAGACTTATGTGATGGTTGCTTGAGATTACCATTATTGTGATTGATTATTCCCAAAGGATGGGAGCTACTTGGATCATCACTATGATCTCAAGAGAGGAACTCCATTTGGGGTTTTGTTTCTTATCCCTCACCTCTTGTATGCTTAGGATCTTAGCCCTTCTTCTCCTTCTCTCCACTCTAACCCAAGCCAAAACTTTTTGTGCAAACATTTAACCATTGTTTTCAAACATTAGAAACCTAAGCCTTATGCTTTTGATTTTCAAAATTTCTTTTCATAACACTTATTTTGAATTGAACTTCTAAGCCAACTTTGACCATATTTTGTACATACTTTTCATTGGTAAATATAACTCATTCAAATGCTTTTTGTGGTTTCAATGGTCACTTTCTTAATCAAATTTCTTATAACCTTTAGCTATTAGGTTTGAGTTATCCTTGAGGTAGATATAATACTCACCTATATCCTTAGTGATGGACAATGAGTCTTCCATGCTTATTATAGGGTTAACCCCTCACTAGCATGTTGAAGCTATCCTCACATGGTGGATTTGTGGTTTTTAGGTTGAGTTTTCTCCCTTGGATAACAAAAGACCTTAAGGATTTTGGACCAATCAATTCACCAACTCATTTTGAGATTTTTACCCCGAACTACGAGGTTTTGATCCTAATCTTTTTTTAAGATGGTACGTAGGCAACGGGTTTATCCATCCAAACACAAAATGTAAATAAATTTGTATATTCTCTTCTCATCTCTTCAATCATGTTTGCACAACAATTTTTCACAAAAACAACAACCTTTACAGCAAGTATGAAAAGGGCTCCCTAGGAATACCTAGGATGTTTTGGGTGCCTAACACCTTCCCATTGCATAACCAACCCACTTACCCAGATCTCTGACCATTTTACTAGTTTTTGATTCGATAAAACTTTTAGGTTTTTATTCCTTTCTAACCATTCCTTTGGATAAATAGAAGTGCGGTGGCGACTCGACTTGTATGATTTACCTTGGATTTAGTCAATATCTCTAATGGTAACGAATACCCCGCTACAGAAAAGTGGCGACTTTGCTGGGGATTGTTTGCCTTGTGGGTTTTGCCTACTTTTCATATTTGTTATATTGTATTATATTATTATTTGTGACATATTTTTGTGCAATTTGGGATTACTGTATTGTATGTAATGACTGAATTGCTTGAATATTAATTCTTTGTATGCTTGGTGATCTTTGTAAGATGAGTTCTATACCCGGACTCGAGTGCACTTAGGATAGGAGAATGGCATAGTCTTGTTGACTTGTGTGGAGTTATTCCTTAGCAAGTTGACTTGCAAGCCCATTCACCTGGTGGAGGTCATGTTGGGATCAATAATGTCACACAAGTAGTTGTGGTTAGACATTACTCTTTCCAATGTAGACCTTAGAAGGCAAGGACCTTAGTTTCCCAAGCCCATCTTGGCTTATTCTTAGGATGTAGTGCGAAAGTCGTTCAAGTGTAAGGTTTGATACGATTGTTACGCGATACTACACTCATAAGAGTCTCTCTTGAGAATATTTTTTGGAATACGAGTAGTCGTTTCTCCGATAATATCCGAAAGATTAGATGATGACTATGGGAACCTCTTGTAGAACATGTCTGGCAGGTTAAACCCTAGTACACTCCCTTTGGGTGGTTCTTAACCGAGACTCCATGCTCGTGACTCGCAACAAACCCTTGATTCGTGGTTGATCCGTTCATGTGTCCTTAATATCAATGGAACTTGGGTGTTGATAAGGTGTAAACCATAATCCACCAAAATGGATGATTTATATTAAAGATAACATGATCCATCCCATGACCTTTGTTTGGTGTGCTTTGCTTGATCCTTGAGTGTGATTGTTGCATTCATGCATTCATGCACCCATTTGCATCCATATCATCAATAATGAAGAAAATTTTCAAGGAACTTAAGAGGTCTATTTGCAAATTTTCAGACATGGAAAGATAAAGAAGGAATACAAAGAAGTACAGTTTCAGACAACCAGATTTGAAAGAGTTAAGGAATTTGACATCCTATGTATTAGATCCTATGGGTTTCAAGGATCGTTTTGGGAAGCTTCTTCCTCTTCTGACTACTCAGGTGGATGAAGGGTTGATGAGTGTGTTGGTGCAGTTTTATGATCCTTTGTACCGTTGCTTCGCATTTCCGGACTTTCATCTTTTGCCAACGCTTGAGGAGTATGCTTATCTTGTGGGTATACCCATTCTAGACCAGTTGCCGTTCAGTGGCTTGGAGAGTATTCCTACTTCTCAAGAGATAGATGACATGTTGCATATAGATGAATCTCTGGTTGGTGCTCATATGACTACCAAAGGTGGAATTCAAGGTCTCCCTTCTGAGTTCCTCATTACTCAAGCTACTATGTATGGGAAGGCCATGAGTGAGGACGCCTTTGAGGCCATATTTGTACTTCTCATCTATGGGTTAGTGTTGTTTCCCAACATCGACAAGTTTGTGGATGTGAATGCTATTATGATCTTCTCTACTCTTAATCCTATTCCGACTCTGTTGGGTGGCACTTATTTTTCTTTGCATATGAGGAATGCAAAGGGTGGTGGTGCCACAGTGTGGTGTTTGCCTCTGTTGTATAAGTGGTTTATTTCTCACTTGCCACAGACGATCGCCTTCAAGGAGAACAAGGGATGTCTACGGTGGTCCACGAGACTTATGTCTCTCACTAATGATGATATCTCTTGGTACAACCGTGTGTATGATAATGTGAAGATTATCGACTCTTGTGGTGAATTCTCTAATGTACCTCTTCTTGGTACATGTGGTGGGATTAACTACAACCCCGTTTTAGCACGTCGTCAGCTTGGGTTCCCCCTAAAGGATAAACCTAATAACATTCTGTTAGAGGGTGTGTTCTTTCAGGAGGGTAAAGATCCCCAAGGCTTGAAGGGCAGAATGGTCCGCGCTTGGCACAAGATTCATAGAAAGGCAAGGAATGAGCTGGGACCTAAGAATTGTGTCGCTTTGGAGCCTTACACTGCTTGGGTTAGGAAGAGAGTGTCTGAGTATCTCATGCCTTACGAGTATCTGAGACCTAGACCTTTGGTTATGGTTGGGCCTTCAACCCTCCCTGACCAAGGCGTAGAGGAGTTGAGAGACGAAGACCGTTCACGTGCCTGGATACGTGAACGAGAAGAATTGCTTCAACAGATCAAGGAAAAGGATGCTTTGATTGTGTTTCTCGAGCATCAGGTCATTGATGATCCTAATGATGCATGGACTTCTCTACTTCCTCAGTCTTCCAAGTTCTGGAAGAGGAAGTACGATCGACTCGCCAAGGAAAAGGCAGATATGGAGGCAGCCTATGAGGAAGAAGTGAAGAGGCTTCGTGCATCTTATCTTCCTGTGTCCCGAGCTTTAGATGATTGTTTCTAGGGACCCGTGGGATGATCATTTTCCTTTTCTCTTGTATTTTTATTTGGTTACCCATGTTGTACTTCTTCGATGTAAAACTATTTTCCAAATATTAAGTGACAAGATACTTTTATACATGATAAATGTTTAACACTTCCAAATATTTGCAAATAGAACTCTAAAACTTCCTTTGAGATAAAAAAACAAATCCTATGCACAAGCATTGCATGCATCATGTGCATAAGCAGGTTTTATTCCAGGCTTCTTGTCCTATGGTCTAACTCTGTGTTCTTCATTTATTCAAGACAAGCTGACTCACCGGTACTACACCAGAGCCAATTCTTCAAGACTGATGGTTCATCTAGAACAAGAGAATCGCGAGCTGAAGGAAGAAATAGCCAGGTTGACTGCCTTGATGGAGTCATTCTTGGCCGCTCAGAGCCAATCTTCTCCAACGCCATCAACTCCTCCCCAGAGGATGGTCATTTCTGAGATCGTGACTTCTATTGTGCCTGCTACAACGGTTCATTTCGCGCCATCTATGCCAGCCGGGTTCCCTTGGGGAATGCCCCCCAACTTTGTACCAGAGGGTTTCGCCCCTACTCTTGATTCTTTGCCGGCATCTAGCCCGGTCCTTTCAGTACCACCGCCCGTTGTGCACACGTTACCCAAGGTCGAAGATACCATCTACCATTCTGAGCCATCTGAGGGCCCAGACGTTTATGAGAAGATGGATGATATGAAGGACCAATTCCTTGAGCTTCGCAAGGAACTGAAAAATTTGAGGGGGAAAGACCTCTTTGGTAAAAGTGCTGCTGAGTTGTGCCTTGTGCCTAACGTGAAAATCCCTATTAAATTCAAAGTTCCTGACATTGAGAAGTATAAGGGAAACACATGCCCTCTCAGCCATCTTGTGATGTATGCTCGCAAGATGTCAACGCAAACTGACAACGACCAACTGCTCATCCATTACTTCCAGGACAGTCTGTCCGGTGCCGCTCTTAGGTGGTACATGGGTTTGGAGAGTTCGAACATCCGATCTTTCAAAGATCTTGGCGAGGCCTTCGTCAAGCAATACAAATACAATGTGGATATGGCTCCTGATAGGGACCAGCTGAGAGCAATGTCGCAGAAGGATAAGAACACCTTCAAAGAATACGCCCAGAGATGGCGCGAATTGGCAACTCAGATAGTGCCACCCCTTGAGGAAAAAGAGATGACCAAGATCTTCTTGAAGACCTTGAGCTCGTTTTACTACGAGAGAATGATAGCCAGTGCTCCCTCAGACTTCACCGAGATGGTGAATATGGGGATGAGATTGGAAGAAGGGGTCTGTGAAGGACGCTTGACTAGAGATGAAGGCTCTTCGGCAAAGAGATATGGAAGCTTTGCGAAGAAGAAGGAGGGAGAGGCACATGCCGTGTCTTCCCATGTCAAAAGAAGACCCTCTATGAAGAGGAAGATTGCTCGCCCGGTCAACAGTCAGCATCAGGTGGCTCATATAGCACCTGTTTTCAGGGAGGCCCAACACTATCAACAACCTCAAACTCAGCAATATCAACAACAACAGCATCCACAACAGCAGGCCTATCAGCCTCGAAATAACAATAGTGCCAGAACCAGCTATGAGAGGAAGAGGGTCACCTTTGATCCAATTCCGATGACGTATGCTAAACTCTATTCGTCGTTGATCGGTAGAAAGTTGATCATGCCGCAAGACCCTCCCGCTGTACCTGCCAATCCCCAGTGGTGGTACAAGCCCGAACTTCATTGCGTGTATCATTCCGGTGCTCCCGGACACGATGTAGAGAACTGTTATCCCCTGAAGACCAAGGTGCAAGACCTTGTGAGAAGTGGGATTTTATTTTTCGAGGACGTAGCTCCGAATGTAAAGAAGAACCCATTTCCCGAGCATGGGAAGTCTGTCAATATGGTCCAGGGTTGCCCTGGCAAGTACAAGGTGAAATGTGTCAGTCATATTCGACAGTCGCTGGTCGAGATGCATAGATTGCTGTGTGACTATAGCCATTATGAGCATGACCACGATAGATTTCGAGTAGGCTCTGTTAATCAGAGAGGGTGTCGCCAGGTGCGCAAAGATGTGCAAGAGATGTTGGATGAAGGAGTCATTGAGATCCTTCAGAACAGAAATCTTGATGAAGATGAGCCCGAAGTCAATGTGATTTCTCTGGTATTCCGGATACCTGAGCCTGTTGTCATCAAGTATGATGGTAGCAAGCAAAAGGCTTCTCCTACTCTTGTCATTAAGCCAGCCGGACCTGTACCGTACTCCTCTGAGAAAGCAGTTCCCTATCGCTATAATGTTGTGGCAATAGAAAATGGGAAAGAGGTGACCCTGCCTTCGTCATCTGTCGTAAATATTGCTGATGTTAGCGGTTTGACCCGTAGCGGTCGTGTATTTTCAGCTTCGTTGAAGCCTCAAGCTGATGTTTGAGGAAGTGTTGATGCTGATTTTGCCGAGCGCCCGATTGGGAATGTTGTGAGCACCCTGAATTCGGCACCTGTTGTTAAGCCCTCCTCTACGATGAGAACTCCTGCTTCTGTTGGCCCGAGTGGCAATACAAAAGAAGACCGTGATGAGATGTTGAGGCTCATCAAGAGAAGTGAGTACAACGTTATAGACCAGCTTCTACAAACGCCATGCAAGATATCTGTGCTATCATTGCTGTTGAATTCAGAACCACACCGAGAAGCTCTGTAGAAGGTGTTGGATGTAGCGTACGTGGATCATGATGTCACGATAGAGCAGTTTGATAGTATTGTTGCAAACATTACCGCTTGTAACAACTTGAGTTTTTGTGACTCTGATCTCCCCGAGGAGGGAAGAGACCACAACCTGACATTACACATATCTATGAGTTGCAAACACGACGCAATGTCCAATGTTCTGGTATATACTGGGTCATCATTGAATGTTTTGCCAAAATCCACTCTTACGAAGCTGTCATACCAAGGGCCAACCATGAGGCAGAGTGGAGTAGTTGTGAAAGCTTTCGATGGGTCTCGCAAAACTGTGATTGGTGAGGTTGATCTCCCAGTCAAAATCGGACCAAGTGATTTCCAGATTACCTTCCAGGTTATGGATATTCACCCATCGTATAGTTGTCTCTTAGGCAGACCATGGATTCACGAGGCGGGCGCCGTGACATCCACCCTACACCAGAAACTGAAGTTTGTAAAGAATAAGAAGCTGGTGGTGGTAGGGGGAGAAAAGGCTCTCCTGGTTAGCCATTTGTCTTCCTTCTCATATATAGATGCTGAGGATGAAGTTGGAACTCCGTTCCAAGCTTTATCTATTGTTGAGCCTGTTGAGAAGAGAACTCCCTCATTTGCTTCCTACAAAGATGTGAAGTTGGCCATTGAGCATGGTGCGACTGCTGGTTTGGGGCAAATGATTGAGTTAAAAGACAACAAGTCCCGGGCTGGTATAGGCTATTCTTCTGGGGTTTCTAATACGCAAGGGCTGTTCAAAAGTGGAGGTTTCAACCACACCAGTCAAGATGAGGAGGCTGCTGCCAACTTGGAAGAGGACGAAGAGGATTCTGGCAACTTCGTCATCCCTGGGGGGATCTGCAATAATTGGGTCGCTGTGGATATTCCAACAGTTATCCATAAGTCAAAGTAATGTTCATTGTGTTTAAAAACCCTTCTCAAATGCCAAAAGGAGAAGTGATGACATTGTTGGCGCATAAATACAATGATATTTTCATTCAATAGATTCATGTTAAATGTTTGTTTTTCCAATTATTTTCCCTTTTTGCTTTTTGCATGAAATTGGTGATCACATAAAACCTCAAAAATAGAATAAAATCAATCTTTGAATCTACATAATGATTTGCTTTGTTTGAATTCTAAAGCTCTTTATATCCAAAATCATTATGCAGTTTGATCAAACCCATTGAACATAATGACCCAACACCATCTCCCAACATTGAATTCCCTGTATTTGAGGCGGAAGAAGATGATGTTGAAGAGATTCCTGACAAGATTACCCGTCTACTTGAGCATGAAGAGAAGATCATTCAACCGCATCTTGAGAATCTGGAAACAGTCAACTTGGGGTCTGAGGATTGTGTGCGAGAAGTGAAGATTGGGGCACTCCTGGAAGAGTCTGTTAAGAAGGGGTTGATTGAATTGCTATGAGAATACGTCGACATCTTTGCTTGGTCATATGAAGACATGCCTGGTCTAGATACTGATATTGTGCAACATTTCCTACCTTTGAAGCCTGAATGCATGCCTGTGAAGCAGAAGCTTAGATGAACTCATCCCGACATGGCAGTGAAGATCAAAAAGGAAGTTCAGAAGCAAATAGATGCGGGGTTTCTGGTGACTTCTACATATCCTCAATGGGTGGCCAATATTGTGCTCGTGCCTAAGAAAGATGGAAAAGTCTGAATGTGTGTGGACTATAGAGACTTGAATAAGGCTAGTCCGACAGATGATTTCCCTCTACCACACATTGATATGTTGGTAGACAATACGGCTAAATTCAATGTCTTCTCTTTTATGGATGGATTTTCCGGATATAACCAAATCAAAATGGCACCCGAGGATATGGAGAAGACAACATTCATCACACCTTGGGGAACATTCTGTTATCGAGTGATGCCCTTCGGTTTGAAGAACGCCGGAGCCATGTATCAACGAGCTATGACTACCTTGTTTCATGATATGATGCACAAGGAAATTGAGATATATGTTAATGATATGATCGCTAAGTCAAGAACGGAGATTGAACATGTAGAGCACCTGTTGAAGCTTTTTCAGCGTTTGAGAAAGTATAAGCTTCGTCTGAATCCCAACAAGTGTACATTTGGAGTCCGTTCCGGTAAGCTATTGGGCTTTATTGTCAGTGAAAGAGGTATTGAAGTTGATCCTGCAAAGGTCAAAGCAATACAAGAGATGCCTGCGCCCAAAACTGAGAAGCAAGTCCGAGGTTTTCTTGGTCGCTTGAATTACATTTCCAGATTCATATCCCACATGACTGCCACATGTGCACCGATATTCAAGCTCCTCCGAAGAGATCAGTCCCATGATTGTACCGAGGATTGCCAGAAAGCTTTTCACAATATTAAAGAGTATTTGTCTGAGCCTTCGATTCTGTCTCCGCCCGTGGAAGGAAGACCATTGATCATGTATCTGACTGTTCTTGAAGACTCGATGGGTTGTGTTCTCGTTCAGCAAGACGAATCAGGAAATAAAGAGTATGCCATCTACCACTTAAGTAAGAAGTTCACTGATTGTGAGTCTCGATACTCGATGCTTGAGAAGACATGTTGTGCTTTGGCTTGGGTTGCTAAGCGCTTACGCCAGTATATGTTAAATCATACGACTTGGTTGATATCCAGAATGGATCCAATCAAGTATATCTTTGAGAAGCCTGCTTTAACAGGGAGGATTGCCCGTTGGCAGATGTTGTTATCTGAGTATGATATAGAGTATCGAGCTCAAAAGGCTATTAAAGGTAGTATCTTGGATGACCATTTGGCACATCAACCAATTGAGGATTATCAGTCAGTTCAATATGACTTCCCAGATGAGGAGATTCTGTATTTGAAAATGAAAGATTGTGATGAGCCTACGCTCGATGAAGGGCCAAAGCCTGGTTCCTGTTGGAGCATGGTATTTGATGGCGCTGTAAATCAATATGGAAATGGTATTGGGGCAGTGATTATTACTACTCAAGGCACACATTTTCCTTTTACAGCAAGGCTAACTTTCAAATGCACGAATAATATGGCTGAGTATGGAGCCTGTATTATGGGATTGGAGGAGTGCATTGATCTAAGGATCAAGCATCTTGATGTATATGGTGATTCAGCCCTCGTTGTTAATCAGATTAAGGGTGAATGGGAAACGAATCAGCCTGGCCTCATTTCATATAGGGATTATGCGAGGATGATTTCAATGTTCTTTATTGAGGTTGACTTCCATCATATTCCTCGAGATAAGAATCGGATGGCAGATGCTCTTGCTACGCTTGCTTCAATGATTATGGTTAAACTTTGGAATGAAGTTCCCAATATCACTGTGATGCGCTTAGACAAACCAGCTCATGTATTTGCAGTTGAAGAAGTGGAAGACGATAAGCCATGGTATTATGATATCAAGTGTTTTCTTCAAAGTCAGATTTACCCGCCTGGGGCATCTGTGAAAGATAGGAAGACTCTGAGGAGATTATCAGGAAGTTTCTACCTCAATGGTGATGTGCTTTATAAGAGAAATTTTGATATGGTGCTGCTCAGATGCATGGATAGACACGAAGCAGACCTGTTGATGACTGAGGTCCATGAGGGCTCATTTGGTACATTCCAATGGACATGCCATGGCTAGAAAGATATTGAGAGCAGGCTACTAATGACTGACAATGGAGTCTGACTGCTGCAATTATGTAAAGAAATGCCATAAGTGTCAGATCTATACGGATAAGATTCATATTCCCCCGACACTACTGAACGTGATTTCATCACCATGGCCTTTCTCCATGTGGGGAATTGACATGATTGGCATGATAGAGCCAAAAACGTCCAATGGACACAGATTTATTCTCGTAGCAATTGATTACTTCACTAAGTGGGTTGAGGCAGCATCATATGCTAATGTGACCATGCAGGTGGTTGTGAAGTTTATCAAGAATCAACTCATATGCCGTTATGGTATGCCAGATAAGATCATTACTGATAATGGATCTAATCTGAATAACAAGATGATGAAAGAACTATGTAGTGAGTTCAAGATTGCACACCATAATTCTTCTCCTTACAGACCCAAGATGAACGGGGCTGTTGAAGCTGCTAATAAGAATATCAATAAGATTATCCAAAAGATGTTTATCACGTATAAAGATTGGCATGAGATGCTGCCATTTGCTTTACATGGATATCGTACATCTGCCCGCACTTCAACAGGGGCGACCCCTTTCTCTCTCGTTTATGGCATGGAGGTTGTACTCCCAGTAGAGGTGGAGATCCCATCAATGAGAGTCTTGATGGAAGCCAAGTTGACTGAGGCTGAATGGGTTCAGAGTCAGTATGACCAACTGAATTTGATAGAAGAAAAGAGATTGATCGCCATGTGCCATGGCCAATTATATCAACAAAGGATGAAGAAAGCCTTCGATAGGAAGGTCAAGCCTCGTGTGTTCCGAGAAGGTGACCTTGTGCTCAAGAAAGTCTTGTCTTTCGCGCCCGATTCCAGGGGCAAGTGGACTCCAAACTATGAAGGTCCATATGTTGTTAAGAGAGCCTTTTCAGGCGGTGCTTTGATACTTACAACTATGGATGGAGAGGATTTCACTCGCCCTGTGAATTCAGATGCAGTCAAGAAATACTTCGCCTAAAAAAAATAAAAACAGATCATCTCGCTAAGTTGAAAACCCGAAAGGGCGACTTAGGCAAAAATGAGCGTTTCGGTGGATTGAAAACCCGAAAGGGCGGTCCAGGCAAAAGTTAGAGACGTAAAAAAATGAATATATATATCCCGCTAGATTGAGTACCTCACCCTAGGGCAATCTAGGCCAAAAATAGGGATTTGGCAAGTAATTGCATCCTGACAAGACTTTGTTAAACAACTACTATCCGTCAGAGATTCTCGCTCATTCATCATCAACCAAAGCTTCAAATACATCGGATTTAGAATTGGTGGAGAAATGGTCATTATGTTCAATGTAGCCCTTTTCCAATATACATCACCAATCTCAAATTTGTAAAGATCTATGGAGTTTTGCCATTTGCAGACTACCATCCCATCAAATGAATTTGAGCCTTTATCCAATTATTTGCACTCTTATTTGTTTCTATTCAACAAATGTTTTGCATGTTTTAATTGAAAAAATTGAAGGAGAATTGCCATCCAAGGCGCAGCGGAATTTAAAAATTTCTCCATTTAGTGATCCTTACGAATGGGCATGATCAGTGATAGAATCGTTACCTCTTGTGGCGATTCAAACCTTTGGTGCAGATCTCTGATAATGATCAAAACCTTTGATACAGATCCACAGGGCGATCACGAACGTTGAACGATGACAACGTCTCAACTCACTCCACACGAACGGATTCCTTCAATCGCAGTGCTAGCTGTTATGAATGAAGGCTTTGAGTGAGAGAGAGATACGAAATTCCAACTCTTCAGTTGTGTTTTCTGTCTCAGTGAGTTACTGTGGAGTGACAATGCTTCTACCCAAGGGGTTCTATTTATAGAACCACTTGTGTGGGCTTCAAGCCAAAAAGCCCATTTAAGTGCATTTTGGCCCATATCTCATAAAATGCCAAAATCACTTAAGTATTTGGTACCTTACCATATTTCGTATTCTACTTAAGTACACCGTACCTTACGATGTTCCTTAATTATTCTATCTCTCATCAATTCGTCCTTTGTGTGTGACCCTATAGGTTTTCACGGCGTTGGCAATTATATTAAATCACGCATTTAACATAATAAACAGTGAGCGGTATCTAGCAACACATCACTGCTACCCAAGTCACGAAAATGTCATGTGATTTGACAAAACCTCCTGTGATAATAATTATGTGTATAATTACCCCTTTGCCCTTATGTCTATATTGAACACAAGGTATAGACCGTGTCACCCTTGTCCAGTTCAATATTGGGCCCATAGACATTTATCCTGTTACGCAGGATTGGCAAATTCCATCTAGGACAGTCATGTCCCTCAGCATGCTTCGTGGAGTACCCATCAACTGTCTTTATGGCTATCCAGTTACGGACAATGTTAGATCAGCAACAAAGCACTCGACTCTACATCTAGGATCCATAGTGGTTTCAGGTCGAAGAGTGGTATACACTATTATCACCATGAGAATAACTTATGACACTTTGCATAACTTTCTATATAGTATTCTCATAGCGGGTCAATCCGGTATAAATATTACTCCTAATATTCATACCTATGTTTAAGACTTGATAACTCTTTATCCATGATCCATGAGATGTGATCATCAGTCTACAAACATAATAGTCTTAATGCTTTAATGTTATCCCACTTCACATTAAAGCTCGACTACGGATACTTTAAGAATAGTGTCCTTATGTTTAATGTGTTCTCATGATTAAGTCACACTTAATACATTAAACAGACCATCTATTCTAGGGACTTTATTAATCAACCATAATAAAGAAAATGGCTTTTATTATTAATAAATAATTCGATACAAGTACTAAAAGTATTGGTCTCTAGGGCTTATACCAACAAAAATATCATTGTTTTAAATAATCAGTTTTTTTATAATTTGTTTTTAAACAAAGTGAACATTCACAAGGACATAAGGATACTTAGGAGATCTTCAGTGCTCTCCCAAGGATGGTATGAACCCCCAACAGGATAAGACGTTTGTTCATATTCCTGGCATGTTTGTATCCTCTTCCTACTGAAGCCTTTTGTGGTTTTTCCGCCAAGCAGAGTGTGTGATAAGATATTCATCCCTCTTTCCTCCTTAGCAGACGTGATCTTTGGTAGTACGATATTTAGTGGTGACCTTGGAAGCTTCCTATTGGGTGTTTGTTCCCCACAGAAGTTCCCTTTCCTCCCTTGATTGGTTCCCCAATAGAGTTGCTTATGCGGCAGATTTTCATCTGTGCAAACTCTTGTCCCCAGCTGGAATGACTGATGTTCATTCCCCTGGAGTGATCCTTGATCCCTGGTAGTTTCTTGCCCCCATCAGATGGGATACTCCCTAGCGGGCATGGCTTCCTCTCTTGAGGTGTAGTATCAGATGTTTGTGGACTTCTTCGTGGGATTTGTTGGTATTGGGAACGTCTGTTTGTCAGCATTCATCATACATAAACTACGCATGTGTGCATATAATTTTCAAACATTCAGATATTCATGTTGCATTCTTTGTCATATATATCTTCGTTTGTGATCCCCTGCTAGTTGGTAATACATTTCCCCAAGCAGATGTCGGTGGCTGAACTCCCCATATAGAGTCAGTCCCTTAAGCAGAGAGTGTTTATCATTCCTTTCTTATTCCCCACCGAGTTATATCCTCATGGATGATGATTATTTCTATTTCCTCCCAAACAAAAATATTGGGATGGGAGCCCCCATTGAGTTATATCCTCGCGGGGTCGAGTCTTGATTCAGCAAGCCTCTTTAGTTTGATCCTAGATTGGCTTCTTGTGCTTGTTTCTTGCGCTTCCCTGTGGTATAAATGAATAATTGTTCATCTTATCCCCGGTGGAGTCTGCGGTTTTCTACCCTTATACCGGTAGTTGTAAATCCTATTTCATCCCCGTGCAGAGTTAACCTTTTGTTCATCCTAATCGATGACGGTTACCATTCCGTGGTCTTCTACCCGATATCCGATAGATGTAATCCCCTCCTTGAAGGTTATCATTGTCCAGTATTCGGTATTGAAAAACCTTTCACCCCCGATGATATATCTCTTGGATAATTGCTTTGATCAGGCAGTTTATCCCCAGCAAATCATCTCATCTACCGATTGCCGGTAATGATTGTTGCTCTCCTTGATTGGTCATCATTATATACCTAGTATCGGTATCCTGATGCCTTTCTTTGTCGGTCGACTTATCCTTTATTAACCCAGTAAGCGGTTGTGGATAATCTTTCATGCGAGTATATTATCTACGTTCTGACAGTAATAGGTAATATATCTCATGCACTCTTTGGTCGAAGCCTTTTGTTCTTCCCTGGTTGAGTAAGATTCGTATCCCCTTCTGGAATCGAATGTCCATCCCTTAATCGAGTTTGCTTTTAGCCCTCTTTTGGATGATGAGTGTCTTGGGAATATTCCCCGATTCACATTTTGGTTGGTCACCTATTATATGCCCAGTAACCGGCATCACTGGTGTTCCTTCCTTTTGCTCCCTATTATGACCTTTTGTCCCCCTGCGGAGTCAGATCTTCCTGAGCCGAAGTTTACCTTTTTAGGTCTTCCTCAGATGATTTTCGGATGTTTGATATCTCTCACCCTTGTACCGGTCTTAGATATTCATTCTCTCGGAGCATGTTATCTCTCACCCTTATACCGGTGTTCAGATCGCATGTCTCTTTGAGCTTATTACCCAGTAACCGGTAATACCTCATTTGTTAATTCCCCACTTGGGTCCGGATTTTTATCAGAAGTGTCCGTTATGGATAATTTTCGTTGTATTGGCATATTCCCCAATACATGCATCTTTGAGTCAGCTCGAGTCCTTCCATTAAAGTATTTCAATGGATTTCCTTCGTGCCTCTCAACAAGTTTCAAGTCGTGACCTGCTCACGCATGTTTATCCTTTTACTCCCCGGTAGAGTCTCTGCCCCGTAAAGTGAATTATTCATAGGAATCCTCAGATTCCTTCTAATCTTTTCCTTTGTGGACACATCCCCCCACAGAGTGTTACCGTTTGAACACATACATTCGCATCATGAGGTCTCTTAGGGACCCAAATTCGTCTCTTTGTTATTATTTAAGCCCATTCTACCGCGTCGAGACGAAGATTTTAACCTTCACTTCTCCGGCTAGAATGACCTTAAATAGGGGCATCTGTAAGACCCCAATTTTGACCCTAAGATCCCTCGTGGCATCATAACATTTGCATTTGCATTGCCTCAAGGATCATAAGCACCTTGGCTCCTTCCCTTTGGGTGGGATCTCTTCTTGTGAGTGGTTTGAGATCACCAAGCATGCTTGAATTGTATATCATTGCTTTCCTCATTTTTGTTTATTAACCAAAAGCACAAAAATATGTCACTAACATCTTTTGTTTGTAGCTTGAGCAATCACAAGGTCAAGAGCTTCAAGGAGATCCTTTGTGCAGATATATGGCCAAGTGAAGATGATAGCAAACATGGTAATGGTTCCCAAAGCTCTCTTCCATTAAATATGCCTCCCTAGTACCTCAATTCATCATTTTGATCAAAGCAAGTCAAAGGGTTTGAGGTTGGTTCCCCAAGGAAACCCTAATTCATATGTGTACCACAATGCCTTGCTCTTGAAGCAACCTTAGCCCATGATCAAATACAATCAAGGGAAGTTATTTAATTCATCATTTCATGCATATTTGAACTTATTTGAGTGTCCTCAATCATAAATTCATCAAGATATGAGTCATGGACTTGAGAAGTTGATCAGTCAATTCATCTGATTATTTTGAAGTGCACTGAGACCTAACTTTTTATGTGTTGGTCATATGGAGATGATTCCAAAAGAAAACATGTTCCTAAGGACAATATGAACAACTTTAATGTTCATCAAAAATTGATTTGAAGCTTAGAAGGTCATCATCCATTCTAAGACATTATAGGTCATTTTGACTGAGACCCTAATCTTAGGTCAAATTCCCAAGAACATAACTCATTCATTTTCTATGATTTTGAGGTGGGATAAAATGCATTGGAGAGCTTAAGTTGTCTAATTCAAATCTTATGTTGAACAAAATTTTAAAATCTCAAATGAAATACATGTGATAATGCAAAACATTATAGGTTACTTTGGACCAAATGCATTGAAAGTCAAAAAAGTCCAACTTAAAGTGCCCATAACCCTTTCATCAAAAATACAAATGATGCAAAATTTAAGTCCATTTTTATTGTATTGAAAATATCTGTAACTTTGATGTTGGAGGTTTTTTCATTTGAAGCTTGCATCATCAAAACAGAGGGGCTTGAACATTGGCCAAATTCGGAAACTTTGCCTTTGCATGCTTTGCACCTTTGACTTTAAACTCTAATTTCACTAATTTCCACACTTCAAATGGATTTTTACCCAACATAACAATTGTTCCTTACATCAAAACCTTTCCAACCATTACTCACATGCTCATGTTTGGATTTGGCAAATGGCATTTTCGAAGAGGGGAAGTTTTTGGTTCAATTATGCATAACACATCAAAACTCCATGCACAAGTTAATTCACTCCAAGCTACACGTCCAAATCATCTCACATTCATTTCAGATTGCATTTGGCATTGAATTTGGGCCTTTTGCATGATCATGCAAGCCCATGCAATGAATATCCAATTCCATGCCCACGACCTTGATCACACTTGCCTTGCCTCTCCATCTATAAATAAGAGCTCTATTCCATACAAATTTGATCCATGAATCAACCTGAAATGCCGCTGAATTGAAAACCTAACCTCTCACCAAAGGAACTCTTTCAATTTTCTTCAATTTCTCAGATCTGAAATTCAACTAAATCAGGTTGAATTTCTAGATCTAAAGTTCCTAGACCTCTCTCTCATACTCCATTGGTCTTCTATTTTGCCAAAGCAAGCAAGGAAGCAAGCTCAAATCTCCAGAATTCAAGGTTGTTCATCAACTGGTTTTTTCTTCGAAACTCACCATTTATTGATCTATTTGCTTGGATTTTGTGTTGGCTAAAGTCCTCTTCATAGAGGCAATTGTTTTGAGTGCTTAATTGTTAAAATCCATGAAGTTCACTTGAACACCACAGAATTTCCATCTCGGATTTCTTTCAATATAGAGATCTAGAGTGGAATTGAATGGTACAGGGATGATGTACATCATCCCATCTTTCTAATGGTGTATGGATCGTGAATTTTGGTGGAGGTTTTGAAACCTGCAACTCTGGCCGGAGCTGGTGCGCTCGCCGGAGAAGACGGTGGCTCTGGCCACCGTCCATTCACCAGAACAAATCCAGACCGTTTGATCATGTTTCCAGATTGAATCGTGTCCTTTGGATCTTATGACTTTCAATAATGCTGGATGTTCCTCAGTTGACTCACGCCTTCCATGCGTGCGCATCTCACATCCGTCTGATCAGCCACTTCAATTAATGAGGCTTGATCAGACGCTTGTGGTTGTTTCTGATTTTCTGATTTCCATTTAATTTTTTTTATTTCCATTATTTTCAAAAATTCATATCTTGTTCATTTTAATTCCAAAAAATATGGGACCAATTGCATTCTTCTCCAAATAATTTCTATTTTCTAATTTTGATTTTTAAGATTTTTTATTTTGTCATTTGATATTTTTTGTGAATTTTCTCTTTTCTAGTTATTTTTAATTCATTTTAAATAGTTTTTGATATTCAAAAAATACAAAAATATTTTCCTAACCTATTTGAATGATGATGGATCTATGAAAAATATTCTCATCAATTTTTTAATTGATTTGAGATTTATTTGAGATTTTAGTTCAATTAGGTTATTTTTATTCATTTTTAATTAATTAAAAATAGTTTCTGACTTTTAAAAATGCTGAAATTTTTTGTCAAACTTTGTTTGACCTTGTTGAACTTGGGATAAATCACTTGGACCTTTCAAGGTTGATTTGAAGTGATTTTGAAGTTTGACCTTTCTTTTATTTTTAATTCAAGTTTATTTTAATATTAAAAATGGCAAAAATAGTTTGCTTATTGTTTGACCTCCAATCTTCATCCCATTTCTGGTTTCTCATTGTTTGACTTTGACTTTCAATGTCACTTGGTCAACATACATGGATTGGTACATTGTATTTCATCTTATGCACTTTATTCATTCCATTTTCTTTTTCCATTATCCATCTCTTTCTTCTTCCTCCTCTTTTTTTCTTTTTGATCAATGAGTTGAAGGTTGATAAGTTAGCATTGATTAGGGAGACTTAATCTTCCTTGATTCAAATCTAATTCATCTTGATCAATTCATCAAGTGAATGGCTTTGCATTAAGGATAGGTTGTTTCCTAAATAATGCAAAAGACTTAAACCAATACAAGATCAATTCTCTTCTTCTTTTTGGCATGGCAAGTTGTCGGAACTTGGTTCACTAATCAAGACTTCTAACTTGTGTTGTTGCCTACATTATTATTGACCGGCCTCAGATAGTTGTGACTTCTACATAAGTCCAATTACGATTGCTTAACATAGCGCTAAATTTGCCTTATGGCACACTAACTACTAACACTAACCATTAACAATTAACACTTACTTTTTGCTCTTTACTTTTATGCAATTTACTATTCTTGCATATATTATTCATTTGCTTTTCTCTTTGCTCATTTGAGCACATGTTTATGTTAATGCAATTTGCCTTTTGCTCACTTGAGCACATAATTGTGTATATACTATTGTGCTTGTGTTTTGTTTTGATTGTTGTGAACCAAAATGCAAAGAAATGGACAAATGGACTTAGTTTCTAGGACATTCCCTATGCAAAAATTGGAGTAAAAGGACCTCAATGTTGAAGATGGTCATGAAGGACCAAACCTCTAATCTCACTCTTGTCCATTCTTGATTTGTTTCCATGAAACTTTTGATGTGTTTGCTCTTGTGCTAGGGAATCCTATAAGAGCCCAAATTGAAGAACCATTGACATGTTCATCAAAAGTGAAAGACACAAGAGGCATTGAGGATCTCTTAAGAGACTTATGTGATGGTTGCTTGAGATTACCGTTATTGTGATTGCTTATTCCCAAAGGATGGGAGCTACTTGGATCATCACGATGATCTCAAGAGAGGAACTCCATTTGTGGTTTTGTTTCTTATCCCTCACCTCTTATATGCTTAGGATCTTAGCCCTTCTTCTCCTTCTCTCCACTCTAACCCAAGCCAAAACATTTTGTGAAAACATTTAACCATTGTTTTCAAACATTAGAAACCTAAGCCTTATGCTTTTGATTTTCAAATTTTCTTTTCATAACACTTATTTTGAATTGAACTTCTAAGCCAACTTTGACCATATTTTGTACATACTTTTCATTGGTAAATATAACTCATTCAAATGCTTTTTGTGGTTTCAATGGCCACTTTCTTAATCAAATTTCTTATAACCTTTAGCTATTAGGTTTGAGTTATCCTTGAGGTAGATATAATACTCACCTATATCCTTAGTGATGGACAATGAGTCTTCCATGCTTATTATAGAGTTAACCCCTCACTAGCATGTTGAAGCTATCCTAACATGGTGGATTTGTGGTTTTTAGGTTGAGTTTTCTCCCTTGGATAACAAAAGATCTTAAGGCTTTTGGACCAATCAATTCACCAACTCATTTTGAGATTTTTACCCCGAACTACGAGGTTTTGATCCTAATCATTTTTTAAGATGGTACGTAGGCAATGGGTTTATCCATCCAAACACAAAATGTAAATAAATTTGTATATTCTCTTCTCATCTCTTCAATCATGTTTGCACAACAATTTTTCACAAAAATAACAACCTTTACAACAAGTATGAAAAGGGCTCCCTAGGAGTACCTAGGATGTTTTGGGTGCCTAACACCTTCCCATTGCATAACCAACCCCCTTACCCAGATCTCTGAGCTTTTTACTAGTTTTTGATTCGATAAAACTTTTAGGTTTTTGTTCGCTTTCTAACCATTCCTTTGGATAAATAGAAGTGTGGTGGCGACTCGACTTGTATGATTTATCTTGGATTTAGTCAATATCTCTAATGGTAACGAATACCCCGCTACAACGATGAAGATGTAAAGGTAATGTTTTCTAGATTTCGAACTTTAATTGCAGGACTCAAAGTGCTAGATAAAGGATATACAACTGCAGATCATGTCAAAAAGATCGTCAGAAGCTTGCCAAAGAAATGGAGACCTATGGTCACAGCCTTAAAACTATCAAAAGATTTGTACAATATCAGCCTTGAAGAACTCGTCAGTTCACCCATAAGTCACGAGATAGAACTGGAGGAAGATGAACCTCAAAAGAAGATCAAGTTTGTAGCACTAAAGTCCAAATTTGAAAGACACAAATCAGATAGAAACAAAGCCTTCCAGGCTGAAGAAGAAGACATTGATGACTCTGAAAAGGAAGATTCTGACGATGAAGAAGAATTATCCCTTTTAACCAGAAGAGTAAAAAAACTCTGGAGGAAAAGGAATAATAACTTCAGAAAACCAAGACCCAAGGGAGATCGATCAGAATCAACTTCCAGAGGCAAATCTAACAAAGATATAACATGTTATGATTGTAAGGAAACAGGTCATTACAGAAACGAATGTCCCAAGTTGAAGAAAGAAAGCTCTAGAAGAGAAAATTTCAATAAAAGTTCCTTCAGAACCAAAAAGGGACTGATGGCTACCTGGGATGACAGTGGATCTGATTCCTCAGAATCAGACTCTGATGAACAGGCAAATGTTGCACTCATGGCTACCACCTCCAGGAATACATCAGATGGAGAATCTGAATCCGAAGAGGTATTTTCTGATCTTTCTCTCTTTGATCTTGAATCATGCCTTTCTGAAACATTAAACTCATATCAGAAACTTAAACAAAAATTTAAAGCTGTAAAAGAGGTTCTTGAAGAAACCCTCGAAGAATGTGGTAAACTTGAGATAACAGTTTCAGATCTAATAGATGAAAATCGAATTTTGACATTAGAAAGAGATTCCACAAATAAACAATGTTTAAAACTTGAAGAAGCATTATCTCAAGCTCCACAAACTTCAAACACAGTAATTTATGAATATAAAAAATCTTTTCAAAAGTTTCTGAAG
This sequence comes from Lathyrus oleraceus, assembly GCF_024323335.1. NCBI lineage: Eukaryota > Viridiplantae > Streptophyta > Magnoliopsida > Fabales > Fabaceae > Lathyrus > Lathyrus oleraceus. The sequence continues at coordinate 251,012,403 of NC_066585.1, read as the reverse complement.
AATGGAATAGAGAGAAGCAGAATGGAATCCATGATTTATGGGGTTAGTCAGAACAATAGAAGAGGAATTGGGTATGACCCTAGTGAAGATAAATCTTCCACTAATGACAAACATAAATCTCTATTTTCTTATCACCACACACATACACAAGCACAACATTTTGATAATGCCAGAAAACCCAAAGTTTTAAGAAACTCTGGGAAAACTAATCACGAAGGACCCAAGAGATTCTGGGTATTAAAGGATAAGATTGTTTATGTTGCAGATATCTTATGCAGCAGAGTTAAGACACCAGTCATGGTACCTGGACTCTGGATGCTCGCGACACATGATGGGAAGAAAGTATATGTTCCAAAGCTTGAAACTTAAAGATGTTGGCTTCATAGGTTTTGGAGGAAATCAGAAAGGAAGGATCAGAGGCTCCGAAACTATTGGTAATGGTACTTGTAGCGGGGTATTCGTTACCATTAGAGATATTGACTAAATCCAAGGTAAATCATACAAATCGAGTCGCCACCGCACTTCTATTTATCCAAAGAAATGGTTAGAAAGCGAACAAAAACCTAAAAGTTTTATCAAATCAAAAACTAGTAAAAATGTCGGAGATCTGGGTAAGGGGGGTGGTTATCCAATGGGAAGGTTTTAAGCACCCAAAACATCCTAGGTACTCCTAGGGAGCCCTTTTCACATTAGTTGTAAGGTTGGTATTTTGTGAAAAATTTGTTTGTGCAAACATGATTGAAGAGATGAGAAAAGAATATACAAGTTATTTATATTTTGTGGTTGGATGGATAAACTCATTGCCTACGTACCATCTTAAGGAAGATTAGGATCAAAACCTCGTAGTTCGGGGTAAAAATCTCAAAATGAGTTGGTGGATTGATTGGTCCAAAAGCCTTAAGGTCTTTTGTTATCCAAAGGAGAAAACTCAACCTAAAGCCACAAATCCACCATGTGAGGATAGCTTCAACATGCTAGTGAGGGGTTAACCCTATAATAAGCATGGAAGACTCATTGTCCATCACTAAGGATATATGTGAGTATTACATTTACCTCAAGGATAACTCAAACCTAATAGCTAAAGGTTATGAAAAAGTTTTGATTAAGAGAGTGGCCATTGAAACCACAAAAAGAATTGGGATTGGTTATATTTACCAATGAAAAGTATTTACAAAATATGGTCAAAGTTGACTTAAAGATTCAATTCAAAATAAGTATTATGAAAAGAAAGTTTGAAAATCAAAAGCATAAGGCTTAGGTTTCTAATGTTTGAAAACAAATGTTAAATGTTTGCACAAAAGTTTTGGCTTGGGTTAGAGTGGAGGGAAGAAGAAGAATGGCTAAAGTCCTAATCATACAAAAGGTAAGGAATAAGAAGTAAAACCACAAATTGAGTTCCTCTCTTGAGATCATATTGATGATCCAAGTAGCTCCCATCCTTTGGAATATGCAAGCAAAATAATAGTAAGCTCAAGCAACAATCAAACAAGTCTCTTAAGATATCCTCAATGCATCTTGCATCTTTCACTTTGGATGAACATGGCAATGGTTCTTCAATTTGAGCTCTCATAGGATTCCCAAGCACAAGAGAACACACATCAAAAGTTTTATGAAACAAATCAAGAATGGACAAGAGTGAGTTTAGAGGTTTGGTCCTTCTAATCCATCTTGAATCATTAAGGCCCTTTTACTCCAATTTTCATAGGGAAAGTCCTAGAAACTAAGTCCATTTGTCCATTTCTTTGCATTTTTGTCCATAATAATCAAAACAAAAACACAAGCACAATAATATATACACAATTATGTGTTCAAGTTAGCAAAAGGCAAATTGCATTAACATAAACATGTGCTCAAATGAGCTAAGGAAAAAGCAAATAAATAATATGTACAAGAATAGTAAATTGCATAAATGTAAAGTGCAAAAAGCAAATGTTAATGGTTAATGATTAGTGTTAGTAGTTAGTGTGCCATAAGGCAAATTTAGCGCTATGTTAAGCAATCGTAATTGGACTTATATAGAAGTCACAACTATCTGAGGCCGGTCAATAATAATGTAGGCAACAACACAAGTTAGAAGTCTTGATTAGTGAACCAAGTTCCAACAAGTTGCCATGCCAAAAAGAAGAAGAGAATTGATCTTGTATTGGTTTAAGTCCTTTGCATGATTTAGGAAGTAACCTATCCCTAATGCAAAGCCATTCATTTGATCAATTGATCAAGATGAATTAGATTTGAATCAAGGAAGATTAAGCCTCCCTAATCAATGCTAACTTATCAACCTTTCACTCATTAATCAAAAGGAAGAGAAGAAGAAGAAGGAGATGAATAATGGAAATGGAAATGAAAAGAATAAAGAGCATTAAATGAAATAGAATGTACCAATCAACAAGTGTTGACCAATGACATTGAGGATCATGGTCAAACAATCAAAAACAAAAGTGAGATGAAGATTGGAGGTCAAGACATGAACAAAATATTTTTAGCATTTTTAATATAAAAAATAAACTTGAATTAAAATATTAAAGAAAGGTCAAACTTCAAAATCACTTTAAATCAACTTTGAAAAGTCCAAGTGATTTATCCTAAGTTCAACAAGGTCAAACAAAGTTTGACAAAAAATTTCAGCATTTTTAAAAGTCAGAAACTATTTTTAATGAATTAAAAATGAATAAAAATAACCTAATTGAACTAAAATCTCAAATAAATCTCAAATCAATTAAAAAATTGATGAGAATATTTTTCATAGATCCATCATCATTCAAATAGGTTGAGAAAATATTTTTGTATTTTTTGAATATCAAAAACTATTTAAAATAAATTAAAAATAACCAGAAAAGAGAAAATTCACAAAAAATATCAAATGATGAAATAAAAAATGTTAAAAATCATTTTTAGAAACTAGAATTAAAAAGAGAAATAATGCAATTGGTCCCACATTTTTTGGGTTGAAAATGAGAGAGTTATGAATTTTTGAAGTTAAATGAAATAAAAGAAATAAAATGAAAATTAGAAAAATCAGAAAAAACCACAAGCGTCTGATCAAGCCTCATTAATTGACGTGGCTGATTAGAGGGCTCTCAAATGCGCGCTTACCATGTACATTAGTCAAGCGCGTGGTATCATGCATTAAATGGAGTCAAACGTAACAAGGGCCAGGATTAGATCGTGGGAAGCGCATCCAATGATCCAGATTTGATCTGGCAAAGAGACGGTGGCCAGCGCCACTGTCTTCTCTGGTGAGCTCCGACGAGGGCAAAAAATACAGAGGTTCAAATGCTTACCAAAATGGACGATCTAGGCATCAATCGAAAGAGGAAGTGATGTACATCACTCCTATACCACTCACTTCCACTCTAGATTCCTATTAATAGAGAAATCAGAGATGGAAGCTTGATGGTGTTCATCATGAACTTGCTTGATTTTGAAAATTGAGCATACATCAATGATGCCTCTATAGAGAGGACTTTAGACAACACAATATCAAGGCCAACAGATCAAAGAATAAGGAGTTTCGAAGAAAAAACCAGTTGATGAACACCTTTGAATTGTGAAGCTTTGAGTCACTTTCCTTGGTTCCTTTTGCAAAACAGAACATCAATGGATCAGATGATGAAGGTTTAGGAACTTTAGATCTGAAGATTCAACCAAATTCAATTGTATTTCAGATCTGAAATTTTGAAGAAATATGAACTTATTTCCTTTGGTATGGGTGGGAATTGATTTCTGCAGAGCTTTAGGCGCCTTTAGGTTAGTTCATGATGAAGCATAGCACATGTATTTATAGTTGGAATTGGCTGAACAAGTGAGTTTTCTCGTGTGCATGGCAAGTGGATTTTCCTTGCATGGGCTTGTGTGATCATGTGGAAGGCCTAAACTCAATTGTATTTGCATGCTGATGACCAAACAACTTGAAATGGACGTGTAGTTTGCAAGGCAATGGCTTGTGCATGAAGTTTCATCATGAATTGCATAATTGTGCCTAAAACTTCATCTCTTCGAAAATGCCAATTAGGAAATCCAAACATAAGCATCTGGGTAATGGTTGGAAAGGTCTTGACATAAGGAACAAATGTTATGTTGGATAAAAACTCATTTGAAATGTGGAAATTTATGAAAACAGGCCATGAAGTTCATAGTGCAAAACATGCCTTTGAGAATTTTTTCAAAATGAACCAACTTCAAGCCCTTCTTTTGTGATGATGCAAGCCTCAAATGGAAAAACCTCCAACATCAAAGTTGTAGATCTTTTTAAGAAAATCAAAATGAACTTACAGTTTGCATCATTTGGACTTTTGATGAAGAAGTTATGGGTACTTGAAGTTGGACTTTTTTGCCTTTCAATGCATTTGATCCAAAGTGACCTATAATGTTTTGGATTATGACATGTATTTCTTTTGAGAATTTGAAATTTTGTTCAACATAACATTTGAAGTAGACACAATAATATTTCCAATGCATTTGATACCACCCCAAAATCATAAAAATGGATGAGTTATGTTCTTGGGAAGTTGACCCAAAATTAGGGTTTCAGTCAAAATGACCTATAATGTCTTGGAATGGGAGATGACCTTCCAAGCTTCAAATAAATTTTTGATGAACATGAAAGTTGTTCATATTGTCCTTAGGAACATTGTTTCTTCTGGGATTATCTCCATTTGACCAACACATAAAAAGTTAGGTCTCAGTGCATTTCAAAATAGTCAGATGAATTGACTGATCAACTTCTCAAGTCCACAACTCATATCTTGATGAATTGATGATTGAGGATACTCAAATAAGCTCAAATATGCATGAAATGATGAATTAGAGAACTTCCCTTGATTGTATTTGATCATGGGCTAAGGTTGCTTCATTAGCAAGGCATTGTGGGTACATAGATGAATTAGGGCTTTCTTGAGGAACAAACCTAGAAACCCTTTGACTTGCTTTGATCAAAATGAAAAACTGAGATACTAGGGAGGCATATTTGGTGGATGAGAGCTTTGGGAACCATTGTCATGCTTTCCTTCATCTTCTTTTGGCCATATCATTGCACAAAGGATCACCTAGAAGCTTTTTGACCTTGTGATTGCTCAAGCTACAAACAAGAAATGTTAGTGACATATTTTTGTGCTTTTGGTTAGTAAATAAAATGAGAAAAGCAATAATATACAATTCAAGCATGCTTGGTGATCTCAAATCACTCACAAGAGGTCTCATCCAAAGGCAAGGGGAACCAAGATGCTTATGATCCTTGAGGCTTTGCCAATGCAATGTTATGATGCCATGAGGGATCTTAGGGCCAAAATTGGGGTCTTACAGATGCCCCTATTTAAGGTCATTCTAGCCGGAGAAGTGAAGGTTAAAATCTTCGTCTCGACGAGGTAGAATGGGCTTAAATAATAACAAAGAGACAAATTTTGGTCCCTAAGGGACCTCATGATGCAAATGTATGTATGCAAATGGTAACACTCTGTGGGGATATGTGTCCACAAAGAAAGAAATCAGGAATAATTGACAAAATCCCCTGGAGTGACACACTCATAAATGGGATAGAGACTATAGGGACTTTACTGGAGAGCAAAGGGATAAAAATGCGTGAGCAGGTCACGACATGAAACTTGCTGAGAGACACGAAGGAAATACATGAAATAAATCAATGGAAGAATCGAGTTGACTCAAAGATGCATGTATTGGGGAATATGCCAATACAGCAAAAACTTATCCGTAACGGATACTTCGGATAAAAATCCGGTCTCAAGCTGAGAGAATCCACTAAGGGACCTCGCTGGGGAAACACCCAAACAAAATTCCTCTAGGGAAGCAACGGGATGAGGTATTACCGGTTACTGGTAATAAGCTCAAAGAGACATGTGATCCGAACATCGATATAAGGGTGAGAGAACAACATGCTCGGGAAGAATGAATTGTTGGTGTAAGCCCTAGAGGCCAATACTTTTTGGTACTTGTATCGAATTATTTATTAATAATAAAAGGCATTTTCTTTATTATGGTTGATTAATAAAATCCCTGGAATAGATAGTCCGTTTAATGTATTAAGTGTGACTTAATCATGAGAACACATTAAACATAAGGACACTATTCTTAAAGTATCCGTAGCCGAGCTTTAGTGTGAAGTGGGATAACATTAAAGCATTAAGACTATTATGTTTGTAGACTGATGATCACATCTCATGGATCATGGATAAAGAGTTATCAAGTCTTAAACATAGGTATGAATATTAGGAGTAATATTTATACCGGATTGACCCGCTATGAGAATACTATATAGAAAGTTATGCAAAGTGTCATAGGTTATTCTCATGGTGATAATAGTGTATTTCACTCTTCGACCTGAAACGACTATGGACCATAGATGTAGAATCGAGTGCTTTTATTGCTGATCCAACGTTGTCTGTAACTGGATAACCATAAAGACAGTTGATGGGTACTCCACGAAGCATGCTGAGGGACATGAGTGACCTAGATGGAATTTTCCCATCCTGCATAACAGGATAAATGTCTATGGGCCCAATATTGAACTGGACAAGGATGACACGGTCTATGCCTTGTGTTCAATATAGACCTAAGGGCAAAAGGGTAATTATACTCATAAGTATTATCACAAAAGGTTTTGTCAGATCACATGACATTTTCGTGTCTTGGGTAGCAGTGATGTGTTGCTAGATACCGCTCACTGTTTATTATGTTAAATGTGTGATTTAATATAATTGCCAACGTCACGAAAACCTACAGGGTCACACACAAAGGACGGATTGATGAGAAATAGAGTAACTAAGGAATACCGTAAGGTACGGTGCCCTTAAGTGAATTATAGAACATCGTAAGGTCCGGTGTACTTGAGTAGAATACGAAATATGGTCAGGTACCATGGGCTTAAGTGATTTTGGGCATATTATAAGATATGGGCCAAAATACACTTAAGTGGGCTTTTTAGCTTGAAGCCCACACAAGTGGTTCTATAAATAGAACCCTTGTGCAGAAGCATTCATTGCGGTTGCATTATTTTCGTTTTCTCTCTCTCTCTAACTCAAAGCCTTCATTCGTACCAGCTAGCACTGAGACTGAAGGAATCCGTTCGTGTGGACTGAGTAGAGATGTTGTCATCGTTCAACGTTCGTGATCGCTTCGTGGATCTGCATCAAAGGTTTTGATCGTCACAAGAGATCTGCACGAAAGGTTTCAATCTTCACAAGAGGTAAATATTCTATCACTGATCATGACCATTCGTAAGGATCTCTAAAGGAGAAAATTTTAATTTCCGCTGCGTTTTGGACCGCAATTCTCCTTCAGTGGTATCAGAGCCACTTACGAAACCATGAATCGGATAGCTGTTTAATTTCTGTATTAATATAATTAAAAGACAGAATGAATCAATTAATTAAACGGGTAATTAAATTTGGCATCATGAATGTACGAGTTGGATGATTGATGTTGACTATGCTTCGGTACCGACATTAGTATGGTGAAGCAGCGATACATCGATCGTCCATACGTTACGCAATTGAGACCGATCAACTTATATATGATATAAGTAATCCTAATGCAAAGTACGGTATATGTGATATACTGTTTTTGTTTCGTTCATTCAAACACTAAGTGATTGTTTTCCTTTGAGCGATCAATGGTCATTTGCTTCGGAATCCGACATTAGTATGGTGAAGCAATAACCTGTTGATCAATCATACTGAATCAACAATCGAGGTGTGTTTGACGGTCTGAAATTGGCGCATTAGGGTTGGTGACGGCGCAAGGGTTGTGCCGTCAAGGAGTTGTGGATTTAGGGCTTTTTGGAAGAGGTATGTAGACTGTTTCAAAGTTCCGTTATTTTGGCCGCGTGACGTTCGTCACGAGCTTGTAACGAGCGTAACAAGCTGGCTATGACGGTCGTAACGTGCCCTGTGACGGTCGTCACACTCACATGGCCTGTGACGGTCGTAACGTGCTTTGTGACGGTCGTCACACTCACATTGCTTGTGACGGTCGTCACACTCACAGAGTCAAAATTTTGGGGTTTCTGTTTTGTGACTACGCAAGGGTTGTGTTGATGCAAAACAATGTCCATTTCAAATGAATTTTTCATTAAAATTTTGGATCGGTCGCCGAAATTTAATTTTGTTTTAATTAATTAAAGGAATTAAAAATTAATAATAATAATGTGTTTGTTATTATTGCCTTGTTGTGATCAGTTATGGCCTTAGTCTTCCTTCTTTTTGTTTTGGGTTTTTAAATACGACCTGCGTGTCGTGCCTCTCCTTTTGATCTCTTAATGTAACTTCTTTTCTCATCTCAAACCCTCGTATGTAAAACGAGTTTCTTCTGGAATGTAATGTTATGAAGAAAGAGAAGAAGACAATGTTATGAAGAAAGAGAAGATCTCAATATCAAAGGAGGACAATCTTGAAGATCTTGCTTGGAGAAGCTTAGAGAAGAATTCAATATTAAAGGAGGACAACCTTGAAGATCTTGCTTGGAGAAGCTTAGATCGTTTTTAGGTTAGCTTAGGTTCTCTCATTGGCTTGGGAGAACAATTGCGCTAGGGGCCATAACTGTTTCATTGTGTATGTATGTTGATGCATGTGTATGTATGTTGATGCATGTGAGAGACGATTTATATGATAAATAAGCCGGTGAGATCAGGACAATTGCAATTCCCTCAAACTAAATATTAAGTTTATGCTTTCCAAGTTTTAACACTCATCAAGACTAGTAATGGATAATGTAGGTTTCGCCTACGCGAGGTGCATGATCTATGTATTAGTAAGGTGCGATGGGATAATTGTAATATCCAACTGTTAAAACAATGGGTCAAACTTAACTAAACAAATTATGAGAATATTATATATGTTTGCTCTCCAAGTTTTAGCACTCATCAAGATTGGTATCGAATAATGTAGGTTTCGCCTACGCGAGGTGCATGTTTTGTATTAGTTAAGATGCGATGGGATAATTGTAATATCCAACTGCTAAAACGATGAGTCAAACTTAATTATAATTTTCTTATATATGTTTAGAAGCAAGAGTTGGGAATGATCCATATGATGGATTGGAATAAGGAGTTATTCACCCAACTGAATTTTTCGAGAGTTGTATGAGATACAATTGGAAGGAGTTCCTACCTAAATAACCTAGTTTTGTGTAATCCGCCTACGCGGACTTAGAACGAAGTGAAATATGGATCTCGACCCACTAGAAAATCTTCCAACGGGATTTTCCGAATCAAATGATGAGGGTCATTTGTTTTGAGTAAAATAGTGGGAGCATATTTGATTAAAGGACTAATTAAATATGTCAATGATACTTGTATTTTCTTAACCCTTATGTAGATAACCATGACAGCAAACACCTCTAACAATCCTTGACAAGGAAAAATTGTCTGGGACAAATTTTCTGGATTGGCACCGAAACCTGAGGATTATCCTCAAACATGATAAAAAGCTGTATGTCTTGGAGACACCTGTTCCTGAAGAGGAACCTCCTAGTTCTGCACCTAAGGCAGAAAGAGATGCTTATAAGAAGCATGTCGATGATGCCAATGAAACTGCTTGTCTCATGCTGGCTACCATGAACTCAGAATTGCAAAAGCAACATGAGAACATGCCAGCGTTCGATATGATCGAACACTTGAAGATGCTCTATCAAGAGCAAGCAAGGCATGAGAGGTTTGAAGTTTCAAAAGCCTTTTTCCAAAGCAAGTTAGCTGAGGGAGCCCCTGTAGGTCCCCATGTACTCAAGATGATTGGGTATGTGGAAAACCTTGAGAGATTGGGTTTTCCCCTCGAAAAGTAACTTGCGACTGATTTGATCTTGCAATCGTTGCCAGATAGTTTCAGTCAATTTGTGGAACACCAGGGATACCGGTTACTGGGGATATAATAGGTGACCAACCAAATCGTGAATTGGGGAATATTCCCAAGAAACTCATCATCCGAAAGAGGGCTAAAAGAAAAACTCGATTATAGGATGGACATTCGATTCCAATAAAAGGGATATGAATCTTACTCGACTAGGGAAGAGCAAAGGACTTCGACCAGAGAGTGCATGAGATATATTATCTATTACCGTCAGAACGTAGATAACATACTCGCATGGAAGATTATCCACAACCAGTTACTGGGTTAATAAAGGATAAATCGACCGAAAAGAAAAGGACATCGGGATACCGAATACTAGGTACATAATGATGACCAATCCAGGGGAGAAACAATCATTATCAACAAAAGGTAAATGAGAGATGACTCGCTAGGGATAAATTGCTTTATCAGAGCAATTATCCAAGAGATATATCACCGGTTATTGGGAGATATGCTCAAAAAGGAAAGGGGTGAAGGAATATCAATACCGAATATTGGATAAACATAACCGTCAAGGAGGGGATTATATCTACCGGATACTGGGTAGAAAACCACGGAAAAGTAACCGTCATCGATTAGGATGAACAAAAGGTTAACTCTGCAAGGGGATAAAAATAGGATTTACAACTACCGGTATAAAGGTAGAAAACCACAGACTCCACCGGGGAAAAGATGGATAATTACTGGTTACTGAGCAACTATTCATCTATACCACAGGGGAGTGCAGGAAATAGTCATAAGAGCCCAATCTAAGATCAAACTAGATAGGCACGATGGAACAAGACTCATCCCTATGAGGATATAACTCAATGGGGAATTCCATCCCAATATATGTGTTGGGAGGAAACAGAAACAACCATTTTCCACGAGGACATAACTCAGTGGGGAATATGGAAGGAAGGATAAACACTTTCTGCTTATGGGGTTGACTCTACATGGAGAGATCAGACACAAACATATGCTTGGGTCAATGTATTACTGTAACACCTCAAAATTTTCCCTCCTTTTCTTGGGACTAGCTTAGCATATTGAATTTCATTTTGTAGGGCATTAGGCATTTGCATATTGCATATCATGTGAAAATAAACAAGTCATCCTCCTAAGTCTTTCTCAGAAGATGGAGAGGTTAAGAGATTCAAGCCTGAGGGTCTCATGGATTGATCACCAACCATCTGAGGGTTTGTGCTTCAATTAGGGTTTTCTTGGCCCTTCAAAAGGTTTAGCATTATCTTGGTTGCAAGGATACATCATCATCATCATGGTTATGTCATCCTCAAGGGGTTCATTGTTCATGCTCAGATTCCTTGGGATTAGGGTTTTGACCTCTGGTCAACCCTAATCAATGCCATTCTACCAGTCAGGGTTTCTCAAGGAGATGGGGTTTATTTCTTGGATGGAGATCATATGGTTATATTATTGAGCTTATATGAGCCAAGGTTCATTTTGAAGCAAATTCCTCAAGTGGTTGAGACTCAAGCTAATCAGAGCATGTTCAAGTCATTTGGAGGCCCATAAAAGTCAACAGAAAGTCAACTGTGGGTTTTGAACTGGGAAATTGATTTTTTTCATCTCATTCATGTTCCAACAATGTTTATTCATCATGTCAAATACATATCTTGAGGAATTTGAGGCCAGATCAAAAGTTTCCAAAAATGGAAAGTGACCTGTAATTGAAAGTTTCCAAAAATGGAAAGGTTTTGGTCCAAATTCAACTTGATCTTACATCATCAAAGAAGCTCCAAATAAAATTTTGTCCAACATGAAAGTTGAAGATCTTTCTCTCCCATGAGTTTGTGATGAATGGTTGAGGAGATATGATCAAATCATTGCCAAGTGTGCTTGAAACTTCAAAATGTCATAACTTTTGACTCATAACTCCAAATTGAGTGACTCTTTTTGCATTTTCTCCTCATGACATGTATTTTCCAAATCTATCATGGCATTGCATGAAATTTCATCATATGATCATTGGTGCATACATGTGATTTTTGGAGGGAAAATAATGAATTCAAAATTGATGCATCATGTGAGCTTTTTAACCATTCCAACATGTTCATAAGATGATTTTAAGTGAAAATGCATGGCCATTGGTTACTGTTCACGTAGGATTGCATGCATGGGGTGAAAAAACTAATTTTTGCATAACACCTTATTTCTCACTAATCTCCAATTAACCAAAGCTTAATTATTTTTTCAGCATGATTAGGCAAGCATATAAAAGGTTAATCCTAACAGAATTGTTCATTATTCATCATTCTAGATCTAGATCTCATTTTCCCTCCAAATTTTCTCCCATTCCAAATTCAAATTTCTTCCATATAACCTTGCTATTTTCTTGCATATTCTTGTTCTGTGACATGGATTTGGTGTAAATCAAGCTCTTAATTGCAGCATTTGGCCAAGATTTGTGTGGTGCAAGCTCAAGAACACAAGCATGGAAGTTCAGATTTGAGCAAGATCTAAGCTGTTCTAAGCCTCAATTTCAACTTCAGGATTCATAACAAGTGCTCAAGAGTGGATTTGGATGCTTGCCAAGCCTTGAATCTACCACTGCCATTGTTGAAGCTTCAAGAGGTCAGATTTTCGAGTAGCCTAATTCGTGTTTTTATTGCCATAGATTTGTAGTTCATTACTTGCTGATTCCACTGATATAAAGAACATGAAAAATGGCGCAATATTGAGGAAGATACATGAGATTAAAGTTTGAATGTTCATTTTGTTTTCCCTTCGATTTGCATGATTCATGATGAATTAGAGTAAAATAATGGTGGATTTGGATTGTACATGAGTTAAGCTTTCATTTGAAATAAGTTTCATCAAAAACTGGAAAAAAAATTTCATGATGTTACTGTTCACCACCGTCTTCATGAAGAAGACGGTGGTTTCCACCGTGCGCCACCGTGAGTCATGCGTTAGGGTTCATGACTAAAGAACACTCTGCAGGCGCTGATTGATCCATGTTTCCCCCTTCGATTCCAGCTGAGCGTGTTTATGTGTTTTTTTTCATTTTAATTACATGGCCTTAAAACGACGTCGTTTCATCCTGGCGCGCATACTCACTTCGAATCCTGGCTGTTGCACTTTCAATTTTTCCAATTCATTTCATTATTTTTTCATGTTTTGCAATGTTTATTTCATTGTATTTCATGATATTCAAAAAATCATAACTAATAGCATGTTAGTCCAAATAATTCCAATTTTTTTTCTACATGATCCTTGAGATGTCTAGTATTTTATCATGTGATTTTCCTGATTTTATCATTTATGGATTTTTACTGGTGAATTGTTATTTGATCATGATGCAAAATGTGACATGCTTCATTCATTCTATTGTAAAATGCTCATACATTGGCCAATTGATTTGAAATTTGGTGTGATGATTCCCAACATGTTGATTGATTTTTGAGGCTTGGTTGTGTATTTTTCTCATTTTTCATTGTTGTTTTAGGCATGTGCTAATATGGTGTGACAATGTGTGTCACACAATTTGATGTTGATCTTATTCATTTTCATTGCCTTATCAAATGGGCTCCTCTGTTTCCAATTTTTGGCATGATGATTGTTTTTGACATATTGTATGCTCATAAAAATTCCCAGGATTGTTTGAGTCATTTCTGTTTTGATATGGAATTTTCATTCTTGATGACCAATTGTATGCACCTTTTGCTTGCCTTGCCTTCTCTTGGTTGAATGATGACTTTGCTTGATGATTTTGATTTGGTCCTTTTTAGGACATGTTCTTGATTGAATGTAGTTGCTTCATGTTGAATATTGGTTGTTGTTTTGACTTTTTTCACTACCTTTGACCCTAGCCTTGGTGCTAGGGGTTTGTACTCACATTTGAGTTATGCATTTCAGGTTCAAGCTTCTAGTCTTGATGGATGATGTTGATATCATAAATTGAGATGCAAAATGATGTGTTCCACTAACATTTGTTGTGTTGTAGGTTCCTTGGAGATGAACTCATTTGAGTTGTTTACTTGTTGGCTTGACTTGTTGTGTCTATTGGAACCACTGTTTGTTTGTCTGTTAATAGTTTGTCTGAATACCATACTGATTGATTGGTTGTTTACACAGGTACTTTAGTAGCTTTAACTCATTGCTTGAGTTGCTTTGCTTTGCTTGTGGTTGGCATACCACTTAGATAACTTCCTTAACTCCATGTAGTCTGGAAGACCTGTCGTGTTATTTTGGCAGGCACCTGTCTGAAGCCCTCCTTAAGAGGCAATGTTTGTGCTTGTTTATCTTTGTGCCTTGTACATTTAAATACCTCCTAAGTGAAAAGGCATTGGCAGATAGAAGGGATGTGCAATCCATCCCCTGCTATTCAGTTGAGTCTTTCATCTTGCTCGCACTACGTGCTGATGCATTTTGAATAAACACCCAAAATCTTGTATATAGAGTTAGTCATTGTGGAATAGAGTTCCTCATTCTGGACTCCCACACCTTATTTGGTTCAAGCTCACCTAGGCCGGGTTAAGAGCTATGAGGTCCAATCCTCATTACCTTTCATCTGCTTACCCTGACGGTCAATGTCAGTGGTTAAGAGCTTCATCATACCCTTCTAGTTGGCTTGTTTGTCGAGGTTGATATGACCCCTTGACTAAAGCCCAACCTTGTATGAGCCACTTGTTTGCATATAGCGTGTGATACCTGTTCACCTGTGTTGCTTACTTGCTGTGTGATTGACTTGCTGCCTGTGCGAGTTAGATTTTGTTCAGATACCTCAACCTAGGACTATTGTGGATTGCATGACAACTATTAGGCTCGAGTCAGTCTCCCTTTTAGTTTGTTATTTCCCGGTCTCTGGTTAGGAGAAAGTTTCTCCCCTGTTAAGGGGAACTACGTCGCCTTGATCCTCATACCAGATGAGGTACGTAGGCAGGAGATCGTGCGAGATCTCTCCGGGCGCCCTTTTCTTTTTTGTGTGCGTTTTGTTTGCAACTATTAGGTCCGAGTTCCCGACTCCCTTTTAGTCTGTGTGTTCAACCTCTTTGTTTCTTTTGACGTCTCAGCGTCTCTTCTGTGTTTGCTTGACAGTTATTAGGCTCGAGTGCCAGACTCCCTATTAGCTTGTCTGTTTGATAACCTTTTTGTTGTGTGCTAGGAGTTGGATGTAAGACCAACGATTGGCATTCCGTTTCCAATTTGTTGTGTGCTTGGAGTCTGATGTAAGTCCAGCGATTGGCATTCGGTTTCCTGTGTGCATTTGTTTGTTTTGTTTGGAGTCTGATGTAAGTCCAGCGATTGGCATTCGGTTTCCTGTGTGCGTTTGTTTGTTTTGTTTGGAGTCTGATGTATGTCCAGCGATTGGCATTCGGTTCCCTGTGTGCGTTTGTTTGTTTTGTTTGGAGTCTGATGTAAGTCCAGCGATTGGCATTTGGTTTCCTGTTCGTGTTTGTTTTGTGAGGAGTTGGATGTAAGTCCATTGATTGGCATTCCATTTCCTGTTGTGTGTTCCGTTTGACGTCTCAGCGTCTTTGTGTTTCCTTTCGGCGTGCGTTAGCCGAACTACGGTAACTCTGATTCTCATTCCAGATGAGATACGTAGGCATAGGATGCGATATCCTAGCGAGCCTGTTTCCCTTTTCCCCGAACTACATCGACTCTGATGTTTGTTTCTGACAAACTACGTAGGCCCAGGATGCGACATCCGGCCGAGTCACCTTCCTCCGCCTTCTTTCACCTGTTTATTCCAGTGTGTGTGCATTCTTTGAGCAGTTATTCAGCAACCTTATTCTATTCTTTTGAGCATGGATCCCGTCGAATACGACGGACGTGAGGGGTGCTAATACCTTCCCCTTGCATAACCGACTCCCGATCCTTGCAATCTCCGGTCGTGAGACCATTTCCTTTCCAGGTTTACTTCGAGCGTTTACTTTCCCTCCTTTGGGATAAATAACGCACGGCGGCGGCTCTGTTGTGTCTTTTCCCGCCGGTTGATTTTCGCGAATGCACCAATTACCAACTAGCAGGGGATATCAATCAAAGGTATATGGCAAAGAATGCAACATGAATATCTGAATGTTTAAAAATTACATGTACACATGCGTGGTTTATGTATGATGAATGCTGACAAACAAACATTTTTAACACAAACATGCCCGACGAAAGAGGATCAAACATCCGGTACTACATTCTCAAGAGAGAAAGCCAGGTCCATAAAGATCTCTGCAGGGGAATGAGCATCAGTCATTCCAACTGGGGGCAAAGTCGTTGCACAAATGAACTCCGACGTAGAAGCAACTCTATCGGGAAAGTTATCAAAGAGGAGGATGGATCTCCGGGGGGAACAACCATAAACCAGGAGTTTCCAAGGATCACCAGATACTGTTCTACCAATGAGATCATATCTGCTGAGGAGGAAGAGATGAGTAATCTTACCCAACACTCTGCTTGAAAGAAAGAACCACAATAGGCTCCGGAGGAAGAGGATATAATCATGCCAGGAATATGAACAAATGCCTTACCCTGTCGAGAATCTTACCATCCTTGGGAGAGCACTGAAGACATCCCCAGTATCCCTTCATCATTGTGAATGTTCACTTTGTTTAAAAACAAATTATGAAAGATTTGATTAAAACAATGATATTTTTCAATTAAAACATGCAAAACATTTGTTGAATAGAAACAAATAAGAGTGCAAATAATTGGATAAAGGCTCAAATTTATTTGATGGAATGGTAGTCTGCAAATGGCAAGACTCCATAGATCTTTACAAATTTGAAATTGGTGATATATATTGGAAAAGGGCTACATTGAACATAATGACCATTTCTCCACCAATTCTGAATCCGATGTATTTGAAGCTTTGGTTGATGATGAATGAGCGAGAACCTCTGATGGATAACAGTTGTAGAACAAAGTCTTGTCAGGACACAGTTACTTGCCAAATCCCTTTTTTTTTTGCCTAGATTGCCCCAGGGTGAGGTACTCAATCTAGCGGGTTACATATATTCATTTTTTCATGTCTCTAATTTTTTCCTGGATCGCCCTTTCGGGTTTCAATCAACCGAGACGCTCATTTTTGCCTAAGCCGCCCTTTTGGGTTTTCAACTTAGCGAGGTATTCTGTTTTTATTTTTAGGCGAAGTATTTCTTGACTGCATCTGAATTCACAGGACAAGTGAAATCCTCCCCATCCACATTTGTAAGTATCAATGCATCGCCTGAAAAGGCTCTCTTAACAACATATGGACCTTCATAGTTTGGATTCCACTTGCCCCTGGAATCGGGCGCGATAGACAAGACTTTCTTGAGCACAAGGTCACCTTCTCGGAACAATCGAGGCTTGACCTTCTTATCAAAGGCTTTCTTCATCCTTTGCTGATATAACTGACCATGGCACATGGCAGTCAATCTCTTCTCTTCTATCAAATTCAACTGATCATAACGACTCTGAACCCATTCAACATCAGTCAACTTGGCTTCCATCAATACTCTCATCGATGGGATCTCCACCTCTACTGGGAGCACATGCTTCATGCCATAAACGAGAGAGAAAGGGGTTGCCCTAGTTGAAGTGCGGACAGATGTACGATATCCATGTAAAGCAAATGGCAACATCTCATGCCAATCTTTATATGTGACAACAATCTTCTGTATAATTTTCTTGATATTCTTATTAGCAGCTTCAACAACCCCATTCATCTTGGGTATGTAAGGAGAAGAATTATGATGTGCAATCTTGAACTTGCTACACAACTCTTTCATCATTTTGTTGTTCAAGTTAGATCCATTGTCAGTAATGATCTTATCTGGCACACCATATCGGCATATGAGTTGATTCTTGATAAACCTTACAACAACTTGCCTGGTCACATTTGCTTATGATGCCGCTTCAACCCACTTGGTGAAGTAATCAATTGCTACGAGAATAAATCTGATTCCATTGGACGCTTTTGGCTCTATCATACCAATCATGTCGACTCCCCACATGGAGAAAGGCCATGGTGATGAAATCACATTCAGAAGCGTCGGAGGAATATGAATCTTATCCACATAAATTTGACACTTATGGCATTTCTTTACATATTTACAGCAGTAAGACTCCATTGTCAGCCAATAGTAGCCTGCTCTCAACATCTTTCTAGCCATGGCATGTCCATTGGAATGAGTACCAAATGAACCCTCATGGACCTCAGTCATTAACAGGTCTGCTTCGTGTCTATCCACGCATCTGAGTAGCACCATGTCAAAATTTCTTTTATAAAGCACATCACCGTTGAGGTAGAAACTGCCTGACAATCTCCTCAAAGTTTTCCTATCTTTCACAGATGCCCCAGGCAGGTAAACCTGGCTCTGAAGGAAACACTTGATGTCATAATACCATGGCTTATCATCTTTTACTTCTTCAATTGCAAATATGTGAGCTGGTCTGTCCAAGCGCATCACAATGATATTGGGAACTTCATTCCAAAGTCTTACTACAATCATCGAAGCAGGCGTAGCAAGAGCGTCTGCCATCCGATTCTCATCTCGAGGAATATGGTGGAAATCAACCTCAGTAAAGAATGTTGAAATCCTCCTCGCATAATACCTATATGGAATGAGGCCAGACTGATTCGTTTCCCATTCACCTTTAATCTGATTAACAACGAGGGCCGAATCACCATATACATCAACATGTTTGATCCTAAGATCAATACACTTTTCCAGTCCCATAATACAGGCCTCATGCTCAACCATATTATTCGTGCATTTGAAAGTTAGCCTTGCTGTAAAAGGAAAATGTGTGCCCTGAGAGGTAATAATTACTGCCCCAATACCATTTCCATATTGATTTACAGCGCCATCAAATACCATACTCCATCTGGGACCAGGCTCTGGCCCTTCATCGAGCGTAGGCTCATCACAATCTTTCATTTTCAAATACAGAATCTCCTCATCTGGGAAGTCATACTGAACTGACTGATGATCCTCAATCGGCTGATGTGCCAAAGTGGTCTGCCAAAATACTACCTTTAATGGCCTTCTGAGCTCGATATTCAATAGCATACCCAGATAACTGATAACATGAAATAATATCACATTTTTGGACTCGATTTAATTAAATTATATTATTATTTGTTTTGATTTATTTCATTTTATTCGAGATTACTTGGTATTTTTCATTCTATTTATCTTAGGTAATTTATTAGAAGCAAAAGTGAAAAAAGGAAGAAAAGGGGTGCAAAAAGATAATGAAAAGCAAAATCCACAAAAGCCCAACCCACAATTACAAGCCAGGAGCGCTGAACCTGTGACGACCGCCACACAAGGTGTGACGAGCGTCACGCCTTACTACCTTGTGTTACGAGCGTAACACATGGTGTGACTTCGTCAATTATTTAGCTGCCGGAATAGTTCCACCTAATTTATCTTACCAACAAAAGAAACGATTCTTCCATGACATAAAACATTATTACTGGGATGACCCTTTAGTTTTCAAAAGAGGCCCCGATGGTATTTTCCGTCGGTGTATACCTGAAGAAGAGATAGAAAATATAATCCAACACTGTCACTCTGCTCCTTATGGTGGACATGCAAGTACATCCAAGACCTGCTCCAAAATCCTACAAGTCGGTCTTTATTGCCCAAACATATGGAAGGATGTGCATGCGGCTATCAAGAAATGTGATAGATGTCAACGCACAGGAAACATATCTAGACGCGACGAGATGCCAAAAAAAGGGCATTTTGGAAGTAGAGATTTTCGACGTGTGGGGGATAGATTTCATGGGACCTTTTCCACCTTCTTTCGGTAACAAATACATACTCGTAGCGGTTGACTACGTATCAAAATGGATTGAAGCTATAGCTTCTCCAACAAACGACACACGAGTAGTAACTAGTCTCTTTAAGAATATAATATTTCCAAGATTTGGGGTCCCAAGAATAGTAGTCAGTGATGGCGGATCACATTTCATATCTAAGATACTCGAAAAACTATTGTTTAAGTATGGTGTGAGACATAGAGTAGCGACACCTTACCATCCTCAAACCAGTGCACAAGTAGAGGTGTCCAACAGAGAAATTAAACAAATATTAGAAAAAACAGTTGCCACCTCAAGGAAAGACTGGTCATTGAAGCTACCAAAAGCTTTATGGGCATATCGAACCCCTTACAAAACTCCCATTGGGACAACCCCATTTAAGCTTATTTATGGAAAATCTTGCCACCTCCCGATAGAATTAGAACATAAGGCCTACTGGGCTATCAAAAATCTAAATTTAAACTATAAGGCCGCTGGTGAAAAGCGAATTCTTGACATAAACGAGTTAGAGGAACTTCGACAAGACGCCTACGAAAACGCCAGAATCTACAAAGAAAGAACGAAAAAATGGCATGATAAACGTATATCCAGAAAAATCTTCAAACAAGGCGATATAGTCCTTTTGTTCAACTCTAGACTTAAGTTATTCCCAGGAAAACTACGTTCTAGATGGTCAGGCCCTTTCCAAATCACCAATGTCTTTCCAAGTGGAGCTGTGGAAATTAAAGGCAAATCTATGGAACCATTTATCGTAAACGGGAAGCGGCTAAAACATTATCATTATGCAGAGAACAATGAAGATTTACAAGTCCTGCACTTAGACGAAATGCCTCCAGAATTTATAGATTATATTTGATAGTTTTTATGTCGAGCTTGCGACATTAAACAAAGCGCTTCGTGGAAGACAACCCACAAATATTTTTATTTTTATTTCTTCTTTAATTATTCTTCTAAATTTTATTTAGTATTCATTCTTAATTTATTTTAACTTATAAATTTTTTATTCTTTTCTTCTTTCGGCATTTGGCCAAATCCTGACTAAAACTCTTGTTTTTCTTTTCTCTAGCTAACACTAACCTGATGGGACAAATTGATCGTATGGGTATCAAATTCAGAGGGAAAGCTCAGAAACAAAAGTTTGAGGAACTAACAGAGAGAGAGAGATGCTATCTAGTTTGTATGCTGATGATTGGGCAATGACTGCCCTTGGACTAAGAGAGAGTGTCTTGTATTTGCTGAGTCAAATAGGGTGGGAAACCACTCCTATCCGTAGACAATTTGTCACTTACCGGAGACTGACTCTAGAATTCCTTAGTTCTCTGATCTATCTACCCAGCCATGGAAAAGGAATAAGCAGAGGTTTCATTCAGTTCAGAATGTTCAACATGGAGTATCAATTTAACATTCAAGATTTTACCAACCTTTTAGGTTTCCCTACCTCTTTTGATACATTCACAGTAAGCCAAGAAGACCTTTTTGAATATAGAGAACTTGAACATTTTTGGGGAAGCTTGACTGAAAATGACGACCCTGAGGAACATGAGTTTCTCTCTGGAAACATACATAACCCGACCTTTCGTTATTTCCATAGGATCCTGGCCCACACCCTTTTTGGGAAGAAGTCAAATATTACTACAGTATCACGTGATGAACTCTTCATCATGTTTTGTGCTTCCCAGAGCCGTCCTGTGAATGGTGCCACTTTTATGTTGGCGAACTTCGACCGCCTTATCCAAGATGAACGAGCACCAATTCAAATAGGCGGATTGATAACCATGATTGGTAACGCTATCGGATTACGTCAGCCTATGCTTGACCTAAGCCCTTTTTGTGGCATTGCGACTATGAGTATACCTTTCCTCTTCAACATTATGTTTATAGCAAACCTCGGGCCTGAAGAGTTCAAACTAATAATTAACAACCAAGTTCTTTGCCTATTCACCTTGCCTAGTTCGAGGACTAGTGTTCATAACCGCAATAACTGGCTCTACAACCTGAACGGAATACCATCTCCCGCTAGATCTACTGAATCCATCCAGGACTATGAGATTTGTGACGACCAGATTCCGTATGCTGAGTCTGATCCTCAGACGCCATCTGGTTATTATGATATTGACCCTCCTCCTCAACCTATCCCGACCGAAGAGTCGGCAATACCTGATCCTAGACATCATATGCCCGAAGAAAATTATAACACCATCATTCAAGCCTTGATGTCAGAACAAGACGCCCTCAGAGAAGAGTTAGCTAACATGGGACAAGAATTTCTGGGATACATGAGCAGTATGACAAATCAATTCCACGAGTTGCTAAACCGTGTTAACTCCTTTGCTCCCCCAGCCAGAGATCATGCAAGTGGCTAGAAGTTGTTTTTCTTAGTTACTTAATTTTAGTTTAGGCTATTTATTAATTTTGTTTCACATTATCTTTAATATTAGTATTTTTTTTCTTTCGCATGTTTGCTTTTGTTTTCCAATGTTACATTATGATTATTTTATGAAGCTATTGCATTATTGGTTTATTCTATTTTGATCTATGCAATTTCTATTATAAATAATGATATCCACTATATGCTAATAATTACTATGCCTGTTGAAGAAATACACATATTATGGTAGTAAAATAGCATGCAAGACAATTTAAAAGCATTACAATAGCAAAATAAAATAAACATAAGCAAAACAAAATAACAAAAATAAAATAAAATAATAAAAACAGAGTATGAAGAACCCACGCAAATGACCGTTACAAGCTGACTGTGTGACGAGCGTCACACAAGCCATCACGGTCGTCACACCAAGTGCCTGTGACGCCCGTCACACCCCTGCCAAAAGCGTAACACCTTCAGACTAGGTGAACGTTAGTAACCGTTGGAGACACGACCGTTACACCACCCACTTTTTACCTTCCCCATTCATTCACCCATTTACTCAGATTTACCCACATTTATTTATTTTTCACCCACTCCCTTTCCAACTTCCAAATTTTTTCCTATAAATACCCACCATACCTTTCTTCATACACCACAAACCATTCTATAAAATACATTTCATTTTCTTACCTTCTACTTCTTTCAACCCACTTATCAGTATGGCGGGAAACCAAGAATTCGGAAATATCATCTTCCGATCCGAAGATGATAATTATCAAAGGGAGCAGTTCGAGCGTTTCCAACAGTGAGGCGTCCTATCTACCAGGTATCCTGATTTAAATTGCTTACAAGAATTAGGATTACTTCCAGGTATCCAATGGATGCTCCGCCTTACTGATTTAACCTTTCTATGCACTCATAATCAACCTACTTACCCATCTCTCACCTTAGAATTTTTAAGTTCTTATTCTTACAACACTCCCAGTGGCAAATAAACACCTTCGACCTCTTTAGGAAAATATCCGGAGTAGAAACCGATAATTGGGATGCACTACTTGCTTCCCATATACATAACCCAACCATCCGGTACTTTATCCGCATCCTGCAAAACACAGTTTTTGGAAGACCGAACAACAGCAAAGTCAACGCCAAGGAATTATTCTTCCTCCACTGCGTCTTTGAAATGGATACAAAGGTAAACGCTGCTTCTTTCTTATTTCATCATATCCGCACCCTATGTGCTAGAGGCCGCCAACCTTTTATCATTGGAGGATTAATAACCACAATAGCACTTGGCTTAAATGTAGGGGACCAACTTCAAAATTTACAAGCTCTCCCACTCCTATTTATGGATATAAGCTATTGTCGGTCCAGCCGCCTAATTAAAAACAGGGTAGGCGGAAGGTATTATCTTATGGTGAGTAACCACGAAGTCCCAAGCGTTGTTTTACCCAACATCGCCCTCACAGATGTCACCAACCCCAACCGCTTCATCTACGACCTTAATGCTCCCGAAGCTACCGAGCCCTCACACGCAAACCCGTCCCTAGACGAGTTTGAAGAAATGGAGCAAGGCGATCAGGTTCCTGCACAACAATCAGTCCCGCTCAACCCTTCCGATAACGCAGCTGGACCATCCTCACGACGTCGTCGACGAAGAAGGCCAACAACCAATGATGACATCATGGATGCTATTGATGGTATGCAAGCGCAAAATCTCGAAGTGATGCAAATGATGCGCCAGATGCAACAACAACAGGAAGCGAGAAATGCCATAATCGACCAGCGGTTCACTGAGTTGCTAAGCAGGTTTGACGACTTAGAAGTACGTCAGCGATCACCAGGTCCAAGAACACGAGGCGGCAGGCAGCATTGATTTTAGCTTTTTCTCTCTTTTCTATTTCTTTTGTTTTATTTGAAACATTGGGGACAATGTTTCATTTAAGTGTGGGGGGGAAAACCTTGTTCTTTCAACCTTCCCTTTTCAAGTATGTTATTTTCCCTTTCATTGTTATTTCGCTTCCTATTATAAAAAAAAAACATTTTAGTTATTATAATATATATTTATTTTAAGTTAAGTCCCTAGTGTGAAAAATTTCCATTATCTATTCCCCTCAATTTTCTTGAGCCATAACAAAAATTTAACACAATCAATAAATATAAAGGTTGCTTATTTTACAAAACTTGAGTGAAATCAAGACAAATTATTACCATACCAACGCTCTAAACAAACCTCAACATGTTAGATCAGAAAAGTACCTATTATACCAATCCCTTGAACTTTTAGTTTTATAGTAACCCCGAGTAGTTTATACAAGAAGTCAACACCATCTTAATAGCAAACTACGTGGAGGGCCGATGAATATAAGTGAATGATTCCCAAAATTACAAAAAAATATATATCGATAAATGCACTAATTAAGTTAGGTGATCCTTACCCGATCATTTAATCTAAAGGTTGCAGATCATACAAAAGCATGATACGAAAGACCCATTATGAGTTGGTTCAGCAGGTATCTGGTGCTGAACTTGGTAGGGCGGACTACGGTCCGATCCCCCACAATTTGCAATGGACTAAATAACGAAGTTATCCAACTTATGTACCAGAGCTTCAAGCTAAAAAGGGGATCAGAATCACTAACTGGTCACACCACTATGTGCGCGAAACGATAAAGGGCTTAATGTGATTTCGCTAGAATGAAAACGGGTGAAATAAGAGTAAAAGAACTAGGCTAGTTATAATAGCATGACTCGAACTGGTTTGCATAAGGTGAGGTTATCTGAGGTTGTAACGGTAGTTGTTGATGTCAATATTTAACCCAGTTTACTTCTAAACAAGGTTTACTTGCAACCTAGTACGAATTGATGTGTATTTTGAAATTTCATCTGGCTAAATTTTTAAACGATTTCTATACTGTATCTTGTTTGAGGACAAGCAAAGGTCTAAGTATGGGGGAGTTTGATAACATGAAATAATATCACATTTTTGGACTCGATTTAATTAAATTATATTATTATTTGTTTGGATTTATTTCATTTTATTCGAGATTACTTGGTATTTTTCCTTCTATTTATCTCAGGTAATTTATTAGAAGCAAAAGTGAAAAAAGGAAGAAAAGGGGTGCAAAGAGATAATGAAAAGCAAAATCCACAAAAGCCCAACCCACAATTACAAGCCAGGAGCGCTGAACCTGTGACGACCGCCACACAAGGTGTGACGAGCGTCACGCCTTACTACCTTGTGTTACGAGCGTAACACATGGTGTGACGCCCGTAACACATGGTGTGACGCCCGTAACACCCCTCTCCTATATTTTAGGCTCCAGAAGCGCAACAGAGGCACGTTGAAGCCTATTGTTACGCTTGACCCTTGGAACGTGAAGACCATTTTACGGAAAGGACTTTTGGAAACCGTTACAAAGTATACTAATATAAATAGTTGCTTTTAGCCAACCCTGAAGCTCTCCGTTTCTTTCCGCCGTGCAAGCATATTTTACAGCACTACTTTTCTACAGCTTTCTACTTTATTTGCAATTTTTATTTTCTCTTCCAGTCAATTCTCAAGCACTTAATTAATTTTTCACACAATAGTTTCTACACCGGAAACTATTGTGTATCTTTTACTAGATCTAACCTTACGTTAGATCCTAGAATTTTATTCCTTCGCTTTTATTTTCCTGTCCGATTGAAGAATTCAAGAACAAATCCAACCGGTCTGTGGTGGAGTGTTCAAGATTGCTATTAATTACTCAGGTTCTTTAATTTATTGTTTTAATTTATATATGCCCTGCATTACTGATTATTTATATTGTTTGCCTGATATGGTTTTATTTAAGCATGGTAATTGTTTAGACCTGTTTAGCATGTCCGGCTAATTGATTTAGATATCGGTATGTAAGGTAAGCGGAATGAAGGAATCGAAACTAAGTTGGTTTAATTTCATTTAAAAATAAAGTCACTCTTTTTATGGCCTCAATTTACAGCATTAATCCCAAAGTTTTTGTACGAGAGTAAAAGACATAAAAAAGTTAAAAGCAATAGAGCGAAAGTTTGAGTTTTTAACTGGACAGTGTAAATTGGACATTAATTCTAAATCAGGGCGAAAGCAATTTTTAGGGTTAATTAAATTCTAATCTTTTTCAAAAAGTATTTTTAAAGGTTAAATGTGAGGACGAGAGTTAAGCATTTAAGTTTAATCATATAATCTAAGTCAACAGAGCGAGAGTTTGATACGAGGGTGTGTAGCGGTGTATTCGTCACTTTATGATTTATTGACTAAATCAAAAGCAAAGCATACAAAGAATCGAGTCGCCACCGCACTTTTATTTATCCTAAGGAATGGCTAAAAAGCGAACAAAAGCCTAAGAAGTTTTACACATAGAAAACTAATAAAAAGATCAGAGAATCTGGGTAAGGGGTTAATTACGCAATGGGAAGGTGTTAGGCACCCAAAACGTCCGAGGTACTCCTAGGGAGCCCTTTTCACACTTGTTGTATAAAAAAGTTTATTTGTCTATGACATATTGTGCAAACATGATTGGGAAGATGAGAAAAGAATGTACAATTTATTATTTTTGTGTTTGAACGGATGAACCCGTTGCCTACGTACCTCCCATGAAAGGTAAGGATCAAAACGCGTAGTTCGGCTAAAAATTTTCCAAAATATGAATGGGTTCATTTTAAAACAAGAGCACTAAGGCTTTTCATTACCAATGGGAGAAAACTCAACCTGAATCAACAATCCACCATGCGAGGACGGCTTCAACATACTAGTGAGGGGTTAACCCTATAATAAGTATGGAAGACTTACAATCAACTCACTAAGGACAAGGTAAGATTTACATCAACCACTATGGTAATTAAAACCTATGGCTAATGTATGAAAACATATCAACAATGGACAAAGCCACAAAATAATTGAATGGGTGAAGTTAATTGATTATGAGTATTCACAAAATATGGTCAAAGTATGATTAAGATTCAATTCAAAGAAGTGTTATGAAATGGAGTTTGAAAAGTCAAGGACTTAGGGTCCAGGTTTCTAATTTGAGAAGACATGAAGATGTTTGCACAATAGTTCAAAGTTTTGAATTAACAATGTGAAAAGGGAGTTTTTGGAACAAAAGGGTGTGGGTAATGGAGTGTAAAACTTCTCAGAAAGGTTCACCTCTTGAAATCATATAGAAGATGATTCAAGTGTGTCCTTAGAAATAGGCAAATGAGTAATAACAAATAAGCAAAACAAATGATACCGGATGCCAATTGCTGGACTTACACCAATCTCACAACAAAGGTGGATACCGGATACCAATAAATGGATTTACACCAGTCTCCTAAAACAAACGGGGATATCAGATGCCAATAAATGGACTTATTCCAACCTCCTAAAGCAAAACAAAACAAAAGGGTGGATACCGGATGCCAATAAACTGGACTTATACCAATCTCCCAAGAACCAAACAGACAAGGATACCAGATGCCAATATATGGGCTTACTCTAATCTCCTCAAAGCAAAAACAAAACATGGATATCAGATGCCAATCTATCTGGGCTTACTATAATCTCCAAAGGATGATCATAGGAATACAAATGCCAACAACATGGACTTACAATTGCATCCTCACATACAACAAACAAACAGAAACAAAGAAAAGAGGACATGAGTGGCCAATGAAATGGTCTTACACTCAATCCCTTCCAAATCATAGGAACAATGGCCAATGAATGGACTTACTGTTGATTCCTCAATGGGCAATCAAAGATGTGTCACAAAGATATAAAATGATGATCATGCAATAATGAGCAATTAATGATGATAAGTGCACAAAGGCAAACACACAAACATGTACAGATGAACCAAGCAATTAATCAAACAAAGTCATTTAGCACACACTATATCCAAGCAATTAGGCTCAAGCAAGGGTTAGACTTTACAGTCAACTGGAATGGGGTAAGTGGTGCTCTTAACCTTAACTTTGAGAGTTAAGGTGAAGCAGATGAAAAGGATATGAGGGGTGTGCCTCATTGCTCTTATCCCTGGTCAGGGAGAGCATTGAATATCAGAAGGTGTGGGAGTTTAGAAAGTTGGAACTCTCTCCACAAGTTAATGACTCTATAGATCTTGGGTTAAGATCCACAATGCTACAACATGTAATGTGAGCAAAGGGATGACACACAGAATAGTAGGAGATGGACTACACATCTCTTCTATCTACCAATTGCCTCATATGAGGTCTTTTCCTGCTTGGGGACAAAAATAAACAATCACAAGCATTGCCTCTTAAGGAGGACTTCAGACAGGTGCCTGGCCAAGTAACAAGCCAGGTCTTCCAGACTACATGAAGAAGAGATGTTATACCTTAATGCTCAAGCTATCAAGCAAAGCAAAAGCAAGTTCACAATGAACTATGGCCACTAAGGTACCTGAAAACAATCCAACACAATCAATATACAACTCAAAAAAAGAAAGTCAACAGACAACAGACAGTCAACTGTACACAAGCAATGCATCAAGCAAAGCACAAGCTTAACTCAAAGGAGCTAAGAGCATCCTACAAAACAAGCCATGGTCAGTTAATATCAATCAAATAAACCAACTCAAGCAATGTGAATTAATCTCCTTAAGCCATTTACTTCTTAACTTGAAAACAAACTCAAACATGAGAAGCAAACCCTTAGGCCAAAGCCTAGGGTCAAAGAAGGAGAAAAAATCTAAAACAGAATGTGAAAATTGACAAGAATCAAGTTTAATCCATCAAGAACAATATCCAAGTGGTCTCATGTCAAAAGCATCAACCAATTTCATTTCATAAACAAATCATGTCAATGTCTGCAAGTTGTAAGCTCAATGATGCAAACAGAATGATCACAAGCATATTAATTCCAAAATGGCTCAATAAATCTCAAGAAAAATCATGCCTAAACAGCACACATCCAATAATCAGCACACCAAAAATCATGGCATTTGGACAAGTATAAGCAAGTCAATTAAAATCATCAAGTCAAGGTATGCACAAACAAGCTCAAAGGAGGCACAAGATGATGCATCAACTTAAGGCAATCCTAAAACAGAGATGACAAGTGATAAATGACCCAAACCAAAGCCAAGACAAACTTCAATGTGTCTAGAAAACATGTGTAAAATTTCAAGGTCATATGATAAGGAATAAGAATTTCACAAATCATGAAAGTTTAACACTCAACAAAAGTCCAAACATGACCAACCAGCAAAGAAAATCTCAAACAAATTGGAAATGGATCCAAAAATTCTACAATAACTCATGATCAATCCCAACATCCAAAAGTAGCATCATGCAAAAATTCAGATCATTTGGCATTTAATTGGCAAGGTGAATAAAATCAGCAAGTTGGACAAGAAATAGTGTGACACACATTGTCACACCTCCATTAATCACATCATAACTCAACATCCAGGCATGTGAAAAATGCAAACTATATACCAAAATGACCAGAAATGAGTCTAGTTTATGCATGTCAATTTTCATGTTCATTGGATTAACCATCATCATTTTACAAAGAAAATAGCAAGCAAGGTGCAAGATATGACATGTAAACATAAACTCTAGGCCAAAAAACATTTTCACCCGCGCACAAATTCTAGAAAAATATCCATAAAATAGAAGACATCATGATGATCATTGTGCAAAAAATTTCATGTGATTTGGATCATTATTTTTGGAGTTATGATTTTTTGAATGAAGAGGAAAATTAAAAAAACATGAAACAAGTAGTATGAACATGATAAGCATAAGTGAGAAAAAATGCAAATGCCAAATATGTGAAATGTCTTTGGTCCGGATTCGAACCGTGCATGCATTTGAACTTGGCGCTCTCATAAGTGAAACACACCGTTTCACTTATGCTTGTGTGGCAGCGCAAAACAACACAGACCAATCAAAAAGCCACGTTGTAGCCAGGTGTACCAATACATGAGCATAAACAAAGATTCACATGCAAACACGGCCAGGCAAGATCAAAGTGAATCTGGAAATAGAAACCCTAGCTATTCATCACGTGTTCATCATGTTCATCATCATCAAGATCCAATCATCACAGAAATTCACCAAACATATATCAATCGAATCATCATTCAACACACATCAATAATCCAACATCAATTTAACCTAATTCTAACTGTATCAAATGAATCGAGCAGAGAAAGTTTCATCAACCAAACTTCAATTCAACATAACTACTTCAATATTGCATGAAATCAATAGATCTAAAGTTCATCATACTCTATGTTCCAAGATCTACAAGATGCACATCCTAATTTCATGAATTAGAGCAATCGAAAACTGACCTCTATGAAGATGCAGAGTTGGATTTGCTTGATTCAAGTCTTGGAAACGCGAAACAGATGCTCTACCAAGCTTGAATGAATGAATGGATGCAAGATTTCAGCTCAACAATGCTTGATTCCTCTTGAAATCTCAACTGCCATGGGAGGATGCAAGTCCAACAGTCCACGATTTGGCTTGAATTCTGCAGGATCTGGCTTCAATAATCCTCAATGATGCTTGCAGATGATGAACAACACAAGAAATAGGCAAGGCTATGAAGAAACTCGATGAAAAAAGTTGAGAGAGTTTTGTGAGCAAAAGTTTAGATCTGAAATTCTGAAGTTGTTGTTGTGAATTTCTGTTAGGATTATGCTTAAATACCACCTGCTAATCAAACTTGTTAATCATGTTTAACCAAAAACCCAAGGATTAGTGAAATTAGTATGCTTATGCAATTTGGCCAAAACACCCTTATGCATATGCATGGCAATGGAACAGTACGAATTTCACTTGGAGCAAGCTTAAAAATCTGTTTGGAGGCAAAGGCAATTGATTGGAATTGAAAATAATGCATATTTTTCAAATTGATATTTTCCCTCCAAAAATCAAATTAAATTCAAGTGAAAAATGCAATATTTTTGTGATGAGAATTGATGGAATGTGATGCATGATTATGATAGTAGAGATCAAGAGAGAAATGCTCCAAAAAGAACCACTTGAATTGGACATTTGGTGCAAAAATTATGCCTTCTTGACGTTCAAATTCCATTGACAATGATTTGATCATAACTTGCCAACCACAAATGAGAAATGGATGTTCTTGGACTTTTTGGAAAGGTGAGAGCAAGATCTTCAACTTTCATGTTGGACAAAATTTGATTTGAAGCTTGCTTGATGATGTAAAGTTGAGGAGAAGACCTTTCCATTTTTGGCAATTTGAAATTATAGGTCCCTTACTATTTTTGGAAACTTTTCATCTGACCTCAAATTCTCCATTGTTGATGTTTGAAACGTCAAATGAGACTTGTATGGACATGAATGGGGCCTCTCAAACCATCTCCCACCTTCAAATCCATGATTGAACGCACAGTTGCCTTGTGTTGACTTTTCTAGGGTTTCAGCTGACCTAGCTATGCTCTGATGCAATCCAAGCCTCTACCACTTGAGATCTTGATTCAAAATGATGTCATGGTTCATATGAACTCTTGATGAATGATCATGGTGCCCAAATTCTTCAGAATGGCCACCATTCATATCTCAATGCTTGCCTGTGACTGGTTTGACCTAATGTTGCTTCATCTGCAAGTAATAAGGTTAGATGACAATATTTTTGTACTTTTGGTTAGTAAACAAATGAAAAGCAATGATATACAAATGCAAAACATGCTTGGTGATCAAGAACCACTCTCAAAAGATGACCCACCCACAAGGAGGGAGGCAAGGTGCACAATGATCCTTGAGGCAATGATATGATATGATATGATATGATGAGGGATCTTAGGGACAAAATTGGGGTCTTACAGATGCCCCTATTTAAGGTCATTCTAGCCGGAGAAGTGAAGTTTAGAAATCTTCATCTCGACGCGGTAGAATGGACTTAAATAACAGTAATGGGACAAATTTTGGTCCCTAAGAGACCTCATGATGCAGATGTATGCATGCAAAAGACAAACAAAACTCTGTGGGGATATGGTCCACAAAGAAGAAAAGACAATCCATCGGAGTAATACACTCACCAGGAACAGAGACTCTAACAGGACTCTTATTGGGACTCTTATTGGGGATAAAAAGAAAACGAAATGCGTGAGCAGGACACGACTTTGAGTTAGGGGAAACAGAAATCAGACTAGAGACCTTACTGGGGAAGAGAAGATTTCCAAAGGAAGACACATCCATCGAAAAGACACAAGCTGACTCAAACTATCCACAAAGGATACCTCGGATAAAAATCCGGACTCGGACCAGGAAAAATTCACAAAGAACCTCCCTGTCGGAAAAAAAATTGCATATATTGGGGAAAACGCCAATACAACAAAGGGTAAAAATCACCAGATAAACTCCACTGGAGAAGTGTCTAACAAAGAGACTCTCCTGGGGAAAGCAACAAGATGAGGTGTTACCGGTATAAGGGTAACAAGCTCAGGAAGAATGGATATCTAAGACCGGTATGAGGGTGAGAGATATCAATCAACCAAACATCTGAGAAAGACCTGAAAAAAGTACATCAACTCAGGAAAATTTGACTCCACAGGGGACCAAAGTCATAATAGGGAGCAGAAAGGAAGCAACACCAGGGATACCGGGGTATATAATAGGTGACCAACCGAAACGTGAATTGGTATATATGCCAAAACACTCATCATCCTGAAGAATGCTAGGAAAGCAGACTTATTTATAGGATGGATATTCGATTCTACAAAGAGTGTATGAGACATATTATTCATTACCGTCAGAACGTGAATAATATACTCGAAAAGGAAGAGACACCAGAGATACCGGTTACTGGGTATATAATAGGTGACCTGCCAAAGCGTGAATTGGTATATATGCCAAGACACTCATCATCCGAAAGGAGGGCTTGAAAAAGCAAATCGACTTACAGGATGGACATTCGAATCCACAACGGGAAAATGAATCTTACTCAGATGGGGACACAAACCCAAAGAGTGCATGAGATATAATATCCATTACCGTCAGAACGTGGATAGAATACTCGCATGAGATATATTATCTATTACCGTCAGAACGTAGATAATACACTCGAAAACGTGAATTGGTATATATGCCAAGACACTCATCATCCAAAACACAAACTGGTTAAAGGATGGATATTTGATTCTACAAAGAATACGAATCTTACTCAAGTGGGGGAAAATCAACAAAGGACTCCAACCAAAGAGTGAAAGAGATATATTATTCATTACCGTCAGAACGTGAATAATATACTCGAAAAAAAAGGAAGAGACACCAGAGATACCGAGGTATATAATAGGTGACCAACCAAAAAGAGAGACAATCGATACCAAGCATACGGGTAAACGAAAGACAACTCAAAGGGATAAATTGAAAGCATCCGGCAATTATCCGAAAGACAAAGAATATTTGATTCCACAAAGGAATAACGAATCTTACTCGACGGGGGAAACACAAAAGGCTTCGACTGAAGAGTGCATGAGATATATTATCCATTACCGTCAGAACGTGGATAACATACTCGCATGGAAAATTATCCACAACCGGTATAAGGGTTAATAAAGGATAAATCGACCGAAAAGAAAGGCATCGGGATACCAAAACTAGGTATATAAAGATGACCAATCAAAGGGAGCAACAATCATTGCCAAGCAAACGGGTAAATGAAAGGCGATCTGCTGAGGATGAATTGCATAAACAGCAATTATCCACAAAGACTAGCTGGGGATATATTGATAAACAATCAATAATCCGGGGAACAAATCACTAGCAAACGGTGAAAGGACCCACTGGCGACTTCAAAAGGGATAAAATTGCAAGCATACGACAATTATCCAGAAGACTTGCTGGGGATACAATTGCGAGCAACCGGCAATTGCCCAGAAGCAAAGAAGGAATATCAACATCAAAACTGAATGAAGATAACCACCAAGAGTAACCATCATCGGTTAAGATGAACAACAAGGTTAACTCTGCAAAGGGGGGAACTTAGGGTTTACAACTACCGAATACGGGGTAGAATACCAAAACTCTGGCTGGGGACAAAATTGCTAGCAACCGGCAATCATCCACCTGTACCACGAGGCACAAACTCCTCTGGGAACAAAACCACAACGACACCAAATCCACTATCAATCAGACCGAACCACAAAGGTTACCTCTGCTAGGGGAAAAGAGATAGGACTTACAACTACCGAATACGGGGTAGTAGCCATCAACTCTGATGAGGATACAAGGATTAGGGTTTACATCTACCGAATACGGGGTAGAATACCAAACAACTCCGCGTGGGGAATGGAAGAATCACAAATCCGCGCGGGAACAGAATAAGGTTTGTAACAAACCACTATCTCTTGTCGAGGAATAAAAGGTATATAACCACAAATTCCGCCAAGAAGGCAAGAAACATAGGACTTACAACTACCGGTTACTGGGTAGAGGCCCAAAAAGATTCCGCTGGGAATGAATGAATTAATGCCGGTTACTGGGCAATTCATTCATTTATTCCACAGGGAAACACAAGAAACGGTTGACAAATGCCAATTCAGGGTCAAACTGAAAAGACAGACTGAATCAAGACTCATCCTATG
Organism: Lathyrus oleraceus; assembly: GCF_024323335.1. Lineage (NCBI taxonomy): Eukaryota > Viridiplantae > Streptophyta > Magnoliopsida > Fabales > Fabaceae > Lathyrus > Lathyrus oleraceus. The sequence goes on along the minus strand of NC_066585.1, from coordinate 250,977,837 downwards.
AGGATATAACTCAATAGGAAAATCCATCCCAATATATTTGTTGGGAGGAAACGGAAGAAACCGTCATCCACGAGGACAATCTCAGTGGGGAACTACAGAAGGAAAGACAGACACTTTCTGCTTATGGGCTGACTCTATATGGAGAGATTTAACCACCCAACATATGCTTGGGAAGATCTATTATGGAGATCCATATCACCCATAGCAGGAGACAACAAACAAAAGATATATGGCAAAAAATGCAACATGAATATCTGAATGTTTATGAATATGCATAATTTATGTTTGATGAATGCTGACAAAACAGACATATCTAACACAAACAGGCCCAGGAATCAAACGCCCGGTACTACACTTCCAGGGTAAAAACCAACTGGAAAGCCAATCTGCTGGAGATCTACGTGCTAAAAAGTAAAGATCTGCGGGGAGGCAAAAGATCAGAGATATCACCAAATCTCTGCGTGATGGATCAACAATCAACCCAACTGGCGCACAGAAAGTCACAACAGGCAACAGCGGCCACAAAGACAAATCTGTTGGGGAAACAGGAGAAATCCCAAAATATCTGCAGGGGAACAAAAGCTCACTGCACAAGCAGAACTGCTACGAAAGCAACTCCACTGGGGAACAACCCACTGAGGGAGAACATATCATCCACGTAGAATCGAACTGCACAAGCAACTCTACCTGGGAAAACACAAGTAACCATTCCATCGGGAATACACCCACTGAAGGAAAAACAGATCACACAAGTAGATTCTGCAACAAGTCACTCTACTGAGGATCAAAAGCAATCAGGGAATCAACCCGATCTCTGGATGCTATATCACCAACCCACCTATTGGGGAAACAGAGATTTCAAAAAGCAGAAAATGCCACAAAAGCAACTCTGTCGAGGATATCAGCTCTGGCGGAGACTCTGGGGGAAAACCACAGAAGCAAACCTGGCTCTGTTGGAGATACCAACTCCAAATGGGGATTTTGCACAAATACAATCCACCAAACCACAAATCTATTGGCAGATCTACTGAGGATTTCACTGAAGAATCCACTGGGGATACGGAAGAGAGCTGGGATCAACCACTAAATGCTGACTCTTCTGCAGAGAACACCCACAAATGTTAAGGAGGAACAATAATCACTGAATCCACCAACCACAGAACCTTCCAAGAGAAAGCAACCATGCTGAGGAGAGAATCAACAACTCCGCTGGCAACTGCAGTGGAGAGAGACTACTGATGGAGAAGAAAACGAAGTCTTCAACAACACTCTGCTTGGGTAACAACCCACAACAACCACTCTGCTTGAGGAACAACCCCAACAACAAAGCAGGAGAAAGAGGATACAACCAAACCAGGAATATGAACAAACGTCTTACCTGTTGGAAACCATGCCACCCTTGGGAGAGCACTGAGAAATTCTTTAAGTATCCTTTCATCATTGTGAATGTTCACTTTGTTTGAAACAACAAATTTTGAAAACTTTTATTTGTTTAAAACAATGATATTTTATCAATTAAAACATGCAAAACATTTGTTGAATTGAAACAAATAAGAGTGCAAATAATTGGATAAAAAGCTCAAATTTATTTGATGGAATGCTAGCCTGCAAATGGCAAGACTCCATAGATCTGTACAAATTTAAAATCAGTGATATATATTGGAAAAGGGATAAATTGAACATAATGGTCCTTTCTCTACCAATTTGAATCTCGATGTATTCGAAGCTTCAGTCGGCGACGAATCGAGAACCTCTGACGAAAAGACAGTTGTGGGACAGAAAGTCTTGTCAGGATGCAGTTACTTGCCAAATCCCTAATTTTTGCCTAGATTGCCCCAGGGTGAGGTACTCAATCTAGCGGGATGCAAATATTCTTTTTTTCAAGTCTCTAATTTTTGCCTGGATCACCCTTGCGGTTTCTCCACCGAGACGCTCACTTTTGCCTAAGCCGCCCTTTCGGGTTTTCAACTTAGCGAGCTATTCTGTTTTTCATTTGCATATACCCTTTTTTTAGGCAAAGTATTTCTTGACTGCATCTGAATTCACAGGACGAGTGAAATCCTCCCCATCCATTGTTGTAAGCATCAAAGCACCGCCTGAAAAGGCTCTCTTAACAACATATGGACCTTCGTAATTTGGAGTCCACTTGCCCCTGGAATCGGGCGTGAAAGACAAGACTTTCTTGAGCACGAGGTCACCTTCTCGGAACGCACGAGGCTTGACCTTCTTATCGAATGCTTTCTTCATTCTCTGCTGATATAACTGACCATGGCACATGGCAGTCAATCGCTTCTCTTCAATCAAATTCAACTGGTCATAACGACTCTGAATCCATTCAGCATCAGTCAACTTGGCTTCCATCAAGACTCTCATTGATGGGATATCCACCTCTACTGGGAGAACAGCCTTCATGCCGTAAACAAGAGAAAAAGGGGTTGCCCCTGTTGAAGTGCGTACAGATGTACGATATCCATGCAAAGCAAATGGCAGCATCTCATGCCAATCTTTGTACGTAACTGTCATCTTCTGGATAATCTTCTTGATATTCTTATTAGCAGCTTCAACAGCCCCATTCATCTTTGGTCTGTAGGGAGAGGAATTATGGTGTGCAATCTTGAATTCAGCGCATAACTCATCCATCATCTTATTATTCAGATTAGATCCATTATCAGTAATAATCTTATCTGGCACACCATAACGGCAAATCAGCTGGTTCTTGATAAACTTCACGACCACTTGCCTGGTCACATTCACATACGAAGCGGCCTCAACCCATTTGGTGAAGTAATCAATTGCTACGAGAATAAACCTGTGCCCATTGGACGCCTTCGGTTCAATCATGCCGATCATGTCAATTCCCCACATAGAGAAAGGCCATGGTGATGAAATCACATTCAGAAGTGTCGGAGGAATGTGAATCTTATCCGCATAAATTTGACACTTGTGGTATTTCTTCACATATTTGCAGCAGTCAGACTCCATTGTCAGCCAATAGTAGCCTGCTTTCAACATCTTTCTAGCCATGGCATGTCCATTGGAATGAGTACCAAATGAACCCTCATGGACCTCAGTCATTAACAGGTTTGCTTCGTTTCTATCCACGCATCTGAGCAAAACCATGTCAAAATTTCTCTTATACAGCACTTCACCACTGAGGTAGAAACTGCCTGACAACCTTCTCAAAGTTTTCCTGTCTTTCACAGATGCCCCAGACGGGTATACATGGTTCTGGAGGAAATTCTTGATATCGAAATACCAAGGCTTGTTATCATTCACTTCTTCAACTGCAAACACGTGAGCTGGTCTATCCAAGCGCATCACGGTAATATTGGGAACTTCATTCCAATACTTGACCATAATCATCGAAGCGAGTGTAGCAAGAGCATCTGCCATCCGATTATCCTCTCGAGGAATATGGCGAAAGTCAACTTCTGTGAAGAACGTTGAAATCCTCCTTGCATAATCTCTATACGGAATGAGACCAGGCTGATTCGTCTCCCATTCACCCTTGATCTGATTGAAAACCAGGGCCGAATCACCATACACATCAAGATGCTTGATTCTCAAATCAATGCATTCCTCTAGTCCCATAATACATGCCTCATACTCAGCCATATTATTCGTGCATTTGAAAGTTAGCCTTGCTGTAAGCGGAATATGCGTGCCATGAGGAGTAATGATTACTGCCCCAATTCCATTTACATACTGATTTACAGCGCCATCAAACACCATCGTCCATCTGGAACCAGGTTCCGGACCTTCATCAAGTGTAGGCTCATCACAATCTTTCATTTTCAAATACAGAATCTCCTCATCAGGGAAGTCGTACTGAACAGACTGATGATCTTCAATCGGCTGGTGCGCTAAATGGTCAGCCAAGATACTACCTTTAATAGCCTTCTGAGCTCGATACTCAATATCATACTCAAACAACAGCATCTGCCAACGGGCAATCCTCCCAGTTAAAGCAGGCTTCTCGAAAATATACTTAATTGGATCCATTCTGGATATCAACCAAGTAGTACGATTTATCATGTACTGGCGCAAACGCTTAGCCGCCCAAGCTAAAGCACAGCACGTCTTCTCAAGCATAGAGTACCGAGACTCACAATCAGTAAACTTCTTACTGAGGTAGTAAATAGCAGATTCTTTCTTCCCTGCTTCGTCTTGTTGACCGAGTACACAACCCATTGAGTCTTCAAGAACAGTCAAATACATAATCAGAGGTCTTCCTTCCACAGGCGAAGACAAAATTGGAGGTTCAGACAGATACTCTTTGATACTGTCGAAAGCTTTCTGGCAATCTTCGGTCCAATCATGAGACTGATCTTTCTGAAGGAGCTTGAATATCGGCGCACATGTGGCAGTCATGTGGGATATAAATCTGGAAATATAATTCAAGCGGCCAAGAAAACCTCGGACTTGCTTCTCAGTTTTGGGTGCAGGCATCTCTTGTATTGCTTTGACCTTTGCAGGATCAACCTCAATACCTCTCTCGCTGACAACGAAACCCAACAACTTGCCGGAACGGACTCCAAATGTACATTTGTTCGGATTCAGGCAAAGTCTAAACTTCCTCAGACGCTGAAAAAGCTTCAACAAATGCTCAACATGTTCAACTTCCGTTCGGGACTTAGCAATCATATCATCAACATAGACCTCTATCTCCTTGTGCATCATATCATGAAACAAGGTAGTCATTGCTCGTTGATACGTGGCTCCGGCGTTCTTCAAACCGAAGGGCATCACTCGATAACAGAATGTTCCCCAAGGTGTGATGAATGTTGTCTTCTCCATATCTTCGGGTGCCATCTTGATTTGATTATAACCGGAAAATCCTTCCATAAAGGAAAAGACTTTGAATTTAGCTGTATTGTCTACCAACATGTCAATGTGTGGTAGAGGAAAATCATCTTTAGGACTAGCCTTGTTCAAATCTCTGTAATCAACACACATACGGACTTTTCCGTCCTTCTTAGGCACAGGCACAATATTGGCCACCCATTGAGGATATGTAGAAGTCACCAGAAACCCCACATCAATTTGCTTCTGAACTTCCTCTTTGATCTTCACTGTCATATCTGGATGAGTTCTTCTGAGCTTCTGCTTCACAGGCACGCACTCAGGCTTCAAAGGCAGGAAATGTTGCACAATATCTGTATCTAAACCCGGCATGTCTTCATATGACCAAGCGAAGATATCGGAATATTCTCGTAGCAACTCAATCAATCTCGTCTTGACAGACTCTTCAAGAAGTGCCCCAATCTTCACCATACGAACACAATCCTCAGACCCCAAGTTGACTGTTTCCAGATCTTCGAGGTGCGGCTGAATGATCTTCTTCTCGTGCTCAAGGAGACGGGAAATCTCATCAGGAATCCCTTCAACATCATCCTCCTCTGCCTCGAATACAGGGAATTCAAAATTGGGAGATGGCGTTGGATCATTATGTTCAATGGGTTTTAGAATCAACCTGCATAATGATTTTGGTTAATGAAAAACTTTAGAATTTAAACAAGCAAATCATTATGCAGATGAAAAATGTTGCTTTTATTCTTGTTTTTATGGTTTTTTGTGATCACTGATTACATGCAAAAGCAAAAAGTGAAAACAAATGGAAAAACAAATGTTTAACAATGCATTAATTGAATGAAATATCATTGTATTAAATGCTGCCAACAATGTCATCACTTCTCCTTTTGGCATGGGAGAAGGGTTTTGAACAAAGTGAACAATTACTCTGATCTATGAATGACTGTAGGAACATCTACAGCGACCCAATTGTGGCAGACACCACCAGGTATGATGAAGTTGCTCGAATCCTCTGCATCCTCTTCCAAGATAGCAGCAGCTTCCTCAGGTTGATCAGCATGGATGAATCCTCCACTCTTGAACAGCCCAAGCTCATTGAATGTCCAGGAGGAATAGCCAATGCCAGCCCGGGATTTATTGTCTTCAAGCTCGATCATCTTCCCTAAACCAGCAACTGCACCACACTCAATGGCCAGTTTCGCATCTTTGTAGGAAACAAATGAATGAGACTTCTTCTTAATTGGTTCATCAATAGATAAAGCTTGGAACGGAGTTCCAACTTCATCCTCGGCATCAATATATGACAAAGAAGACAAGTGACTAACCAGGAGAGCCTTTTCTCCCCCTACCACAACCAGTTTCTTGTTCTTGACAAATTTCAGCTTCTGGTGTAGGGTGGATGTCACGGCGCCAGCCTCATGAATCCATGGTCTACCAAGGAGACAGCTATATGATAGGTGGATGTCCATTACCTGGAAGGTAACTTGGAAATCACTTGGTCCAATCTTGATTGGGAGATCAACTTCCCCAATCACAGTCTTACGCGACCCATCGAAAGCTTTCACAACAACACCACTTTGCCTCATGGGAGGCCCCTGATATGACAATCAAGAGAGTGTGGTCTTTGGCAATACATTAAGAGATGACCCAGTGTCCACCAGCACGTTGGACATGGTGTCAGTCTTGCAGTTCATAGAGATATGTAGAGCCATGTTGTGGTCTCTTCCCTCCTCAGGGAGATCAGCGTCACAAAAACTCAACGTGTTGCAAGCAGTGATGTTTGCAACTATACCATCAAACTGTTCTACAGTGACGTCGTGATCGACATACGCCAGATCCAAAACTTTCTGCAGAGCCAAGCAGGTTCGTGGTTTCTTAGGGAGATTGAACTACATTGCTCGGTTTGTATCTCACCTAACTGCCACGTGTGAACCGATATTCAAATTGCTAAGGAAGAATCAAGCAATCAGGTGGAATGATGATTGTCAAAAGGCTTTTGACAAGATAAAAGAGTATTTGTAGAAACCTCCAATCCTTATCCCTCCAGTTCCTGGGAGGCCTCTGATAATTTACCTGTCAGTGAATGAGAACTCGACGGGGTGTGTATTGGGACAGCATGATGAGTCTGGTCGAAAAGAGCATGCCATATACTACCTTAGCAAAAAGTTTACCGACTGTGAAATAAAATATTCGCAGCTCGAGAAAACTTGCTGTGTTTTGGCCTGGGCTGCTCGCCGACTGAGGCAGTATATGTTGAACCATACTACCTTATTGATTTCTAAGATGGATCCAGTAAAGTACATCTTTGAGAAGCCGGCTCTCACCGGGCGTGTTGCTCGTTGGGAGATGATCTTAACAGAGTATGATATCCAGTACATGTCGCAGAAGGCCATCAAAGGTAGTATTCTGTCAGACTACCTTGCCGAGTAACCAATCGATGATTATCAGCCGATGATGTTTGAATTCCCTGATGAAGACATCATGTATCTTAAGATGAAAGATTGTGAAGAGCCTCTTGTCGAGGAAAAACCGAATCCTGATGACAAGTGGACATTGATGTTTGATGGGGCTGTGAATATGAATGGCAACGGTGTTGGGGCAGTGCTTATCAATCCTAAAGGTGCTCATATACCTTTTTCTGCCAGATTGACTTTTGACCTAACCAACAATGAGGCTGAGTACGAGGCTTGTATCATGGGGATAAAAGAAGCCATCGATCTAAGGATAAAAACTCTGGACATTTATGGAGATTCCGCTCTAGTGATTAACCAGGTCAATGGAGATTGGAATACTCACCAGCCGCATTTGATTCCTTACAGAGATTACACCAGAAGGATCCTGACTTTCTCCAAAAAAGTGAAGCTGTATCACGTCCCCCGAGATGAAAATCAGATGGCTGATGCCTTGGCCACATTGTCTTCTATGATTAAAGTCCATTGGCATAATCATGTGCCACACGTTGCTGTGAATAGACTCGAGAGGCCTGCGTATGTGTTTGCAGCCGAGTCTGTTATTGATGAGAAGCCGTGGTACTTTGACATTAAGAATTTTCTCAAGAGTCAGGAGTATCCTGAAGGAGCGTCAAAAAATGACAAGAAAACCCTGAGAAGGCTAGCTGGAAGCTTTTATTTGAATCAGGATGATGTGTTGTACAAGAGAAACTTCGTTATGGTTCTGCTCAGATGCGTGGATAGACACGAAGCAGACATGTTGATGCAAGAAGTGCATGAAGGATCTTTTGGTACCCATGCTGGTGGTCATGCAATGTCCAAGAAATTGTTGAGAGCCGGTTATTACTGGATGACTATGGAATCCGATTGTTTCAAGTACGCTCGGAAGTGCCATAAGTGTCAGATCTATGCTGATAAGGTGCATGTGCCACCAAGCCCTCTGAATGTCATGAATTCGCCTTGGCCATTCGCGATGTGGGGCATTGACATGATTGGGAAGATTGAGCCTACTGCTTCTAATGGACATCGCTTCATCCTGGTTGCGATTGACTACTTCACCAAGTGGGTGGAAGCAGATTCCTTTGCTAATGTTACCAAACAAGTGGTTGCCCGGTTCATCAAGAAGGAGATCATCTGTCGTTACGGGGTTCCTGAGAGAATCATTACTGATAATGGTTCGAATCTCAATAACAAGATGATGAAAGAGCTTTGTAAAGATTTCAAGATTGAACATCACAATTCTTCTCCTTACAGACCGAAGATGAATGGTGTTGTAGAGGCGACAAACAAGAATATTAAGAAGATTGTGCAGAAGATGGTCGTGACGTACAAGGATTGGCATGAGATGCTGCCTTTCGCTTTGCATGGGTACCGTACCTCAATACGTACGTCGACCGGGGCAACCCCTTACTCCCTTGTGTATGGTATGGAAGTTGTCCTACCTGTTGAAGTGGAGATTCCTTCTCTGAGGGTTTTGTTGGATGTCAAGCTTGACGAAGCTGAGTGGATTCGAACAAGGTTTAATGAGTTGAGCCTTATCAAAGAGAGACGGTTAGCAGCTATGTGCCATGGGCAGTTGTATCAGAGAAGGATGAAGAGAGCCTTTGATCAGAAAGTGCGTCCTCGAAGCTATCAGACTGGTGATTTAGTTTTGAAGAGGATCCTTCCTCCCGGTACAGATAATAGGGGCAAGTGGACTCCTAATTATGAAGGTCAATATCTTTTTTAAGAAGGTTTTCTCTGGTGGAGCCTTGATGCTTACAACTATGGATGGTGAAGATTTTTCGTCCCCTATTAACTCAGATGTAGTCAAAAAATACTTCGCGTAAATTGACCCGCTGGACAAAAAGAATAAAAGAGTCCAGGCAAAAAAGGGCATCCCGGCGAACAAAAAAAAAAGAAAAAGGTTCGGGCAAAAGTTAGGGATAAAGAATAAAAAGAATATGTACACCCGGTAAGTCGAAAACCCGCAAGGGCGGCTTAGGTAAAAATGGGTATCCCGGTGGATTGAAAACCCGAAAGGGCGATCCAGCCAAAAGAGGGATAAAGCGAAGACTACAGTCTGAGTTATCTGTACTTCACCGCGCTTCAGTGTCTACCATCTCGAAGGATATGATTGGTCCAGTCATTCTTCTTAGAAAGCAAGGAATTTGGGGAGAAATTGATGGTCTGTGAGTCATAACAGAATTGGGAAATAGTGGATGTCGTATTCACATTGCCATCAGGATAGTTTATTTTCCTTTTGTGCGCAATTACCTCTTTCTAGGAATTGCTTCGTGATGTATTCGCCTTTTCAGGCCCATTTTCAATTAATAAAAGTCGTTATTCAAATAAATTGCTCTCTTGTTTTTATTTTTACTGTTTTGTTTGCAAAAACGTCCGAATTTTTGATAAATATTGCATATAAAAACATGAAGGCTAGACAATAACGTGCAGAAAGATAAAACATTTGAAAATCATTTTGAATATTGAGTACACTTGAGTGTGTTCTGCCCATGCAATCCCCTGGGGCATGTATGTCTTGTTGGTTGCAGGTTATCACCTTTGATTCCTGGCTAGAGCAGATAAGCCACGGTTTGTTCAGGGATGTTGTCAGCACTGTCCAGTAGTGTGAGAGGATGGGGATTCTATCCCCAGCAGATGAAGCAAGTTCAGGACTTGTGTACCCAGCATAGTCAAGATCAGGAATTCCTCAGCAGGATTAAAGATGTTTCCCCAACACGGTTGAGTGGATGTTTCCCCAAGCAAGTCTGAAAGCTATTATAACTGTTCTTCCCCGGCTGAGGCGTCTGTGGGTAGTGTGTTCCTCATCAGCAGGTACAAAGGCTATTGTTTCCCCAGCTAGTCTGAAGATTAATCCCCACCTAGTCGGAAGGTTGTTGTATCCGCAGCGGAGGTGTCAGTGAGTAGTTTATCCCTCAGCAGTCGGGTGTGAAGTACTGTAATCCTCAGCAGGGTTGTGAATGCCTTTCCCCATCAGGATTGTGAATGTTTTCCCCTAGCAGATCTCCGCAGCAGAGGTTTGTGTTGATGGTTTTCCCCAGCGAGTTCCCCAAGTGGATCAGGGTCGGTGAAAATTATCCCCAGTAGAGTTTATCCTACCTGTGGATTGGCTGCTATCCTCGGTAGAGGTGAGCATTGATTGTTTCCCTAGCGGAGTTCCCAAGTGGATTGGATTCGGTGAAGGTTGTCCCCGGTGGGATCCTTTCTCCAGCAGCAGTGCTATTCCCCAGCCAGAGACTCCCAGATGAGTTGGTTTCTCTGTCGTCCCCAGAGTATCAGATCAGCAAGGCACCCCCGGCAGTGCGTCTCCCCACAGAGTTGGAGAATCTATTCAGATTTGTGTGCTCAGCAGAGCAATCCGTTTGCTCCCCAACAGGAGTTTCCATCATTTTGCATCTTGCATGTAGTAATCATTGCATCCTCAAATCGCGTAGCATTTCCATTCAATATGGAGCATTACGCCATAGAAAAATTCAAACATATGCATCCATGTGTTAAACCTAATTAGACCATATCCCCGGCAGAGGCGGATCATTGTTCAACATCTGTATGGCACATTTGCTACAGTTGCTCTTGACAGACAACATTCAAGGTTGATTCTCCCCAATGAGATCCCCAACAAGTGTTTAGCCTTGCCTTGACATATGTAGATGTCATCCCTGCAATACCGGTAAATGTCATGTCAGCACCCGGGTGTATTCTTTCTTTGGTGTCGGTAAACATCATTGTTTCAGTGTCGGTAAACATCGAGTCTCACTCCAGTCATCGGTAAATGTCTGGTCATCCTTTTTTGGTGTCGGTAAACATCATTGTTTCGGTGTCGGTAAACATCGAGTTTCACTCCTGTCATCGGTAAATGTCTGGTTGTCCTTTTTTGGTGTCGGTAAACATCGAGTCTTTCTCCAGTCATCGGTAAATGCCTGGTTGTCCCTTTTTGATATCGGTAAACATCATCTTTCGATGTCGGTAAACATCGAGTCTTTTTCCCGTTCGTCCGTTGACGTCTGGTTGTATCTCCTTCTCCCGTTCATCCGTTGATGTCTGGTCACCTCTCCGTTGGTGTCGGTAAACGTTGAGTTTTTCCTAGTCGTCCGTCGACGTGTGGTGGCATATCTTGTTTCCCCAGTCATTGGTAAATGTCTGGTTGTTTTTGTTGATGTCGGTAAACATCTTCTTTCAATGCCGGTAAACATCGAGTCTCATCCTAGTCATCGGTAAATGTCTGGTCCTGTATCTTTTCGTTGATAAATCAAAGATCCCCAGTAGAGTCGTCGGTAAACGTCTTGTCTGGTTCTGTTTGTAAATATCTTTTCCCTCTCCGGTTGGAGATGCCATCGGTAAATGGCCTCGTCTTGCTTCGATATCGGTAAATATCGAATGCCCAGTTTAGCCGCCATCGATAAATGGCCTCGCTTTCTGTGACATCTGTTTCCCAGCAGCCATCGGTAAATGGTCTCGCTGACGTTGATATCGGTAAATATCAAATTACCAGTTGAAGCCACCATCGGTAAATGGTCTTGCTTCCTTTTAATATCAAATTCCCAGTTGAAGCCACCATCGGTAAATGGTCCTGCTTCTTTCGGATGTTGTTCCCCAGCAGCCATCGGTAAATGGTCTCGCTGACGTTGATATCGGTAAATATCAAGTTTCCAGTAAGCCGCCATCGGTAAATGGCCTCGCTGTTCTTGGTATCATCTCCCGCAGAGTGCAAATTTCTACGGTTCTTTGGTATTCAATCCCTGATTACCTTGAAGGTTTGACAGTCGTTGCTCTCATCCGTTCAAGTTCCCAATTGATTGAATAGGGGCAGCTGTAGCACCTCAAATTTGCACCTCCCATTTGTACAGTCATTTCATTTTTAGGTCATTAGCATTGCATAGCACGTTACAATGCATCAGTCAAGACTGGTCAGGAGATTCAACTGTGCAAGGCAACAAGAGAATTTTCCATGAGATGAAAGCACTAGGGTGGTTCCAATGAGCTTACATGACTCAAAGATCATTTTGAAACAGTTTGGCGAAGTGTTGAAGGCTCAGAACTCATCAGTACATGTGCAAATCATCTGAGGCCCATAAAAGTGAACTGCAAAGTCAACTGTGGATTTGGAGGTGGGAAGTGATCAAATGGGCATAACTTTTGAACCAAGGCTCCAATTTGGGTGGTTCTTTTTGCATTTTGTTCATCATGACATGCACTTTCCAAACATCTCATTACATGGCATGAAATTCCTTTGCATGATCATGTGCTCATTCATGAAGTTTTTTGATGGAAATTTCATAAAATCAATTTGGATGGTCATATGCATAAAATATCAATTCCAAAGCTTGCATGGGCCTTGTTTAAGTGGTTTTGGATCAGCATTGTGCACTGTTCACGCATGCACCTCATGCATGAGGTGAAAATCTATTTTGTGCATACACCTCATAACTTGTTAATCCTAATTAGATTTGGCTTAAGCTTGTTTTCAGAATGATTAGCAAGGCATATATAAGGATAATCATAACTGCATTGGGCATTAACCACAGTTTTCAGATCTAGATCCCAAAATCAATCAAATTTTTCTCTCATCAAGAACTCCCAATTTCTTCACACAAAAGCCACTTCTCTTGTTAGATTCATGATGAGGAAGTGTTTTTGAGGCAAATTGAACGTGGATTTGAGAGAATTCGTGCCAGTTTTGACCATACATGGAGCTTGAAGGTTCAATGGAGGTTGCAAATTGAGCTAAATTCGTGCGTGCTGGAGCATCCAATTCATCATCAATCACCTCAACAAGCATTGTAGAAGAGATTTGAGACATTGCTGAGCCTTGTAGCACGAGTTTCAACTTGCTGTTCTTCAAGAGGTTGATTTTCGATCTCATCTATTCTCCAATTCATTATGATATTCATGTAGATCTTTGATTGGTGATGTTTCTGGTATAAAATTTGAGTGAAATGGTGCATTATCCATGAAGTTATGCATGTTTGAAAGTCTGATGTCAAATTTTATTTCCTTCGATCTGAGTTTGTTATGATGTTTTGGCATGATTTGTTGCTTGATCTTGCATGTGCATGAAGTGATGAGTCGATTGGTGCATTTGTTTTTGATTTCTGGACGTTTTCTGGAAAATCTGGGTTTGGCGCATGAAGTTCATGCAATCTTCATCTTCAACCTATGAAGATCATGAGCGTTTCCAGATTCGCTTTGAATTTGCTACGAATTTGCTACCAATGTTCATACTTTGCTACGAAATTCTGGAAGTGCGCCAGGCTTAGGGTTCAAGACCAAAACGCTGTCGTTTTGGTTAAGCGCCAAAATTGAATCTGGACCAGTTCGATCCTGGCCGAGCGAACTTTTTCAAATTGCCTCTCATTTTCATATTTCCCTCCCTTATTTGCCATGCTTGGTTCATTTTTATTTCAGTTTTCTTTCCAAACTTCCTAAAATCATAACAAATTGAAAAATCATCCAATTTAATCCCAATTTTTCGCAAAATGCTCCTTATTTTGTCTAGTTTTTTATGATCATAAATTGGAAAATCGTGCATGGCTGGATTTTATTTGGTGCTAGGTTATGTGAGCATGTATCCATTTTTGACCTTGCCTTGCTTATCTTGTTGTGAAATGCTTGTTGTTAATCCAATGACCTTGAAATTTTGCATGCTGATTCTAGACACATCGATGGACATTTTGGCTTTGGTTTGACATTTTTCTCATGTACCAATTATGTTTTATGCTTGTGTTAACTTGGTGTGACAATTTGTGTCACACATTTGACTGTCCAACTTGTACAATGTGATTGCCATGCCAAATGATCTCCAATGTTTCTGATTTTTTGTGTGATGGATGTTGTGGATGTCTTGAATTTTCATGAATTTTTCCAAAATTATTTGAATCATTTCTGTTTTGATTGAGAATTTTCATTCATGTTGATCATTTGGATGCTTTGAATTGGTCTTTAACTTCACTTGCTTGCTACATGAACTTGCTTATTGATTATGATTTGGTTCTTTTTAGGACTTATTCTTGAGTGATTAAACATGCTTTGTGTTGAGCTTGAAGTTCTGTTTTGGATTTTTAATCCCCTTTTGACCCTAGGCTTTGACCTAGTGGTTTGGACTTACCATTTGGGTTGTGAATTTTAGGTTCAAGTGTACATTTCAATGATTGGAGTGGCTCCTTCATTTAAGCTTGGTCAATTGTTGTCATTTGCTAACCTTTGTGTGTTTTGTAGGCCTTGAGGACAATTCATTTGTGTTTGCCTTGTGCCTTGCACCATTGTTGCCTGATTGGATTTGTCTGTCTGTGTGATATTAATTGTTGATTGTTTGTCTGTACAGTTGAACTGATTGGCTTAGATGTTTCTACAGGTACATAAGTTGCTTTAAGTTCATCTGAACTTTGCTTTGCTAGCTTGTGGTTTGCTTACCACTGAGGTATAATCTCTTGATCTTCATGTAGTCTGGAAGACCTACTGTTATTGGTAGGCACCTGTCTGAAGCCCTCCTTAAGAGGCAATGCTTGTGATTGTTTACTGTTGTGCCTTGTACATTCAAAGACCTCCTAAGTGAAGAGGCATTGGCAGATAAAAGGGATGTCCAATCCATCCCCTGCTATTCAGTTGTGTCATTCCCTTTGCTCACACACCATGTGTTGATGCATTGTGAATAAGAACCCAAGATCTTGTTGTGTTAGTCATCTGTGGAGAAGAGTTCCTACATTTTGAACTCCCACACTTTCTATTTTGAGTCAAGCTCTCCCAGGCCAGGTATAAGAGCTATGAGGCACAACCCTCATTCCCATTTCATCTACTTCACCATAACTCTCAATGTTAGGGTTAAGAGCTAAAAACACCCCATTCCAGTTGGCTTGTTTCTACAGCCTAGCCTTGTATGAGCCAATTGTTTGCATATAGTGTGTGTGCTTGCTTTATTGTGCTTGTATTTGTTTGATTGTGTTGTTAGGCTAGCTTGCTTCCTGTGCAAGTTAGGATAGAGACCTCAACTTAGGGATCGTATGCATGACAACTTCTAGGCTCGAGTCGTAGTCTCCCTAGTAGCTTGTTATCTCGCTTTGTCTCTAGTTAGGTTAGAAGTTCTTTCCCTATTAAGGGGAACTACGTCGCCCTGATCCTCATACCATATGAGGTACGTAGGCAGGAGATGAGCTAATCTCTCCGGGCGCCCTTTTTCTTTTTCAACCCTTTGTGTGTGTTTGGAGTCTGACGTAAGTCCAGCGATTGGCAGTTGGTTTCCTGTGTCTTGTTTGCTTGTTGGAGTCTGACATAAGTCCAGCGATTGGCAGTCGGTTTCCTGCGTGTGTGTTTGTTGGTTCGGAGTCTGATGTAAGTCCAGCGATTGGCGTTCGGTTTCCCTGTTTGCCTGTTTGTGTGGAGTCTGACGTAAGTCCAGCGATTGGCAGTCGGTTTCCTGTATGGGTTTTGTTTCGTGTGTGTTAGCCGAGCTACGAGTGCTCTGATTCTTCTCTGGTAAGAGAAGATACATATGCATAGGATGTGATCTCCTAGCGAGCACGTTTCCCCTGTCCCCGAACTACGTCGACTCTGATGTCTGTGTCTGACAGACTACGTAGGCCCAGGATGCGATATCCTGCCAAGTTACCTTCTTCCGTCTTTTATCTGTGTTTTCCTTCCAGTTTTGTGCAAGTTTTGAGCAGTCTTTTTAGCAACCTTTCTTCTATTCTTTTGTGCGTGGATCCCGTCGAGTACGACGGATGCGTAGGGGTGCTAATACCTTCCCTTCGCATAACCGACTCCCGATCCCATCTCTCTCTGGTCGCGAGACCATGTCTTTTCCAGGTTTACTTCGAGCGTTTCCTTTCCCTCCTTTGGGATAAATAACGCACGGTGGCGGCTCTGTTGTTTTCTTTTTCCCGCCGGTTTTTCGCGTAATGCGACACAAAGCCATTCACTTGATCCATGATCAAGATGAATTAGATTTGAATCAAGGAAGATTAAACCTCCATGTATCAATGCAAACCACCAATCTTTAACTCATTGATCAAAAAAGAAGAAGAAGAAGAAGAAGAAGAAGAAGAAGAATTAAAGTGCATAAATTGAAATGGTATGTATTAATCAACAAGTGTTGACCAAAGATAGAGAAGATCAAGGTCAAACAATAGAAAACAGAAGCAAAATGAAGATTAGAAGTCAAGAAACAAATAAAATATTTTTGGCATTTTTTAATATTAAAATAAAACTTAAATTAAAGTAATAAAGAAAGGTCAAACTTCAAACTCACTTCAAATCAACTTTGAAAAGTCCAAGTGAATTATCCCAAGTTCAACATGATCAAACAAAGTTTGACAAAAAATTTCAGTATTTTTAAAAGTCAGAAACTATTTTAAATCAATTAAAAATGCATAAAAATAACCTAATTGAACTAAAATCTCAAATAAATCTCAAATCAATTAATAAATTGATGAGAATATTTTTCATAGATCTATCGTCATTCAAAGAGGTTAGAAAAATATTTTTGTATTTTTTGAATATCAAAAACTATTTTAAATGAATTAAAAATAACCAGAAAATTGAAAATTACTAAAAAAATATTAAATGATAAAATAAAAAATATTCAATGATAAAATAAAAAATATTAAATGATAAAATAAAAAATATTAAAAGTCATTTTTAGAAAGTAGAAATTAAAAGGAGAAGAAAGAAATTGGTCCCATAATTTTTGGACCAATAATGAGAGAGATATGAATTTTAGAAATAAAATGGAATTAAAAGAAATAAAATAAAATAAAATCAGAAATTAGAAAAAGAGAAAAAGCGTGAGCCGTTGGATCTGAGGTCATTAATTGAGCTGGCAGATCAAAGAGTCCACAAGCGCGCGCCTAGCATGTTCCTTAGTCAATGCATCACATGTGGCATTTTGGAAAGTCATAACATGGCACGGCTGAGATTCAATCTGGAAAATATAATGGACGATCCTGATTGCATCTGGAGACCAGACGGTGGCCAGCGCCACCATCTTCTCCGGCCAACTTCCGGCCAAACCAAAATTTGCAGAAATGAAAATGGTAACCAAATGGCACGATCCAGGCATCATTCGAAAGTTGGGGTGATGTACATCACCCCTATACCACTCAATTCCATTCTAGATCTCTAGATTGAGAGAAATCAGAAGTGGAAATTCTGTGGTGTTCATATGAACTTCATGATTTTCAAAAATTGAAAGCATAACAATGTTGCGTCTATGCAGAGGACTTTAGATCACACAAGAACAAAGCAAATAGAGCAATATACAAGTTGGTTCAATGCAAATAACAGTTGAAGTAAACCTTTGAATTGCAAGGATTTGAGTCAAGATCTTTGGATTCTTTTGCAAACAGTTAGCACTATGGATCAAGTAGAGAAGGTTTAGGAACTTTGAGATCTGAAGATTGATCAAGGAAATCAAAATTCAGATCTGAAAAATTGGAAGAGAAATGAGATAGTTCCTTTAGTAATGGCTAGGATTTTAATTCAGCAGCAATTAGGGCGCCTTCAGGTTGAGAAATTATGAAGCCAAGGCCTTGTATTTATAGCTAAAGCAATGTTGAATGCATGAATCAAAACTTGCATGAATGGAAAGGGCCTCCATGCATGGGCCTATACAGGCGCATGGAAGGCCCAATTCCAACTGGAAATGAAAGCTTATGCATGATGTAAGTAGAATGGACGTGCAGATTGGATTGTATAAGCTCATGCATGGCAATTGAAATGATTTTTACAAAATGCACTATTACATTCTAGTCTTTGAAAATGCCATGTCCAAAATTGAAATGCAACCTTATGACTAATGGTTGGAAAGCTTATTGCATAAGGAACAAATGCTATGTTGATCAAAACTCCATTTGGGCCTTGGAAATTAGTGAAAATTGAACTTGAAGTGTAGGGTGCAAAACATGCATATGTGATATTTTCAAAATTGGCCAAAGTTCAAGCCCTTCTGTCTCAATGATTCAAGCTCCAAATGACAAAATCTTAAACATGAAAGTTATATATCTTTTAAAGTCAATCAATTTGGACTCAAATTTTGCATCATTTGTATTTTTGATGAAGAAGTTATGGGCACTTGAAGTTGGACTTTTTCACATTTCAATGCATTTGGTCCAAAGTGACCTATAATGTTTTGCACTATCACATGTATTTCTTTTGAGATTTTGCAATTTTTCTCAACACAACATTTGGAGTACACATCTTAAGATTTCCAATTCATTTGATATCACCTCAAAATCATGAAAAATGAAGGAGTTATGTTCTTGGGAAGTTGACCCAAAATTAGGGTTTCAGTCAAAATGACCTATAATGTCTTGGAATGGATGATGACATTCCAAGCTTCAAATAAAATTTTGATGAACATGAAAATTGTTCATATGGTCCTTAAGAACATTTTTTCTCTTGGGGTCATCTCCATTTTACCAACACATAAAAAGTTAGGTTTCAGTGCATTTCTAAATAGTCAGATGAATTAACCGATCAACTTCTCAAGTCCAAAACTCATATCTTGATGAATTGATGATTGAGGACACTAAAATAAGTTCAAATATGCATGAAATGATGAGTTAAAGAACTTCCCTTGATTGTATTTGACCATGGCTTGAGGTTGCTTCAAGAGCAAGGCACAGTTGATGAATAGATGAATTAGGGTTTCCTTGGGAAACAAACCTCAAACCCTTTGATTTGCTTTGATCAAAATGATGAGTTAAGATGCTTGGGAGGCATATTTGATGGATGAGTGCTTTGAGAACCATAGCCATGTTTGCCTTCATCTTCTCTTGGCCATGTCAATGCACATAGGATCTCCTAGAAGCTTTAGACCTTGTGACTATTCATGCTTCAAACAAAAGATGTTAGTGACATATTTTTGTGCTTTTGGTTAGTAAATAAAATGAGAAAAGCAATAATATACAAATCAATCATGCTTGGTGATCTCAAACCAACTCACAAGAGGTCTAACCCAAAGGTAAGAAGCCAAGATGCTTATGATCCTTGAGGCAATGTGAATGCAATGCTATGATGTCATGAGGGATCTTAGGGTCAAAATTAGGGTCTTACAGATGCCCCTATTTAAATTCATTCTAGCCGGAGAAGTGAAGGTTAAAATCTTCGTCTCGACGAGGTAGAATGGGCTTAAATAATAACAAAGAGACTAATTTTGGTCCCTAAGAGACCTCATGATGCAAATATATGTATGCAAAAGGTAATACTCTGTGGAGATATGTGTCCACAAAGAGAAAAGAAATCAGGAGAAACTGACAATCCATATGAGTAATACACTCAATGGGACAGAGACTCTGGGGACTCTAATGTAGATAGGAAAGGGAATAAATTGTGTGAGCAGGTCACGACTTAAGACTTTCTGAGAGACATGAGAAGAATTCCATGAAAATAAATCAATAGAAAGACTCGAGCTGACTCAAAGATGCATGTATTGGGGAATATGTCAATACAGCAAGACTATCCACGAAGGATACTTCGGATGAAAATCCGGACTCAAATGGGGAAAATCATCTAAGGGACTTCACTGGGGAAGGTCCAAACAGGACTCACCTGGAGAAACAACAAGGTGAGGTATTACCGGTTACTGGGTAATAAGCTCAAGGAGACATGTGATCGTAACACCGGTATAAGGGTGAGAGAACAACACGCTAAGGGGGGATGAATATCTAAGACCGGTATGAGGGTGAGAGATATAAAACATCCAAAATCATTTGAGGAGGACCTAAAAAGGTATATTTCGACTCAGTAAATCTGACTCCACAGGGGACAAAAACTCATAATAGGGAGCAGAATGGAAGGAACACCAGGGATACCGGTTACTGGGCATATAATAGGTGACCGATCAAGTGTGAATTGGGGAATATTTCCAAGACACTCATCATCCAAAAGAGGGCTAAAAAGAAAACTCCATTACAGGATGGGCATTCGACTCCGCAAAAAGGGATATGAATCTTACTCGACTGGGGAAGAGCAAAAGACTTCGACCAAAGAGCACATGAGATATGTTATCTATTACCGTCAGAACGTAGATAACATACTCGCATGGAAGATTATCCACAACCGGTTACTGGGTTAATAAAGGATAAATCAACCGAAAGAAAAGGGCATCGGGATACCAAATACTAAGTATAAAATGATGACCAAACAAAGGGAGAAACAATCATTGCTAACAAAAGGCAAATGGAAGATGACTCGCTGGGGATTCATTGACAAAGGCAATGATCTAGGAGATATATCACCGGTTACTGGGAGATATACTCAAAAGGTGAAGGAATATTGATACCGAATATTGGATAAAGATAACCGTCAAAGAGGGAATTACATCTACCGGATACTAGGTAGACAACCACAGAAGAGTAACCGCCATTGGTTAGGATGAACAAAAAAAAAGTTAACTCTGCAAGGGAATAAAATGGGGTTTACAACTACCGGTATAAGGGTAGAAAACCACAGATTCCGTTGGGGAAAAGATGGATAATTACTGGTTACTGAGCAATCATTCATCTAAACTACGGGAAGTGCAGGGAAAGAAAGATGAATGCCTTTACCAACCACCCGGCTCAGGAGGAAAAACACAAACAGGCTCTGAAAAAAGAGGATACAATCATGTTGGTAATAAGACTAAATGTCTCACCCTGATGGGAATCATACCATCTTTGGGAGAGCACTGAAGACATCCCAAGTATCCTTTCATCATTGTGAATGTTCACTTTGTTTAAAACACATTATGAAAAATTTATTTATTTTAAAACAATGATATTTCTCAATTAAAACATGCAAAACATTTGTTGAATAGAAACAAATAAGAGTGCAAAATAATTGGGTAAAGGCTCAAATTTATTTGATGGAATGGTAGTCTACAAATGGCGAGACTCCATAGATTTTTACAAATTTGAAATTGGTGATATATATTGGAAAAGGGCTACATTGAACATAATGACCATTTCTCCACCAACTCTGAATCCGATGTATTTGAAGCTTTAGTTGACAATGACTGAACGAGAATCTCTGACAGATGATGGTTGTAGAACAAAGTCTTGTCAGGATGTAGTTACTTGCCAAATCCCTAATTTTTGCCTAGATTTCCCCAAGGTGAGGTGCTCAATCTAGCGGGATACATATTCATTTTTTATGTCTCTAACTTTTGCCTGGATCGCCCTTTCGGGTTTTCAATCCACCGAGACGCTCATTTTTGCCTAAGCTGCCCTTTCGGGTTTTCAACTTGGCGAGTTATTCTGTTTTTTATTTTTAGGAGAAGTATTTCTTGACTGCATATGAATTCACAGGACAAGTGAAATCCTCTCCATCCATAGTTGTAAGGATCAAAGCCTCGCCTGAAAAGGCTCTCTTGACAACATATGGACCTTCATAGTTTGGAGTCCACTTGCCCCTGGAATCGGGCGCGAAAGACAAGACTTTCTTGAGCATGAGGTCACCTTCTCGAAACACACGAGGCATGACCTTCTTATCAAAGGCTTTCTTCATCCTTTGCTGATATAACTGACCATGGCACATGGCAGTTTATCTCTTCTCTTCTATCAAATTCAGTTGGTCATAACGACTCTGAACCCATTTAGCATCAGTCAACTTGGCTTCCATCAAAACTCTCATTGACGAGATCTCCACCTCTACTGGGAGCACAACCTCCATGCCATAAACAAGAGAGAAAAGGGTTACCCCTGTTGAAGTGCGGACGGATGTACGATACCCATGCAAGGCAAATGGCAGCATCTCATGCCAATATTTGTACATGACAACCATCTTCTGGATAATCTTCTTGATAATCTTATTAGCAGCTTCAACAACCCCATTCATCTTAGGTCTATAAGGAGAAGAATTATGATGTGCAATCTTGAACTCGCTACACAGCTCTTTCATCATCTTGTTGTTCAAGTTAGATCCATTGTCAGTAATGATCTTATCCGGCACACCATAATGGCATATGAGTTGATTCTTGATAAACTTCACGACCACCTGCCTAGTCACATTTGCATATGACGCCGCTTCTACCCACTTGGTGAAGTAATCAATTGCTACGAGAATAAATTTGTGACCGTTAGACGCTTTCGGTTCTATCATGCCAATCATGTCAATTCCCCACATGGAGAAAGGACATGGTGATGAAATCACATTCAGAAGTGTCGGGGGAATATGAATCTTATCCGCATAAATCTGACACTTATGGCATTTCTTCACATATTTACAGCAATCAGACTCCATTGTCATCCAATAGTAGCATGCTCTCAACATCTTCCTAGCCATGGCGTGTCCATTGGAATGAGTGCCAAATGAACCCTCATGGACCTCAGTCATTAACAAGTATGCTTCGTGTCTATCCACGCATCTGAGCAGAACCATGGAAAAATTCCTTTTATAAAGCACATCGCCATTTAAATAGAAACTTCCTGACAATCTCCTCAAAGTCTTTCTATCTTTCACATATGCCCCAGGGGGGTAAATCTGACTCTGAAGAAAGCACTTGATATCATAATACCATGGCTTGTCATCTTGCGACTCCTCTACTGCAAATACATGAGCTGGTCTATCCAAGCGCATCATAGTGTTATTGGGAACTTCATTCCAAAGTCTTACCACAATCATTGAAGCAAGTGTAGCAAGAGCATCTGCCATCCGATTCTCATCTCGAGGAATATGATGGAAGTCAACCTCAGTAAAGAACGTGGAAATCCTCCTCGCATAATCTCTATATGGGATGAGGCCAGGCTGATTCATCTCCAATTCACCCTTAATCTGATTAACAACAAGGGCCGAATCACCATAAACATAAAGATGTTTGATCCTAAGATCAATAGATTCTTCCAATCCCATAATACAGGCCTCATACTCCGCCATATTATTCGTGCATTTGAAAGTTAGCCTTGCTGTAAAAGGAAAATGTGTTCCCTGAGGAGTAATAATCACTGCCCCAATACCATTTCAATATTGATTCACAGCGCCATCAAACACCATGCTCCATCGTGAACCAGGTTCTGGCCCTTCATCGAGCGTAGGCTCATCGCAATCTTTCATTTTCAAATACAGAATCTCCTCATCCGGGAAGTCATACTGAACTGACTGATAATCCTCAATCGGTTGGTGTGCCAAATGGTCAGACAAGATACTACCTTTTATGGCCTTCTGAGCTCGATACTCAATATCATACTCAGATAACAACATCTGCCAACGGGCAATCCTCCCAGTTAAAGCAGGCTTCTCAAAGATATACTTGATTGGATCCATTTTGGATATCAACCAAGTCGTATGATTCAACATGTACTGGCGTAAGCGCTTAGCAGCCCAAGCCAAAGCACAACATGTCTTCTCAAGCATCGAGTATCGCGACTGACACTCAGTGAACTTCTTACTCAGGTAGTAGATAGCATACTCTTTCTTCCCTGATTCGTCTTGTTGACCAAGGACACAATCCATCGAGTCTTCAAGAACTGTCAGATGCATAATCAACGGTCTCCCTTCCACAGGTGGAGACAGAATCGGAGGCTCAGACAAATACTCTTTAATACTTTCAAAGGCTTTTTGGCAATCCTCGGTCCAATCATGAGACTGATCTTTCCGGAGGAGCTTGAATATCAGCGCACATGTGGCGGTCATGTGGGATATGAATCTAGAAACGTAATTCAAGCGGCCAAGAAAACCTCGGACTTGCTTCTCAGTTTTGGGTGTGGGCATCTCTTGTATTGCTTTGACCTCTGCAGGATCAACTTCAATACCTCTTTCGCTGACAATAAAGCCCAATAACTTGCCGAAACGGACTCCAAATGTACGCTTGTTCAGATTCAGACGAAGCTTATACTTCCTCAGACGCTGAAAAAGCTTCAACAAGTGCTTTACAAGTTTAACTTCCGTTCTTGATTTCGCAATCATATCATCAACATACACCTCAATCTCCTTGTGCATCATATCATGAAACAAGGTAGTCATAGCTCGTTGATACGTGGCTCCGGCGTTCTTCAAACCGAAGGGCATCACTCGATAACAGAATGTTCCCCAAGGTGTGATGAATGTTGTCTTCTCCATATCCTCGGGTGCCATTTTGATTTGATTATATCCGGAAAATCCGTCCATAAACGAGAAGAGATTGAATTTAGTTGTATTATCTACCAACATATCAATATGTGGTAGAGGAAAATCATCTTTCGGACTAGCTTTATTCAAGTCTCTATAGTCCACACACATTCGGACTTTTCCATCTTTCTTAGGCACAGGCACAATATTGGCAACCCATTGAGGATATGTAGAAGTCACCACAAACCCCACATCAATTTGCTTCTGAACTTCTTCTTTGATCTTCATTGCCATATCGGGATGAGTTCTTCTAAGCTTCTGCTTCACAGGCACGCACTTAGGTTTTAAAGGCAGGAAATGTTGGACGATATCAGTATCCAGACCAGGCATGTCTTCATACGACCAGGCAAAGACGTCGACATATTCTCGTAGCAACTCAATCAACCCCTTCTTAACAGATTCTTCCAGGAGTGCCCCAATCTTTACTTCTCTAACACATTCTTCAGACCCCAAGTTGACTGTTTCCATATTCTCAAGATGTGGTTGAATGATCTTCTCTTCATGCTCAAGTAGACGGGTAATCTCGTCAGGAATTTCTTCAACATCATCTTCTTCCGCCTCAAATATAGGGAACTCAAAGTTGGAAGATGGTGTTGGATCATTATGTTCAATGGGTTTGATCAAACTGCATAATGATTTTGGATATAAAAGAGATTTTAGAATTCAAACAAGGCAAATCATTATGCAGATGAAAAGATTGATTTTATTCTTATTTTTTAGGGTTTTATGTGATCACCAATTTCATGCAAAAAGCAAAAAGTGAAAATAATTGGAAAAACAAACATTTAACATGAATTTATTGAATGAAAATATCATTGTATTTATGAGCCAACAATGTCATCACTCCTCCTTTTGGCATGGGAGGAGGGTTTTTAAACACAATGAACATTACTTTGACTTATGGATAACTGTTGGAACATCAATAGCGACCCAATTATTGCAGATCCCTCAAGGGATGATGAAGTTGCCAGAATCCTCTGCATCCTCTTCCAAAATAGCAGCAACTTCCTCATCGTGACCAGTATGGATGAATCCACCTCTCTTGAACAACCATTGCTTGTCGAAGACGCCAGAAGAATACCCTATGCCAGCCCGGGATTTGTTGTCTTCCAGCTTAATCATTTGCCCCAATCCGGTAGTTGTACCATGCTCAATGGCCAACTTAGCATCTTTATAGGATGCAAATGTAGAAGTTCCTTTCTTAATAGGCTCAGCAATAGATAAAGCTTAGAACGGAGTTCCAACTTCATCCTCAGGGTCTATATAAGAGAAGGAAGACAAATGGCTAACCAGGAGAGCCTTTTCTCCCCCTACCACCACCAGCTTCTTGTTTTTGACAAACTTCAATTTCTGGTGTAGGGTGGATGTCACGGCGCCTGCCTCGTGAATCCATGGTCTGCCCAATAGACAGCTATACGATGGGTGAATGTCCATGACCTGGAAGGTGATCTGGAAATCACTTGGTCCTATCTTGACTAGGAGCTCAACCTCTCCAATCACGGTTTTACGGGACCCATCGAAAGCTTTCACCACCACTCCACTCTGCCTCATGGGAGGCCCTTGATACGATAATTTAGCAAGAGTGGATTTTGGCAACACATTCAATGATGACCCAGTGTCCACCAGCACATTGGACATGGCATCATCTTTACATCTCATGGAGATGTGTAGTGCCAAATTGTGGTCTCTTCCCTCCTCAGGGAGATCAGCGTCACAAAAACTCAAATTGTTACAAGCGGTGATGTTTGCAAGAATACTGTCAAATTGTTCTATTTTGACATCGTGATCTACATACGCCACATCTAACACCTTCTCCTGAGCTTCTAGGTGTGGTTCTGAATTTATCAGCAAGGATAGTACAGAGATCTTTGATGGCGTCTATAGAAGCTGATCTACCACGTTGTAATCACTTCTCTTGATGAGCCTTAGCATCTCATCACAGTCTTCTTTCGCATTGTCACTTGGGCCAGCAGAGACAGGAGCTCTTACAACAGAGGTAGATTTTGTAACAAGTGCCGGATTCGTAGCATTAACAGCAATCCCAACCGGGCGTTCAGCATAATTAGCAGCATCAGCCCCTTCGAACATCAGCTTGAGGTTCCGGCGGAGCCCAGAAGACACGACCGCTACGGGTCAGGCCACTGACATCGGCAATATTAACAATAGAGGTAGAGGGAAGGGGCACCTCTTTCCCATCCTCCAATGCTACAGCATTGTAGCGATAGGGAACTTCTTTCTCAGAAGAGTATGGAATAGGGCCAGCTGGTTTGATGGTCAAAGAAGGAGAAGCCTTTTTCTTGCTACCATCGTACTTGATAATAACAGGCTTAGGGATCCGAAATACCGGAGAAATTACATTGACTTCATCAGCATCTTCATCAACATTTCTGTTCTGAAGTATCTCAATGACTCCTTCATCCATCATTTCTTGAACATCTTTGCGGACTTGGCGACATCCTCTTTGATTGACAGTGCAAACTCGGCATCTATCGTGGTCGTGCTCGTAATGACTGTACTCACACTGCAGTCTATGCATCTCGACCAGAGACTGTCGAATATGGCTGACATATTTGACTTTGTACTTACCAGGGCAGCCCTGGACCATGTTGACAGACTTCCCATGCTCGGGAAATGGGTTCTTCTTTACATTAGGACCTACGTCCTTGAAACACAGAATACCATATCTCACAAGGTCTTGAACCTTGGTCTTCAGTGGGTAGCAGTTTTCCATATCATGTCCAGGAGCACCGGAATGATAAACACAGTGTAATTCGTGCTTATACCACCACTGAGGGTTGGTAGGTATAGCCGGTGGGTCTCGTGGAGTAATCAACTTCCTTTCTATCAAAGAGGGATATAATTCTGCATATGTCATGGGAATAGGATCAAAGGTGACCCTCTTCCTTTCGTAGCTTGTACTGGCTTGATTACTGTTTCGAGGCTGGTAGTCCTGCTGTTGAGGACGGTGCTGTTGTTGTTGATATTACGGATGTTGCTGTTGCTGATTACTGTTGTGATGCTGATACTGCTGATTGTCTCTGAAAACAAGTGCTATGTGAGCCACCTGGTGCTGGTTACCGGCAGGACGCACGGTCTTCCTCCGCACTGAGGTTCTTCTTGGTTTAACATGGGAGGTCACAGCATGTGCCTCACCATATTTCTTCTTTCCAAACGTCCCATATCCTTTGGCAGAAGAGCCTTCTTCTCTGGTCAGGCGCCCTTCCCTGACTCTCTCTTCCAGACGCATCCCCATGTTCACCATCTCGGTGAAATCAGAAGGAGCGTTGGCAATCATCCGTTTGTAATAAAAAGAACTCAAAGTCTTCAGAAAGATCTTGGTCATCTCTTTCTCCTCCAGCGGGGGCACAATCTGTGCTGCTAACTCTCGCCACCTCTGGGCGTATTCTTTAAAAGTTTCCTTGTCCTTCTGGGACATGGCTCTCAATTGATCCCTACTGGGAGCCATATCCATGTTATATTTGTATTGCTTGATGAAGGCCTCGCCAAGGTCATTGAAGGATCGGATGTTCGTGCTGTCCAAACCCATATACCATCTTAGGGCAACATCGGACAAACTGTCATGGAAGTAGTGAATGAGAAGTTGGTCATTATCGGTCTGAGTCGACATTTTCTTGGCATACATGACCAGGTGGCCGAGAGGGCAAGTATTTCCCTTGTACTTTTCAAAGTCAGGTACCTTGAACTTTACAGGGATTTTGACATTAGGGACCAAATAGAGTTCAGCAGCAAACTTGCCGAAAAGGTCTTTTCCTAGCGGAGCTCAAGAAATTGGTCATTCAGAGCATCCATCTTTTCATAAACATCTGGGCCCTCAGATGGCTCAGAATGATAGATGGTGTCGTCTACTCTGGGCATAGTATGCACGACAGGAGGAGGAACGGCTAGGACCGGGCTAGATGTCGGTAGAGAAGTAAAGGTGGGTGAAGGACCCTCAGGCATGAAGTTGGGAGGCATCCCCCACGGGAACCCGACTGGCATGACTGTTGGTGTGAAGTGGGCGTTGGCCGCAGGTACGGATGAAGAGACAATCTCATAGATTACTATCCTCTAGGGAGGAGTTGAAGGTGTCGGAGACAACTGGCTCTGGGAAGCCATGAATGACTCCATCAAGGCAATCAATTTGGCTACTTCCTCCTTAAGCTCACGGTTCTCTTGTTCCAAATGATCCATTAATCTTGATGCGTTGGCTCGGGTTTAGTACCGGTGAGTCAACTTGTCTTCAAAATAAATGAAGAACACAGAGTTAGACCATAGAACAAGAAGCCTGGAGCAAAACCTGCTTATGCGCATGATGCATGCAATGCTTGTGCATATGATTTGTTTTTTATTTATCAAAGGAACTTTAGAGTTCTATTTGCAAATATTGGAACATTTATCACATATGGAAATATTATATCAATAACATTTAGAAATATTTTTACACCAAAGAAGTACAGTATTGGTAACCAAATACAATACAAGAGAGAAGGAAAATAATCATCCTATGGAACCCTAGAAGCAATCATCCAAAGCTCTGGAGACTGGAAGATAGGATGCACGAAGCCTCTTCACTTCCCTCTCGTAGGCTGCCTCCATGTCTGCTTTCTTTTTGGCGAGTCGATCGTACTTCCTTTTCCAAAACTTGGAAGATTGAGGAAGTAGAGAAGTCCATGCATCATCAGGATCATCAATAACCTGGTGCTCAAGGAATTCTATCAAAGCATCCTTCTCTCTGATCTGCTGAAGCAACTCCTCTCGCTCACGGATCCAAGCTCGTGAACGGTCTTCGTCTCTCAACTCCTCTACTCCTTGGTCAGGAAGGGTTGAAGGCCCATCCACAACCAAAGGTGTAGGTTTCAGATACTCGTAAGGCATGAGGTACTCAGAAGCTCTCCTCCTAACCCAAAAGGTGTAGGATTCCAAAGCAATGCAGTTCTTCGGACCTAGCTCCTTCCTTCCTTTCCTATGGATCTTGCGCCAAGCGCGGACCATCCTTCCCTTCAAGCCTTGGGTATCTTTACCCTCCTGACAGAACACACCCTCTAACAGAATGTTATTGGGTTTATCCTTTAAGGGGAATCCAAGCTGACGACGTGCCAAAACGCGGTTGTAGTTAATCCCACCACATGTACCAAGAAGAGGCACATTGGATAATTCACCACAAGAGTCGATAATCTGCACACCATCATATTCACGGTTGTACCAAAAGATATAATCATTAGTGAGAGACATGAGTCTCGTGGACCACCGTAGACATCCTTTGCTTTCCTTGAAGGCGACCGTCTGTGGCAAGTGCGAAATAAACCACTTGTACAACAGAGGCAAACAACACACAATGGTACCACCACCCTTTGCATTCCTCATATGCAAAGAAAAGTAAGTGTTACCCAACAAAGTCAGAACGTGATTAAGAGTAGAGAAGATCCTAATAGTGTTCATATCCACAGACTTGTCGATGTTGGGGAATAACACTAGCCCATAGATGAGAAGTACAAATATGGCCTCAAAGGCATCCTCACTCATGGCCTTCCCATACATAGTAGCTTGAGAAATGAGGAACTCAGAAGGAAGACCTTGAATTCCACCTTTGCTAGTCATATGAGCACCAACCAGAGATTCATCTATATGCAACATATCAGCTATCTCTTGAGAAGTAGGAACACTCTCTAAGCCACTGAACGGCAACTGGTCTAGAATAGGTATACCCACAAGGTAGGCATACTCCTCAAGCATGGGCAAAAGCTGAAAATCTGGAAATGTGAAGCAACGGTACAAGGGATCATAGAACTGCACCAGCACACTCATCAATCCTTCGTCCACCTGAGTATTCAGAATAGATAGAAGCTTCCTAAAACGAGCCTTGAATCCCAAGGGATCTAATACATAGGATGTCAAATTCCTTAGCTCTTTCAAGTCAGGTTGTCTGAAACTGTACTTCTTTGTATTCCTTCTTTGTCTTTCCATGTCTGAAAATTTGCAAATAAACCTCTTAAGTTCCTTGAAAATTTTCTCATTATTGGTGATATGGATGCAAATGGGTGCATGAATGCATGAATGCAACAACCACACTCAAGGATCAAGCAAAACACACCAAACAAAGGTCATGGGATGGATCATGTCATCCTTAATATCAATCTTCCATTTTGGTGGATTATGGTTTACACCTTATCCACACCCAAGTTCCATTGATATTAAGGATACCTGAACAGATCAACCATGAATCAAGGGTTTGTTGCAAGTCACGAGCATGGAGTCTCGGTTAAGAACCACCCAAAGGGAGTGTACTAGGGTTTAAACCTGCCAAACATGTTCTACAAGAGGTTCCCATAGTCATCATCCCATCTTTCGGATATTATCGGATAAACGACTACTTGTATTCCAAAAAATATTCTCAAGAGAGACTCTTATGAGTGTAGTATCGCGTAACAATCGTGTCAAATCTTACACTTGAACGACTTTCACACAACATCCTAAGAAAAGGCCAAGATGGGCTTGGTAAACTAAGGTCCTTATTTTCTAAGGTCTATATTGGAAAGAGTAATGTCTAACCACAACTACTTGTGTGACATTATTGATCCCAACATGACCTCTACCAAGTGAATGGGCTTGCAAGTCAACTTGCTAAGGAATAACTCCACACAAGTCAACAAGACTATGCCATTCTCATATCCTAAGTGCACTCGAGTTCGGGTATAGAACTCATCTCACAAAGATCACCAAGCATACAAAGAATTAATATTCAAGCAATTCAATCATTACATACAATACAGTAATCCCAAATTGCATAAAAATATGTCACAAAATAATATACACAATAATACAACAAAATATGAAAAATAGGCAAAACCCACTAGGCAAATGTCCCCAGCAAAGTCGCCACTTTTCTGTAGCGGGGTATTCGTTACCATTAGAGATATTGACTAAATCTAAGGTAAACCATACAAGTCGAGTCGCCACCGCACTTCTATTTATCCAAAGGAATGGTTAGAAAGCGAACAAAAACCTAAGAGTTTTATCAAATCAAAAACTAGTAAAAATGTCAGAGATCGGGGTAAGGGGGTTGGTTATGCAATGGGAAGGTTTTAAGCACCCAAAACATCCTAGGTACCCCTAGGGAGCCCTTTTTACATTTGTTGTAAGGTCGGTATTTTTGTGAAAATTTGTTTGTGCAAACATGATTGAAGAGATGAGAAGAGAATATACAAGTTATTTACATTTTTGTGTTTGGATGGATAAACCCATTGCCTACGTACCATCTTAAAAAAGATTAGGATCAAAACCTCGTAATTCGGGGTAAAAATCTCAAAACAAATTGGTGAATTGATTGGTCCAAAAGCCTTAAGGTCTTTTGTTATCCAAGGGAGAATACTCAACCTAAAACCACAAATCCACCATGTGAGGATAGCTTCAACATGCTAGTGAGGGGTTAACCCAATAATAAGCATGGAAGACTCATTGTCCATCACTAAGGATATAGGTGAGTATTACATCTACCTCAAGGATAACTCAAACCTAATAGCTAAGGTTATGAAAAGTTTTGATTAAAGAACTGGCCATTGAAACCACAAAAAAACATTTGAATGGGTTATATTTACCAATGAAAAGTATTTACAAAATATGGTCAAAGTTGATTTAAAAGTTCAATTCAAAATAAGTATTATGAAAAGAAAGTTTGAAAATCAAAAGCATAAGGCTTAGGTTTCTAATGTTTGTAAAAAAGTGTTAATGTTTGCACAATAAGTTTTGACTTGGGTTAGAGTGGAGGGAAGAAGAAGAATGGCTAAAGTCCTAATCATACAAGAGATGAGGGATAAGAAACAATACCACAAATGGAGTTCCTCTCTTGAGATCATATTGATGATCCAAGTAGCTCCCATCCTTTGGAATATGCAAGCAAAATAATTGTAAGCTCAAGCAATCATCATAATCAAACAAGCTCTTAGAAGATCCCCAAGGTCTCTTGTAGCTTTCACTTTGGATGAACATGGCAATGGTTCTTCAACTTGATCTCTCATAGGATCCCCTAGCACAAAAGCACACACACATCAAAGAGTTTTATGAAGCAAATCAAGAATGGACAAGAGTGAGTTTAGAGGCTTGGTCCTTCTAATCCATCTTCAACATTAAGGTCCTCTTACTCCAATTTGCATAGGGAAAGTCCTAGAAACTAAGTCCATTTGTCCATTTCTTTGCATTTGGTCCACAACAATCAAAACAAAACACAAGCACAATAATATATACACAATTATGTGTTCAAGTGAGCAAAAGGCAAATTACATTAACATAAACATGTGCTCAAGTGAGCAAAGAGCAAAGCAAATGAATATTATGTACAAGAATAGTAAATTGCATAAATGTATAGAGAAAGAATTAAATGTTAATGGTTAATGGTTAGTGTTAATAGTTAGTGTGCCATAAGGCAAATTTAGCGCTATGTTAAGCAATCGTAATTGGACTTATGTAGAAGTCACAACTATCTGAGGTCGGTCAATAATAATGTAGGCAACAACACAAGTTAGAGGTCTTGATTATTGAATCAAGCTCCTACAACTTGCCATGCAAAAAAGAAGATGGGAAATGATCTTGTATTGATTTAGGTTCTTTGCATGATTTAGGAAGCAATCTATCCTTAATGCAAAGCCATTCACTTGATCCATGATCAAGATGAATTAGATTTGAATCAAGGAAGATTAAACCTCAATGTATCAATGCTAACCACCAACCTTTAACTCGTTGATCAAAAAAGAGAAAGAAGAAGAAGAAGAAGAAGAAGAAGAAGATGAAGAATTAAAGTGCATAAATGGAAATGGTATGTATTAATAAACAAGTGTTGACCAAAGATAGAGAAGATCAAGGTCAAACAATAGAAAACAGAAGCAAAATGAAGATTAGAAGTCAAGAAACGAATAAAACATTTTTGGCATTTGTTAATATTAAAATAAAACTTGAATTAAAATAATAAAGAAAGGTTAAACTTCAAACTCACTTGAAATCAGCTTTGGAAAGTCCAAGTGAATTATCCCAAGTTCAACATGGTCAAACAAAGTTTGACAAAAAATTTCAGCATTTTTAAAAGTTAGAAACTATTTTAAATCAATTAAAAATGCATAAAAATAACCTAATTGAACTAAAATCTCAAATAAATCTCAAATCAATTAATAAATTGATGAGAATATTTTTCATAGATCTATCATCATTCAAAGAGGTTAGAAAAATATTTTTGTATTTTTTGAATATCAAAAACTATTTTAAATGAATTAAAAATAACCAGAAAATAGAAAATTACTAAAAAATATTAAATGATAAAATAAAAAATATTAAAAATCATTTTTAGAAAATAGAAATTAAAAGGAGAAGAAAGAAATTGGTCCCATAATTTTTGGACCAATAATGAGAGAGATATGAATTTTAGAAATAAAATGGAATTAAAAGAAATAAAAGAAAATAAAATCAGAAATTAGAAAAAGAGGAAAAGCGTGAGCCATTGGTTCTGAGCTCATTAATTGAGCTGACAGATCAAAGAGTCCATAAGCGCGCGCCTAACATGTTCCTTAGTCAATGCATCACATGTGGCATTATGGAAAGTCATAACATGGCACGGCGGAGATTCAATCTGGAAAACATAATGGACGATCCTGATTGCATCTGGAGACCAGACGGTGGCCAGCACCAGCGTCTTCTCCGGCCAACTTCCGGCCAAACCAAAATTTGCAGAAATGAAAATGGTAACCAAATGGCACGATCCATGCATCATTCGAAAGCTGGGGTGATGTACATCACCCCTGTACCACTCAATTCCATTCTAGATCTCTAGATTGAGAGAAATCAGAAGTGGAAATTTAGTGGTGTTCATATGAACTTCATGATTTTCAAAAATTGAAAGCATAGCAATGTTGCCTCTATGTAGAGGAATTCAGATCACACAAGAACAAAGCTAATAGAGCAATATACAAGCTGGTTCAAAGCAAATAACAGTTGAAGTAAACCTTTGAATTGCAAGGATTTGAGTCAAGATCTTTGGATTCTTTTGCAAACAGTTAGCACTATGGATCATGTAGCGAAGGTTTAGGAACTTTGAGATCTGAAGATTGATCAAGGAAATCAAAATTCAGATCTAAAAAATTGGAAGAGAAATGAGATAGTTCCTTTAGTGATGGCTAGGATTTCAATTCAGCAGCAATTGGGGTGCCTTCAGGTTGAGAAATTATGAAGCCACGACCTTGTATTTATAGCTGAAGCAATGCTGAATGCATGAATCAAAACTTGCATGAATGGAAAGGGCCTCCATGCATGGGCCTGTACAGGCGCATGGAGGGCCCAATTCCAACTGGAAATGAATCTTATGCATGATGTAAGTAGAATGGACGTGCATATTGGATTGTATGAGCTCATGCATGGCAATTGAAATGATTTTTACAAAATTCATTATTACATTCAAGTCTTCGAAAATGCCATGTCCAAAATTGAAATGCAACCTTATGAGTAATGGTTGAAAAGCTTATTGCATAAGGAACAAATGTTATGTTGATCAAGACTCCATTTGGGCCTTGGAAATTAGTGAAAATTGAACTTGAAGTGTAGGGTGCAAAACATGCATATGTGATATTTTCAAAATTGGCCAAAGTTCAAGCCCTTCTGTCTCAATGATGCAAGCTCCAAATGACAAAATCTTCAACATTAAAGTTGTAGATCATTTCAAGTAAATAAACTTGGACTTAAAATTTGCATCATTTGGATTTTTGATGAAGAAGTTATGGGCACTTGAAGTTGGACTTTTTCACATTTCAATGCATTTGGTCCAAAGTGACCTATAATGTTTTGCATTATCACATGTATTTCTTTTGATATTTTGAAATTTTTCTTAACACAACATTTTCAGTATACATCTTAAGATTTCCAATGCATTTGATATCACCTCAAAATCATGAAAAATGAAGGATTTATGTCCTTGGGAAGTTGACCCAAAATTAGGGTTTCAATCAAAATGACCTATATTGTCTTGGAATCGATGATGACCTTCCAAGGTTCAAAACAAATTTTGATGAACATGAAAGTTGTTCATATGGTCCTTAAGAACATTGTTTCTCTTGGGGTCATCTCCATTTGACCAACACATGAAAAGTTAGGTCTCAGTGCATTTCTAAATAGTTAGATGAATTGACTGATCAACTTCTCAAGTCCAAAACTCATATCTTGATGAATTGATGATTGAGGACACTCAAATAAGTTCAAATATGAATGAAATGATGAATTAAAAAACTTCCCTTGATTGTATTTGACCATGGCTTGAGGTTGCTTCAAGAGCAAGGCACAGTT
Source organism: Lathyrus oleraceus (assembly GCF_024323335.1). NCBI lineage: Eukaryota > Viridiplantae > Streptophyta > Magnoliopsida > Fabales > Fabaceae > Lathyrus > Lathyrus oleraceus. Next base: position 250,942,183 of record NC_066585.1, on the reverse strand, counting down.
GATGAATAGATGAATTAGGGTTTCCTTGGGAAACAAACCTCAAACCCTTTGATTTGCTTTGATCAAAATGATGAATTAAGATACTTGGGAGGCATATTTGATGGATGAGAGCTTTGAGAACCATAGTCATGTTTGCCTTCATCTTCTCTTGGTCATATCAATGCACATAGGATCTCCTAGAAGCTTTAGACCCTGTGACTGCTCATGCTTCAAACAAAAGATGTTAGTGACATATTTTTGTGCTTTTGGTTAGTAAATAAAATGAGAAAAGCAATAATATACAAATCAAGCATGCTTGGTGATCTAAAACCAACTCATAAGAGGTCCCACCCAAAGGTAAGAAGCCAAGATGCTTATGATCCTTGAGGCAATGTGAATGCAATGCTATGATGTCATGAGGGAACTTAGGGTCAAAATTAGGGTCTTACACTCCCCAGCAAAATGGTGTGGTGGAAAGAAAGAATAGAACTCTTCAAGAATCAGCCAGAGCTATGATTCATGCTAAGAAATTGCCCTACCATTTTTGGGCTGAAGCCATGAACACAACCTGCTATGTTCACAACAGAGTGGCATTGAAGAAAGGGACTCCCACAACCCTATATAAAGTCTGGAAAGGAAGAAGACCCACAGTCAAATACTTCCATGTATTAGGTGGTAAATGTTATATCTTGGCTGATCGTGAGCAAAGAAGGAAGATGGATCCCAAAAGTGATGAGGGAATATTTTTGGGCTATTCAACAAACAACAGAGCCTACAGGGTCTTTAATTCCAGAACTAATGTATTGATGGAATCCATTAATGTTGTGGTTGATGACCAACTGAATGATGTCACAGACAATGTCGAGACATCTCTAAATGACTCTCCAGCTGACTTCTCTGACAAAAATAAAGAAAGTGAACCTCCTCAAGCTGAACCTGAAGATGACAAAATCAACAAGGGACCCTCTATCAGAATTCAGAAGGATCAACCCAAAGATCTTATCATAGGAGATCCAAATAAAGGAGTCACTACTAGATCAAGGGAAGTGATCTCACATGGCTGCTTTGTGTCAAAGATTGAACCCATGAATGTCAAGGAAGCCTTGATTGATGAGTTCTTGATCAATGCCATGCAGGAGGAGTTAGGTAAATTCAAGAGGAATGAAGTATCGAAATTGGTTCCTAGACCTGAAGGAGTAAATGTCATAGGTAGAAAGTGGGTATATAAGAATAAATCTAAGGAATAAGGGGTTGGTACTAAAAACAAAGCAAGACTAGTAGCTCAAGGATATACTCAAGTTGAAGGAGTAGACTTTGATGAAACATTTGCTCCTGTAGACTTTGTCGCAACCTGAAAAATGGAATGCGAAAAAAAACAACCAGCGAAGAAAGACAGGAGAGTCGCCACCGTGCGTTATTTATCCCAAAGGAGGGAAAGGAAACGCTCGAAGTAAACCTGGAAAAAGGAAAGGACAAGACAGGGTCTCGCAACCAAATCTTGGGTTCGGGAGTCGATTATGCGAAGGGAAGGTATTAGCACCCCTACGCATCCGTAGTACTCTACGGGATCCACTTTTGTAGTTCTTGTCTAAAGGGTGTGGGTTTATCTAATGTGTTATTTACTAAAAAAAGGGGTCAAAAGAAAATGACTCGCACGGATGTCGCATCCACTGCATATGTATCTCATTTGAATATGAGAATCATAGTCTTCGTAGCTCGGCTACCTAGGGGTTAAGGGTAATTGTCCTCGCTAAGACATCGCGTCTTATGCCTACGTATCTCATCTGGAATGAGAATCAGAGCAAGCCGTAGTTCGGCTAACTAACGGGTTATGGATTGGGTTTTGGACGAACGACGTTACTACGCAATCTACCGGATGCTCGACCTTTGGAGACTTACTCGCCTGTAGTAGAAGGAGTTAACGTATTCTTAGGAGAAGAAAAATCAATGAGTTGGTAGGGTTAGGGATGCTCATGCAAAAAGGCTGTCCTTGACGAAGGAACTGCGCTACCTGTGGGGATACGAACACATACAAAACAAACATGTATAAAGTAAACGTGCCAACAAGGCAATCAGAATAAATCTCCCAAATGGTATCCCACAAGCAAAGTGGAATATCCAGCGAGCTATCCCTGCAAAAGTCATGTGAGACTTCACAAAAACTCAACAAAAGGGTTAATGAAACACGATAAGGATTAGGAGAAAACATGCCATGACAAACGTAAATCAGATTAGAGCAAAACAGAAAAAAGCAAATGCTACTGTCGCGATCGCTACTGTCTCGCCTAGCGAAGGCTTGGCGAAGCGTCGCTGCGTGCTCGCCTAGCGAAGGTGCTAGCGAGCGCCTGCGGGTTTTGGATTTTTCATGGATAATAGTGCGATTTCAGAAACCTCAAACCCTGTGGCATACACTTCAGAAATTAAACGATTAAGCATTCAAGGCATAGGTTTCACTCATTCATGCATATGCGAAACCTAACGATATCCACACTTTCAAATTCAAACATAATACATCACACATTTAGAACATTCAAATTGAAGGCATAAAATAATGGGAATAGGGCAAACCTGATTGGAGAGCTTGATTGAAATTGAGTTGCACCCGTGAGGTTTACAAAACAATCTTTAGGGTTTATGTGAGGCAGAGGTGATTCTGTGCAGTTGAGTTCCCTTCATAATTTGGAGGCTGCTCTGAGTTCTCTGTCAAGTAGTCTCTCTCTGATCTTCTGATGAATTCCTGAATGATGGAATTCTGCCTCCGAATTCCTGAATGATGGAATTTTGCCTCCAAATTCCTGAATGATGGAATTCTGCCTCCGAATTCCTGAATGATGGAATTCTGCCTCCGAATTCCTAAATGATGGAATTCTGCCTCCGAATTCCTGAATGATGGAATTCTGCTTCCGAATTCCTGAATGATGGAATTCTGCCTCCGAATTCCTGAATGATGGAATTCTTCCTCCGAATTCCTGAATGATAGAATTCTGCCTCCGAATTCCTGAATGATGGAATTCTGCCTCCGAATTCCAGATTAGCGCTTTGACTGATGAATATACCTCATTTGGTCATGTTGGAAGTAACTCACGTCATTCTCTTGTGTTGATTGATAACCCAAACAGAACCCACAAAGCGTCTTGGATGATGTTCAAGCTTTTTGGAGCTAATCCCGATTGACATGATGAAATGCAATGTATCTAATGTTAAATGACCTAAAAATGAATGTGTGAATAAGGAGGGCAAATTTTGGGGTGTTACAGCTGCCCTTATTCAGTCATCAGCTAACCCAAGCACGATGAAAGCGAACAGCTTATCAGACAAACAGGGTGAGCTGTGATTGAATACCAAAGACAGACCGCAAATTTGCGCTCCGAGAACACCACAAAAATGCTGAAATACACCGTGCTGTTTATTTCTCTTCCGATCCTCTGGCTGAATCTAAATCAGTCTTCTGACTGAATCTGGAGTTTCGATCCTCTGGCTGAATCTATACTCAACTTAGCCCTCTGGTTGGATGTTAATTTTGATCCTCGGGCTGGATACGGTGTCAATCTTCTGGCTAGATCTTCTTCGATCTTCTGGCTAGATCTTCTTCGATCTTCTAGCTAGATCTCCTTTGTTTCGATTCTCTGGATGAATCTATTTTCTTTGATTCTCTGGCTGAATCTACTTCGATCTTCTGGCTAGATCTGAATTGTTTCGATTCTCTGGCTGAATCTATTTCCGGTCTTCGGGCTAGACCTGACTTCGATCTTCTGGCTAGATCTTCTTCGATCTTCTGGCTAGATCTGAATTGTTTCGATTCTCTGGCTGAATCTATTTTCTTTGATTCTCTGGCTGAATCTACTTCGATCTTCTGGCTAGATCTGAATTGTTTCGATTCTCTGGCTGAATCTATTTCCGATCTTCGGGCTAGACCTGACTTCGATCTTCTAGCTAGATCTTCTTCGATCTTCTGGCTAGATCTCCTTTGTTTCGATTCTCTGGCTGAATCTATTTTCTTTGATTCTCTTGCTGAATCTACTTCGATCTTCTGGCTAGATCTGAATTGTTTCGATTCTCTGGCTGAATCTATTTCCGGTCTTCGGGCTAGACCTGACTTCGATCTTCTGGCTAGATTTTCTTCGATCTTCTGGCTAGATCTCCTTTGTTTCGATTCTCTTGCTGAATCTATTTTCTTTGATTCTCTGGCTGAATCTATCTAATTTTCGGTCTTCGGGCTAGACCTGACTTTGATCTTCTGGCTAGATCTGGATTGTTTTGATGATAAATTCCCATCAGCAGGATCTCGCATCTGGGGCATGCGCTGGTTGACCCTCTTTCGAAATCTACAGTCTTCATGTTAGATATGCAGCTTCGAGAATATCCCACTTTTGGGCTTCGTACATATTCTTCAGGCTAGAACATGTTATAACGACTCTTCGATTAGACTTTGTTTTTCTAATGCGATCCCCGGGCTGGATCCTCTTGTAGGTTGATTTTCTTTGAGCTGTCAATCTATTCCTCCAGCTGGCTTGCTGGGGAAATAACGCTCGTAGTCGACTCTCTGGCTGAATCTTCGAAATGACCCTCAGGCTGGATCTCTGGAAAACGATTCTCAGGCTGAATCTTCGAAATGACCCTCATGCTGGGTCACACACACACTTGATCCTCTGGCCGAATCTCTTGACTTTGGTTGTAAAGTAATTTTTCAGTCTGCTTTGAAGAACCTATTTATCAGCTTATGTGTATGTTTGATATGATATGCATGCAAATGCAAATATTATGCATGGTGTGAAAAGAAATCTGCTTGGGGAAGCAAACTCTGGTAGGGAACGGATCATTGTATCAATCCTTGAATGCTCTGTGGGGAACGATTCGTCTGCCGGGACCGGGGAGCCACCGAAAATAAATCGGCTTCTCTCTGGGGAGTTGATCTTCTGGGGGAGTATCAACTATGGGAACCTTGTTTGGCGAGGCTCTGTGAGGAGAGTCTATGAGGAAAGCACTTCCTGGGAAAATGTCGTATGAATCGACCTTTGCTGGGGATATGAATTTGCTAATCGTTCTCAAGCTGGGGATTAGAACAAATCTGTTAGAAATAATCTGCTGGGGGAAGAGATGAATACTGGGAACACCACCCTTTCATCTGTTGGGTATGCAACCACTCCGCTGTTGCTGGGGAGATACAGTCTGGCTCTGTCAACTCCGCTGGGGATATACAATCTGGATACTGTCAACTTTGCTGGGGAACATGCTCTGCTGAGGAGAGACTTTGTCAACCGCTTGGGGATGAGGATTCATGACTTGGCATCCGGTTCCTGTGACTTGTAACCAAAAAATACACGTATGCCCCGGGGGATTACTCGGTTTGAATTCACTGTCCGGGATTAAGCACATTCAAAGCAATTTTGACTGTTTTCCTACGCAAGTCATCTGCAAAAGCCACCATTACATTCAGATGCAATATGTTTCCTCAAGAATTCAGACATCTTTTGCAAACAAACTGATAAATGAAAAGTAAAGAGGCTTTTTAACTGAATTATTCGACTTTTGTTGGTTGAAAATTTGTGCCAGGAATAGGCGAGTACATCAGGAAGCTGATCCCTGGAAAGAGGCGATCGCTATAAATTGAACAAGAGAAACTATCCTAATGGCAATGTGGAAACGGGGTCCCACTGAGTTTCGACTTTGCTATGGCTCGTATGTCCTCAAGACGCTCTGCTCATCTTGCTTTCTGAAGTGGATGATTCGACGATCTTTTACCTTCGAAAATTGCCGGATTGAATGAAACGGTGATATAACACGGATGAGCTCAGATCGCAGTTATTCGCTTATTCCCTAACTTTTGCGTGGACCTCCCTTTTGGGTTTTTAATCCACCGGGATACCCTTTTTTGCCTGAGCCGCCCTTTCGGGTTTTCGACTCACCAGGTGTACATTTTTTTTTATATCCCTAATTTTTGCCTGAACCTCTTCATTCTTTTTTTGGGTTCGTCGGGATGCCCCTTTTTTGCCTGGACTATTCTTTTTACTGTCCAGCGGTGTAATACCCTAAAATTTACCCTTCATTTTTCCTTAAAAAAAAAAAAAAAAAAAAAAAAAAACGAAAACACTCTGGAGTTACACGGGGAGTTACACTGGGAGATTCACTGGAGAAAGATAGTGAGAGAAAGAAGACAGAACAAAGGGGGATTTTGAGGAGAAACAAAACACTCTGAGGTTTCCTTGGAATAAAACCCTGAGGAAAAAGATAGTGAGAGAAGACCTGACAGAGAACTCAGAGCAGCCTCCAAACCCTGAAGGGAACTCAACTTGTAAACCTCACGGGTGCAACTCAATTTCAATCAAACTCTCCAATCAGGTTTGTCATATATCTATCATCTTTATGCCTTTAATTTGAATGCTCTAAATGTATGAGGTATTATGGGTGAATTTGATACATTTTTTGTGAGCCTTTTGTGAATTTTGATGGAATTATTCATGTGGTTACATTTTGATTTAGGGGCAACTCTGGGTTACCCTATTTTGTTTATTCTAACCTGTCTTGTGTTTCCATGGCATTGTTTTCTCTTAATTTCATCCTGCTGCTCTAACCCTTTGTCGAGTTTTGTGAGGGCTCACATGGCTTTCGCAGAGACACTCGCGTGGTTTCCCACTTTATTTGTGGGATACCCCCTGGAGTTTTATTCTGATTATTCGTGTTGACTGATTTCCTTTGACGGTCCAGCTGGAGACATTTCAGGGTTTCTTGCCCCTTTAACTGATATAGCTTCAGATCTTTATCCGTGTGGTAATTTTTTCCCTTTCTCATACTTTATCGCTTTCTTAGCTGGAAGACCTCGATAGGAGGCAATGTTTGAGCCCCTGGGTGGCATTTTACTTTGAGATACATGTTTTGTGTTTTGTATTCATATCCCCACATGTAGCGCGGTTCCTTCGTCAAGGACTGCCTGTTTGCCCTCGAGCATCCCAAACCCTAAAACCCAAAGCAACACGTTTACTCCTTCTACTACAGGCGAGTAAGTCTCCGAAGGTCGAGCATCCGCTAGATTGCGTAGTGACGTCGTTCGTCCAAAACCTAATCCATAACCCCGTAGTTAGCCGAACTACGGCTTGCTCTGATTCTCATTCCAGATGAGATACGTAGGCATAAGACGCGATGTCTTAGCGAGCACACATCCCCTAACCCATAGGTCAGCCGAGCTACGAAGACTCTGATTCTCATATTCAAATGAGATACGTATGCAGTGGATGCGACATCCGCGCGAGTCATTTCTCTTAACCTTTTTAGTAAATAAACACATTAGGTAAACCCACACCCTTTAGACAAAAACCACAAAAGTGGATCCCGTAGAGTACTACGGATGCGTAGGGGTGCTAATACCTTCCCTTCGCATAACCGACTCCCGATTCCAAGATTTGGTTGCGAGACCCCGTCTTGTCCTTTCCTTTTTAAGGTTTACTTCGAGCGTTTCCTTTCCCTCCTTTGGGATGAATAACGCACGGTGGCGACTCTTCTGTCATTTTCTTTTGCCGGTTGTTTTTTTTCGCGCACTGTATTTTTCAGGTTGCGACAAGCGGGTCTATTTTATGCGAAGTATTTTTTAACTGCGTCTGAGTTGACAGGGGAAGGGAAGTCTTCGCCATCCATGGTTGTTAGCATCAGAGCTCCTCCAGAGAAAACTCTTTTAACCATGTATGGACCCTCGTTGTTCGGTGTCCATTTGCCCCTGTGATCTGTGTTGGGAGGAAGAATTCTTTTGAGTACCAATTCACCGACTCGATACTCCCGAGGGCGCACTTTCTGATCAAACGCTCTCTTCATCCGTCTCTGATATAGCTGCTAGTCTCTTTTCCTCAACTAGGCTTAGCTGATTGTATCGAGAACAGACCCATTCTGCTTTGTCCGGCTTCATTTGTTGGTGCAGGGAAAAGTTATTCTGGCACAAAATGGCATATGAACCCCCTCCGGTGTGATCAACACTGCACCAACTCCGCGACCATTGACGTTGACCGCCCCATCAAACATCATAATCCATTTGGATTAGGGTCAGGCCCCTGCTCCGGGAGTGGTTCCTCGCAATCTTTCGATTTGAGAAACATGATGTCCTCATCAGGAAAGTCGAACCTCATAGGTTGGTAATCATCAATCGGTTGCGCGGCAAGATAGTCTGACAAGACACTTCCTTTGATGGCTTTTTGTGAAGTGTATTGGATGTCATACTCTGTCAGCATCATTTGCCACCTAGCAACCCTGCTGGCTTTTCAAAAATATACTTGACTTGATCCATCTTTGATATCAATAGAGTCGTGTGAGTCAATATATACTGTCTTAGTCGGCGAGCAGCCCATGCCAAAGCGCGGCAAGTTTTCTCGAGCAGTGAGTATCTTTGTTCACAGCTGGTAAACTTTTTGCTAATGTAGTATATTGCATGCTTTTTTCCACCTGACTCGTCATACTGACCGAGCACACAACCCATTGACCTTTCTAACACAGTCAAGTACATGATCAACGGTCTTTTCCTCTCGGCCTGTAGACTGGCCCCGATCTTGATCTCTTTCTTGTCGTCTTCGGTACCAATGTTGATGGTCTCAACCACCTCCTGATAAGGTGTGATAGCTCGGTCCTCCTGTTTCAACAACCTGGCTAAATCCTCAGGCAATTCACAATCTTCCTCAACCCCTTCTTCGGCTTGATAGATAGGATTGTCGAAGTCATACTTGGCCATAGCAGTGTCGTTAGCAGTGAGATTCGGGTGATCAGTTTTACGAGGTGTTTTTTGGAAAGAAAAATGAAAAAGAAACATGAAAAAGAAACATTTCCGTTTTTGTAAAAGTAAAAATAATTGAAAGAAAAAGAACACAAAATTGTTTGCAAAAGCTGTCCTTTATTGATGATGAAAATAATTGCGAAATGTAACTAAATGGATGGCCCTACAGATGAGTCATTACACCTTGGTCAAAGTGTAAGACTTTGTTATGCATGTGATAAAAGGAAAACAATAAAAATTACTCCTTTAGTAGAGTAAACCGGACGACTTTTTCGGACGACCAATTGTTGAGCTTTTCTCCCGGGAGACACGGGCGAATCCAGCTATCTAAGTCACAGTCGCTGTCAGCCTTGTCTTCATCTGCAGCATTGACGGTGTGGGGAGAAACCAAACCCCCGCTGGAGAAAGTACCGGCTTCATTCTTTTGAGACCCCGGAGTATACCCCAATCCAAACTTGTCTTCTTTTATGATTGGCTCCACAAATTTGCCCCAGCCTTGGGCATTACAAGCCTTAACCACTTCAACAGCTTGCTTGTATGATGAGATAGAAGTCCCGACCTTCTCAGACTCAAGTGAAAAGACAGTTTCGGGCGCGACCTCACTGATGTTTATGGCTTCGAAGCCCTGACACAGCATCTCATGCATCTCGCCATCCATCTCCACATACTTAAATGTAGACAGGTGGCTAACAAAAATATCCTCTTCACCACAGACGGTGACGATCTGTCCTTCTAGTCCATATTTGAGCTTCTGGTGGAGAGTAGAAGTAATAGCACCGGCAACATGAATCCAGGGTCGACCTAGCAGACAACTATAGGCAGGCTGGATATCCATCACATAAAAGGTACTCTTGAATACCTGCGGTCCAATCTTAACTGGCAACTCAACTTCGCCACAAACAGCTCGCTTAGAGCCATCAAAAGCCCTTACAACTAAATTACTCGGCCTCAGGGTGGCGTCATCGCAATCTAACTTCATCAAGGCTTTCTTTGGAAGAACATTCAGAGAAGAGCCTGTATCAACCAAAACATGGGAAAGCACCGTCCCTTTGCATTCCATTGTGATATGCAAGGCTTTGTTGTGATTCCTGCCCTCAGATGTTAGGTCATAATCGGTGAAACCTAGCGCATGGCTAGTGTGTACATTCGAAACTACCGACTCCAGCTGGTCAACAATTATCTCTGGGGGAACATAAGCCATATTCAGTACTTTCAACAAGGCTGCTCTGTGTGCCTCAGAGCACATCAATAGTGAGAGAATGGAGATCTTTGAGGGTGTCTGATTTAGCCGGTCGACTACCTTGTAGTCACTTTTCTTGATAATCCTCATAAACTCATCCACTTCCTTCTCGAATGCGGTCTTAGGAGGAGCTTCCTCGGTAGTAACCTCTTCGGTGGATACCTGCTTTCCTTTAGCCTTGGCAGCTGCCTCAGCTTCAGTATTCGTACGCAATGTTGATGGTGCAAATAGGCGTCCACTACGGGTGAAGCCACTAATTCCTCCAACATTGTCTACAGTGGAGCTACCAATGTTAATGTCTTCTTCGTTAACTTTCTGCCCCTGGCAGTAGATATCAGCCCCATAATGCCACGGGATAGCACTGTCTTTCTCATACGGAACAGGTCCTGGTACCGTGATGGTGACTGGACCAATCAAAGTCGGTTGAGGGTTGTCAGAGTAAATTGGTGCTGGACTTTCTGGGAAATATATTGTTGTCGGAGCGGGTCTCTCGGGAACATATATTTCTTCAAAAGTGAAATAAAACGTTACTGTTGACACATCATTCTTCATTGGACGAGTCTGATCGAACTGAAGACAACCTTCATTTATCAGTTGCTGAATACCCCTTCTCAAACTATCACATCCGTTCTCGGCGTCTTGACAATTTCTGCACTCTTCCCCACAGCCCGGGAAAATCCATCCTTTCAAGAGTCGGTCTTTGACCACCGATAGCGAAGTCTTTACTTTAGTCACATCAGAAACCAAATTCAAAGTTTCCCCACTATCAACAACATTAATCCTCTGCCCGCCGTGAGCTGGCATCGGGTTTTGGATAACATTAGGCACCGGAGAAAAATTGATGGCCTGGGCATCTCTGAAATCTTGTACCTTTAGCTGGAGAGCCTTGCAATTATCTGTAGTATGGCCAGGTGCGTTGGAGTGAAAAGCACATCATAACCTCTAGGCAGATTGTTGGGATCGACCGGTGGGGCCAGAGTTCTCAACGTAACCAGATTCATGTCAATCAGCTTGGGAAGTAATACAGAATAAGGCATTGGGATTGGCTCAATGACCCGGTCTGCCTGCCTTGGACGTTGTTGATAGGGTCTCTACTGACCCGGATTACCTCCTTGTTGTTGATTGTTGTACCTGGGTTGTTGTTGCGGATGATACTACGGTTGAGGAACAGGTGTTGGAATAGTGATTGCGACCACTTGATCTTGATAATAATTAGGGCGTCCTCTGCCCCTGCCTCTGCCGGCATACACAACGCTTGTCTCGCCTTCTCTTCTTCGCTGACCGTTACCAGCAAACAGTTTCTTGGAAGCACTATTGTCTTGAATTCGGCCCATCTTCAACAGACTCTCGATCCTTTCTCCAGCAATTACTATCTCTGCAAAGCTGATTAACGGGCAAGCAGCCAGTCTCTCAATATAATTGCCTTGAAGAGTGTTCATGAACATGTCCGCCATCTCCCTTTCAGACATAGGGGGTTGGACGGACGCAGCAATTTGTCTCCAACGCTGAGCATATTCTCTAAAGGTCTCCTTGGCAGTCTGAGACATTCCTTGCAACAAGGTCCGATTCGGAGCCAAGTCCAAGTTGTATTGATATTGCTTGATAAAAGCCTCTGCCAAGTCTTTCCAGCTCTTGATGGTAGTACGAGACAAATGAGAATACCATTCACGAGAAGCTCCAGTTAGACTGTCTTCAAAATAGTACATCCACAACTTTTCATCCTCCGTGTGAGCTCCCAACCTTCCCAAATAAGATTGGAGATGAGTGGAACACCCCAAAATTTGCCCTCCTCATTCATGCATTCGTTTAGCATTTCATATTGCATTTCATCATGTCAATCAGAATTAGATCCAAGAAACTTTTTAAAAATAAATAAATAAAAAAAATTTTAAAAAAAAAATTTTAAAAAAAATTTTTAAAAAAAAAACGAAAAAAAAATAAAAAAATAAAAAAATAAAAAAAATTTTTACAAAAAAAATAAAAAAAATAAAAAAAATAATAAAAAAATAAATAAAATATAATGGAAAAACTTGGACTTGGACCTCTTTCATTTTAGCCCACAAAGCCATGAAAATCAGGTTATAAAAGAGGGAGATCAGACAGAAAAAGGAAGGGAAGCAAAATACTCTGAGGTTTCCTTGAAACAAAACCCTGGACAAAACCTGGAGAGAAACCTGACAGAGAACTCAGAGCAACCCCCAGGCAGCTCTGAAAAATTCAATCTGACTCACACACTTTCATCTCACGCAAACCCTAACATTGCCTTGCAAATCCAGCCGTGCCATTTGATTTCAACCGGTCTCTCCCATCAGGTTTGCCTCATTCCCATGATTTTATGCTCTTAATTTGGATCATCTGAATGTATGAGGTATAATGGATGAATTTCATTATGTTTTTGCCCACGGGTTTAATTATGCATGAATGGGTGAAACCTATGCCTTGAATGTTTAATCATATGATTTCTGAAATGTATGCCACAGGGTTTGAGGTTTCTGAAACCATACTGTTATCCATGAAAAAAATGCTTATCGTGTTTCACTAACCCTTTTGTTGAGTTTTTGTGAGGGCTCACAGACTCTTGCAGAGATGGTTTGCGTGGTTTTCCCACTTTATTTGTGGGATACCCCCTGGAGGTTCATTCTGATTACCTGTACTGACTCACCTTTCTTTGATGGCATTAGCTTGGGAGATCCCTGGGTTTCTTACTCCTTTAATTGCTGTTACTTCGGATCTTTATCCGTGTGGTACTTTTACCTCTTTTCCGCATTTTATCGCTTTCTTAGCTGGAAGACCTCGATAGGAGGCATTTGTTTTCTTTTGTTTATTTACTTCTGAGCCCCTTGTTGGCACATTTACTTTATACATGTTTGTTTTGTATGTGTTCGTATCCCTGCAGGTAGCGCGGTTCCTTCGTCAAGGACTGCCTTTTTGCCCTTGAGCATCCCAAACCCTAAAACCCAAAGCAACACGTTAACTCCTTCTACTACAGGCGAGTAAGTCTCCAAAGGTCGAGCATCCGGTAGATTGCGTAGTGACGTCGTTCGTCCAAAACCCAATCCATAACCCCATAGTTAGCCGAACTACGTTTTGCTCTGATTCTCAGGCCAGATGAGATACGTAGGCATAAGACGCGATGTCTTAGCGAGCACAATTACCCTTAACCCCTAGGTAGCCGAGCTACGAAGACTCTGATTCTCATATTCAGATGAGATACGTATGTAGTGGATGCGACATCCGCGCGAGTCATTTTCATTTAACCCCCTTTTTTAGTAAATAACACATTAGATAAACCCACACCCTTTAGACAAGAACTACAAAAGTGGATCCCGTAGAGTACTACGGATGCGTAGGGGTGCTAATACCTTCCCTTCGCATAACCGACTCCCGAACCCAAGATTTGGTTGCGAGACCCCGTCTTGTCCTTTCCTTTTTCAAGTTTACTTCGAGCGTTTCCTTTCCCTCCTTTGGGATGAATAACGCACGGTGGCGACTCTTCTGTCATTTTCTTTCGCCGGTTGTTTTTTCGCGCACTGTATTTTCAGGTTGCTACAATGAGTGCGTGGGCAAGAAGCCCCGTTGTATTTCTCAAAAGTAGGGGGTTTGAACTTGTGAGGGATCCTTACTCCCTGAACCAGACCAAGATTTGTGACATCAAAACCTAAGGAATATTGAGACCCCAAAGGTTTGAGCTTCTCAGCAAGCTCATCCATACGGCGAGTGGTCTCGTGGGCCTCGTCGTGCAAAGAGAATTGATCATAGTGATAATATTCAGTAACGGGGCGCTTGTTAATCCGAATTCCTTGATTCACATTGTACCTTCCGCCAATACCATTCCCAACACTTCAGAATATAAACGATTAAGCATTCAAGGCACAGGTTTCACCCATTCATGCATATGCGAAACCTAACGATATCCACACTTCCAAATTCAAACATAATACATCACACATTTAGAACATTCAAATTGAAGGCGTAAAATAATGGGAATATAGCAAACTTGATTGGAGAGTTTGATTGAAATTGAGTTGCACCCGTGAGGTTTACAAAACAATCTTTAGGGTTTATGTGAGGTAGAGGTGATTTTGTGCAGTTGAGTTCCCTTCAGGGTTTGGAGGCTGCTTTGAGTTCTCTGTCAGGTAGTCTCTCTCTGAATGATGGAATTCTGCCTCCGAATTCCTGAATGATGGAATTCTGCCTCCGAATTCCTGAATGATGGAATTCTGCCTCCGAATTTCTGAATGATGGAATTCTGCCTCCGAATTCCTGAATGATGGAATTCTGCCTCCGAATTCCTGAATGATTGAATTCTGCCTCCGAATTCCTGAATGATGGAATTCTGCCTCCGAATTCCTGAATGATGGAATTCTGCCTCCCCCATTTTTCTCAAGTGAAGCCTTGGTATTTATAGACTGAATTTCGTGGCTTTGTGGGCTTGAACTGGATGCAACCTAGGCCCAAAATCCTGCTGTTATATTTAACGCGTGGTCTTCGCTTAGCGAAGGATTTGCTCGCCTAGCGAGCATGGCAGGTCAGATTCGCTTAGCGAAGAATTGGCTCGCCTAGCGAGCATGACAGCTCAGGAATAGACTTTTACTTCTTCCAGATTAGCGCTTTGACTGATGGATATACCTCATTTGGTCATGTTGGAAGTAACTCATGTCATTCTCTTGTGTTGATTGATCACCCAAACAGAACCCACAAAGCGTCTTGGATGATGTTCAAGCTTTTAGGAGCTAATCCCGATTGACATGATGAAATGCAATGTATCTAATGTTAAATGACCTAAAAATGAATGCATGAATAAGGAGGGCAAATTTTGGGGTGTTACACTCAAGGATATACTCAAGTTGAAGGAGTAGACTTTGATGAAACATTTGCTCCTGTAGCTCGCCTTGAGTCCATTAGATTATTGCTTGGAGTGGCATGTATTCTGAAATTCAAACTGTTTCAAATGGATGTAAAAAGTGCCTTCTTGAATGGCTACTTAAATGAAGAAGTATATGTTGAACAGCCTAAAGGATTCACAGATCCAAATCTTCCACAACATGTGTACATATTGAAGAAAGCCCTCTATGGGTTGAAGCAAGCTCCAAGGGCTTGGTATGAGAGACTCACTGTGTTCCTCACTAACAATGGATACATGAAATGAGGAATTGACAAAAGTCTATTTGTGAAGAATGAAGGAGGGAAGCTCATGGTGGCACAAATATATGTTTATGACATTGTATTTGGTGGGATGTCAGATCAGATGGTTGAACATTTTGTTAGACAAATGCAATCAGAGTTTGAGATGAGCCTTGTTGGAGAACTGACCTACTTTCTTGGGCTACAAGTCAAACAGATGGAAGACTCTATCTTTCTATCTCAAAGCAAGTATGCCAAGAACATTGTGAAGAAGTTCGGTATGGAGAATGCAAGCATAAAAGGACACCTGCTCCTACACATGTGAAAATATCCAAAGATGAAAATGGTCGTAGCATAGATCAAAGTCTATACAGAAGCATGATAGGTAGTCTGCTATACCTCACAGCAAGCAGACCTGACATTGCATTTGTTGTAGGTGTTTGTGCTAGGTATCAAGCTGAACCAAAAATCAGTCACATAAACCAAGTGAAGAGAATACTGAAATATGTCAATGGCACCAGTGACTATGGGATATTATATACTCATGGATCTGGATCTATGCTGACTGGTTACTGTGATGCTGACTGGGCTGGAAGTGTTGATGATAGAAAGAGCACATCAGGAGGATGTTTCTTCTTGGGGAACAATCTGATATCATGGTTTAGCAAGAAACAGAACTGCGTATCTCTATCCACTACTGAAGCTGGATACATATCAGCTGGGAGTAGTTGTTCTCAATACACAACCAATACTGAGCAAAATATTGAGAGAGAGCTAGGGTTTGTGTCTTGTTTATTCGTGAGACTTGTAAGCCATTCAAGTCATCCTTAGATGATTGAATTGGTCTGATTTGTGGTTGTAATTTGTCACTCAAAAGCTTGTAAGCAAGAGTGTGTGTCTACTTGATCAAAGTTGTGAAGCAAGATCAAGTGTGTGTCTACTTGATCAGAGCTGTTAAGCAAGATCAAGTGAGTGTCTTCTTGATTGAAATTGTTAAGTAAAATCAAGAGTGTGTTATTGAAAAGTGTCTTCTTTTAACAAGGAATTGTTGTTTAAAATCACAGGTGTGATTGAAGGGGAGTGAGTGGGTTCTCATATCTAAGAGTGCTTAGGTAGAAATTGCACGGGTAGAGATTAGGTGAGAAACAGTGTAACTTGTTGAAGTGTACGGAGAGTCTTTGAACTGATTCTATTTAGTGGATTTCCTTCCTGGCTTGGTAGCCCCTAGACGTATGTGAGTTGCACCGAACTGGGTTAACAATTGCTTGTGTCTTTTGCTTTACCATTATGTATCTTTATCCTGTTTGTGTTACTCAGATATTAGTGTCGTGACATTACCTTCGACATCTCATATCTGATACCAGAATTTCAGGTTTTATTCGTACTTTTCCCTTTTCCTTTGGAAACAATAAAAGTGTGGTGGCGATTCTAGTTTTATTGACGTCAAGTTTATCCATAGCCTGATGGTCACGAATTTACCACTACATTAGGTATGAATATTAGGAGTAATATTTATACTGGATTGATCCGCTATGAGAACACCAAATAGAATGTTATGCAAAGTGTCATAAGTTATTCTAATGGTGATAGTGGTGTATACCACCCTTCGACCTGAAACCACTATGGACGTTAGATGTAGAGTCGAGTACTTTATTGCTGATAAAACATTGTTCATGACTAGATAACCATAAACATAGTTGATGGGTACTCCACGAAGCATGTTGAGGGACATGAGTGACCTAGATGGAATTTGCCCATCCTGTGTAACAGGATAAACGTCTAAGGGCCTAATATTGAACTGGAAAAGTATGACACGGTATATGCCTTATGTGCAATATAGACATAAGCAAAAAGGGTAATTGTACACACAAGTATTATCCCAAAAAGGATTTGTCAGGTTACATGACATTTTTGTGTCTTGGGTAGCAGTAATGTGTTGCTAGATACCGCTCACTATTTATTATGTTAAATACGTGATTTAATATAATGCCAATGTCGCAAAAACCTACAGGGCCACACACAAAAGGAAGGATTGATAAGAGATAGAGTAAATAAGGAACACCGTAAGGTACGGTGCACTTAAGTGAAATATAGAACATCATAAGGTACGGTTCACTTAAGTGAATTGTAGAACATCGTAAGATACGATGCACTTAAGTAGAATACGAAATCTGGTAAGGTACCACGTGCTTAAGTGATTTTCGATATACAATAAGATATGGGGCACATACACTTAAGTGGGCTTTTTAGCTTGCAGCCCATACAAGTGGTTCTATAAATAGAACCCTTGTGCAGAAGCATTTCACTTGATGAAATTTCATTTCTCTCTTTCTCTCACTTAAAGCCTTCATTTGTAGCAGCTAGCACTAAGACTGAAGAAATTCGTTCGTGTGGACTGAGTAGAGGCGTTGTCACCATTCAACGCTCGTGATCACTCCTTAGATCTGCATCAAAGGTTTCAATCGCCACAAGAGGTAATGGTTTATATTACTGATCATTCCCATTCATAAGGATCACTAAAGGAAAAATTTCAATTTCCACTGTGTTTTGGATCACAATTTTCCTTCAGTGGTATCAGAGCCACTTATGAAACCATTCATCTGATAGCTGTTTATTTTTTGTATTTTCTGTATTAATATGATTAAAAGACAGAATGAATTAAATAATAAACGAGTAATTAAATTTGGCATCATGTGTGTATGATTTGGATGATTGATATTGACTATGCTTCAGAATCCGACGTTAGTATGGTGAAGCAGTGATACATCGATGGTCCATAGGTTACACAAATGAGATCGATCAATTTATATATATATGATATAAGTAATTCTAATGCTAAATATGGTATATATGATATACTGTTTCTATTTAGTTTATTCAAACACTTAATGATTGTTATTCCTTTGAGCGATCAATGGTCATTTACTTCGGAAACCGACATTAGTATGGTGAAGCAATGACGTGTTGATCAATCATATTGAATAATCAATCGATGTGTGTTTGACGGTATGAAATTGTTGCAATAGGGTTCATGACGATACAAGGGTTGTGTTGTCAAAGAGTTATGTGATTAGGGTTGTGACTGCACAAGAGTTATGCTTTAAAATCTCAAGTGTTGATGCGAAAAACGACGTCGGTGTGATCAATCGACGAAATTTAATTTGGTTTATTTAATTAACAAAATTTAAATTAATAATAATAATGTGTTTATTATTATTGTCTTGTGGTGATCAGTTATGACCTTATTTTTCCTTTATTTTGTTTTGGGGATTATAAAATATGGTATGTGTATCGTGCCTCTCTTTTAATCTCTTAATACAACTTCTTTTCTCATCTCACTCCCTCGTATGTAAAACGAGTTTCTTTTGTGTAATGTAATGTTATGAAGAAAGATAAGAATACAATATCAAAGGAGAACAACCTTGAAGATCTTGCTTGGAGAAGCTTAGATTGTTATTAGGTTAGCTTAGGTTCTCTCATTGGCTTGGGAGAACAATTGCGCTAGGGGCCATAACTGTTTCATTTTGTATGTATGTTGATGCATGTGAATGTCTGTTGATGCATGTGAGAGACGATTTATATGATAAATAAGTCGGTGAGATCAAAATAATTGCAAATTCCCTCAAATTAAATATTAAGTTTATGCTTTCCAAGTCTTAGCACTCTGTCGCATCTCGAAAAAAAACGCGCATACAAAACTAGTATCGAATAATGTAGGTTTCGCCTACGCGAGGTGCATGTTCTATATTAGTAAGGTGCGGTGGGATAATTGGAATATCCAATTGCTAAAACAGTGAGTCAAACTTAACTAAACAAACTATGATAAGATTATTTACGTTTAGAAGCAAGAGTTAGAAATGATCCATATGATGGATTGGAATAAGGAGTTATTCACCCAACTAAAATATTCGAGAGTTGTATTAGATACAATTGGAAGGAGTTTCTACCTAAATAACCTAGTTTTATGTAATCCGCCTACGCGGACTTAAAACAAAGTGAAATGTGGATCTCGACCCACTAGAAAATCTTCCAACGGGATTTTCCGAATCAAATGGTGAGGGTAATTTGTTTTGAGTAAAATAGTGGGAACATATCTAATTAAAGGCCTAATTGAATATGTTATTTTAATGATACTTATATTTTCATATTTTTCATGTAGATTACCATGACAACAAACACATTTAACAATATTTTGTGATCAATCCTTGAGAAGGAAAAATTGTTTGGGACAAATTTTTTAGATTGGCAACGAAATATGAGGATTGTCATCAAGCATGATAAAAAGTTGTATGTTTTGGAGGAACCTGTTCCTAAAGGAACCTCCTAGTTATGCACCTAAGGAAGAAAGAAATGCTTATAAGAAGCATGTCGATGATGCCAATGAAGTTGCTTGCCTCATGCTAGCTACCATGAACTCGAAGTTGCAAAAGCAACATGAAAACATGGCAGCGTTCGATATGATCGGACACCTGAAGATGCTTTATCAAGAGCAGGCAAGGCATGAAAGATTTGATGTTTCAAAAGCCCCTTTTCAAGGAAAGTTAGCTAAGGGAGTCCCTATAGGTCCCCAGGTGCTCAAGATGATTGGGTATGTGGAGAACCTTGAGAGGTTGAGTTTTCTCCTCGGAAAGGAACTTGCGACTGATTCGATCTTGCAATCATTGCCAGAGAGCTTCAGTCAATTTGTCCTTAATTTCAACATGAATGATATGGACAAAACTCTTCCTGAACTACTAGGCATGTTAAGAATTGTTGAGAAGAATCTAAAGTCAAAAGGGAAGTCCATTCTGATGATCGAAAATGGAAAGAAATAGAATAAAAGGCCCATCAAGCAGGGCGGAAAAGGGAAAGCCAATGAAGTTGCCAAACCCAAACCCACTGCTCCTTCTTTGAAGCCTACTGGAGGCATAAAAAAGGATGGCACTTGCATCCATTGCGGTAAGACCAGACACTAAAAGAGAAACTGCCCAGAGTACCTGAAAGATAAGAAGAATGGAGTAAAGACTTCAACTTCAGATATTTTTGTTATTGAAATTAATCTATCTACTTCTGCCCCATGGGTATTAGATACTGGATGTGGTTCTCACATTTGTACCAATGTGTAGGGGCTAAAAAGGAGTAGATATTTGGAAAAACGTGAAGTTGACCTACGAGTTGGCAATGAAGCAAAGGTTGTTGCTTTAGCCGTAGGAACTTATGTATTGACTTTACCTAGTGGTTTAATAATTCAATTAGGGAACTGTTATTATTCACAGTTTGGTTTTTCATTCATAATAAAGAACAATGGTTGCTCCATAAAGATAGACTCTTGGACTATTTTGATTATGAATCATATGAGACATGCAGATCTTGTTTAATTGGAAAGATGATAAAGTCTTCATTCACAGAAAAGGTGAAAGAGCTAATGATCTTTTGGCCCGCATACATACTGATGTATGTGGACCACCTAACATACCAGCCAGAGGAGGTTTTCAGTACTTCATCACATTTACTGATGATTTTAGTAGATATGGTTATGTGTATTTAATGAAACACAAATTAGAGTCCTTTGAAAAGTTCAAGGAATTCAAGAATGCAGTACAAAACCATCTAGGTAAGAATATTAAAACTCTTCTATCAGATCAAGGTGGTAAATATTTAAGCCTAGAGTTTGATGACATTTGAAAGAGTGTGGGATTCTATCCCAACTTACTCCACCTGGAACACCCCAATGGAATAATATATCTGAGAGAAGACATCGAACCTTGTTAGACATGGTCCGATCCATGATGAGTCACGTCGATCTTCCAAACTCCTTTTAGGGACATGCACTATTGACAGTATATTACACACTTAACTATGTTACATCCAAAAAGGTTGAGAAGACACCATATGAGATATGGAGTGGTAAGAAACCACATATGTCTTACATGAAGATTTGGGGTTGCGAAGTTTATGTGAAACGACAAATTTCAACTAAGCTTGAGCTCAAATCTGACAGATGCTTATTTGTGGGGTATATTATAGAAACAAGAGGGTATTACTTATACAATCCTTCTGAGGGCAAAGTGTTTGTCGCTCGAACTGGAGTTTTCCTAGAAATGGATTTTATTTCCAAAGGAACCAGTGGAAGAAAAGTAGAGCTTGAAAGAATTCAACAATCGCAAAGAATTGATACACCTATGGAGTAATTAGAGTAGGAAACACAAGTAGTTGTAGAAGAGAAACCTACTCAAGTATAACAAGACCAGCTTAGGTCAAGCAGGATACGTCACCTACCGGAGAGATATGGATATCTCATAACTGATCAAGGTGATGTATTACTCATGGATCAAGATGAGCCTGTTACCTACCAAGAGGCCACAACTGGTCCTGAGTCTGAGAAGTGGCTAGAAGCCATGAAATATGAAATGGATTACATGTACACAAACCAAGTTTGGACCATGGTAGAGCCTCTTGTAGGAGTTAACCCTATAGGATGCAAGTGGGTCTTCAAAAAGAAGACTGTCATGGATGGCAAGGTATATACCTATAAGGCAAGACTGGTTGCAAAAGGATATAAACAAATTCATGGGGTTGATTATGATGAAACATTTTCACCAATTGCAATGCTTAAATCTGTTCGGATTTTACTTGTTATCGCTGCATATCATGATTATGAAATATGGCAGATGGATGTCAAAACTGCTTTCCTTAATGGGAATCTTCTTAAGGATGTGTACATGACACAACCTGAAGGATTTAACAAGCCAGCAAAAGCTCAAAAGATATGCAAGTTACAGAGATTAATCTATGGATTGAAGCAAGCTTCTAGAAGCTTTCGTTTTGATGAAACAGTAAAACAATATGGATTCATCAAGAATGAAGATGAGCCTTATGTCTACAAGAAGGTTATTGGGAGCATGATCGTTTTTCTGGTATTATATGTATATGACATATTACTCATTGGAAACGATGTCCCTACCTTGCAACAAGTAAAAACTTGGTTGGGGAAATGCTTTTCTGTGAAGAACCTAGGTGAAGCAACTTATATATTAGGAATTAGGATCTATAGATATAGATCACAAAAATTGCTTGGCCTAAGTCAGAGTCCATACATAGACAAAGTGCTGAGATGCTTTAATATGCATGATTCCAAGAAAGGATTCATACATATGCAACATGGTCTGTGTCTATCAAAAACACAATCCCCTTCAACTAAGGAAGAAAGGGATCGCATGAATAAGATTCCATATGTATCTGCAATAGGTTTTATCATGTATGCCATGTTATGTACTCGACCATATGTCTCATATGCTTTAGGTGCAACGAGTGGGTACCAATCTGATCCCGGTGATGCTCATTGGATAGCTGTCAATAATATCCTTAAGTATTTGAGAAGGACTAAGGACTCATTCTTGATATATGGAGGTCAGAAAGAGCTTGTTGTAGTTGTATACACCGATGTTAGCTTCCAGACAGATAAGGATGACTTTAGATCACAATTTGGTTATGTGTTCTTCTTAAACGGTGGCGCTGTGAGCTAGAAAAGTTCAAAGAAAGATACAATTGTTGATTCTACAACCGAGGCCGAGTATATTGCTACCTCAAGTGCAACAAAGGAATTTGTTTGAATAAAAAAAAGTTCATTAGTGAACTTGGCTTAATTCCTATCATTGTGGATCCTATTGATCTCTATTGTGATAGCAATGGTGCTATCGCACAAGCTAAGTAGGATAGATCTTACCAACGATACAAACACATACTTAGGTGTTATCACCTTATTCAAGAGATAATAGATAGAGGATATGTGAAAATATGCAGAGTACCTACACTTGACAATATTGCTGACCCACTGACAAAGCATCTTGCGCAGTAGAAGCATGATGGCCATACTAGATTTATGGGTATTAGG
The DNA here is from genome assembly GCF_024323335.1 of Lathyrus oleraceus. Lineage (NCBI taxonomy): Eukaryota > Viridiplantae > Streptophyta > Magnoliopsida > Fabales > Fabaceae > Lathyrus > Lathyrus oleraceus. The sequence goes on along the minus strand of NC_066585.1, from coordinate 250,919,218 downwards.
GGTACGCCTGTTTGGCTCTAGTGCTATTGGGAGATTGTTGGTGTAAGCCCTAGAGGCCAATACTTTTGGTACATATATTGAATTATTTATTAATACTAAAAGGCTTTTTCTTTATTATGTTTGCTTAATAAAGTCCCTAGTATAGCTAGTCCGTTTAATGTATCAAGTGTGACTTAATCATGAGATCCCATTAAACATAAGGACACTATTCTTAAAGTATCTGTAGTCAAGCTTTGTTGTGAAGTGGGATAACATTAAAGCATTAAGACTATTATGTATATAGATTGATGATCACATCTAATGGATCATGGATAAGGAGTTATCAAGTCTTAAACATAGGTATGAATATTAGGAGTAATATTTATACTGGATTAACCCTCTATGAGAATACCACATAGAACGCTATGGAAAGTGTCATAAGTTATTCTCATGGTGATAGTGGTGTATACCACCCTTCGACCTGAAACCACTATGGACCCTAGATGTAGAGTCGAGTGCTTTATTGTTAATCAAACATTGTACGTAACTTGAAGACCATAAAGACAGTTGATGGGTACTCAACGAAGCATGTTAAGGGACATGAGTGACCTAGATGGAATTTGCCCATCCTGCGTAACAGGATAAATGTCTAAGGGCCCAATTGTGAACTGGACAAGGATGACACGGTTTATGCCTTGTGATAATACATGACATTTTCGTGTATTGGGTAGCAGTGGTGTGTTGCTAGATACCTCTCAGTGTTTATCATGTTAAATATGTGATTTAATATAATTGTCAATGTCGCGAAAACCTACAGGGTCATAAACAAAAGGACAGATTGATGTGAGATAGTGTAAATAAGGAACACCGTAAGGTATGGTGCACTTAAGTAGAATATAAAGTGTAGTAAGGTACCACGCACTTAACGGGTTTTTGGTATACCATAAGATATAAGGTACATACACTTAAGTGGGTTTTTTAGCTTGCAGCCCACACAAGTGGTTCTATAAATAGAACCCTTGTGCAGAAGCATTCCACTTGATGAAATTTCGTTTCTCTCTCTCTCTCTCTCTCTCTCTCTCTCTCTCTCTCTCTCACTCACTCAAAGCCTTCATTCATAGCAGCTAGCACTGAGACTAAAGGAATCCATTCGTGTGGACTGAGTAGAGGCGTTGTCACCATTCAACGCTTGTGATCACTCCTTAGATCTGCATCAAAGGTTTCAATCACCACAAAAGGTAATGGTTTTTATCATTGATCATGCCCATTCAAAAGGATCATTAAAGGAAACTTTTTAATTTCCCCTGCATTTTGGATCGCAATTTTCCTTCAGTCAAACACGCATATACGAATTCAAAAATTTCCTTCTTCATTCCTGGCCACCAAACCAAATTCTTCAAGTCTTGATACATCTTAGTGGCACCGGGATGAATACTCAAACCACTCTTATGACCTTCCTCAAGAATACTCTTCTTAAGTTCGGGCACATCTGGTACACAAACTCTATCTCTGAATATTATCACACCATTCTCATGGATTATGAAATCATCACTTTGACCATGATTAATCGACACCAACGGGGCGACTAATCCTAAGTCAATCTTCTGACCTTCTATGATCTCTTCAAGAATACCACTAGTCAGCTCCAACATGCCCAACCTTATGTTTTTACAAGTCATTTCACATACTAAACTCAAATATTAGAATTGTTCAATCAACTCCAACACTCTAACCATAAGCATCGACATAGGCAATGACTTCCTACTCAAAACATCAGCTACGACATTGGCTTTACCTGAACGGTAATTCAAACAAAAATCATAGTATTTCAGAAATTCAAACAAAACTCCCCTCCCAAACTATCATCCTACAATATTATACTCACAATTCAACAACATAATTCATGCTCATATAACAACATATCATCATTATAATTCACAAAAATTAACACAACATCATCATCACGTATGCACATATTCATTATTCATTAAATAACTCATATGATTAAAATCATGTTTAATCGTTAAACCATACCAAAAAATCATTTAAATAATAGCTAATAAAGCCTAACAGTATCCAAAACATCCACAAAAGTTGAAGAATCAAAATTGGCAACTTAATATCATCAAAACAAGCATCTACTCCCACTACAGACTCATTATGGGTAACCCATTATGGTCGTGGCGCCTGTCTCCGACCTCAACACTTTAGAATGTTACCTATATGAAGATCGACTTGGAAAATAAGTCTGGTCAGCATGACAGGTGACGGGCAGCATGACAGGTTACCCGTCACCAGCGTGATGCCCGTCAGTTCTCTGCAAGGCCATGACGCCCGTCATGGTGATGATGCCCTTCATCAACCTGCAATCTGCATAATCCGTCTTCTCCAATGGAGTTCAATGCATAACTCTAATTTCTAAATGCATGCATACAAAATCAATCCAAAACATTATACACGTGATATATATTCATCAATAACATCTAATTGCATCAAATCAACTCCTTTAATTCATGATTTTCACAAAATTATATTATTCCCAAAACCTTCAATATAACAACAATGGTAAATATATGTTAACTCATCAAAATAGAATATGTCATACATTATAGCACACGAATTACATCACCAATCATCATCATATACAATAAATCAATCATACATAACATAATTATGTTAAAATTCCCAATGCCCTAATGGAGGTTAAGGATTCCTCAATTCTACCCCTCTTGCATATACTCATTATTGAGATAGTTCTCTCCCCTTCACCTGGTTATCCTAGTAGTAGTGAAAACTTCTGGTTTTTTATTCTCTAATCCCTTCCAAGTTCTATGTCTTCTCTTGCACTTTATCTAGCCTCTTCCCTATTCTCCAATTTTGGTTATACGTATTGATAAAAAATACCTAAACTAGTTTATGTTTCCAATTTATATCATTAAGGTAAATCTTATTATAATTCTAACTTGCCCCAAACTCTTATTCCTCTTACTCCTTACTCCTTTCCACTCCTCATAGATCGCACTTTGGCCCCAAACTTCTATTTTCTATTAAATTAAATAAATATAATAAAATACTATTATTTTAATTATTAAAATAAACTCTAAAAATTTAATCAAACTCTACTAACCTCTAATTTCTCTCCACACTCTCACCTCAATGTTGCATATCCCCACCACCCTTATTTATTTAATCAATATTACCTAATAATCAAATAAATATACAAAAATCATAATAGATCAATTAATTTCAATGAATTAAAAACTAGGGTGTTACAGACGTTCCATATCTAGTTACATCTTCCTCTTAGCTGGAGGAGTCCTCTCCTAAAAGTCTTCCAAACCTACTTTAATGGCTCCCTTTACCATGTCAGTGGAGTTTGTGGCTCCCTATTGTAAGACTCCAATTTTGACCCTAAGATCTCTCATGAAATTTCATCATATGCATTAGCATTGGGATCATACCTTGCCATTCTCCTTACCCCTCTTTCATTGGGTTTGTTTTGGGAGAGATCACCAAGCACTATGTGATTGTATCATACTTGTATATTATCATTTTTACTAACCAAAATACCAAAAATATGTCTTTTGCATTTGCCTAACTCTTTTGTAGGTAGGGCATGATCACCATTGATTTATCAAGTTCATATCTAGGGTTTCAGACCCTCATGACAAAGAGCACAACCATTAAATTGATCCAAAAATGTTTAAAAGCATCATATATGAGTTCCATTGATTCCTACATGTTATATTGATCAAGTGTTCTTTATGAGTTTGAAAGTGATTTGTCTTGGAAACCCTAGTTTGATTGGGTATCTTGAGTAACTTCTCCAACAAGATATCTTACCAATTGATCAAATTTCTTAAGGGACACTTCAAAATTCATCATCTTATTCATATATGATCTACCATGAGCCAGGAAAGTCCAAAGAATTGAAGGTTAGCAAGTTGGTTGATGGTGGTTGGCCAGATGAATTCATCTGGTCAAAACTGGGTCTCCCTAGACCCTATCTCCTACACTTTTCACCATATAAAAATGATTCTAAGATGAACGTTACTCTAAATTACATTCCAAACAACTTTCATGTTGAGACCTAGAGCTATTTTTTCTTAGAAAATCATTTTCTGTGTTGAAACGTTATAGGACATTTTGTCAAAACCCTAATTTGAAAGTCAACTTCCCAAGGCCATAACTTGCTCAATTGTTATGAGATGAAACATTTCCAAGTTTCACAATCAAATTAAAGATGTCTACTTCAACTTTGATGTTTGGAGTGAGAGCTGATTCAACTTTTATGAGCATGTGATATGAGGTTACATTATAGGTCATTTTTGACCTATACCATTGAACAAGTGATTTTTTCAAACATAAAAAATGCATAACTCTATCATTCTAAATCCAAATCACATGAAATTGGTTACCATTTTGAAGGTCTTTTAAATAGATACAACTTTTATAAAGACACTTTTCTCATTTGAAGCTCACATAAAAAGTTAAGCAAGGAAGAATATTGACGTATATGGCTTGACACTTAGAAAAATTTTCAACATGTTAAAATTTCCAAACTTCCACCTTAAAATTCACCATGTTCCAAGCTCCAAATTGTAAGACCCTAATTTTGGCCCTAAGATCCCTCATGGCATCATAACATTGCATTTGCATAGCCTCAAGGATCATAAGCATCTTGGTTCCCTTTGCCTTTGGGTGGGATCCCTTGTGAGTGGTTTGAGATCACCAAGCATGCTTGAATTGTATATTTTTGCTTTTCTCATTTTTTATTAACTCAAAAGCACAAAAATATGTCACTAACATTTCTTGTTTGTAGCTTGAGCAATCACAAGATCCAAAGCTTATAGGAGATCCTTTGTGTATTTATATGGTCAAGAGAAGATGAAAGTAAGCATGCTAATGGTTCCTAAATCTCTCATCCATCAAATATGCCTCCCAATAATCTCAATTCATCATTTTGATCAAAGCAAGTCAAGGGGTTTGAGGTTTGTTCCCCAAGGAAACCCTATTTCATCTGGTCATCAACTGTGCCTTGCTCATGAAGCAACCTCAACCCATGGTCAAATACAATCAAGGGAATTTCTTTAATTCATCATTTCATGCATATTTGAACTCATTTGAGTGTCCTCAATCATCAATTCATCAAGATATGAGTTGTGGACTTGAGAAGTTGATCAGTCAATTCATCTGACTATTTTGAAATGCACTGAGACCTAACTTTTTATGTGTTGGTCAAATGGAGATGACCCCAAATGAAAAACTGTTCTTAAGGACAATATGAAAAACTTTCATGTTCATCCAAATTTGATTTGAAACATTGAAGGTCATCATCCATTCCAAGACATTATAGGTCATTTTGACTGAAACCCTATTTTTAGGTCAACATCCCAAGGATATAACTCATTCATTTTTCATGATTTTGAGGTGAGACTTAATTAATTTGAAATATGATTGTGTCTACTTCAAATGTTATGTTGAGCAAAATTGCAAAATCTCAAAAGAAATACATGTGATAATGCAAAATATTATAGGTCACTTTGGACCAAATGCATTGAAATGTGAAAAAGTCCAACTTCAAGTGCCCATAACTTCTTCATTAAAAATCCAAATGATCCAAAATTTAAGTCCAAATTGATTTTATTGAAAATATCTACAACTTTCATGTTGAAGATTTTATAATTTGGAGCTTGCATCATTGAAACAGAAGGGCTTGAACATTGGCCAAATTTGGAAACTTCACAAATGCATGTTTTGCACCCTACACCTCAAGCTCAAATTTCATTAATTTCCAAGGCCCAGTTGGAGTTTTGATCAACATAGCATTTGTTCCTTATGCAACAAGATTTCTGACCATTACACATTAGGTTGCATTTGGAGTTTGGAAGCATCATTTTCGAAGAGGAGAACTTTTAGTGCATTTTGGGAAAACATAATTCAATTGCCATGCATGAGCTGATTACATCTAGATTACACGTCCATTTCATTCATTCATGATCTCAGCTTGCCAAGCCATGTGGAATTGAGCCCTCCATGCGCCTGTACAGGCCCATGCATGGAGGCCCTTTCCATTCATGAAAATTTGAAGTCACACATTCAACATTGCTTACAGCTCTCTCCATCTATAAATACCTTGCCATAGCTCTTCAATTCTTCAACCTAATGGCGCCTAAATCCCTGGTGAATAGAATCCCCACCCATACCAAAGGAACAAACTTCATTTTTCTCTAAAAATTTCAGATCTAAAATTCAATTGCATTGATTGATTTTTAAGATCTAAAGTTCCTAGACCTTCTTCATTTGATCCATTGAAGCTTATGTTTGCAAAAGTAACCAAAGAGAGTGACTCAATTCTTCACAATCCAAAGGTTTTGCTCAACTGATTTTTGCTTCGAATCTTATCATACATTGCTCCATTTGCCTTGATCTTGTGTTTTCTGAAGTCCTCGGTATAAAGGCATCACTATTGTGTTCTTAATTGTTGAAATTGAGCAAGTTCAGTTGAACACCACCAAAGTTCCATCTCTGATTTCTCTCTTAATAGGAATCTAGAGTGGAATTGAGTGGCATAGGAGTGATGTACATCACTTCACCTTTCAAATGGCCACCGTCTAGTCTCCAGCTCAGATCTGGACCGTCCCTTTCCATTTCTAGATCAAATCTAAGCATTCCATTGTTATGACTTTTTTATGTACCGCTTGTGGGTGCATTGACTTGGATGTATTGTGGAAACGCGTTGAGGGCCATGTGATGTGCCAGCTCAATTAATGAGCCATCATCCAATGCCTCTCCTTTTTTTTTCTAATTTTCATTTTCTGATTTCTATTTTCTTTTATTTCTTTTAATTCCATTTTATTTCTAAAATTCATATCTCTTTTATTATTGGTCCAAAAATTATGGGACCAACTACATTATTTCTCTTTTTTTTTTCTAGTTTCTAAAAAGGATTTTTAATATTTTTTATTTTATCATTTGCTATTTTTTAGTAATTTTCTCTTTTCTGGTTATTTTTAATTCATTTTAAATAGTTTTTTGATATTCAAAAAATACAAAAATATTTTCTCAACCTCTTTGAATGATGATAGATCTATGAAAAATATTCTCATCAATTTATTAATTGATTTGAGATTTATTTGAGATTTTAGTTCAATTAGGTTATTTTTATTCATTTTTAATTGATTAAAAATAGTTTCTGACTTTTAAAAAATGCTGAAATTTTTTGTCAAACTTTGTTTGACCTTGTTGAACTTGGGATAATTCACTTGGACTTTTCAAATTTGATTTGAAGTGAGTTTGAAGTTTGACCTTTCTTTAATATTTTAAATCAAGTTTTATTTTAAATATTAAAAATGACAAAGATATTTTGTTTATTTCTTGACTTCCAATCTTCATTTTGCTTCTGTTTTCTATTATTTGACCTTGATCTTCCCTATCTTTGGTCAACATTTGTTGATTGGTACATTCCATTTTATTTAATGCACTTTAATTCTTCATTTCTAATTCTTCTTCTTCTTCTCCTTCTTTTCTCTTTTTTGATCAATGAGTTAGAGGTTTATGGTTAGCATTGATTAGGGGGGTTTAATCTTCCTTGATTCAAATCTAATTCATCTTGATCAAATGACCAAGTGAATGGCTTTACATTAAGGATAGATTGTTTTCTAAAGCATGCAAAGGACTTAAACCAATACAAGATCATTTCTCATCTTCTTTTTGGCATGGCAAGTTGTTGGAGTTTGATTCACTAATCAAGACCTCTAACTTGTGTTGTTGCCTACATTATTATTGACTGGCCTCAGATAATTGTGACTTCTACATAAGTCCAATTACGATTTCTTAACATAGCACTAAATTTGCCTTATGGCACACTAACTACTAACACTAACCATTGACTATTAACATTTAATTCTTGCTCTTTACATTTATGCAATTTACTATTCTTATACATATTATTCATTTGCTTTTGCCCTTTGCTCATTTGAGCACATGTTTATGTTAATGCAATTTGACCTTTTGCTCACTTGAGCACATAATTGTGTATATATTATTGTGCTTATGTTTTGTTGTGACTGTTGTGGACCAAATGCAAAGAAATGGACAAATGGACTTAGTTTCTAGGACTTTCCCTATGCAAATTGGAGTAAAAGAACTTTAAATGGTGAAGATGAATTAGAAGGACCAAACCTCTAAACTCACTCTTGTCCATTCTTGATTTGCCTCATAAAACTTTTGATGTGTGTGCTCTTGTGCTAGGGAATCCTATGAGAGCTCAAGTTGAAGAACCATTGCCATGTTCATCCAAAATGAAAGATATAAGATACATTGAGGATCTCTTAAGAGGCTTGTTTGATTGTTGTTTGAGCTTACTATCATTTTGCTTGCATATTCCAAAGGATGGGAGCTACTTGGATCATCAATATGATCTCAAGAGAGGAACTCCATGTGTGGTCTTGTTTCTTATCCCTTATCTCTTGTATGATTAGGACTTTAGCCATTCTTCTTCTTCCCTCCACTCTAACCTAAGCCAAAACTTTTGTGCAAACATTTAACACTTCTTTTCAAACATTAGAAACCTAAGCCTTATGCTTCTGATTTTCAAACTTTCTTTTCATAACACTTATTTTGAATTGAACATTTAAATCAACTTTGACCATATTTTGTAAATACTTTTCATTGGTAAATACCACTCATTCAAATACCTTTTTGTGGTTTCAATGGCCATTTTCTTAATCAAAACTTTTCATAACCTTTAGCTATTAGGTTTGAGTTATCCTTGAGGTAGATGTAATACTCACCTATATCCTTAGTGATGGACAATGAGTCTTCCATGCTTATTATAGGGTTAACCCCTCACTAGCATGTTGAAGCTATCCTCACATGGTGGATTTGTGGGTTTAGGTTGAGTTTTCTCCCTTGGATAACAAAAGACCTTAAGGCTTTTGGACCAATCAATTCACCAACTCATTTTGAGATTTTTACCCCGAATTACGAGGTTTTGATCCTAATCTTTTTTAAGATGGTACGTAGGCAAGGGTTTATCCATCCAAACATAAAATGTAAATAACTTGTATATTCTCTTCTCATCTCTTCAATCATGTTTGCACAAATAAATTTTCACAAAATACCAACCTTACAACAAGTATGAAAAGGGCTTCCTAGGAGTACCTAGGATGTTTTGGGCGCTTAAAACCTTCCCATTGCATAACCAACCCCCTTACCCCAATCTCTGACATTTTTACTAGTTTTTGATTTGATAAAACTTTTAGGTTTTTGTTCGCGTTCTAACCATTCCTTTAGATAAATAGAAGTGCGGTGGCGACTCGACTTGTATGGTTTACCTTAGATTTAGTCAATATCTCTAATGGTAACGAATACCCCGCTACAGAAAAGTGGCGACTCTGCTGGGGATATTTGCCTAGTGGGTTTTGCCTACTTTTCATATTGGTTGTATTGTATTGTATAGTGTTTTGTGACATATTTTTATGACAATTGGGATTACTGTATTGTATGTAATGATTGAATTGCTTGAATATTAATTCCTTGTATGCTTGGTGATTTTTTAGAGATGAGTTCTATACCCGAACTCAAGTGCACATAGGATAGGAGAATGGCATAGTCTTGTTGACTTATGTGGAGTTATTCCTTAGCAAGTTGACTTGCAAGCCCATTCACTTGGTGGAGGTCATGTTGGGATCAATAATGTCACACAAGTAGTTGTCGATAGACATTACTCTTTCCAATATAGACCTTAGAAGCCAAGGACCTTAGTTTACCAAGCCCCTCTTGGCCTATTCTTAGGATGTAGTGCGAAAGTCGTTCAAGTGTAAGATTTGATACAATTGTTACGTGATACTGTAGCACCTCAAATTTGCACCTCCCATCTGTATATACATTTTCATTTTAGGTCATTAACATTGCATTGTCATTGCATAGTCCACTACATGTCATCAGTCAGACTGGTTAGGAGGTTCAACTGTGCAAGGCAACAAGAGCATTTTTTCCTGAGATCAAAGCCCTAGGGTGGTTCCCATGAGTTCACATGACCCAAGGATCATTTTGAAGTGGTTTGGCCAAGTGTTGAAAGCTCAGAACTCATCAGTGCATGTGCAAGTCATCTAAGGCCCATAAAAGTCAACAGAAGTCATTTGTCAGTTTAACTATGGATTTGGAGGTGGGAAGTGATTAGAGATGACTCATTCATGTTAAAACAAGTCTCATTTGACATCTCAAACATCAACATTGGAGAATTTGAAGTCAGATCAAGACTTTCCAAAAATAGTAGGTGACCTGTAATTTGAACTTTCCAAAAATGGAAAGGTTTTGGACCAACTTCAACTCAAGATTACATCATCAAGAAGGCTTCAAATGAAATTTTGTCCAACATGAAAGTTGAAGATCTTTCTCTCCCATTTCCAGAACGTCCAAGATCATGGATTTCTCATGTGTGGTTAAGGAGATATGGTTCAATCATGGAAAAGTGTGGTTTAGACTTCAAATGAGCATAACTTTCAAACCAAAAGGCCAATTTAGGTGGCTCTTTTTGTACATTGATCCTTGTAGCATGTATTTTTGAAGCATGGCATCATTTAGCATGAAATCTCATTTGCATGGCATTGGTTCATTCATGAAGATTTTGGGAAGAAATTGCATATAATCATTTTTGTGGAACATATGCATGTCAAATCAATTCACAACCTTGCATGGCATGTTTTTAAGTCATTTTGAACCAAGAACATGCACTGTTCACGTGCATGAAGGTGCATGGAGTAGAAAATTGATTTTTTGCATTCACACCACAAAGTCCCTAATCTCATTTGCATTGTGCCTAATCCTTGTTTAAACCTGATTAGCATTGAGTATAAAGCCTTAAACCATAACTGTTTTTCACAATTACCAATTCTAGATCTAGATTTCACAAATTCTCAAAATTTTCTCTCACTTTTTTCTCCAAAATTCTTCAAACACAAGCACTTTCCATTGATCATTTCATCATCCTGAGCTATAATTGAGCACATTTGCACGTTGAAACAGAGGAAATCGTGCCTGTTTTGTTCATGTTCAAGGTGTGAAGCTTCCGTGGCAAGTGAAGATTGAGCAAGATTCGTGTGCATTCAAGCCTTCATTTCATCATCACTTACTTCAAGAAGCACATTGGAGAAGAATTGGAACATCAAGGACCTTGGAAACACGTGATTTTAGTTGCTGCTCATCAAGAGGTAGGTTTTTGACCTCTTCAATTTTGCAATTCGTTATACCTATCATGTAGATCTTTTAATGGTGATAAACCTGAGCTTTGAATGGAGTGATTTGGTGTTGAATTGAGTTAGATCCATGCATTTGAAGTTTTGATGATAAACTTTAATTCCTTCGATCCATGCGTTTGATGATGTTTTTGCATGAATGATTCATGGAATCTTGTTGTATGATGAATGATGAGTTGATTGATGTGCGCGTTTTTCATTTCTGGACGATTTGGATTTTTCTGGAAAAATTTGGATGAAGATCTTCATGATCTTCATCATGTTCATCACGTTTCCAGTTTTCTTGTGAAATTTCCTGCGAACGCATAAGGACACCTGTGAATTTTGCCACGAGTTCATGTTAGTTACCTGCGGATTTTTTGAATCATGCATGCGCGCGCTTAGGGTTTGTGTGCTGATACGACGCCGTTTTGATGTAGCGCGCGTTTGTAATTCAAATGTTGCCAGGGTTCGAATCCGGTTGGGAGCGTTTCACATATTGCCTTGTGTTTTCACTACTTCCTCCATATTGCCATGCTTGATTCACATTTTATTTTTCATTTTTTCTCATCTTGTAAAAATCACAACAATTTGAAAATTAATCCAAATTCATCCCAATATTTTGCATCATGATCCTCATTCTATCTAGTTTTTTGTGGTTATTGAAATGCAAGTTGTGCCTGGCCTGGAAAATAATTTGTCTAAGGAGTTTGAACATGTAAGAATGTTTGACATTGCCTTGCTATATCATTTGTGAAATGCTTGATTTTTATCCAATGAATGTGAAATTTTGCATGCTATAACTAGACACATTGCTTGACATTTTGGTGTTGATTTGGTATTTTTATCACTTACCATTTATGTTTTATGATCATGCTAAGTTGGTGGGACAATTTGTGTCACACCTTTGCTTGTTCAACTTGAATGATGTGTTTGCCATGCCAAATGATCTTCAATTGCCTTGATTTTTTGTATGATGCATGTTATAGATGTTGTGATTGCTCATGATTTTTGTTGGAATTATTTGGATCATTTCTGATTTAATTGAGATTTTTCATTCTGGTTGGTCACATTTGAGCTTTAAAATTGCCTTGAATTTCATTTGATCATAAAATGCTTGTGGCTTATCCAATGCTTCTGAATTTTTGCATACTATTTCTAGACATGTTGAGTGTTGTTTTGGCTTTGGTTTGAGGCCTTTACCATGATCCATCCTTGTTTTATGCCTATGCTAACTTGGTGTGACAATTTGTGTCACACATGTGCTTGTCTTGTGCTTGTCTTGACTTATGCTATTTGATTGCCATACCTAATGATGTCCGATGCCTCTAATTTTTTGTGTGATGATTATGTTGTATGTCCTGTTTACTCATGAATTTTGCCAAGATTATTTGAATCATTTTTGATTTAATGTGCATTTATTTCTTCTGATGTCACAATGTGGTCACAATTTGCATACCTTGCCATGTTTGGTTCATGAAATGCTTTTGGTTAATGATATTGATATGGGACCTTTTGAGTTGTGTTCTTGATTGGATAAGGATGATTCATGTTAAACTTCATGTTATGTTTTGAATGTTTGACCCTCTTGTTACCCTAGGCTTTGACCTAGTGGTTTGGACTCACTGTTTGGATTGTGGATTTCAGGTTATGAAGCACATTACCATGGTTGAAGTGGTTCACTCATTTGGATTGATTAGTTGATTGATGTTGGCTAATATTGAGTTGTTTTGTAGGTTTCGAGAACAAGTTCCATTGAGCTTGTGCCTTGCACATTGTTGCCTATTGCCTTATCTGTCTGACTGTGTACTATTGCCTGATTGACTGTTGTCTGTCTCTTTGTTTGACTTGTAAACTGATTGGTTTAGATTTTTTTCAGGTACCTAAGTTGCTTTGAGTTCTTTTGAACTTGCTTTTTCTTTGCTTGGTTGCTTAACCACTAAGGTATAACTCTCTGACTTCATGTAGTCTGGAAGACCTGTCCTGTTATGTGGGCAGGCACCTGTCTGAAGCCCTCCTTAAGAGGAAATGCTTGTGAATGTTTACTTTTGTGCCAAGCAGGTAAATACCTCTTAAGAGGCAATTGGCAGATAAAAGGGATGTGCAATCCATCCCCTGCTATTTAGTTGTGTCAGTCACTTTGCTCACACCATTGTGTTGATGCATTGTGGACAATAACCCAAGATCATGTTGTGTCAGTCATGTGGAGAAGAGTTCCTACATTCTGAACTCCCACACTTTCATTTGTATGAAGCTCTCCCAGGCCAGGGATAAGAGCTGTGAGGTCTTACCCTCACTTCCCATTTCATCTGCTTCACCCTAACTCTCAATGTTAGGGTTAAGAGCTAATTACACCCCCTTCCAGTTGGCTTATGTTTCACAGCCTAACCATGTATGAGCCCAATTGTTTGCATATAGTGTTTGTGCTTGCTTTGTGTGCTTGTATGTATTTGCCTGTGCTGTTTAGGATAGCTTGCTCCCTGTGCAAGTTAGATAGAAACCTTAACATAGGGATCGTATGCATGACAACTTCTAGGCTCGAGTCGTAGTCTCCCTAGTAGTTTGTGTCTCCCTTTGTATCTGGTTAGGCTAGAAGTTCTTTCCCTGTTAAGGGGAACTACGTCGCCCTGATCCTCATACCAGATGAGGTACGTAGGCAGGAGGTGAGCTGATCTCTCCGGGCGCCCATTTTCTTTTTCAACCCTTTGTGTGTGTTTGTTGGTTCGGAGTCTGATGTAAGTCCAGCGATTGGCATTCGATTTCCATGGTTTCCTGTTTGTGTGGAGTCTGACGTAAGTCCAGCGATTGGCAGTCAGTTTCCTGTGTGGGTTTTGTTTGGCGTGCGTTAGCCGAGCTACGAGTGCTCTGATTCTTCTCTGGTTAGAGAAGATACGTATGCATAGGATGCGACATCCTAGCGAGCACGTTCCCCCGTCCCGAACTACGTCGACTCTGATGTCTGTGCCTGATAGACTACGTAGGCCCAGGATGCGACATCCTGCCGAGTTAGTTTCTTTTGTCTTCTTGTGTTTCCTTCCAGCCTTTGTGTGATGTTTGAGCAGTTTTTAGCAACCTTATCCTTTCTTTTGTGTGTGGATCCCGTCGAGTACGACGGATGCGTAGGGGTGCTAATACCTTCCCTTCGCATAACCGACTCCCGATCCCATCTCTCTTTGGTCGCGAGACCATGTCTTTTCCAGGTTTACTTCGAGCGTTTCCTTTCCCTCCTTTGGGATAAATAACGCACGGTGGCGGCTCTGTTGTTTCGTTTTCCCGCCGGTTTTTCGCGTAATGCGACAGCTGGCGACTCTGCTGGGGAATTTAGAGAAGTTGACCTCTTACTGGTCCATCTTCCCTAAACGAGTCAGTCCTAGCGCTCTTTAGGATAGGGTTTGGTTGCTTTTGCTGCCTTATTTATTGCATTTATGATTATGATGTGATTGTATATATGCATTATGTGTTTGCATGCATCAGTTATCATTGTGTTGGCTGTGTCTCTGTTTCTCTGTGGGGTGGGAGTTACAAGAGGTAAAAGGCCCAATACCCATGCTATGAGTGAACTCTAGGACACCTAGGAATAGAGTGAGTCATGGGAAGCGGGTGGTATTGCGCCACTTAGCGGAACATGGTATCACGAGCAGTTCAGATCCTGATGGGGTATTATCGTTGCATACATCTGGTGTGTACATGATAATATTTTTGAAAGGGTTGTTTATCCTGCGTTTCTCTTGACCTTACCCTGGCCTAGATGACACCCGTGAGTGGGGGCGGGATTGAATCATTTGCAGGTACTGATGGTGACTATGGTTCAGATGGGCTTATGGGTACTCACTTCTGACATGCCGGAATTCTGTCCGTGATCTATCAGCGGGTTCCGTTTATTTCGGATCCCCGGGTTGAATTTGAGGATACTTGTTCAGAGGATCTGGTTGTCATCCATTCAGTGGATTTCCTGTGATGATAGTGATATATCCCTGGGTTCCGTTTATTTCGGAACTCCCCAAGTTGGATTTATGGTTACATGGGCCCTCAAATGACTGTTACTGGTCCAGAGACTTGATGGGTCCTCAAATGACTTGGAAGATGGCACAGTGACCTGCCTGCATGCATTTGCATCATTCCCATTTCGCATTCATCTGCATTTAACTCATGTCTATCCGTACTCAGGGTCCATTTTTTGATTGAGATTCTGGTTGAGAGACATCCAGATGTCAGAATGTTATTGATGAAACATTACCCGTCTCAATGAAGCTAGAATCAAAGGACAATGCCTCATACGGATAGACATTGCATGGGTGAGTCATACTAACCTGTTTGCTGTTTTGTAGGTGTCAGTATCTAATCGGTGCGCATAGCTCTTCCGTTCAGACATCCTGCCAAACTCAACAAACTCAGACTGATGGATCCACCCAACACCGACATTCTCGAATTGAAAGAGATGATGGGGAAGTTGTTCAAAGTCGTGCAGGGGCTCGCCTTGGGGCAGAAAGCGATTGCTGAGAGGGTGGGAAGGATTGAGAAATGGCTGATAACGAAGAAAGTTCAGGGAAAGGCTCCGTCATCCGTAGTAAAGAAGCCCTCTGGCAATGGTCAACTCAAGAAGGAGGTTGAATTAAGTGGTATGCAGGCCAAAGAAGAACGCGGTAAGGATCATTACCACCCTTATGCTGCCACTGTAACCACCCCTGTCGGTAATCCACCTGTACAACCGCGACAACCGCCACCTCAACAGAAAGCACCGAAAGCTAAGAGCCAAGTGAAGAAGGGGACGGATCGTCAGTTCGATGAGCCACCCGTGACTTATACCCTTTTGTTCAAGAGGTTGAGGGATCTTGGATTAGTTCGGCCAAGGATATTGGTTCCTGTAGAACCGCATCGGAGGCCTGCACATTACGACGAGAATGCCAGGTGCGAGTTCCATGCTGGGGCACCCGGACATAACATTGAAGGTTGTAGAGCTTTTAAGCATGCCGTCCAAGATATGGTGGATTCTAAGGCCATCAGTTTGGCACAGATACTGAATGATGATGTTAACCCCGTACCAAGGCATGGTCCTGTAAAAGTGAAAATGATGTCAAAGGACAAGAGAGGAATAGAGGTGACTGATGGAGATCAGTTAAAAACTCTCATGTCTATGGTCCCAAAACATCTGATGAAGAGTGGAGCATTCCCTAGTGTTGATAACTATTGTGCGGCTGTCGCCACAAACGGGTGTGTAGTGATGGGGGAAACGATCCAGAGAATGATCGAAGTAGAAATGGACGGTGAAAAATTTGAAGCACCCAGTCAGGCAGTTGAAACCGTCGAGGTGGAGAACGCCGTTGTTGCTGAGGAAGAGAAGAAGCTGTCCATTTCTTCTTACAAACAGGCCATGGAAGTGGTGAAGAACGGAGAAGCCCTAGGCTGGGGAAAGATCATAGACATTGTGGTGAAAGCGGATATGTTCGGGATTGGCTATCAGCCAGACCAAGAGTCGTATAGACAAAACAGAGGACGTCGTCCACCGTACACCTTCGTCAGTGCAGGAATGCTGGATCCTGGTCACGCCTGTACAGTGGATGAAGAGATTGACAGTCACTACGAGCTTGACTCGTGGATAAAGTCGTGCATACCAGGGAACTCGAAGGCCTCAAAGATCACCACTGTCACTCTACATGAAGAGTAGTATTTCTGTTTTTCAATTCTGTTTGCTTGAAAGCCATACGTTTTGCCCGAAACGTAATGGTCCATTGTAAGGGCCATCTCATGTGTTTCATTTTGCAACATTTTTGCATCATTAATAAATGGATGTTTTGTGATTAGAAGCAGTGTTCCCTGTCTTTCATTTCTTTTTGCAGTTTAAAAAATAAAAATGGCAATGTTTATTTTCATTTTTCTTTCCTTTTGATTTGCCTTGTTCCGACTTCAAAAGTGACTATCCTCCTGATCTCATTGATAACAATTTGGTTACATCTCTGTATGACTTCGAAACTCCGATCTATCATGCCGAAGAATAAGACGAAGAAGATTGTGATCTGCTGGAATTAGCCAGGTTGTTGAAATAAGAGGAGAAGGTGATTTAACCGCACGAGGAGCGATTCAAGATTGTTATTCCAGGCACTGCCGAGGTCAGAAATGAAGTGAAAATTGGGGTCGCTTCAGAGGCGAGTCGAGAGCAGAATGGTAGTCCTGTTGAAAGAGCATGTGGATACCTTCGCCTGGTCGTGTCAGGATATGCCAGGGTCGGATACCGATGTCGTTGCAAGCTACCATTAAGAGAAGACTGCCCTCTAGTGAAGCAGAACGCCGATGCCACGTATCAGAGTGACTTTGTTTCATGATATGATTCATCGTGGAATCAAATGCTATGTTGATGACATAATAGCAAAGTCCCGAGCAGAAAGAGGGCATCCGGTAGACCGGGGCAAGTTGTTTGACCGGTTGAGGCAACTCAGACTGAGGTTGAGTCCGAATCAGTGCCCTTGTGGAGTGTTGTCCGGTAAAATGTTGAGGCTTATTGTGAATGGATAAGAGGAATCGAGGTTGATCCTGCTAAAAAGAAAGAAAAGAAAGAAAAGAAAAAAAAAAGAAAAAGAAAAAGCAATACAAAGAAATGCCTGAACCGAGAACAGAAAAGGAAGTTCGTGGTTTCTTAGATAGGTTGAACTGCATTTCACGGTTCATATCTCATCTGACAGCCACATGTTCACCCATATTCAAGCTGGAAAAAAAAAGCAAACGGTCAGGTGGATAATGATTGCCAAGGGGCATTGAAAGATAAAAGAATAAGTTGCAGGAACCTCTGATTCTGATGCCTCCCATGGAAGGAACAACTGTTAATCTGGTACTTGACAGCCCTCGAGGAATCTATGAGGTGTATTGGGTCAGCATGACGAGTCTGGTCGAAAAGAGCATGCAATTTACCTTAGCAAAAAGTTTATCGATTGTGAAACAATACATTCACTGCTCGAGAAAACTTGCTGTACTTTGGCATAGGCTGCTCGCCGACTGAGACAGTATATGCTGGTTCATACCACTTTGTGGATGTCCAAGATGGATCCGATCAAGTATGCGTTTGAGAAGCTAGCATTGACCGGACGGGTTGCGAGAGGGCAAATGATTCTGACTGATTGGCGATATTCAGTATACCTCTTAAAGAGCAGTAAGGAGGAGTGTACTGCCTGATTATCTCGCCCAGTAACCCATAACCAAGGAAGTTTGAGTTCCCTGATGAGGATATCTCGAGGTACTCAAATCGAAAGATTGTGAGGAACCGATCTAGGAGGAGGGGACCGACCCTGAATCCGAACGGATTCTGATGTCTGATGGGGGGGGGGGTTAAGGTGAATGAGTTAGTGCTGCTTTGGTTACGCCAAAGGGGATCCCGCATTTCTTTTGCTGCCCGACTGACAGTTGAAGACACCAACAATGGTGGCTGAGTACGAAGCTTGTATCATGGGTATCGATCTTCGGTGCAAACGTCTACTGGGGCAACGCCGCGCTCGCTCGTGCATGGGATAGAAGTGGTATTGCCTACTAAAGTCTAGATCCCATTGTGGAGAGTCCTGATGGATGAGAAATTAGAGAAGGCTGAGTGGATAAGGACTCAGTATGGCACGCTGAGCCTGATTGAGGAAAAGAGGCTGGCAGTTACTTGTCATGGGGCAGTTGTACCCAATGAATGAAGTGTGTTGTCGACCGAAAAGCGCGACCTCGTGTGTACCACGTGGGAGAGCTGGTATTGAAAAGGATCCTTCCTCTTCAACGATCGTAGGGGCAAGTGGACACACAATTATGAAGGTCCATTCGTGGTCAAGAAGGTTTTCTCTGGCAGAGCCTTGTTATTGACGACCATGGATGGCGAGGATTCTCCATCCCCTGTGAATGCGGACGCAGTTAAAAGATACTTCGAAAAAAAAAAAGAGACCCGCTGGACAAAAAGAACAAAAGGGTCCAGGCAAAAAAGGGCATCCCGGCGAACCGAAAAAAAGAGGATGAAAAGGTTCGGGCAAAAATTAGGGATAAAAAGAGAAAAAAAACCGTACACCCGGCAAGTCGAAAACCCCACAAGGGCGACTTGGGCAAAAAAAGGGTATCCCGGTGGACTGAAAACCCGAAAGGGCGGTCCAGGCAAAAGAGGGAATAAAACGAACAACTGCGTCTAGCATAATCGTTTGTACTTTGGTTAAGACATCATGGATAATTCCCGGTGGAGATCGATCGGAAGCGTCTTATTCAGAAGACAGAAAGTGCGGAAAGTCTTGAGGACATATGGGGTGTAACCGAGTTGGAACTCGATGAGATCACGGTTTCACATTGCCATTAGGATAGGTTTTTCCTTTTGTGCGCAATCACCTCTTTTCAGGGATTGTTTCCTGTGTTGCTCGGTTCTGAGCCACCTTTTGTTCAGTCAATAAAATGCGTGTTCAGTCAAATATTTTGTTTTTGTTTTCATTACCGCTTTGATTGCGAAAACATCCGTTTATTTTTTATAAGAATAGTTGCATTTTGAAATATAGAGGTCCCTTTCGATGCATGCTTATAAGATTGAAATCTGGAAATCTTATTCGGAAGTTTGAGTGACCTAGGTGTTGAAATCTTGGCGTGCCCGGAGCACGTTTTTATCCAACAATCTCTTTGCCGGTGCTGTTGGTTTGTTTTCACTCCCTTGCAGGTTGTGATATGAAGCCTTTTGACAAAAGATCCCCGCAGAGTCCAATCAGGGGCAAGGGATAGACGAACGGTGAAAAAACAGTGACAGAATTGTGACGACGATCCTAGAGGGTAATCAAGAAAACTCTTCAAAGTCTGAAGATTAGAAAGTTAGCCTGGATCCGAGGAGATCAATTGTCTCGAAGCAAAGAAAAGACGAGAATACTGGATGATGGATCAGAAAAGACCGGACGAGTCTGGGAGTCCTCAAAAGTGGGAAGTTGACACCATGGTTGGATGGTGAATGCCAGGGTTAGACGAATCGATGGGCGTTCCATGTCAAATAGGCCGTATCTCCCCAGTGGGTTGGAGATTGTTGTCTCCCTAGCAAATTCGAGATCGGTGTTTCCTCAGCAAGCCTGAAGGTTATCATATCCCCAGTGGAAGTGTCGGTGGGTAGATTGTTCCTAAGGGTTGAGGATGTTTCCCCAGCAGGCTTGAGAATGGCCCAAGCAAGTCTGAAAGCTATTATAACTGTTATTCCCCAGCAGTCGGGCAACAGGCCCGAGAGTTGGTCTGTCCCCAGCTAGTCTGAAGACTGTTGCTCCCCACTGAGTCTGAAGGATGTTGTATCCCCAGCGGAGGTATCAGTGAGTAGTCTGTTCCTCAGCAGTCGGGTACGAAGTACTGTAATCCTCAGCATGGTCGTGAATGCCTTTCCCCAGCAGGGTTGTGATTGTCTTCCCCCAGCAATTTTGAAGTGGGTAGTCTTCCCCAGCGGAGGTTTGTGTTGATGGTTTCCTCCAGCGCAGTCCCCAAGCGGATCAGGTTCAGTGAAAATTATCCCCAGTAGAGTTTCTTCCCCGTGGGTTGGTCGTGATCCCCAGCGGAAGTGAGCATTGTTTGCTTCCCTTAGCAGGGTAGTCCCCAAGCAGATCGGGTTCGGTGGAGATCATCCCCAGCAAGGGTTATCTTTCCCCAGCAGGGTGGAAATTGACGTGGTATTGAAATCCCCAGCAGAGTTCCTTGAGCTCCCCGGTGTTGTCTCTGAAGGAGACGTGTTTTTATGCATTCATCATTTAGATAAGCATAGCATATTGCATCATTAGTGCGTAGCATTTCCATGATCATGGAGCATTGCGCTAAAAAAAAAACTCACGCATCAGCATTGCAAACATAAACTAGCCCTAAGTCGTGGTGACCATCCGAGAATGGGTTGTCGGAAGAGTTTAGCATCGCGCCATTGGATCAATTTTAGAATTGGGTTCCCCAGCAGGGCAAAGAGGTTGGTGTTTTCCCAACAGGTGACTCCTTAGTTAAGTGGGTATCCCCAGCAATGCTACTCCCCACAAAATTGGTAGCATCTTGCAAGCTTGGATCAATTCCCCAAGCAGATGTGGGTGTGTCTGATCTCTCCATATAGAGTCGACCCCTTAAGTAGAAAGTGTCTGTCATTTCCTTTTGCGCTCCCCACTGAGTTATATCCTCGTGGATGACGGTTGTTTCCGTTCCCTCCCTACACACATAACGGGATGGGTTTTCCCTATTGAGTTCTTTCCTCACTAGGATGAGTCTTGATTCAGTATGCCTTTTTGGATCGATCCTAAACTGGCTTCCTTGTGGCTGTCTCTTGTGCTTCCCTATGGTGTAAATGAATAGTTGCTCACTAGCCGGCACTCATTCATCTTATCCTCAGCGGAATTTCTGGCTTCTACCTACTAACCGGTAGCTGTAAGTCCTATCTTTACGGTTTTCTGCCTACTACCCGGTAGTTATAAGTCTTATCCTTGTGGTCTTCTACCTACTAACCGGTAGATGTGAACCCTCTTTTCTCCCCTTTGTGGAGTCAACCCTTGTGCTCATCCTAGTCGATGACGGTTACTTTTCCGTGGTTTTCTACCTACGAACCGGTAGATGTAATCCCCTCTTTGCGGTTATCATTATCCAGTTTTCGGTATTGATAGTCCTGTTCCTTTTTGGATAATTGCTTTGATTAAGCAATCTTATCCCCCAGCGGGTCTTCCCCTTCCTTTTGGATAATTGATCCATATAAGCCCTTTTATCCTCAGTGGGTCCTCTTTCATTCACCGTTTGCCGGTGATGTTTGTTGTTCCCCTTTTGATTGGTCGTCCTTTACATACCTAGTCCTGGTATCCCGATGCCTTTCTTTTCGGTTGATTTATCCTTTGACAACCTATAACCCGGTTATGGATAATCTTCCATGCGAGTGTATTATCTATGTTTTGACGGCTATAGATAATATATCTCATGCGCTCTTTGTTTGTTTCCCCAACTGAGTAAGATTCGTATTCCTTGTGGAATCGAATGTCCATCCTTTAACAAGATTGCTTTCGCTCTCTTCAGGATGATGAGTGTTATGGAACACAAACCACGCTTTGGTCGGTCACCTGTTTCATGCCTACAACCCGGTATCCTTGGTGTTCCTTCCTTCCTGCTCCCTTTTGCGACCTTGGTCCCCTGTGGAGTCAGATTTTCCTGAGTCAAAATATGCCTCTTCAGGTTTTCCTCAGATGTTTTTGGTTGATTGATATCTCTCACCCGTGCACCGGTTTTAGATATTCCTTCTTCCCGAGCTTATTACCTACTAACCGGTAACACCTCACCCCTTTCTTTGAGTTTTTCCCATTCGTCCGTTGACGTATGGTTGTATCTCTTTCCCCAGGTCATCCGTTGATGTCTGGTCACCTCTCCGTTGGTGTCGATAAATGTCGAGCTTCTCCCGTTCGTCCGTTGACGTCTGGTCGAGTCTTCCCAGTCATTCGTTGATGTCTGGTCACCTCTCCGTTGGTGTCGATAAATGTCGAGCTTCTCTCGTTCGTCCGTTGATGTCTGGTCGAGTCTTCCCATTCATCCATTGATGTCTGGTCACCTCTCTGTTGGTGTCGATGAACGTCGAGCTTCTCCCGTTCGTCCGTTGATGTTTGGTTGAGTCTTCCCATTCATCCGCTGATGTCTGGTCACCTCTCTGTTGGTGTCGATAAACGTCGAGCTTTTCCCATTTGTTCGTTGACGTATGGTTGTATCTCTTTCCCCAGGTCATCCGCCGATGTCTGGTCACCTCTCCGTTGGTGTCGATAAACGTCGAGCCTCTCCCGTTCGTCCGTTGACGTCTGGTCGAGTCTTCCCAGTCATCCGTTGATGTCTGGTCACCTCTCCGTTGGTTTCGATAAACGTTGAATTTTTCCTATTCATCTGCTGATGTCTGCTCACCTCTCCGTTGGTGTCGATAAACGTCGAGCTTCTCCCGTTCGTCCGTTGACGTCTGGTCGAGTCTTCCCATTCATCCGTTGATGTCTGATCACCCCTCCTTTGGTTTCGATAAACGTTGAGTTTTTCCCATTCATCCGTTGACGTATGGTTGTATCTCTTTCCCCAGGTCATCCGTTGATGTCTGGTCACCTCTCCATTGGTGTCGATAAACGTCGAGCTTCTCCCGTTCGTCCGTTGATGTCTGGTCGAGTCTTCCCATTCATCCGTTGATGTCTGGTCACCTCTCCGTTGGTGTCGATAAACGTCGAGCTTCTCCCGTTCGTCTGTTGATGTTTGGTTAAGTCTTCCCAGTCATTTGTTGATGTCTGGTCACCTCTCCGTTGGTGTCGATAAACGTCGAGCTTCTCCCGTTCGTCCGTTGACGTCTGGTCGAGTCTTCCTATTCATCCGCTGATGTCTGGTCACCTCTCCGTTGGTGTCGATAAACGTCGAGCTTCTCCCGTTCGTCCGTTGACGTCTAGTCGAGTCTACCCAGTCATTCGTTGATGTCTGGTCACCTCTCCGTTGGTGTCAATAAACGTCGAGCTTCTCCCGTTCGTCCGTTGACGTCTGGTCGAGTCTTCCCATTCATTCGTTGATGTCTGGTCACCTCTCCGTTGGTTTCGATAAACGTTGAATTTTTCCCATTCATCCGCTGATGTCTGGTCACCTCTCTGTTGGTGTCGATAAACGTCGAGCTTCTCCCGTTCGTTCGTTGACGTCTGGTCGAGTCTTCCCAGTCATCCGTTGATGTCTGGTCACCTCTCCGTTGGTTTCGATAAACGTTGAGTTTTTCCCATTCGTCCGTTGACGTATGGTTGTATTTCTTTCCCCCAAGTCGTCCGTTGAGGTCTGGTCACCTCTCCGTTGGTTTCGATAAACGTTGAGTTTTTCCTAGTCGTCCGTTGACGTCTGGCTGTATCCTTTCATTTGGAAAAAATCAAAATCCCCCGTGGAGTCATGGTTAAACATCTTGATTGGTTCAGTGACAAATATCAGATCCCAGTGGAAGCGTCCGTTGGTGAATTTTCCTTGGATCCCCGCAGGGTGCAAATTTCTACGGTTCTTTGGTATTCAATCCCTGTTTACCCTGAAGGTCTGACAACCGTTGCTATCATCCGTTCAGGTTCCCAGCTGATTGAATAGGGGCAGCTATAGCACCTCAAATTTGCACCTCCCATATGTATATACATTTTCATTTTAGGTCATTAACATTGCATTGTCATTGCATAGTCCACTACATGTCATCAGTCAGACTGGTTAGGAGGTTCAACTGTGCAAGGCAACAAGAGCATTTTTTCCTGAGATCAAAGCCCTAGGGTGGTTCCCATGAGTTCACATGACCCAAGGATCATTTTGAAGTGGTTTGGCCAAGTGTTGAAAGCTCAGAACTCATCAGTGCATGTGCAAGTCATCTAAGGCCCATAAAAGTCAACAGAAGTCAACTGTCAGTTTAACTATGGATTTGGAGGTGGGAAGTGATTAGAGATGACTCATTCATGTTCAAACAAGTCTCATTTGACATCTCAAACATCAACATTGGAGAATTTGAAGTCAGATCAAGACTTTCCAAAAATAGCAGGTGACCTGTAATTTGAACTTTCCAAAAATGGAAAGGTTTTGGACCAACTTCAACTCAAGATTACATCATTAAGAAGGCTTCAAATGAAATTTTGTCCAACATGAAAGTTTAAGATATTTCTCTCCCATTTCCAAAAAGTCCAAGATCATGGATTTCTCATGTGTGGTTGAGGAGATATGGTTCAATCATGGCAAAGTGTGGTTTAGACTTCAAATGAGCATAACTTTCAAACCAAAAGGCCAATATGGGTGGCTCTTTTTGTACATTGATCCTTGTAGCATGTATTTTTGAAGCATGGCATAATTTAGCATGAAATCTCATTTGCATGGCATTGGTTCATTCATGAAGATTTTGGGAAGAAATTGCATACAATCATTTTTGTGGAACATATGCATGTCAAATCAATTCACAACCTTGCATGGCATGTTTTTAAGTCATTTTGAACCAAGAACATGCACTGTTCACGTGCATGAAGGTGCATGGAGTGGAAAATTGATTTTTTGCATTCACACCACAAAGTCCCTAATCTCATTTGCATTGTGCCTAATCCTTGTTTAAACCTGATTAGCATTGAGTATAAAGCCTTAAACCATAATTATTTTTCACAATTACCAATTCTAGATCTAGATTTCACAAATTCTCAAAATTTTCTCTCACTTTTTTCTCCAAAATTCTTCAAACACAAGCACTTTCCATTGATTATTTCATCATCCTGAGCTATAATTGAGCACATTTGCACGTGGAAACAGAGGAAATCGTGTCTGTTTTGTTCATGTTCAAGGTGTGAAGCTTCCGTGGCAAGTGAAGATTCAGTAAGATTCGTGTGTATTCAAGCCTTCATTACATCATCACTTACTTCAAGAAGCACATTGGAGAAGAATTGGAACATCAAGGACCTTGGAAACACGTGATTTTAGTTGCTGCTCATCAAGAGGTAGGTTTTTGACCTCTTTAATTTTGCAATTCGTTATGCCTATCATGTAGATCTTTTAATGGTGATAAACCTGAGCTTTGAATGGAGTGATTTGGTGTTGAATTGAGTTAGATCCATGCATTTGAAGTTTTGATGATAAACTTTAATTCCTTCGATCCATGCGTTTGATGATGTTTTTGCATGAATGATTCATGGAATATTGTTGTATGATGAATGATGAGTTGATTGATGTGCGCGTTTTTCATTTCTGGACGATTTGGATTTTTCTGGAAAAATTTGGATGAAGATCTTCATGATCTTCATCATGTTCATCACGTTTCCAGTTTTCTTGTGAAATTTCCTGTGGAACACATAAGGACACCTGCGAATTTTGCCACGAGTTCATGTTAGTTACCTGCGGATTTTTTGAATCATGCATGCGCGCGCTTAGGGTTTGTGTGCTGATACGATGCCGTTTTGATGTAGCGCGCGTTTGTAAATCAAATGTTGCCAGGGTTCGAATCCGGTTGGGAGCGTTTCACATATTGCCTTGTGTTTTCACTACTTCCTCCATATTGCCATGCTTGATTCACATTTTATTTTTCATTTTTTCTCATCTTGTAAAAATCACAACAATTTGAAAATTAATCCAAATTCATCCCAATTTTTTGCATCATGATCCTCATTCTATCTAGTCTTTTGTGGTTATTGAAATGCAAGTTGTGCCTGGCCTGGAAAATATTTTGTCTAAGGAGTTTGAACATGTATGTATGTTTGACATTGCTTTTCTATATCATTTGTGAAATGCTTGATTTTTATCCAATGAATGTGAAATTTTGCATGCTATAACTAGACACATTGCTTGACATTTTGGTGTTGATTTGGTATTTTTATCACTTACCATTTCTGTTTTATGCGCATGCTAAGTTGGTGGGACAATTTGTGTCACACCTTTGCTTGTTCAACTTGAATGATATGTTTGCTATGCCAAATGATCTCCAATTGCCTTGATTTTTTGTATGATGCATGTTATAGATGTTGTGAATGCTCATGATTTTTGTTGGAATTATTTGGACCATTTCTGATTTAATTGAGATTTTTCATTCCGGTTGGTCACATTTGAGCTTTAAAATTGCCTTGAATTTCATTTGATCATTAAATGCTTGTGGCCTATCTAATGCTTCTGAATTTTTGCATACTATTTCTAGACATGTTGTGTGTTGTTTTGGCTTTGGTTTGAGGCCTTTACCATGATCCATCCCTGTTTTATGCCTATGCTAACTTGGTGTGACAATTTGTGTCACACATGTGCTTGTCTTGTGCTTATCTTGACTTATGCTATGTGATTGCCATACCTAATGATGTCCAATGCCTCTAATTTTTTGTGTGATGATTATGTTGTATGTCCTGTTTACTCATGAATTTTGCCAAGATTATTTGAATCATTTTTGATTTAATGTGCATTTATTTCTTCTGATGTCACAATGTGGTCACAATTTGCATACCTTGCCATGTTTGGTTCATGAAATGCTTTTGGTTAATGATATTGATATGGGACCTTTTGATTTGTGTTCCTGATTGGATAAGGATGATTCATGTTAAATTTCATGTTCTGTTTTGAATGTTTGACCCTCTTTTGTCCCTAGGCTTTGACCTAGTGGTTTGGACTCACTGTTTGGATTGTGGATTTCAGGTTAAGAAGCACATTACCATGGTTGAAGTGGTTCACTCATTTGGATTGATTAGTTGATTGATGTTGGCTAATATTGAGTTGTTTTGTAGGTTTTGAGAACAAGTTCCATTGAGCTTGTGCCTTGCACATTGTTGCCTATTGCCTTATCTGTCTGACTGTGTACTATTGCCTGATTGACTGTTGTCTGTCTGTTTGTTTGACTTGTAAACTGATTGGTTTAGATTTTTTTTCAGGTACCTAAGTTGCTTTAAGTTCTTTTGAACTTGCTTTTTCTTTGCTTGGTTGCTTAACCACTAAGGTATAACTCTCTGACTTCATGTAGTCTGGAAGACCTATCCTGTTATGTGGGCAGGCACCTGCCTGAAGCCCTCCTTAAGAGGCAATGCTTGTGAATGTTTACTTTTGTGCCAAGCAGGTAAAGACCTCTTAAAAGGCAATTGGAAGATAAAAGGGATGTGCAATCCATCCCCTACTATTCAGTTGTGTCAGTCACTTTGCTCACACCATTGTGTTGATGCATTGTGGACAATAACCTAAGATCATGTTGTGTCAGTCATGTGGAGAAGAGTTCCTACATTCTGAACTCCCACACTTTCATTTGTCTGAAGCTCTCCCAGGCCAGGGATAAGAGTTGTGAGGTCTTACCCTCACTTCCCATTTCATCTGCTTCACCCTAACTCTCAATGTTAGGGTTAAGAGCTAATTACACCCCCTTCTAGTTGGCTTGTGTTTCACAGCCTAACCTTGTATGAGCCCAATTGTTTGCATACAGTGTGTGTGCTTGCTTTGTGTGCTTGTATGTATTTGCCTGTCCTGTTTAGGATAGCTTGCTCCCTGTACAAGTTAGATAGAAACCCTAACATAGGGATCGTATGCATGACAACTTCTAGGCTCGAGTCGTAGTCTCCCTAGTAGTTTGTGTCTCCCTTTGTATCTGGTTAGGCTAGAAGTTCTTTCCCTGGTAAGGGGAACTACGTCGCCCTGATCCTCATACCAGATGAGGTACGTAGGCAGGAGGTGAGCTGATCTCTCCGGGCGCCCATTTTCTTTTTCAACCCTTTGTGTATGTTTGTTGGTTCGGAGTCTGATGTAAGTCCAGCGATTGGCATTCGGTTTCCATGGTTGCCTGTTTGTGTGGAGTCTGATGTAAGTCCAGCGATTGGCAGTCGGTTTCCTGTGTGGGTTTTGTTTGGCATGCGTTAGCCGAGCTACGAGTGCTCTGATTCTTCTCTGGTTAGAGAAGATACGTATGCATAGGATGCGACATCCTAGCGAGCACGTTTCCCCCGTCCCGAACTACGTCGACTCTGATGTTTGTGCCTGACAGACTACGTTGGCCCAGGATGCGACATCCTGCCAAGTTAGTTTCTTTTGTCTTCCTGTGTTTCCTTCCAGCCTTTGTGTGATGTTTGAGCAGTTTTTAGCAACCTTATCCTTTCTTTTGTGCGTGGATCCCGTCGAGTACGACGGATGCGTAGGGGTGCTAATACCTTCCCTTCGCATAACCGACTCCCGATCCCATCTCTCTTTGGTCGCGAGACCATGTCTTTTCCAGGTTTACTTCGAGCGTTTCCTTTCCCTCCTTTGGGATAAATAACGCACGGTGGCGGCTCTGTTGTTTCGTTTTCCCGCCGGTTTTTCGCGTAATGCGACAGATACTACACTCATAAGAGTCTCTATTGAAATATTTTTGGAATACGAGTAGTCGTTTCTCCAATAATATCCGAAAGTTGGAATGATGACTATGGGAACCTCTTGTAGAACATGTTTGGCAGGTTTAAACCCTAGTACACTCCCTTTGGGTGGTTCTTAACCGAGACTCCATGCTCGTGATTTGCAACAAACCCTTGATTCATGGTCGATCCGTTCATGTGTCCTTAATATCAATGGAACTTGGGTGTTGATAAAGTGTAAACCATAATCCACCAAAATGGATGATTGATATTAAGGATGACATGATCTATCCCATGACCTTTGTTTGGTGTGCTTTGCTTGATCCTTGAGTGTGATTGTTGCATTCATGCATTCATGCACCCATTTGCATCCATATCATCAATAATGAGAAAATTTTCAAGGAACCTAAGAGGTCTATTTGCAAATTTTCAGACATGAAACGACAAAGAAGGAATACAAAGAAGTACAATTTTAGACAACCCGGCTTGAAAGAGCTAAGGAATTTGACATCCTATGTATTAGATCCCTTGGGTTTCAAGGCTCGTTATAGGAAGCTTCTATCTGTTCTGACTACTCAAGTGGACAAAGGATTGATGAGTGTATTGGTGCAATTCTATGATCCCTTGTACCGTTGCTTCACATTTCCGAATTTTCAACTTTTGCCCACACTTGAGGAGTATGCCTACCTTGTGGGAATACCTATTCTAGACCAGTTGTCGTTCAGTGGCTTAGAGAATGTTCCTACTTCTCAAGAGATAGCTGACATGTTGCATATAGATGAATCTCTGGTTGGTGCTCATATGACTACCAAAGGTGGAATTCAAGGTCTCCCTTCTAAGTTCCTCATTGCTCAAGCTACTATGTAAGGGAAAGCCATGAGTGAGGATGCCTTTGAGGCCATATTCGTACTTCTCATCTATGGGCTAGTGTTATTCCCCAACATCGACAAGTTCGTGGATGTGAACGCTATTAGGATTTTCTCTACTCTTAATCCCGTTCCGACTCTGTTGGGTGACACTTGCTTTTCTTTGGATATGAGGAATGCAAAGGGTGGTGGTACCATTGCGTGATGTTTGCCTCTATTGTACAAGTGGTTTATTTCTCACTTGCCGCAGACGGTCGCCTTCAAGGGAAACAAAGGATGTCTACGGTGGTCTACGAGACTTATGTCTCTCACCAATGATGATATCTCTTGGTACAATCGTGTATATGATGGTGTGCAGATTATCGACTCTTGTGGTGAATTCTCCAATGTGCCTCTTCTTGGTATATATGGTGGGATTAACTACAACCCTATTTTGGCACGTCGTCAGCTTGGTTTCCCCTAAAGGATAAACCCAATAATATTCTGTTAGAGGGTGTGTTCTTTCAGGAGGGTAAAGATCCCCAAGGCTTGAAGGGCAGGATGGTCCGCACTTGGCGCAAGATTCATAAGAAAGGAAGGAAGGAGTTAGGTCCGAAGAACTGTATCGCTTTGGAGCCTTATACTTCTTGGGTGAGGAGGAGAGCTTCTGAATACCTCATGCCTTACGAGTATCCAAGACCTACACCTTTGGTTGTGGCTGGGCCTTCAACCCTCCCTGACCAAGGAGTAGAGGAGTTGAGAGACAAAGACCGTTCACGTGCTTGGATCCGTGAACGAGAGGAGTTGCTTCAGCAGATCAAGGAGAAGGATGCTTTGATAGAGTTCCTTGAGCATCAGGTTATAGATGATCCTGATGATGCATGGACTTCTCTACTTCCTCAGTCTTCCAAGTTTGGGAAGAGGAAGTACGATCGACTTGCCAAAGAGAAGGCAGATATGGAGGCAGCCTATGAGGAGGAGGTGAAGAGGCTTCGTGCATCTTATCTTCCTGTGTCCAGAGCTTTAGATGATTGTTTCTAGGGATCCATAGGATGTTCATTTTCCTTCTCTCTTGTATTGTATTTGGTTACCAAGACTGTACTATTTTGGTGTAAAAATATTTCCAGATATTATGGATGAGATATTTCCATATGTGATAAATGCTTAATATTTCCAATATTGGCAAATAGAACTCTAAAAGTTCCTCTGATAAATAAAAGCAAATCATATGCACAAGCATTGCATGCATCATGTGCATCAGCAGGTTTTGCTCCAGGCCTCTTGTTCTATGGTCTAACTCTGTATTCTTCATTTATTTTGAAGACAAGTTGACTCACCGGTACTACACCAGAGCCAACATTTCAAGACTGATGGATCATTTGGAACAAGAGAACCGCGAGCTGAAGGAGGAAGTGGCCAGATTGACTGCCCTGATGGAGTCATTCATGGATGCCCAGAGTCAGTCATCTCCGACACCTTCAACTCCTCCCTAGAGGACAGTCATCTTTGAGATTGTCTCCTCAACTGTGCCTGCGGCCAACGCACACTTTGCTCCAATGGCCATGCTAGCCAGATTCCCATGGGGGATGCCTCCCAATTTCATGCCTGAGGGCCCTACACCCACCTTTGCTTCTCCGCCGGCATCTAGCTCGGTCCTTGCTGTTCCTCCTCCTGTCGTGCATACTATGCCCAGAGTAGACGACACCATCTATCATTCTGAGCCGTTTGAGGGCCCAAATGTCTATGAGAAGATGGACGCTATGAATGATCAATTTCTTGAGCTCCGCAAGGAATTGAAAACTCTTCGAGGAAAGGATCTTTTTGGCAAGTCTGCTGCTGAACTCTGCCTAGTTCCGAATGTGAAGATCTGTAACACCCCAAAATTTGCCCTCCTCATTCATGCATTCATTTAGCATTTCATATTGCATTTCAATCAGAATTAGATCCAAGAAACTTAAAAAAAAAAAAAAAAAAAAACGAAAATAAATAAATAAATAAATAAATAAATAAATAAAAATAATAATAAAATAAATAAAATATAATAGAAAAAAAAACTTGGACTTGGACCTCTCTCATTTGAGCCCACAAAGCCATGAAAATCAGGTTATAAAAGAGGGAGATCAGACAGAAAAAGGAAGAGAAGCAAAATACTCTGAGGTTTCCTTGAAACAAAACCCTTGACAAAACCTGGAGAGAAACCTGACAGAGAACTCAGAGCAACCCCCAGGCAGCTCTGAAAAATTCAATCTGACTCACACACTTTCATCTCCCGCAAACCCTAACATTGCCTTGCAAACCCAGCCGTGCCATTTGATTTCAACCGGTCTCTCCCATCAGGTTTGCCTCATTCCCATGATTTTATGCTCTTAATTTAGATCATCTGAATGTATGAGGTATGATGGATGAATTTCATTATGTTTTTGCCCACGGGTTTAATTATGCATGAATGGGTGAAACCTATGCCTTGAATGTTTAATCACATGATTTCTGAAATGTATGCCACATGGTTTGAGGTTTCTGAAACCATACTGTTATCCATGAAAAAAATGCTTATCGTATTTCACTAACCCTTTTGTTGAGTTTTTGTGAGGGCTCACAGACTCTTGCATAGATGGTTTGCGTGGTTTTCCCACTTTATTATTGGGATACCCCCTAGAGGTTCATTCCGATTACCTGTACTGACTCACCTTTCTTTGATGGCATTAGCTTGGGAGATCCCTGGGTTTCTTACTCCTTTAATTGCTGTTACTTCGGATCTTTATCTGTGTGGTACTTTTACCTCTTTTCCGCATTTTATCGCTTTCTTAGCTGGAAGACCTCGATAGGAGGCATTTGTTTTCTTTTATTTATTTACTTCTGAGCCCCTTGTTGGCACATTTACTTTATACATGTTTGTTTTGTATGTGTTCGTATCCCTGCAGGTAGCGCGGTTCCTTCGTCAAGGACTGCCTTTTTGCCCTTGAGCATCCCAAACCCTAAAACCCAAAGCAACACGTTAACTCCTTCTACTACAGGCGAGTAAGTCTCCAAAGGTCGAGCATCCGGTAGATTGCGTAGTGACGTCGTTCCTCCAAAACCCAACCCATAACCCCATAGTTAGCCGAACTACGTTTTACTCTTATTCTCAGGCCAGATGAGAACACAATTACCCTTAACCCATAGGTCAGCCGAGCTACGAAGACTCTGATTCTCATATTCAGATGAGATACGTATGCAGTGGATGCGACATCCGCGCGAGTCATTTTCATTTAACCCCCTTTTTTTAGTAAATAACACATTAGATAAACCCACACCCTTTAGACAAGAACTACAAAAGTGGATCCCGTAGAGTACTACGGATGCGTAGGGGTGCTAATACCTTCCCTTCGCATAACCGACTCCCGAACCCAAGATTTGGTTGCAAGACCCCGTCTTGTCCTTTCCTTTTCCAGGTTTACTTCGAGCGTTTCCTTTCCCCCCCTTTGGGATAAATAACGCACGGTGGCGACTCTTCTGTCTTTTTCTTTTTCGCCGGTTGTTTTTTCGCGCACTGTATTTTTCAGGTTGCGACAGCTGGCGACTTTGCTAGGGACACTAAGAAGTTGACCTCTTGCTGGTCCATCTTCCCTAAGCGAGTCCCTCCTAGCTTGTGTGATTTCTTGTTTATTGGGTGTTCATGCTTTTGTACCTTTATTTTGCTTACCTGCTTGCATGCATCTGTTGTATCTGTTGGATCTGTTTGTTTGTTTGTTGGGATGGGGTGTTCTATGAGAGATAAGCCCATTACCCAGGCTTGATTGTACACACAGGTTTTAGAGTGGATAATCATGAGGCTTTCATGGCGTGTTGCTACGTTAAGTCGTTCGTGAAGAACCACACCCAGACGAGGTTTCTTTTGGATATATTATGTCTTACGGGTGTTCCGTAACGGCAGGATGTTCCTCTAGAAATCGTCGACTCTGGTGACCATTTCCCGAGAACTCAGTCGAGGCCTCTCCTCCGAGACGTGATTATGTTAGCTCTAGTGGGCGCATTCTCGCTGCTCAATCCGAGGATCCCGAGACTGGGAACTTGCTATTAGGATGTCCTGTTGAGGGGAGTCAATGGAGGTCTTTTGTCCCGTAATAATACCAAACCTTCAGTGGTAAACGTATTATTCGCGACTGAAGGGCTGAAGCTGACGAACTTCTGTTCTTAGAACCTACCAGTGAGGGGCGGGCTAAATTCAGGAAACCTTAACCTCCAACCAACCCGGTTTTCTGGAGCAGAGTTTTGGTCTTGTATTATATTCCTCAGTGAATTTCTCTCCAGGCAGTGCAACCTGACAGATGTTCAAGCGGATCCATCAATTCTGATTGACATGCCTTTGTATTGCATAACATCATCTGCATATTTGCATCCAACATCTCATGCTTATTCATTTGCAGGGTATTCCCTTTCAAAACGGGGGTGCCTTAAAACTGAACAAGCAGTGCATCGCATACCATGCATATTAACCCTTGTCTGTTTTGCAGGTGTCACCGCAGTGTCTAATGTTTGTTCCCTATATCAGGCAGTTATTGGTCCCAAGCGAGTCCACAGGTACCCGACAAAGGAAAATCGTCCACAGCTAGCGATGGACCAACTACAGAAAGAGCTGGCTGATATGCGTGAAAGGATGGATCAGTTCATGACATTGATGACTGGTATGGCAGAAGGCCAGAAAAAGCTGAGGGAATTGGTTGAGCAACCGAGACCCGATCCGGAGGTGGAGATACCAAATGCTGAGGGAAACCCTGGTAACCCTGGGAACGCTGATAACCCTGTGAACACTGGTAACGCGGGTAACGCAAATGCTGATGGAAACCCGGGTAATGTTGGCAACACAGGGAATGTTGGAAATGGTATTGGCGGAAGGTACAATGTGAATCAAGGAATTCGGATTAACGGGTGCCCCGTTACTGAAGATTATCAGTATGATCAATTTTCTTTGCACGACGAGGCCCTCGAGACCACTCGCCGTATGGATGAGCTTGCTGAGAAGCTCAAATCTTTGGAGTCTCAAAATTCCTTAGGCTTTGATGTCACAAATCTTGGTCTGGTTCAGGGAGTAAGGATTCCTCACAAGTTCAAACCCCCTACTTTTGAGAAATACAACGAGGCTTCTTACCCACGCACTCATCTCCAATCTTATCTGGGAAGGTTGGGAGCTCACACGGAAGATGAAAAGCTGTGGATGTACTATTTTGAAGACAGCCTAACTGGAGCTTCTCGTGAATGGTATTCTCATTTGTCTCGTACTACCATCAAGAGCTGGAAAGACTTGGCAGAGGCTTTTGTCAAGCAATATCAATACAACTTGGACATGGCTCCAAATCGGACCTTGTTGCAAAGTATGTCTCAGACTGCCAAGGAAACCTTTAGAAAGTATGCTCAGCATTGGAGACAGATTGCTGCTTCCGTCCAACCCCCTATGTCTGAAAGGGAGATGGCGGACATGTTCATGAACACTCTTCAAGGCAATTATATTGAGAGATTGGCTGCTTGCCCGTCAATCAGCTTTGCAGAGATAGTAATTGCTGGAGAAAGAATCGAGAGCCTGTTGAAGATGGGCCGAATTCAAGACAATAGTGCTTCCAACTCATCAGGTCCCAAGAGACCGTTTGCTGGTAACAGTCAGTGAAGAAAAGAAGGCGAGGCAAGCGTTGTGTATGCCGGCAGAGGCAGGGGTAGAGGACGCCCTAATTATTATCAAGATCAAGTGGCCGCAGTCACTATTCCAACACCTGTTCCTCAACCGCAATATCATCCGCAACAACAACCCAGGTACAACAATCGACAACAAGGAGGTTGAAATTCTAGTTATCAGACTTTCGATGTCACACGGGTTGTTATGACATCCAAATCTGCACAGACACGAATTATGCAGAACTTAAAAGTAAGTGCAGTAAATAACACAAGTAATTGTTTACCCAGTTCAGTCCAACATGACCTACATCTGGGGGCTACCAAGCCAGGGAGGAAATCCACTATCAGTAGTATTAATTCAAAGCTAAACTCACCCGTTTACAACTCTTCACTTAATCCCTACCCAATGCAATTTCAATCTTACACTAAGATCAGAGTTCCTACTCACTCCCCCTCAATCACCTCAGTGATTACTACCTTTAATCAATATTAAAGACAATTTTGAAGTCACACTTCAAACAATTCTTGGTTGTGCTTAACAGCTTTAATCAAGATACACAGCACTCACACTTACAAGCTTAGAGTGACACAACACTTACAACTCAATGAACACCCTACACCAAAGCAATCATCTACGAGATAACAACTTGGTTTACAAGATATGTCTAATACAAGACTCACAAAAATACAGCAGTGAAGTATCATGGACACACTAAATCTTTACGCCTCAAAATCCCCAGTTCTGAATGAAGGAACGACTTCCTTTTATATTGCAGTACTTGGGCTTTGCACTTGTATTCTCCTAAATTTAAGGTCACGCGAGTTCCCTTAAATTCCACATCTAGGTTACTAACAAATAGGCTATTTGTTAGGTTCATTAATTGTAGCTTGGTTGTTGATTTCCTGGATTTTCTCTCAGCTGTTGAATCCCTGAAGAATAGCCTGAGAAAAAGCTGAAATAGAAAAACTAAACAACCTACAATTTAGCATATGCTGTCAGGAATGAATGTCACAACATTCAGCTTGACATCAAGGACCATATGCTAAGTCTGTTTTTCCTGAAAACAGACTGTACAAGTTTGCTGAACTGTACAGGACCAAACTGTCCATTCTACAGTAGCAGCTTACATTAATACATGTCAAAGTATCCAATTTGACATTTACACATTTAGCCTTAAGTTAGTTTTGTTAACCTTTTGAAGAACAGACTGAGAAACATACTGAAGTGTAGCTGAACACCACTCTGTCTATTGTTCAGTATATGCTGTCCATGATGAATGTCATAACATCCAGTTTGACATTCAGATAGTAGGCCTTATGCCAGGTCTGGTACTTGATAACCAGACTGGAAATGAATATTGAGCTTTAACAGAACACCAACTGTTCTATTCCTCAGTATCTGCTGACAGGGATGAATGTCACCACATCCAATTTGACATTCAATAAATCCTGTATTAGCTAATCCTGCAGTAAGCTACTCAAGTATGTCATGACATTAGTCAAGACATCAGAGTACAGTTAGATATTCTAACCTACAATGCAGTTACACAAACACCTTCACAACATGTCATGACATCAGTCAAGACATTAGAATCTAGCTAGTGTTTTACCATACAGTGCAGCCAATTAAACACCTACAGAGGTAATCCGGGTCAGCAGAGACACTATCAACAACGTCCAAGGAAGACGGACCGGGTCATCGAGCCAATTTCAATGCCTTATTCAGTATTACTTCCCAAGCTGATTGACATGAATCTGGTTACATTGAGAACTCTGGCCCCACCAATCGATCCCAATAATTTGCCTAGAGGTTATGATGTCAACGCCAGATGTGCTTTTCACTCCAACGCACCTGGCCATACTACAGATAATTGCAAGGCTCTCCAGTTAAAGGTACAAGATTTGAGAGATGCCCAGGCTATCAATTTTGCTTCGGTGCCTAATGTTATCCAGAACCCAATGCCGGCTCACGGCGGGCAGAGGATTAATGTTGTTGATAGTGGGGAAACTTTGAATTTGGTTTCTGA
Organism: Lathyrus oleraceus; assembly: GCF_024323335.1. Lineage (NCBI taxonomy): Eukaryota > Viridiplantae > Streptophyta > Magnoliopsida > Fabales > Fabaceae > Lathyrus > Lathyrus oleraceus. Next base: position 250,881,719 of record NC_066585.1, on the reverse strand, counting down.
TGTGACTAAGGTGAATACTTCGCTATCGGTGGTTAAAGACCGACTTCTGAAAAGACAGATTTTCCCGGGCTGTGGGGAAGAATGCAGAAATTGTCAACCTGCCAAAAACGGATGTGACAGTTTGAGAAGGGGTATTCAGCAACTGATAGATGAAGGTTGTCTTCAGTTCGATCGGGCCCGTCCAGTGAAGAATGATGTATCGACGGTGACGTTTTATTTCACTCCTGAAGAAATATGTGTTCCCGAGAGACCCGCTCCGACAATAATATATTTCCCAGAAAGTCCAGCACCAATTTACTCTGACAGCCCTCAACCGACTTTGGTTGGTCCGATCACCATCACAATACCAGGACCCGTTCCGTATGAGAAAGAAAGTGCTATCCCGTGGCACTATGGGGCTGATATCTACTGCCAGGGGCAGAAAGTTAACGAAGAAGACATTGACATTGGTAGCTCCGCTGTAGACAATGTTGGAGGAGTTGGTGGCTTCACTCGCAGTGGACGCCTATTTGCACCATCAACATTGCGCACGAATGCTGAAGCTGAGGCAACTGCCAAGGCTAAAGGAAAACAGGTATCCACCGAAGAGGTTACTACCGAGGAAGCTCCTCCTAAGACCGCATTCGAGAAGGAAGTGGATGAGTTTATGAGGATTATCAAGAAAAGTGACTACAAGGTAGTCGACCAGCTAAATCAGAAACCCTCAAAGATCTCCATTCTCTCACTATTGTTGTGCTCTGAGGCGCACAGAGCAGCCTTGTTGAAAGTACTGAATATGGCCTATGTTCCACCGGAGATAACTGTTAACCAGCTGGAGTCAGTAGTTTCCAATGTAAACGCTAACCGAGGGCTAGGTTTCACCGATAATGACCTGACATCTGAGGGCAGGAATCACAACAAAGCCTTGCATGTCACAATGGAGTGCAAAGGGGTGATGCTTTCTAATGTTTTGGTTGATACAGGCTCTTCTCTGAATGTTCTTCCAAAGAAAGCCTTAATGAAGTTGGATTGCGATGACACCATCCTGAGGCCAAGTAACTTAGTTGTGAGGGCTTTTGATGGCTCTAAGAGAGTTGTCTTTGGAAAAGTTGAGTTGCCAGTTAAAATTGGACCGCAGGTATTCAAGAGTACCTTTTATGTGATGGATATCCAGCCTGCCTATAGTTGTTTGCTAGGTCGGCCTTGGATTCATGTTGCCGGTGCTGTTACTTCTACCCTCCACCAGAAGCTCAAATATGAACTAGAAGGTCAGGTCGTCACTGTCTGTGGTGAAGAGGATATTTTTGTTAGCCACCTGTCTACATTTAAGTATGTAGAGATGGACGGCGAGATGCACGAGATGCTGTGTCAGGGCCTCGAAGCCATAAACATCAATGAGGTCGCGCCCGAAGCTGTCTTTTCACCTGAGTTTGAGAAGGTCGGGACTTCTATCTCTTCATACAAGCAAGCTGTCGAAGTGGTTAAAGCTGGTAATGCCCAAGGCTGGGGCAAATTTGTGGAGTCAGTCATCAAAGAAGACAAGTTTGGATTGGGGTATGCTCTGGGATCTCAGAAGAATGAAACCGGTACTCTCTCCAGCGGGGGTTTGGTTTCTCCCCACATCGTTAATGCTGTAGATGAAGACAAGGCTGACAGCGACTGTGACTTAGATAGCTGGATTCGCCCGTGTGTCCCGGGAGAAAAGCTCGACAATTGGTCGTCTGAAAAAACCGTCCGGGTTACTCTACTGAAAGAGTGATTTTTATTGTTTTCCTTTATTACATGCATAATAAAGTCTTACGCTTTGCTCAAGGTGTAACGGCTCATTTGTAGGGCCATCCATTTAGTTACATTTCGCAATTATTTTTATCATCAATAAAGGACGGCTTTTGCAAACAATTTTGTGTTCTCTTTCTTTCAGTTTTTTTCTACTTTTACAAAAAAAAATGGCAATGTTTCCTTTTTCGTTTTTTCTTTCTTTCCAAAAAAAAATCTCTCATTCTAAGGTAAAGCATGATCCTCCATCATGCAGAGCTGACCACCCGGATCTCATTACTAACGACACTGCTATGGCCAAGTATGACTTCGACAATCCTATCTATTAAGCCGAAGAAGGGGTTGAGGAAGATTGTGAATTGCCTGAAGGGTTAGCCAGATTGTTGAAACAGGAGGACCGAGCTATTACACCTTATCAGGAGGTGACTGAGACCGTCAACATCGGTACCGCAGACGACAAGAAAGAGATCAAGAATGGGGCAAGTCTACAGGCCGAGAGGAAAGACCGTTGATCATGTACTTGACTGTGTTAGAAAGGTCAATGGGTTGTGTGCTCGGTCAGCATGACGAGTCAGGTCGAAAAGAGCATGCAATATACTACCTTAGCAAAAGTTTACCGACTGTGAACAAAGATACTCATTGCTCGAGAAAACTTGCCGCGCTTTGGCATGGGCTGCTCGCCGACTAAGACAGTATATGTTGACTCACACGACTCTATTGATATCAAAAAGGGATCCAGTCAAGTATATTTTTGAAAAGCCAGCACTTACCGGAAAGGTTACTAGGTGACAAATGATACTGACAGAGTATAACATCCAATACACTTCACAAAAAGCCATCAAGGGAAGTGTCTTGTCAGACTATCTTGCAGAGCAACCGATTGATGATTACCAACCTATGAGGTTTGACTTTCCTGATGAGGGCATCATGTTTCTCAAATCGAAAGATTGAGAGGAACCACTCCCGGAGGAGGGGCCTGACCCTGAATCCAAATGGGTTATGATGTTTGATGGGGCGGTCCACGTCAATGGTCGCGGAGTTGGTATAGTGTTGATCACACCGGAAGGGGGTTCATATGCCATTTGGTGCCAGAATAACTTTTCCCTGCACCAACAATGAAGCCGAATACGAAGCTTGTATCCTAAGACTTGAGGAAGCCGTCAATATACAGATTAAAACCCTGGATGTATACGGGGATTCAGCTTTGGTCATCAATCAAACCAACGGGAAATGGTATACACCTCAGCCTCATCTGGCTCCTCACAGAGACTACACGAGAAGATTGTTGACTTTCTTTTGAAGAAAACCAATTTGCTGATGCTTTGTTTACCTTGTCTTCGATGATTAAGGTGCTATGTTGGAACTACGTACCCAGAATTGTCGTATCTCGGTCAGAGACGAATGAAGAAAGAATTTGGTCAGAAAGTGCGCCCTCGGGGGTATCAAGTCGGTGAATTGGTACTCAAAAGATTTCTTCCTCTTAACACAGATCACAGGGGCAAATGGACACCGAACTATGAGGGTCCGTACGTGGTTAAAAGGATTTTCTATGGCGGAGCATTGATGCTAACAACCATGGATGGCGAAGGATTCTCGTCCCCTATTAACTCAGACGCAGTTAAAAAAAATACTTCGCATAAAATAGACCCGATGGAGATAAAAAGAATAGTCCAGGCAAAAAAAGGGCATCCCGACGAACCAAAGAAAAAAAAAGAATAAAGAGGTTCGGGCAAAAATTAGGGATATAAAAAAAGAGTACACCCGGTGAGTCGAAAACCCAAAAGGGCGGCTCAGGCAAAAATGGGTATCCCGGTGGATTGAAAACCCGAAAAGGGGGCGATCCAGGCAAAAGTTAGGGAATAAGCGAATGATTGTGATCTGAGTTCATCAGTGTTATATCACCGTTTCATTCAATCCGGCAATCTTCGAAGGTTAAAGATCGACTAATCATCCACTTCAGAAAGCAAGATGAGCAGAGCGTCTGGAGGTCATACGAGTCATAGCAGAGTCGAAACTCAGTGGGACCCCGTTTCCACATTGCCATTAGGATAGTTTTCTTTTGTTCAATTTATAGCGATCGCCTCTTTCCAGGGATCAGCTTCCTGATACCCTCGCCTATTCCTGGCACAAATTTTCTCCCCAGTAAGAGTCGAATAATTCAGTTAAAGAGCCTCTTTATTTTTCATTTATCAGTTTGTTTGCAAAAATGTCCGAATTTTTGATAAAACATATTGCATATGAACATAATGGTGGCTTTTGCAGATGATTTGCACAGGAAAACATTTAAAATTGCTTTGAATGTGCTTAATCCCGGACGGTGAATTCAAACCGAGTAATTCCCCCGAGGCATACGTGTATTTTTGGTTGCAGGTCACAGGAACCGGATGCCAAGTCATGAATCCTCATCCCCAAGCGGTTGACAAAGTCTCTCCTCAGCAGAGCATGTTCCCCAGCAGAGTTGACAGTATCCAGACTATATATCCCCAGCGGAGTTGACAGTGTTAGAATGTATCCTCCTAGCAACAGCGGAGTGGTTGCATAACCAACAGATGAGAGGGTGGTGTTCCCAGTGTTCATCTCATTCCCCAGCAGATTATTTTTAACAGATTTGTTAATCCCCAGCTTGAGGGCGATTAGCAAGTTCATATCCCCAGCAAAGGTTGTTTCCTACGACATTTCCCCAGGAAGTGTTTTCCCCACAGACTCTCCTCACAGAGCCTCGCCGAACAAAGTTTCCATAGTTGATACTCCCCCCGCAAGGTCAACTTTTCAAGCAGCCAATTTATTTTTGGTGGCTCATTGGTCCCGGCAGACGGATCATTCCCCACAGAGCATTCAAGGATTGATACAGCGATCTGTTCCCTACCGGAGTTTGCTTCCCCAAGCAGATTTCTTTTTACACCATGCATAACATTTGCATTTGCATGCATATCATATCAAGCATACACATAAGCTGATAAACAGGTTCTTCCAAGCAGACTGAAGAATTACTTTACAACCAAGGTCATGAGATCCAGCCAGAGGATCAAGCGTGAGTGATCCAGCCTGAGGGTCATTTCGAAGATTCAGCCTGAGAATCGTGTTCCAGTGATCCAGCCTGAGGGTCATTTCGAAGATTCAGCCTGAGAATCGTGTTCCAGTAAGCCAACCTAAGGCTCAATTTGAAGATTCCCCAGTGAAGTCGCCTACAAGCTTTATTTCCCCAGCAAGCCCAATTGAGGAGTCGTTACAACATGTTCTAGCCCGAAGAATATGTACGAAGCCCAAAAGTGGAATATTCTCGAAGCTGCATATCTAATATGAAGGTTGGGTGTAGATTTCAAAAGAGGGTCAACCAGCGCATGCCTCAGATGCGGGATCCTAATGATGGGAATTTATCATCAAAACAATCCAGATCTAGCCAGAAGATCGAAGTAGATTCAGGCAGAGAATCGAAACAAAGAAGATCTAGCCAGAAGATCGAAAATCGCAACAATTCAGATCTAGCCAGAAGATCGAAGTAGATTCAGCCAGAGAATCAAAGGAAATAGATTCAGCCAGAGAATCGAAACGAAAGAGATCTAGCCAGAAGATCGAAGAAGATCTAGCCAGAAGATCAAAGTCGTATCCAGAGGATCAAAATTAATATCCAACTAGAGGACTAAATTGAGTATAGGTTCAGCCAGAGGATCGAAACTCCAGATTAAGCCAGAGGATCGAAACTTCAGATCCAGCCAGAGGATCGGAAGAAAAATAAACAGCGCGGTGTATTTCCGCGTTTTTGTGGTGTTCTCGGAGCGCAAATTTTCGGTCTGTCTATGGTATTCAATCAAAGCTCACCCTGTTTGTCTGATAAGCTGTTCGCTTTCATCCTACTCGGGTTAGCTGATGATTGAATAGGGGCAGTTGTAACACCCCAAAATTTACCCTCCTCATTCATGCATTCATTTAGCATTTCATACTGCATTTCAATCAGAATTAGATCCAAGAAACTTAAAACAAAAAAAAAATGAAAAATAAATAAATAATAATAATAAAAATAAATAAATAAATAAATAAAAATAATAATAAAATAAATAAAATATAATAGAAAAAAAACTTGGACTTGGACCTCTCTCATTTGAGCCCACAAAGCCATGAAAATCATGTTATAAAAGAGGGAGATCAGACAGAAAAAGGAAGAGAAGCAAAATACTCTGAGGTTTCCTTGAAACAAAACCCTTGACAAAACCTGGAGAGAAACCTGACAGAGAACTCAGAGCAACCCCCAGGCAGCTCTGAAAAATTCAATCTGACTCACACACTTTCATCTCCCGCAAACCCTAACATTGCCTTGCAAACCCAGCCGTGCCATTTGATTTCAACCGGTCTCTCCCATCAGGTTCGCCTCATTCCCATGATTTTATGCTCTTAATTTGGATCATCTGAATGTATGAGGTATGATGGATGAATTTCATTATGTTTTTGCCCATGGGTTTAATTATGCATGAATGGGTGAAACCTATGCCTTGAATGTTTAATCACATGATTTCTGAAATGTATGCCACAGGGTTTGAGGTTTCTGAAACCATACTGTTATCCATGAAAAAAATGCTTATCGTGTTTCACTAACCCTTTTGTTGAGTTTTTGTGAGGGCTCATAGACTCTTGTAGAGATGGTTTGCGTGGTTTTCCCACTTTATTTGTGGGATACCCCCTGGAGGTTCATTCCGATTACCTGTACTGACTCACCTTTCTTTGATGGCATTAGCTTGGGAGATCCCTGGGTTTCTTACTCCTTTAATTGCTGTTACTTCGGATCTTTATCCGTGTGGTACTTTTACCTCTTTTCCGCATTTTATCGCTTTCTTAGCTGGAAGACCTCGATAGGAGGCATTTGTTTTCTTTTGTTTATTTACTTCCGAGCCCCTTGTTGACACATTTACTTTATACATGTTTGTTTTGTATGTGTTCGTATCCCTGCAGGTAGCGCGGTTCCTTCGTCAAGGACTGCCTTTTTGCCCTTGATCATCCCAAACCCTAAAACCCAAAGCAACACGTTAACTCCTTCTACTACAGGCGAGTAAGTCTCCAAAGGTCGAGCATCCGGTAGATTGCGTAGTGACGTCGTTCGTCCAAAACCCAATCCATAACCCCATAGTTAGCCGAACTACATTTTGCTCTGATTCTCAGGCCAGATGAGATACGTAGGCATAAGACGCGATGTCTTAGCGAACACAATTACCCTTAACCCATAGGTCAGCCGAGCTACGAAGACTCTGATTCTCATATTCAGATGAGATACGTATGCAGTGGATGTGACATCCGCGCGAGTCATTTTCATTTAACCCCCTTTTTTTAGTAAATAACACATTAGATAAACCCACACCCTTTAGACAAGAACTACAAAAGTGGATCCCGTAGAGTACTACGGATGCGTAGGGGTGCTAATACCTTCCCTTCGCATAACCGACTCCTGAACCCAAGATTTGGTTGCAAGACCCCGTCTTGTCCTTTCCTTTTCCAGGTTTACTTCGAGCGTTTCCTTTCCCCCCCTTTGGGATAAATAACGCACGGTGGCGACTCTTCTGTCTTTTTCTTTTTCGCCGGTTGTTTTTTCGCGCACTGTATTTTTCAGGTTGCGACAAGATCCCTATGAAGTTCAAGGTCCCTGACTTTGAAAAATACAAGGGAAATACTTGCCCTCTCAGCCACCTGGTCATGTATGCCAGAAAAATGTCGACTCAAACCGACAACGACCAGTTCCTCATCCACTACTTTCAAGATAGTTTTTCCGGTGCTGCCCTACGTGGGTATATGGGTTTGGACAGTGCGAACATCCGATCCTTCAACGACCTTGGCGAGGCCTTCGTCAAGCAGTACAAATATAACATGGATATGGCTCCCGATAGGGATCAATTGAGGGCCATGTCCCAAAAGGATAAGGAAACATTCAAAGAGTATGCCTAGAGGTGGCGAGAGGTGGCAGCACAGATCGTGCCCCCGCTAGAAGAGAAAGAGATGACCAAGATCTTTTTGAAGACCTTGAGTTCTTTTTACTATGAGCGGATGATTGTCAGCGCTCCTTCTGACTTCACCGAGATGGTGAACATGGGGATGCGACTGGAAGAAGGGGTCAGGGAAGGGCACTTGACCAGAGAAGAAGGCTCTTCTGCCAAACGTTATGGGGCATTTGCGAAGAAGAAAGATGGCGAGGCACATGCTGTGACCTCCCATATGAAACCAAGAAGACCCTCTATGAGGAGGAAGACCATGCGTCCCGCCGGTAACCAGCACCAGGTGGCTCATATAGCACCTGTCTTCAGAGATAATCAGAAATATCGGCAACACAACAATAATCAGCAACAACCACATCCGCAATATCAACAACAATAGCACCGTCCGTAACAGCAGGCCTACCAGCCTCGAAACAGTAATCAAACCAGCACCAGTTACGAGAGGAAAAGGGTCACCTTCGATCCTATTCTGATGACATATGCAGAGTTATATCCCTCTTTGATAGAGAGGAAATTGATTACGCCACTAGACCCACCAGCTATAACTACTAACCCCCAGTGGTGGTATAAGCCTGAATTACATTGTGTTTATCATTCTGGTGCTCCCGGCCACGACGTGGAAAATTGCTACCCTCTGAAGACCAAGGTTCAAGACCTTGTGAGATGTGGCATTCTGTGTTTCGAGGACGTAGGTCCTAACGTGAAGAAGAACCCATTGCCCGAGCATGGGAAATCTGTCAACATGGTCCAGGGCTATCCTGGCAAGTACAAGGTCAAATACGTCAGTCATATTCGACAATCTCTAGTCGAGATGCATCGTTTGCTGTGTGATTATAGTCATTACGAGCACGACCATGATAGGTGCCGAGTCTGTTCTGTCAATCAAAGAGGTTGTCGCCAGGTGCGTAAAGATGTTCAAGAAATGCTGGATGAGGGAGTCATTGAGATCCTTCAAAATAGAAATGTTGACAAAGATGCTGATGAAGTCAACATAATTTCTCCAGTATTCCGGATCCCCGAGCCTGTTATCATCAAGTATGATGGTAGCAAGCAGAAGGCTTCTCCTGCTTTGACCATTAAGCCAGTCGGCCCTGTACCGTGCTCTTATGAGAAGGCGGTCCCTTATCGCTAAAATGCTGTAGCATTAGAGAATGGGAAAGAGGTGCCCCTGCCCTCTTCATCTGTTGTTAATATCGCCGACGTCAGCGGCCTGACCCGCAGCGGTCGTGTTTTCTCGGCTCCGCCAAAGCCACAAGTTGATGCTCGAAGGAATGTTAATGCTGATTATGTTGAACGCCCGATTGGGAATGCTGTGAATGCTCCGAATCCGACACTAATTGCTAAACCTACCTCTATGGTTAAAACTTCTGTCTCTGTTGGCACGAGTGGCAATACGAAAGAAGACTGTTATGAGATGTTGAGGCTCATCAAGAGAAGTGAGTACAACGTTGTAGATCAGCTTCTACAAATGCCATCCAAAATCTCTGTATTATCCTTGCTGATGAATTCAGAACCACACCGAGAAGCTCTGCAGAAGGTGTTAGATGTGGCGTATGTGGATCACGACGTCACGATTGAACAATTCGACAATATTGTTGCAAACATCACCGCTTGTAACAATTTAAGTTTTTGTGATGCTGATCTCCCCGAGGAGGGAAGAGACCACAACCTGGCATTACACATATCTATAAGTTGTAAAGATGACGCCATGTCCAATGTGCTTGTGGACACTGGGTCATCACTGAATGTATTGCCGAAGACCACTCTTGCAAAGTTATCATATCAGGGGCCTCCCATGAGGCAGAGTGGAGTAGTTGTGAAGGCTTTTGATGGGTCTCGCAAAACTGTGATTGGAGAGGTTGATCTCCCAGTCAAAATCGGACCAAGTGATTTCCAGATTACCTTCCAGGTTATGGACATTCACCCATCGTATAACTATCTCTTAGGTAGACCATGGATTCACGAGGCAGGCGCCGTGACATCCACCCTACACCAGAAACTGAAGTTTGTGAAAAATAAGAAGCTGGTAGTGGTAGGGGGAGAAAAGGCTCTCCTGGTTAGCCATTTGTCTTCCTTCTCGAATATAGATGCTGAGGATGAATTTGGAACACCGTTCCAAGCTTTATCTATTGCTGAACCTATTAAGAAGAGAGCTTCTTCATTTGCTTCCTATAAAGATGCAAAGTTGGCCATTGAGCATGGTGCAACTGCTGGATTGGGGCAAATGATCAAGTTGGAAGACAACAAATCCTGGGCTGGCATAGGCTATTCTTCTGGGGTCTTCAACAAGCAAGGGATGTTCAAGAGTGGCGGATTTATCCACACCGGTCAAGATGAAGAGGCTGCTGCCATTCTGGAAGAAGACGAAGAGGATTCTGGCAATTTCATCATCCCTGGAGGGGTCTGCAATAATTGGGTCGCTGTTGATATTCCAACAGTTATCCATAAGTCAAAGTAATGTTCATTGTGTTTGAAAACCCTTCTCCCATGCCAAATGGAGAAGTGATAACATTGTTGGCGCATAAATATAATGATATTTTTATTCAATAAATTCATGTTAAATGTTTGTTTTTCCAATTATTTTCCCTTTTCGCTTTTGCATGAAATTGGTGATCACATAAAACCCTAAAAATAAAATAAAATCAATCTTTTCATCTGCATAATGATTTACCTTGCTTGAATTCTAAAATCTTCTATATCCAAAATCATTATGTAGATTGATCAAACCCATTGAACATAATGATCCAACACCATTTCCCAACTTTGAATTCCCTGTATTTGAGGCGGAAGAAGATGATGTTGAAGACATTCCTGACGAGATTACCCGTCTACTTGAGCATGAAGAAAAGGTCATTCAGCCGCATCTTGAGAATCTGGTAACAATCAACTTGGGGTCTGAAGATTATGTGCGAGAAGTGAAGATTGGGGCACTCCTGGAAGAGTTTGTTAAGAAGGGGTTGATTGAGTTGCTACGAGAATATCTTTGCTTGGTCATATGAAGACATGCCTGGTCTGAATACTGATATTGTGCAACATTTCTTGCCTTTGAAGCCTGAGTGTGTGCCTGTAAAGCAGAAGCTCAGAAGAACTCATCCTGATATGACAGTAAAGATCAAAGAGGAAGTTCAGAAGCAAATTGATGCGGGGTTTCTGGTGACTTCTACATATCCTCAATGGGTGGCCAATATTGTGCCAGTGCCTAAGAAAGATGGAAAAGTCTGAATGTGTGTGGACTATAGAGACTTGAATAAAGCTAGTCCAAAAGATGATTTCCCTCTACCACATATTGATATGTTGGTAGATAATACAGCTAAATTCAATGTCTTCTCATTTATGGACGGATTTTCGGGATATAATCAGATCAAAATGGCACCTGAGGATATGGAGAACACAACATTCATCACACCTTGGGGAACATTCTGTTTTCGAGTGATGCCCTTTGGTTTGAAGAACTCCGGAGCCATGTATCAACGAGCTATGACTACCTTGTTTCATGATATGATGCACAAGGAGATCGAGGTATATGTTGATGATATGATTGCAAAGTCAAGAACGGAAGTTGAACATGTAGAACACTTGTTGAAGCTTTTTCAGCGTCTGAGGAAGTATAAGCTTCATCTGAATCCTAACAAGTGTACATTTGGAGTCCGTTCTAGCAAGTTATTGGGCTTTATTGTTAGCGAAAAAGGTATTGAGGTTGATCCTGTAAAGGTCAAAACAATACAAGAGATGCCTGCGCCCAAAACTGAGAAGCATGTCCGAGGTTTTCTTGGTCGCTTGAATTATATTTCCAGATTTATATCCCACATGACTGCCACATGTGCGCCAATATTCAAGCTCCTCCGGAAAGATCAGTCTCATGATTGGACCGAGGATTGCCAAAAGGCCTTTAATAGTATTAAAGAGTATTTGTCTGAGCCTCCGATTCTGTCCCCGCCTGTGGAAGGGAGACCGTTGATTATGTATCTGACAGTTCTTGAAGACTCGATGGATTGTGTCCTTGGTCAGCAAGACGAATCAGGGAAAAAAGAGTATGCTATCTACTACCTGAGTTAGAAATTCACTAATTGTGAGTCTCGATACTTGATGCTTGAGAAAACATGTTATGCTTTGGCTTGGGCTGCTAAGCGCTTACGCCATTATATGTTGAATCATACGACTTGGTTGATATCCAAAATGGATCCAATCAAGTATATCTTTGAGAAGCCTGCTTTAACTAGGAGGATTGCCCGTTGGCAGATGTTGTTGTCTGAGTATGATATTGAGTATCGAGCTCAGAAGGCTATTAAAGGTAGTATTTTGGCTGACCACTTGGCACATCAACCGATTGAGGATTATCAGTCAGTTCAGTATGACTTCCCAGATAAGGAGATTCTGTATTTGAAAATGAAAGATTGCGATGAACCTACGCTTGATGAAGGGCCAGAGACTGGTTCCAGATGGAGTATGGTGTTCGATGGCGCTGTGAATCAATATGGAAATGGTATTGAGGCAGTGATTATTACTCCTCAGGGCACACATTTTCCTTTTACAGCAAGGCTAACTTTCAAATGCACGAATAATATGGCTGAGTATGAAGCTTGTATTATGGGATTGGAAGAATGTATTGATCTTAGGATCAAGCATCTTGATGTTTATGGTGATTTGGCCCTCGTTGTTAATCAGATCAAGGGTGAATGGGAAACGAATCATCCTGGCCTCATCCCATATAGAGATTATGTGAGGAGGATTTCAACGTTCTTCACTGAGGTTGACTTCCATCATATTCCTCGAGATAAGAATCGAATGGCAGATGCTCTTGCTACACTTGCTTCGATGATTGTGGTCAGACTTTGGAATGAAGTTCCCAATATCACTATGATGCGCTTGGATAGACCAGCCCATGTATTTGCAATAGAGGAGGTGCAAGATGATAAGCCATGGTTGGCATGATAGAGCCGAAAGCGTCCAACGGTCACAGATTTATTCTCGTAGCAATTGATTACTTCACCAAGTGGGTTGAAGCGGAATCATATGCAAATGTGACCAGGCAGGTGGTCATAAAGTTTATCAAGAATCAACTCATATGTCGTTATGGTGTGCCAGATAAGATCATTACTGACAATGGATCTAACTTGAACAACAAGATGATGAAAGAGCTGTGTAGCGAGTTCAAGTGTGCACATCATAATTCTTCTCCCTACAGACCCAAGATGAATGAGGCTGTTGAAGCTGCTAATAAGAACATCAAGAAGATTATCTAGAAGATGGTTATTACATACAAAGATTGGCATGAGATGCTGCCATTTGCTTTGCATGGATATCGTACATCTGTCCGCACTTCAACAGGGGCAACCCCTTTCTCTCTTGTCTACGGCATGGAGGTTGTGCTCCCAGTAGAGGTGGAGATCCCATCAATGAGAGTCTTGATGGAAGCCAAGTTGACTAATGTTGAATGGGTTCAGAGTCGTTATGACCAGCTGAATTTGATAGAAGAGAAGAGATTGACTGCCATGTGCCATGGTCAGTTATATCAGCAAAGGATGAAGAAAGCCGTTGATAAGAAGGTCAAACCTCGTGTGTTTCGAGAAGGTGATCTTGTGGTCAAGAAAGTTTTGTCTTTCACGCCCGATTCCAGGGGCAAGTGGACTCCAAACTATGAAGGTCCATACGTTGTTAAGAGAGCCTTTTCAGGCGGTGCTTTGTTGCTTACAACTATGGATGGGGAGGATTTCACTCGTCATGTGAATTCAGATGCAGTCAAGAAATACTTCGCCTAAAAATAAAAACAGAATAGCTCGCTAAGTTGAAAACCCGAAAGGGCGGCTTAGGCAAAAATGAGCGTCTCGGTGGATTGAAAACCCGAAAGGGCGATCCAGGCAAAAGTTAGAGACAAAAAAAATGAATATGTATCCCTCTAGATTGAGTACCTCATCCTGGGGCAATCTAGGCAAAAATTAGGGATTTGGCAAGTAACTGCATCCTGACAAGACTTTGTTCTAGAAACTGTCATCTGTCAGAGATTCCCGATCAATCATCGTCAACTGAAGCTTCAATTCAACAAATGTTTTGCATGTTTTAATTGAGAAATATCATTGTTTTTAAATAATTAATCTTTTCATAACTTGTTTTAAATAAAGTGAACATTCACAATGATAAAAGGATACTGGGGATGTCTTCAGTGCTCTCCCAAAGATGGTATGATTCTCAACAGGGTAAGACATTTGTTCATATTCTTGGTATGCTTATGTCCTCTTCCTCCGAAGCCTTTTGTGGTTTTTCTCCCGAGCAGGGTGTTTGGTAAAGATATTCATCCCTCCTTCCTTCAGTAGAGTAGTGATTCTTCCTCCTCAGCAGATGTGATCTCTTTGGTAGGGAAGTATTTGGTGATCTTTGGAAGTTTCTGATTGATGGTTGTTCCCCATAGATCCATCCCCTCCTCTGATAAGTTCCCCGGTAGAGTTGCTTCTACGGCGGAGTTCATCTGTGCAATGATCCGGTCCCCAGTTGGAATGGCTGATATGCATTCCCTTGCAGAGATCTTTATTTCCTGGTATCACTTGCCCCTCATCAGATTGGATATTTTCCACTGGGCTTGGCTTTCTCTCTTGAGATGTAGTACCAGATGTTGTTCATCGTTTGTTGAACCTGGTTGTGTTAGAAATGTTTGTTTGTCAGCATTCATCATACATAAACCATGCATATATGCATAATTTTAACATTCAGATATTCATGTTGCATCCTTTGCCATATATCTTTGTTTGTTATTTCCTGCTGGTTGGTAATGTTTCCCCAAAGCAGATGTTTGTGTCTGATCTCCCCATATAGAGTCAGCCCCATAAGCAGAAAGTGTTTATCCTTTCTTCCATAGTCCCCACCGAGTTATATCCTCATGGATGATGGTTGTTTTTATTTCCCCCCAACACATATATTGGGATGGAATTCCCCATTGAGTTATATCCTCATAGGGACAAGTCTTGGTTCACCGTGCCTCTCTAGTTTGATCCTAGATCGGCTTCTCGGGTCTTTTTCCGGCGATTCCCTGTAGTTCAGTTGAACGATTGCTCAGTGTCGCATCCGCGAAAAACAACCTGCGGGAAAAGAGCAAACAAACAGAGTCGTCGCCGTGCGTTATTTATCCCAAAGGAGGGAAAGGAAACGAGCGAAGTAAACCTGGAAAGGAAATGGTCTTACAACCGGAGATTGCAAGGATCGGGAGTCGGTTACGCAAGGGGAAGGTATTAGCACCCCTTACGTCCGTCGTACTCGACGGGATCCACGCTCAAAAGAGTAGAATAAGGTTGCTAAATAACTGCTCAAAAGAATGCACGCATACTGGAATAAGACACTGATGGAAGAAGGAGGAAGGTGACTCGGCAGGATGTCGCATCCTGGTCCTACGTAGTTTGTCAGAAACAAACATCAGAGTCAACGTAGTTCGGGGATAAGGGGAACGGGCTCGCTAGGATATCGCACCCTATGCCTACGTATCTCATCTGGAATGAGAATCAGAGCTACCGTAGTTCGGCTAACGCACGCCGAAACAAAACACAACACAAAGACGCTGAGACGTCACAACAAACACACAAATGGAAACAGAATGCCAATGGCTGGTCTTACGTCCGACTCCAAATAACAAACACAAACAAGGAAACCGAATGCCAATCGCTGGACTTATATCAGACTCCACGCACATAACAAACAAGCAGGAAACCGACTGCCAACCGTTGGACTTACGTCAGACTCCAAACAAGCACACAACAAACAAACGCAGGAAACCGACCGCCAATCGCTGGACTTACGTCAGACTCCAAGCAAACAAGAGGTTAACCGGACACTGAATCGTCAAAAGCAACAAAAAAGCTGAACAAACAAGCTAACAGGGAGTCTGGTACTCGAGCCTGCTAGCTGTCAAGCAAACACACGCAAAAGGAAAAGGGTGAAAAACAAAAAGGGTGCCCGGAGAGATCTCGCATGATCTCCTGTCTACGTACCTCATCTGGTATGAGGATCAGGGAAACGTAGTTCCCCTTAACAGGGGAGAAACTTTCTCCTAACCAGAGACCGGGAAATAACAAACTAAAAGGGAGACTGACTCGAGCCTAATAGTTGTCACGTAATCCACAATAGTCCTAGGTTGAGGTATCTGAACCAGAGTTTGACTCGCACAGGCAACAAGTCAACAACACAGCAAGTAAGCAAACGGGTGAACAAGTATCACACACTATATGCAAACAAGAAGGCTCACACAACATGGTTGGGCTTTAGTCAAGGGGTCAAATCAACCTCGACAAACAAGCCAACTAGAAAGGGGTATAGTTTGCTCTTAACCCTAACATTGAGAGTTAGGGTGAAGCAGATGAAATGGGAAGTGAGGGTAAGACCTCACAGCTCTTATCCCTGGCCTGGGAGAGCTTCAGACAATGAAAGTGTGGGAGTCCAGAATGTGGGACTCTATTCCACATGACTGACACAACAAGATTTTGGGTTTTTATTCAAAGTGCATCAACACATGGTGTGAGCAAGATGAAAGACACAATTGAATAGCAGGGGATGGATTGCACATCCCTTTTATCTGCCAATGCCTCTTCACTTAGGAGGTCTTTATATGTACAAGGCACAAAGATAAACAAGCACAAACATTGCCTCTTAAGGAGGGCTTCAGACAGGTGCCTGCCAAAGTAACATGACAGGTCTTCCAGACTACATGAAGTTAGGGGTCATTACCTAAGTGGTATGCCAACCACAAGCAAAGCAAAGCAAAGTTCAAATGAACTTAAAGCAACTTAGGTACCTGTGTAAACAACTAAACAAATCAGTATATTGTTCAGACAAATATACAACAGTCAATAGATCTCAACAGACAGACAAATCCAATATGCACAATGTGTAAGCCATAAGGCAAACGCTCAAGTGAATTATCATCAAAGCCTACAAAACAAACAAATGTTAGCCAACAACAACAAATGACCAAGCTCAAATGAAAGAGCAACATCAATCATGGAGATGCATACTTGAACCTGAAATTCACAACTCAAAATGTAAGTCCAAACCACTAGGTCAAGGCCTAGGGTCAAAGGTGAGGAAAAAATTCAAAACAGGAGCTGAAATTCAACACAATGCAGCTTCAAACACATATTAACATGTCCTCAAAAGAACCAAAGCAAAATCATCAAGCAAAGGGATTTGATGTGCAAGAAAAGTCAAAGACAATTTCAAAGCTCACAAATGGACATTGAGAATGAAAATTCCAAATCGAAACAGAAATGATTCAAATAATTCTGGAAAAATTCATGAGCATTCAACACATCCAGTACAATCATCATACAAAAAATCAGATTCAACAAAGATCATTTGATATGGAAATTAAATTGCACAAGTTGATCAACCAAATGTGTGACACATATTCTCACACCATGTTAACATGTACACAAAACTGGGATGGAACATGAGAAAAATATCAAACCAAGCCTCAAATGTCAATTATCATGTCAAGAATCATCAGACAAAATTTCATGTCCATTGGATTATTTTTGAGCATTTTATGATAGAAAGAGTAAGGCAAGGTCACAAAAGCATACATGTTCAATCAAACAGTCACCATTCAAAAAACCAGAAAGTTTAAAATCATAAAATCAAAACCAAAAAATAGAGGACATTCATGTGAACAATTAGCAAAAAGAATGGATTCATTTGGATCATTTTTCAAATAGTTATGATTTGTTGAAGTTGGCAAAAAAAATTGAAAAAAAAAATGGCATAGCATGTAATATTTGGAGGGAAATGAAGAAAATGAGAATTAATTTGAAAAGTGATGGCGCCAGGAATCGAATTGAGAAACGCGCTGGCCAATCAAATGAAGCGCTGGGAATGAAACGGTGATGTTTTGACCTAAACCCTAGCGAGAACCAGATTTGGATGCTAGGCTGACGCTATGCCGTTGCTAACCTGGAAAACTTCATCTTCTCCACGAAGATGAAGATGAACAGTACGATCTTCATACCAAAATTTCCAGAATTTCCAGAATTTTCCAGAATTGGCCAATCTTTATACCATTCGAACCGTTACACAATGAGGAACACGAATCCACTAATAATTCACATCAATTCATCATGTATAAATCAAATCGAGCAAAAACATTTTGATGTATCAAACTTTAATCAAGCATATCTCTCTCAATATTCATCCAAAACACACGAAATTTAGCTCAGATTCATCAGCACTCAAAGATCTACAAGACTATACACATAAAACAGATAATTAAGAGGATAAAAAATGTGACCTCTTGAAGAACAGTTGTTGAATTCTGCAAATCCAAGGCCAAGCAAGCATGCAAATCCACTCCTAATCACTTGTGATGAAGCTTTATGAAGATTTTGAGGCTTGGAACTGTGTAGATCTTGCTTAAATCTCAAATGTCATGGTTATGTTCTTGAGCTCCACATGCACAATTCTGGTCCAATCTTGAAGATCCAATGCTTGATTTGTACTAAATCCACCCCAGGGAGCAAGAATATGCAATAAAATTGGTATGTTATGTGGTGAAAATTTGAATTATGATTAGGAGAAAATTTTGGAGGGAGAGAAAAATTTGAGATCTAGATCTAGAATCTTTCCAAATTCTGTTATCATTATGAATATATATGCTCCACTAATCACATCCAAATTGTAATTAGGCAAGGTTTAGTTGAGATTAGCAAAGATAGGGTGTGTGACCAAAAATGACAATTTTTGTGGTGCATGGCAATTCCAAACGTGAACAGTACCATTTGCATGGCCACATTCACTTAAAATCCTATAATTAACATAATGGCAATGGTAGTTTGTGCCCATGATGCACCAATTTTAAATTTATGAATTTCCCTCCAAAATCTTCATGGATAAGCAAATGATCATGTGAAGAATTTTCATGCAATGTGATGAATTAT
Organism: Lathyrus oleraceus; assembly: GCF_024323335.1. Lineage (NCBI taxonomy): Eukaryota > Viridiplantae > Streptophyta > Magnoliopsida > Fabales > Fabaceae > Lathyrus > Lathyrus oleraceus. The sequence goes on along the minus strand of NC_066585.1, from coordinate 250,863,082 downwards.
TTGGAAAGTTCATGTCATGAGAAGAATTTTGCAAACAGAACCACTCAATTTGGAGTTATGAATCAAAAGTTATGGCCATTTGAAGTTCCATGTACACTTGGCAATGATTTGACCATATCTCCTCAACCATTCATCATAAATTCATGATCTTGGAGTTTTTGGAATGGGAGAGAGAGATCTTCAACTTTCATGTTGGGAAAAATTTCATTTGAAGGTTCTTTGATGATGCAAGATCAAGTTGAATTTGAACCAAAAACTTTCCATTTTTGGAAACTTTCAATTATAGGTCATTTTCCATTTTTGGAAAGTTTTGATCTGGCCTCAAATTCTTCAAGATATGCATTTGTAATGATGAATAAGCCTCTTTGGGACATGAATGAGATGTTGAAACTCATTTCTCCACCTCATAACCCTCAGTTGACTTTCTGTTGACTTTCTGGTTGACAGATGACTTAGAAGTGCTCTGATCAGCTTGAGCCTCAACCACTTGAGGAATTGGCTCCAAAATGAAACCGTAGCTCTTGTAAGCTTCACATAACAATCATATGATCCTCATCCAAGCAAATAACTTCATCTCCTTGAAAAACCCTGACTGATAGAATGGCACTGATTAGGGTTGACCAGAGGTCAAAACCCTAATCCCAAAGAATCTGAGCATGAACAATGAGCCCCTTGAGGATGACATAACCATGATGATGGTGATATATCCTTGCCAACAAGACAATACTCAACCTCTGAAGGACCAAGAAAACCCTAATTGAAACACAAACCCTCAGATGGTTGGTGATCAATCCAGTAAGACCCTCAGGCTTGAATCTCTTAACCTCTCTATCTTCTGAGAAAGACCTTAGAGGATGACTTGCTTGTTTTCACATGATATGCAATATGCAAATGCCTAATGTCCTAAAAAATGAAATACAATATGCTAAACTAGTCCCAAGAAGAGGAGGGCAAATTTTGAGGTGTTACACTCAGTAACCAGTAATTATCCATCTTCTCCACGGCGGAATCTGTGGTTTTCTACCTTTATACCGGTAGTCGTAAACCCTATTTTTATCCCCTTTGCAGAGTTAACCTTTTTTGTTCATCCTAACCGATGACGGTTACTCTTCCGTGGTTTTCTACCCAATATCTGGTAGATGTAATCCCCCCTTGACGGTTATATTTATTCAATATTTGGTATTGATAGTCCTTCACCCTTTTTGAGTATATCTCCCGGTAACTGGTGATATATCTCCCGGATCATTGTCTTTGTCAATGTATCCCCAGCGAGTCATCTTTCATTCGCCTTTGTCGGCAATGATTGTTTCTCCCTCGGATTTGGTCATCTTTTTATACCTAGTATTTGGTATCCCAATGTCCTTTCTTTTTGGTCGATTTATCCTTTATTAACCCAGTAACTGGTTGTGGATAATCTTCCATGCGAGTATATTATCTACGTTCAGACGGTAATAGATAATATATCTCATGTGCTCTTCAGTCGAAGTCTTTATTCTTCCTCAGTCGAGTAAGATTCGTATCCCCTTTGTGGAATCGAATGTCCATCCTGTAATCGAGTCTGCTTTTAGCCCTCTTGTGGGTGATGAGTGTCTTGGGAATATTCCCCAATTCACGCCTTGGTCGATCACCTATTATATGCCCAATAACCGGTATCCCTGGTGTTCCTTCCCTTTCTACTCCCTATTATGACTTTTGTCCCCTATGGAGTCAGATTTCCCTGAGTTGAAATATACCTTTTTAGATTTTCCTCAAATGATTTCGGATGTTTGATATCTCTCACCTTTATACCGGTCTTAGATATTCATTCTCCTCGAGCATGTTGTTCTCTCACCCTTATACCGGTGTTCGGATCACATGTCTCTTCGAGCTTATTACCCAATAACCGATAATACCTCGTCCTGGTATTTCCCCAAAGGAGTCCTGTTTGGATGTTCCCCAACGAGGTCCCTTAGTGGATCCTCCCCATCTGAGTCCGGATTTTCATCCGAAGTATCCTTTGTGGATAATTCTGCTGTATTGGCATATTCCCCAATACATGCGCCTTTGAGTCAGCTCGGGTCTTTCCATTGATTTATTCTTTTGGAATTTTACTCGTATCTTTCACCAAGTTTTAAGTCGTGCCCTGCTCACGCAATTTATTCCCTTGCTTATCCCCATAAGAGTCCCAGAGTCTCTGTCCCATGGAGTGAATTACTCATATGGATTGTCAGTTTCTCTAGATTTCTTTTCTTCTTTGTGGACACATATCCCCACAGAGTATTACCCTTTTGCATACATACATCTGCATCATGAGGTCTCTTAGGGACCAAAATTCGTCTCTTTGTAATTATTTAAGCCCATTCTATCTCGTCGAGACGAAGATTTCAATCTTCACTTCTCCGGCTGGAATGACCTTAAATAGGGGCATCTGTAAGACCCTAATTTTGGCCCTAAGATCCCTCATGGCATCATAACATTGCACTTGCATAGCCTCAAGGATCATAAGCATCTTGGTTCCCTTTGCCTTTGGGTGAGATCCCTTGTGAGTGGTTTGAGATCACCAAGCATGCTTGAATTGTATATTTTTGCTTTTCTCCTTTTTTATTAACTCAAAAGCACAAAAATATGTCACTAACATTTCTTGTTTGTAGCTTGAGCAATCACAAGATCTAAAGCTTCTAGGAGATCCTTTGTGTATTGATATGGTCAAGAGAAGATGAAAGCAAGCATGGTAATGGTTCCCAAAGCTCTCATCCATCAAATATGCCTCCCAAGAATCTCAATTCATCATTTTGATCAAAGCAAGTCAAGAGGTTTGAGGTTTGTTCCCCAAGGAAACCCTATTTCATCTGGTCATCAACTGTGCCTTGCTCATGAAGTAACCTCAACCCATGGTCAAATACAATCAAAGGAAGTTCTTTAATTCATAATTTCATGCATATTTGAACTCACTTGAGTATCCTCAATCATCAATTCATCAAGATATGAGTTGTGGACTTGAGAAGTTGATCAGTAAATTCATCTGACTATTTCGAAATGCACTGAGACCTAACTTTTTATGTGTTGGTCAAATGGAGATGACCCCAAAAGAAAAACTGTTCTTAAGGACAATATGAACAACTTTTACGTTCATGAAAGTTTTATTTGAAACTTGGAAGGTCATCATCCATTCCAAGATATTATAGGTCATTTTGACTGAAACCCTAATTTTGGGTCAACATCCCAAGGACATAACTCATTCATTTTTCATGATTTTGAGGTGAGACTTAATGCATTGGAAAGCGTATTGTGTCTAATTCAAATGTTATGTTGAGAAAAATTGCAAAATCTCAAAATAAATACATGTGATAATGCAAAACATTATAGGTCACTTTGGACCAAATGCATTGCAATGTGAAAAAGTCCAACTTCAAGTGCCCATAACTTCTTCATTAAAAATCAAAATGATGCAAAATATAAGTCCAAATTGATTTTCTTGAAAAGATCTACAACTTTCATGTTGAAGATTTTATCATTTGGTGATTGCATCGTTGAAACAGAAGGGCTTGAACATTGGCCAAATTTGGAAACTTCACAAATGCATGTTTTGCACCCTACACTTCAAGCTCAAATTTCATTAATTTTCAAGGCCCAATTGGAGTTTTGATCAACATAACATTTGTTCCTTATGCAACAAGCTTTCTAACCATTACTCATAAGGTTGCATTTGGAGTTTGGAAGCATCATTTTCGAAGAGGAGAACTTTTAGTGCATTTTGGAAAAACTTAATTCAATTGCCATGCATGAGCTGATTACATCTAAATTACACGTCCATTTCATTCATTCATAATCTCAGCTTGCCAAGCCATGTGGAATTGGGCCCTCCATGTGCCTGTATAGGCCCTATGCATGGAGGCCCTTTCTATTCATGCAAATTTGAAGTCACCCATTCAGCATTGCTTATAGCTCTCTCCATCTATAAATACCTTGCCATAGCTCTTCAATTCTTCAACCTAATGGCGCCTAAATCCCTGCTGAATTGAATCCCCACCCATACCAAAGGAACAAACTTCATTTTTCTCTAAAAATTTCAGATCTGAAATTCAATTGCATTGATTGATTTTTAAGATCTAAAGTTCCTAGACCTTCTTCATTTGATCCATTGAAGCTTCTATTTTCAAAAGGAACCAAAGAGAGTGACTCAATTCTTCACAATCCAAAGGTTTTTCTCAACTGATTTTTGCTTCGAATCTCATCATACATTGCTCCATTTGCCTTGATCTTGTGTTGTCTGAAGTCCTCTGTATAGAGGTATCACTATTGTGTTCTTAATTATTGAAATCGAGCAAGTTCAGTTGAACACCACCAAAGTTCCATCTCTGATTTCTCTCTTAATAGGAATCTAGAGTGGAATTGAGTGGCATAGGAGTGATGTACATCACTTCACCTTTCGAATGGTGCCTGGATCGTGCATTTTAGTTAACATTTTTTGACCTGCAATTTTTTGATCTTCATCGGAGCTTGCCGAAGAAGACGGTGGCGCTGGCCACCGTCTAGTCTCCAGATCAGATCTGGACCGTCCCTTTCCATTTCCAGATCAGATCTAAGCAGTCCATTGTTATGACTTTTTTATGTACCGCGTGTGGGTGCATTGACTTGGATGTATTGTGGAAACGCGCTGAGGGCCATGTGATGTGCCAGCTCAATTAATGAGCCATCATCCAACGCCTCTCCTTTTTTTCTAATTTTCATTTTCTGATTTCTATTTTCTTTTATTTCTTTTAATTCCATTTTATTTCTAAAATTCATATCTCTTTTATTATTGGTCCAAAAATTATGGGACCAACTACATTATTTCTCTTCTTTTTTTCTAGTTTCTAAAAATGATTTTTAATATTTTTTATTTTATCATTTGCTATTTTTTAGTAATTTTCTCTTTTCTGGTTATTTTTAATTCATTTTAAATAGCTTTTTGATATTCAAAAAATACAAAAATATTTTCTCAATCTCTTTGAATGATGATAGATCTATGAAAAATATTCTCATCAATTTATTAATTGATTTGAGATTTATTTGAGATTTTAGTTCAATTAGGTTATTTTTATTCATTTTTATTTGATTAAAAATAGTTTCTGACTTTTAAAAAATGCTGAAATTTTTTGTCAAACTTTGTTTGACCTTGTTGAACTTGGGATAATTCACTTGGACTTTTCAAAGTTGATTTGAAGTGAGTTTGAAGTTTAACATTTCTTTAATATTTTAATTCAAGTTTTATTTTAAAGATTAAAAATGCCAAAAATATTTTGTTTATTTCTTGACTTCCAATCTTCATTTTGCTTCTGTTTTCTATTGTTTGACCTTGATCTTCCCTATCTTTGGTCAACATTTGTTGATTGGTACATTCCATTTCATTTAATGCACTTTATTTCTTCATTTCTAATTCTTCTTCTTCTCCTTCTTTTCTCTTTTTTGATCAATGAGTTAGAGGTTTATGGTTAGCATTGATTAGGGGGGTTTAATCTTCCTTGATTCAAATCTAATTCATCTTGATCAAATGATCAAGTGAATGACTTTGCATTAAGGATAGATTGCTTTCTAAATCATGTAAAGGACTTAAACCAATACAAGATCATTTCTCATCTTCTTTTTGGCATGGCAAGTTGTTGGAGTTTGATTCACTAATCAAGACCTCTAACTTGTGTTGTTGCCTACATTATTATTGACCGGCCTCAGATTGTTGTGACTTCTACATAAGTCCAATTACGATTGCTTAACATAGCGCTAAATTTGCCTTATGGCACATTAACTACTAACAATAACCATTGACTATTAACATTTAATTCTTGCTCTTTACATTTATGCAATTTACTATTCTTGTACATATTATTCATTTGCTTTTGCCCTTTGCTCATTTGAGCACATGTTTATGTTAATGCAATTTGCCCTTTTGCTCACTTGAGCACATAATTGTGTATATATTATTGTGCTTGTGTTTTGTTGTGACTGTTGTGGACCAAATGAAAAGAAATGGACAAATGGACTTAGTTTCTAGGACTTTCCCTATGCAAATTGGAGTAAAAGGACTTTAAATGGTGAAGATGAATTAGAAGGATCAAACCTCTAAACTCACTCTTGTCCATTCTTGATTTGCCTCATAAAACTTTTGATGTGTGTGCTCTTGTACTAGGGAATCCTATGAGAGCTCAAGTTGAAGAACCATTGCCATGTTCATCCAAAATGAAAGATACAAGATACATTGAGGATCTCTTAAGAGGCTTGTTTGATTGTTGTTTGAGATTACTATCATTTTGCTTGCATATTCCAAAGGATGGGAGCTACTTGGATCATCAATATGATCTCAATAGAGGAACTCCATGTGTGGTCTTGTTTCTTATCCCTTATCTCTTGTATGATTAGGACTTTAGCCATTCTTCTTCTTCCCTCCACTCTAACCCAAGCCAAAACTTTTGTGCAAACATTTAACACTTCTTTTCAAACATTAGAAACCTAAGCCTTATGCTTTTAATTTTCAAACTTTCTTTTCATAACACTTATTTTGAATTGAACTTTTAAATCAACTTTGACCATATTTTGTAAATACTTTTAATTGGTAAATACCACTCATTCAAATACCTTTTGTGGTTTCAATGGCCATTTTCTTAATCAAAACTTTTCATAACCTTTAGCTATTAGGTTTGAGTTATCCTTGAGGTAGATGTAATACTCACCTATATCCTTAGTGATGGACAATGAGTCTTTCATGCTTATTAGAGGGTTAACCCCTCACTAGCATGTTGAAGCTATCCTCACATGGTGGATTTGTGGTTTTAGGTTGAGTTTTATCCCTTGGATAACAAAAGACCTTAAGGCTTTTGGACCAATCAATTCACCAACTCATTTTGAGATTTTTACCCCGAACTACGAGGTTTTGATCCTAATCTTTTTTAAGATGGTACGTAGGCAATGGGTTTATCCATCCAAACACAAAATGTAAATAACTTTCGCAAAACACCAACCTTACAACAAGTATGAAAAGGGCTCCCTAGGAGTACCTAGGATGTTTTGGGTGCTTAGAACCTTCCCATTGCATAACCAACCCCCTTACCTTGATCTCTAACATTTTTACTAGTTTTTGATTCGATAAAACTTTTAGGTTTTTGTTCGCTTTCTAACCATTCCTTTGGATAAATAGAAGTGCGGCGGTGACTCGACTTGTATGGTTTACCTTAGATTTAGTCAATATCTCTAATGGTAACGAATACCCCGCTACACAAATGAAAAACTATTCAACATCAAACTTGTTCCCTTTGATCCAAGCTTTCCAAAGAACCCAAGTTCATGCATTTTGGATAAGGATTGCTAAGTCTGTGCATGGCTTTAACAGGGCTGCATCATTGGAAAAGATCAATTGCATAAACTTCAGTTCACAATGCCTTTCCATTCAAGCTTCATTCAGACTTCATTTGGAATCATTTTGGACCTTTTTGCATTGCATTATGGGCCTATACATGCCCATGCACTCGTTCCATCAACATTGCTAATTTTGGACAGATTTTTGAATTGTGCAAATATCATTCATTCATGCTATAAATACATGACCTTTGTGCTCATTTGAATCATACTTTGCACGCCAGCTTTGCCCCCTATTGAAACCCTCTCATTCTAAAGGAAAACCTGAGAAATTTCAATTTGAAATTTGAGTTTGAATCTCAACTATTGGAGATTCAAGAACTCCAGGATCCAAAGCCTTGCAACCTCTCTAATCACTTCCTGCTAGCTTCTCAAGTGTGATCAGATTGTGTTTGGAGCAAGCTACATCAAGAACTGCATAGCATTGAAGGTAGTTTTCAGAAAACTTCATCTCTTCGATTCTCACTCAATTCTACTCAATTCTCTTGGATCTTTGGTTGTCTGAAGTCCTACCAATGTAGGCAAGAAGATTGAGTTGCTTAGAGGTTAAATCCAAGCAACTCAGCTGACACACCTCAAAATTCAACTCCTAATATCTTTCTATATATGTGGAGTTAGTTAAAATTGAGGTCAGATTCGTGCTCTACGCCATTTTTTATTTTAGATCATGTCCTCCTTTTTCATTTATGTGATGGTGATGACTGAACCAGTCCGATGAGCCTCGCCTGAGAAGGTGACCAGAGGTCCAGCGCCGCTGGTGTGCTGGACAGGTTCTGAGCCACATGATCATTTCAAAATGTTTTAATCTCATGTGTCCATTGTGATTACCATCCCTGCAGCGCTCTGACTCGTGTGTTTGGTGGAACGCGTGTTTTAGGCCACTTGATTTGCCCCCTCAATTAATGAGGGAGATCAAGTGGCTCACGTTTTTTCACATTTTCTGATTTTTGTTTTATTCCTTTTATTTTTATTAATTCATATTAATTTTAATATTGATCCAAAAAATATGAGAGTTTCACCAAAAAATTTCAAATAATTTCCTCTTTGATATTCTGAATTAAAATTATTGTTTGGATCAATATTAATATTTTTCATGATTTAATTGATTTTGTGATTATTTTTAATAATTTAAAAATACTTTTATGTCTTTAAAAATTCTGAAATTTTTTCTCCAAGGTCCCTTGACCTTGATTGACCTATGATAAATCTCATGGCCATTTCTTTGGTGTTTTGATGAGGTTTTAGGAATTTGACAAACCATATTTAATTTAAATGCCTTATTTTAGTACTTTTAATTTGAATAAATGTCAATTAATTGTGTTGACCAATTGTAATGACTTTTTTGAGTTTGACTCTTGTTGTTGGGCCTTGGTCAAGGTTGATTTGACTTTGTCAAGTTAATATAATTGGATTTAGGGGATTGATGGAATGTACATTCCATCTCCCAAAATGAATGGATGATATTAATTTGGTAAAAGTCCTCCTTTGACCATTTTGAGTTTTGATCCATTCCCTTCCCTCTTCATCTCATTCCTCTTCTTTATGCATCCATTTCATTTGGCCTATGATATCTAAAAGTCCTCCTTTGACCAAAATTCTATTGCCCGACCTCAAATAGTTGTGACTTCTACATAAGTCCAATTACGATTGCTTAACATATATAGCGCTAAATTTGTGACGTAAAAAGGAATAGCGTTCTAGTTAGTGAGATTGTAAGTCTCTCCTCTTTCATGGTATTGTGTGGAAACTTGGCCTTTTTTCGTTCCTTTGGAAGATGTATTGGCTCAAGGATCCATGCTTGTGATAAGTGGGTTGAGTGTTCTCCAAAGAATGACTTAAAAAATGAAAAGCAAAAGCAAAATAATACTAACTTCTAACTCATTAACAACTAACTTTTAATTTCAAGCCATTTACTTTAATGTCATTTAATTTTAGCCTTTATTCATTTTCCATTATTCATACTATTCAAATTGTTTATGTTAATGTAATTTTCACTTTGTCTAGTTGGACCATATGTTGAAACAGTTTTTAAGTGTCGGGTTTTGTTATCGTATCCACAGAGATTGTAAGATATCACTGCCGTTCAATGGTTGAATTAATCTTAACTTAATGTAACACTAGGGTTTTGGTTTTAATCAAATTATCTTGCATACAAAGTAATTAATTGCGGTAAAAGTTACGTTTTGATTAATATGAGAAATATTGTCAGAGTTAGGTTTCAATGATTACATTTGCTTTGCATGTATTTGCTCGGTCAACAATCTTATAAACTCCTTTAGATGATAAATAATTTCACAAAGTCCTCTCAATGCGTTTCTCTCGAACACCCATTGTGAGTTTTGTCATTTTGATCCATTGTTTCTCTCGAACACAATCTATCAAAAAGACAACGTTTTGGTTCAACCTTATGGTGAACAAAATCATTCGTTACTATCTCTAGCTAACAAACAAGTTTGGATGAAAACCTAGGTCAAGAATCGGTAAACATCTCTCGATCAAATACCAACACAAAGAGTTTTAAATAGAAACAAAGTTTTCATCATATATTTACCGTTAAAGAGTTTACATATGAGGATCCTTACATTTACACACAAAGCTAGCAATCACCTACATCTAACCTTGACAAATGGAAGACTTAGCTACTCATTTTCATGGTAGCTTGGTCGGCAAGTAAGGAAAGAGGGTTGATCAACATCCAAGTCGAATAATCGAAGTTGGATGGGAATCCACCTTCTTTTTGTGGAAGATGGTTGCTAGATGAAGAGAAATGAAATTAGGGCATAAAATCTCCCACAAAGCAATGCTGTAAAATATCTAGGAGAAAGTACAAAAAATGGAAAAGTTGGTAAAAAAATGAGGTATGGTGCCCAAAAGTGGCACCTGCTACTTATAGACAAGTGCAGAACTGTCATGTTCGCTAGGCGAGCAGAATGGCTCGCCTAGCGAAGGTCCAAAATGAGCACAGAAGGCTCCTGCGCCCAGAGAAAACAGGGCGTTGGTGAACTGTCATGTTCGCCTAGCGAACATACCTTCGCCTAGCGAAGGAAACGCCTCAAGCTCGCCCCCAGCGAGGTTGAGAGGTTTTTCTACTGGAATGCTCGCTGGGGACTCGCTAGAGCCTCGCCTAGCGAGTGAGTGCTGGCTGCACTTTTTCACCAAAACAGAATGAATTCGCTGCAGACTTCGCCATGAGCTCGCCTAGCGAATTAATTTGCTAATTTACTGGAGCTGTTCGCCAGGAGCTCGCCTAGCGAACCCATTCTTCGCCACAGCCTCGCCTAGCGAGCAGGCAGATGAAATGCTCCTTTGCTTTGGTTCCTTTGCCAATTCTCTTGTGTCTTTATTATCAATTAATTCATGCCTTTCCTGCACAATAACAAACACATCAAAGGCACCAAGCTTGTTTATCAATGTACGCATTCCATGTAAAATAAATGTGATTTTGACAATTTTAGCAAGGCAAAAGAGTGAAAGATGCCCACATATGATAGCTCAAATAAGCACTTTTGGGCATCTAACAACTCTCCCCAACTAGATTCTTGCTTGTCCTCAAGCAAAGTATGCCTCTTGAAAGACAAGAGGATTTGCATAAAGAAACAGTTTCTCCGAAGTTGGATAAACGGCTCAAACACAAGCGAAATTCGCATATACAAGTTCCCAACGGTTTGAATAAAATAATACCTAGGAACTTAAACTTAAATAGCAATGAAAAATATTTATCTATCTACAACAATACTCTTCTGAATGAATCATCCTATCTCTCCTCTTCGAATAAGGAATGAAGATTTTGCGCGTTTGCAACCGCGGGACTAATCTCGCTCTCTAACAAATAATGAAGAAATCAAACAGATTCATACAATGTCTAATCAATTAAAAATGGTACTGTGGAAGCATAAAGATCACTAAGGGCTTTCCGGTTGAAGCTTGGTCAGGTTAACAAACAAGGGTCATTTCTAAGGCCATTGAAACGAAAGTGCCGATGCAAAAGAGACATTCACAGTATTATTCACACTACTCGACTTGTTTCATCTGTTTCTTATTTGTAACCTTCACAACACATATTCCACAACTCAACTCTTATTTTTCACTATTTTTCTTCCAAGCAAGCATTCATTTTCATTCTTTATATTTTTGTTCTTTTCTTTCACATCAAATGTACAAAACAGATGTTTCTTTTCTATATTTTTTATACATATATTTTTCTATGCTTGCTCGGTTTTTCTTTTCTTTTTCAAGAGTTGTGGTGCTTACCAATTCTTTTTCGTTCTCCCCAACTTATTTCTTCCACACCCTAAGTGAATGCTCTTACCTTTTTACGGCAACAGAACAATAATCAATATTTTCCGGGTTGTAAAAAAAAGATTTTTGAGATCTCGCTTTATTTCAAGCCGAGATTCAACTATTTAGGCTCAAAGGGGTTAACAAATACTCTCTCTGCTCACAGGTAAGTTGTTTTTGGATGTAGTTGTGCTCGAAAGAAAACAAGTGCCTTGATCATTTCTAATTGCTTCCACAATTTCACAATAATAACAGACAAATAATGAATCACATGAATCAACAAAACTTATTAGAATCCAGCATTTAAGTGAACAATGGAGGTTTCCTCACACTTTGTGGTTTTAGGTTCTAGATGAAACATTCATTCAATTATGTTGCACAAAGACAATATTCAATTTACCAAAAAGAGTAAAGTTCCTAATGCATTCTAAAATTCTAGCCGACGGTAACCATGTACCTTAGCTTCATTCACTTGTTATTCTTATCATTGCCATCCAAGCTCGGATGCACCTTCATTAGGTACTTCTTGAGGAGCAACCAATCTAGAAGGGTTTGCCACTTATTCAACCAAAAATTTATTAAACACACAAAATTAAAAACAAACATAAATATCATTAACTGAAAAGTAAAATTTTGTTCGTGGGGGACAAAACACCCCAATAGTACAACCCATGGTCAAAATACAAAATTCAAAAGTACAAATAAAAATGCCATAATAAAAACTGAAATACAAAAACAAAAACTTAACCCACAAGGGCTCAAGACTCCTCCTCACTACCGGCCTCAGAACCGGTCGCCTCATCATCATCAGCGTCAGCTCCCACCCCCTCAGAATAGACTGGCACGTCCACGGGCCAATTTGCATTAGTCAGAAACTGCTCCCGTGTCATCAAAGCATGTGCACCACTACCCTGCAGCTGCAAACGCTGCATCGAGTCGTGCATGTCAATCATAGCCCTCTGCGATGCTGCCATCCACTCGAAATTGAATTCACACGCAGCCCGCAGGTATGGATCGACCCTGGGAGTAGAAGCACTAGGACCATCAGAAACCCTAGTGCTACCTGAGGCTGCACTGCTGCCGGTGGCCTTAGCTCTGCAGTATTTTTCCACATACCGGTCATCAATAGGAGCCGGGATCCTAACCTGACCCCGAGACGGAAGTCGCACTCGTGCCTTAATGCACAGACTCATAATCAAACAAGGGAATGCAAGGGGGCAATTCACCCGAGCCCCCGACTTCAGTCCGCTCTCTATTACCGTCTTCAGCTCATTGGCAATGATCCTCGCCACATCAATCTCGACATTGGCGAGGATGGAATGTACTAAATGTGCCACTGGGATCGGCACAGTAGAGGTGTGGGATTTGGGTTGGATGTTGGTCAAAACCAGAAGTAGAATCAGCTGAGCCTTGGGAGTCATGTCCTCCCGATGATATCTCACAGGAACCCCAGATGGGTTCGGCTCAACTGATTTCCCAGGTAAAAGCAGGGCGGCCGTAATTGCTGGGACATCCTTGTGCAGCCGGAGGTCAATATGGTACTGGTCTCTTTGGTCAGCACCCAGCTGAAGCGGCTCCCCGAGGATTTGGTTGATCGTATCCCTGTCAAAAGGAACTGGCCGACCGGCCACTCTAGAGACCCAAGTGAAGGGCTCATCATCATCTGGCAATGCGTTAGCGTAGAACTCCCGCACTGTAGCGATGTCATAGTGTTCCAAGGGATTTATCAACCTATCCCATTTCTTTGTATCGATCAACCCGGCAAAACTCCTATACGTGCCCTGTGGGTTGATCAGAAAACGCTTCTCAGGCAAAATTTTTCGCTTCTCCAAAGCGATGTACCGTGCCGCTTGCTTTGCACCGACAAACTTGTCGGTATCGAATTGGATCGGCACGGTTCGTGAAGTAGTTGCCGCTCCCTTTCTTTTCTTGCCAGCACTAGATCTTGACTCCATTCTGCAAAACAAGAGATAAAGCAACAAACACGAAACAAACAGATTAGAACCAAAACAGTTTTTATAAGGGACTGGTTTGCTCGCTGCTGCTTCGCCTAGCGAAGTGGCAGCGAATGCTCGCCCCAGGTTCGCCTAGCGAGTGCTAGCGAACCTTACGGGTTTTGGGGTTTTCTGCATTTTCAAAATTGTTTCCCCCAAAACCCGTACATACAAGGTTTCCACAGCAAAACCCAATGATTTCTCATGACTATGAATTGTTCTATGCTATTGGGGATACCTAATTTCATGGAAAACCTAAGTAAGAGTAAATCCCCAATTTAAAAAACTAAATGCACAACATTGCAAACTCCCAAAATTGCATGCAACCTCAAGGTTCCTATCACACCTATCCTATTTACCATTCAAATTTGGAAATAAATAATGCAACAAAAGAAACATGCAATAGGGCAAACCTTGAGGTAAACGGATTTGGAAAGGAGAAGTGGGAAGTGTTTGCAATTGACCGACCCACAAATGTTGTTGATATGGATGCACAGTAGAGAATTTGAGAAGGCAAATCGCACTCTTCAGCAGAGCAGTTTAGAAGAATTTTTAGGGTAAGGGCAAAACTGCCCTGCTGAACTGTTTAAATAGAACAGTACTGGTGCGCTCGCTACTGCCTCGCCTAGCGAGCAGCCAGCGAGCGCGCTCGCTGCAGCCTCGCCTAGCGAGCTGCAAGCGAGCATGACAGCAAGTGCTTTTGCAAATGCAGCACTTGCATGTCATCCAGCCTGAAAAAGCACACAATACTCATACAACATCAAACATAAAACAGGAAATACTTACAATGTTGGGGTGCCTCCCAACTAGCGCTTGTTTAACGTCGGCTAAGCTCGACGGTGCGATGCTCACAGAGGAGCATCGAGCGGCTGAGCACATCTCTCGCGATCAACATGACCGCCGAGATACACTTTCAATCGTTGGCCATTCACTGTCCAACTGTCTTTCTCGTCCATATCTTCAATGATAACGGCCCCGTACTCTTTGACTTCTTTCACCCGAAATGGCCCGGACCATTTCGACTTCAACTTCCCGGGAAACAACTTCAACCGGGAGTTGAACAATAAGACCAATTGTCCGGGCACGAATTCTTTGGTTCGGATCTTCTTGTCATGATATTTCTTTGCTTTTTCCTTGTACAACCAACTTGAGTGGTATGCGGCATTGCGCATCTCCTCCAACTCAAGTAGTTGTACTTTCCTTTTGTTACCGGCCAACTCATGTTCAAAATTTAGAAATTTTAGGGCCCACAAGGCCTTGTGCTCCAATTCAACCGGCAAATGACAAGTTTTACCAAATACCAATTGAAACGGAGTTAGGCCAATTGGAGCTTTAAAGGCCGTACGGTAGGCCCATAATGCTTCGTCCAATTTTTGGGACCACTCTTTTTTAGAATTAGACACGGTTTTTTCTAGGATTCTCTTAATCTCTCGATTAGAGACCTCCGCTTGCCCGTTAGCCTGAGGGTGGTACGGAGTTGTCACCCTATGCGACACACCATAATGTTTTAGAATTGTTTCCAAAGGTGCATTGCAAAAGTGTGACCCTCCGTCACTTATCAACACTCGGGGTGTTCCAAAACGGGAAAAGATGTTTTTCTTTAAAAAATTTATCACCGTTTTGGCATCCGCCCGAGGTGAGGCAATCGCCTCAACCCACTTAGAGACATAATCAACAGCTACAAGCATGTACTCATTCCCGTAAGAGGGTGGGAAAGGTCCAACAAAATCTATGCCCCAACAATCGAACACTTCCACTTCTTGGATATTTTGGAGAGGCATCTCATCTCTCTTACCTATCCCACCACTTCTTTGGCAACTGTCACAACTTTGCGCATGGGTATGTGCGTCTTTAAAAATAGTTGGCCAATAAAATCCCGATTGAAGAATTTTAGTGGCCGTTCTAACCCCATTATAATGACCGCCATAAGGCGAGTTGTGACAATGCCAAAGGATGCTCTGGGCTTCATCACCAGTTACGCATCTCCTTAACAGGTTATCGCTACCCAACTTAAACAAGTATGGGTCATCCCAAACATAATACTTCGCATCCGAAAGGAACTTCCTCTTTTGGTTCGAAGTTAGGTCGGCCGGCACACAACCACTAGCCTTGTGGTTTGCAAAGTCTGCAAACCACGGCCTAACTTGAACCTTAAACAATTTTTCATCAGGAAATTCTTCCCGGATTTCCTTTTCAGATGCGGTAACCTCGACATTCACCAAGCGGGATAAATGATCCGCTACCAAGTTTTCCGACCCCTTCTTGTCTTTAATTTCGACATCGAATTCTTGTAACAAGAGGATCCAACGGATGAGCCTTTGCTTCGAATCCGGCTTGGTCAGCAGATATTTAATCGCCGCGTGGTCGATGTACACCACGACTTTAGACCCTATAAGATAGGACCTAAACTTTTCTAGCGCATACACTATTGCGAGTAGTTCTTTTTCCGTTGTGGCATAATTTATTTGAGCCTCGTTAAGAACCTTACTCGCATAATGTATAGCATGAAAAGTTTTGTCCTTTCTTTGGCCAAGTACCGCTCCAACGGCATAGTCACTCGCGTCACACATTAGTTCAAAATTTTCATTCCAATCGGGAGCGACTATTATTGGAGCGGTAACCAATTTTTCTTTTAAAACCTCGAAAGCTTGCAAACAATCGTCGGTGAAGAGAAATACCTGATCTTTGGCGAGTAAATTGCTCAAAGGTTTAGCCACCTTTGAGAAGTCCTTGATGAAGCACCTTCATTAAACCGTCATCAACATCAATCATCATTCTTGCGGTCTTCATGAATGGTCGGCCCAATATGAGCGGAGCATCATCATCTTCCTCCATATCAATTACAATAAAATCCACCGGGAAAAAGAATTTGTCGACCTTCACCAACACATCTTGGGCTACGCCATGAGGATGGGTCGTCGACTTATCCGCCAATTGTAATGTCATTCGGATGGACTTAATCTCGATGTTGCCATGCCTCTTGATAATTGACAAAGGTATAAGATTTATGCTCGACCCCAAGTCAATAAGTCCCTTTCCGACATACACATCACCAATTTTAACCGGCAATGTAACTCTTCCCGGATCAACCTCTTTCTTAGGAAGCGTCCTTTGAATGATGGCACTACAGCTCGCATCAAGGACGATGGTCTCCGGTTCCGTATACCTCCGCTTTTTGGTTAGTATGTCCTTCATGAACTTGGCATACTTTGGCATTTGTTCCAAAGCTTCAGCAAACGGAATGTTTATTTGTAATTGCTTAAAAATATCCATGAACCGGGCGTAATGCCGTTCATTTTCCCTTTTGGAAGGGGCATGAGGGTAAGGAAGATTTTGGACCGGAGTAGCGCTCACTACCTCCTTTCCCTTTGCAATTCTAGCACTTTTCCATCTAGGCTTCTTCGCTACCTCCCTTATCACCTCATCATTTTTGTTTTCCTCAATCTCCACACCTTTTTCTTGTTCAACTTCACCATTATTTTTATTATTTTCAAATACTTCCTCATCACTCCATACTCCTACTTCACCGTCAACATTTTCTTCCACTATTTCCTCCTCAATCTCCTTCTCTTTCTCTCTTTTTTCACTCTCCACTCTTTTTTCATTTTCACTACCCAACTCCCTTCCACTTCTCGTCATAATCGCCTTACAATGCTCCTTAGGATTTGTTTGCGTATTAGCCGAAAAAGAAGGACCGGTTTGTTGTTCAGCGAGTTGCTTGGCAAGTTGCCCAACTTGAGTTTCAAGATTTTTTATGGCCGCGTCATTACTCTTTTGATTTGCCATTGACATTTGCATGAATTGCGTCAATGTCTCTTCCAATTTAGAATTGACTACCGGCGGTTGTTGAGATTGATACAGATTTTGGGGAGGATTTTGACGGCTAGAAGAACCACCTCCATAACCTTGGTTATGATAATAGTTGCTTCTAGGTTGGAACCCTTGGTTCCCTTGGAATTGTTGTTGTTGTTGTTGAGGGTGCGGTTGATAAGGTTGTTGTTGTCTTGGTTGATAGTCCCGTTGATTGGCCATATAGTTCACTTCGTCAAAGCCGGGAGGTGGACAAAATCCGGTGTCATGTTCACCTTTACAAAGTTCACAACAAGCTATTTGTTTAACTTTTGACGGTTCTCTTAACTCTTTGATTTGTTGCGTTAAGAGTTCCACTTGTTGTGAGATGAGCTTGTTTTGGGCAAGTATGGCATCATTCGTCCCTAACTCAAGCACTCCCGCCTTCTTCAAAGAATTTCCACGACTTTGACTTTGAAGATCATTCAAAGCCATACGGTTGATAATGTTTGTGGCTTCTTCGGCACTCTTTGACATCAACGAGCCACCTGAGGTGGCATCCAACAACGTCTTACAGTTTGGTTGAAGTCCATTTCTGAAGATATGGATTTGAGTTAATTCATCAAATCCATGCCCTTTGCATTTCCTTAGCATGGACTTGAATCTCTCCCACGCTTCATTCAACGATTCACTGGTTCCTTGAGAAAACACCGAGATGGCCGTCTTTGATTCCATGAATCGGTTATGAGAGAAAAATCTTTCAATGAATTTCTCCTCTAACACATTCCAATCTGTCATTACGGCAGGTGTTTGATCGAGATACCAATCCTTTGCTTTACCGAGCAAAGCGTGAGGAAATAAACGTCTGAACAACGGAAGCTCCTGAGCCTGATCCACTCCGGCAGCCAATGCTATCTCATAGAATTTTGTGAGAAAAGCAAATGGGTCTTCATGGTCCATTCCGGTGAATGGACTCCCATACAATAAATTCAGAGTTCCCGTCTTCATCTCAGCTTGCCTTCCAGTTTGGTTGGCAAACTGAGCGGTGTTCCTTGGACTGTTGATACATGGAGTAGAGATCGGTGGTGGTGGCTGTGGCTCCATGTTTGGTACGAATGGGTGTGGATTTGTGGTTGAAGAACTTTCTCCTTGCTCTTGGCGTTGCCTAGCCTGTTGCCTCCTACGTCTTGTTTTGCTATTGAGCCTCCTTGCGGTTCTCTCGATCTCAGGATCAAAAAGAAGTTCGTCCACAGGGATTTTCCCTCGCATAAAACGTAAGCTGCACACTAAACCAAACAAATTACAAGCACAAGTAAAAAATTCACAAGCTAAAACTTAAACAACCAATGCGATGCTCGCAATATCAATTTACAATCCCCGGCAACGGCGCCATTTTGTTGAAACAGTTTTTAAGTGTCGGGTTTTGTTATCGTATCCACAGAGATTGTAAGATATCACTGCCGTTCAATGGTTGAATTAATCTTAACTTAATGTAACACTAGGGTTTTGGTTTTAATCAAATTATCTTGCATACAAAGTAATTAATTGCGGTAAAAGTTACGTTTTGATTAATATGAGAAATATTGTCAGAGTTAGGTTTCAATGATTACATTTGCTTTGCATGTATTTGCTCGGTCAACAATCTTATAAACTCCTTTAGATGATAAATAATTTCACAAAGTCCTCTCAATGCGTTTCTCTCGAACACCCATTGTGAGTTTTGTCATTTTGATCCATTGTTTCTCTCGAACACAATCTATCAAAAAGACAACGTTTTGGTTCAACCTTATGGTGAACAAAATCATTCGTTACTATCTCTAGCTAACAAACAAGTTTGGATGAAAACCTAGGTCAAGAATCGGTAAACATCTCTCGATCAAATACCAACACAAAGAGTTTTAAATAGAAACAAAGTTTTCATCATATATTTACCGTTAAAGAGTTTACATATGAGGATCCTTACATTTACACACAAAGCTAGCAATCACCTACATCTAACCTTGACAAATGGAAGACTTAGCTACTCATTTTCATGGTAGCTTGGTCGGCAAGTAAGGAAAGAGGGTTGATCAACATCCAAGTCGAATAATCGAAGTTGGATGGGAATCCACCTTCTTTTTGTGGAAGATGGTTGCTAGATGAAGAGAAATGAAATTAGGGCATAAAATCTCCCACAAAGCAATGCTGTAAAATATCTAGGAGAAAGTACAAAAAATGGAAAAGTTGGTAAAAAAATGAGGTATGGTGCCCAAAAGTGGCACCTGCTACTTATAGACAAGTGCAGAACTGTCATGTTCGCTAGGCGAGCAGAATGGCTCGCCTAGCGAAGGTCCAAAATGAGCACAGAAGGCTCCTGCGCCCAGAGAAAACAGGGCGTTGGTGAACTGTCATGTTCGCCTAGCGAACATACCTTCGCCTAGCGAAGGAAACGCCTCAAGCTCGCCCCCAGCGAGGTTGAGAGGTTTTTCTACTGGAATGCTCGCTGGGGACTCGCTAGAGCCTCGCCTAGCGAGTGAGTGCTGGCTGCACTTTTTCACCAAAACAGAATGAATTCGCTGCAGACTTCGCCATGAGCTCGCCTAGCGAATTAATTTGCTAATTTACTGGAGCTGTTCGCCAGGAGCTCGCCTAGCGAACCCATTCTTCGCCACAGCCTCGCCTAGCGAGCAGGCAGATGAAATGCTCCTTTGCTTTGGTTCCTTTGCCAATTCTCTTGTGTC
Source organism: Lathyrus oleraceus (assembly GCF_024323335.1). NCBI lineage: Eukaryota > Viridiplantae > Streptophyta > Magnoliopsida > Fabales > Fabaceae > Lathyrus > Lathyrus oleraceus. The sequence continues at coordinate 250,842,933 of NC_066585.1, read as the reverse complement.
TTTATTATCAATTAATTCATGCCTTTCCTGCACAATAACAAACACATCAAAGGCACCAAGCTTGTTTATCAATGTACGCATTCCATGTAAAATAAATGTGATTTTGACAATTTTAGCAAGGCAAAAGAGTGAAAGATGCCCACATATGATAGCTCAAATAAGCATTTTTGGGCATCTAACACCATATTGTATGATATATCTTGTTTGTGTATACTTCGCTCGTTTGTGTGGTCTTTGACCATTAATGTACATAATCATAACAAAAACCCTAAAAACACTTTTGTGTGGACTGTTGGCTTGATCTTGGACAAATGGACTTAGAACTTATGCAACATTTTTATGCTAGAGGACTTGGCCAATGCCAACTTATTGTGAAACCAAGTGCTCGCAATTTGAAACTTCATCTGATACATCATTCAAGATCCCTTGGAGTTTATCTGTAACATGATCATTGTGAAGCTGTTATTTTGAACCTGTGGCTTGTGGAATTCATCTGTTACATGGGATAATTTGAACAAGATCATGGAGTGGCTAAGCTTGGATGTGGCTATCTTTATTTTATGCCTTTCTCTTCAAGATAATATAATTGTGCATTTGTGTGTTGCTTGATTCTAAATGTCCAAGGGAAATCTGGGTTTCTATTGACATTCTTGTCTGTTGGATTGCTACCCATCGGTCAGATCTTTTCAACTCTTAACTTTTAATTTTGTACATAGGATAGTCTCTTCATCTTCTCCCCATTTCTTTAATTTCAAAATCTCTCCCTCCCTTTTCAAAATCTTCTTTGATTGAACTTATTTTGTTCTAAACTTTCACCACTTTGCAAAAAGATAGAAACTTTTGCC